>NC_069791.1:33275000-33900000 GCF_027406575.1 Nycticebus coucang | reverse complement strand
GCAATTGATCTGGTAGTGGTGGTGGTCAGGGGGCAGGGTGTCCCATCATGGGGTCTGTCCTGTTGATCCTGGTGGGCAATTCAGGCTCTATTCAGGGGTCTACCCTGTTGATCCTGGTGGGCCATACCTGCCAGAACACAAAACTAAGCTCTACCGCTTAAGTTTACCAATAAGCTCCAACAGCCAGTATCTCCTACTGTGTATCAGGGTTCCTGCCCAGAGTGTTCCCTGAGGCCCTATCAGCCAGAGCACAGGTTAATTTCCCTTGATACATTCCAGGTATATGGATAAACTGCTCCTTTAGTGGTTTCTTAACTGAGCAGGGGCTGACGGAGACCCAGCCAGGCCCCAGGCTCTAAAATGAGATCAGGTAGGAGCCCCACCCCCTCGGGTAGGAGACACTGTTCACACAGGGCTGGGTTAAAATGTCCCAGAAGGCCTAAGTATCTGCATCTCCTTCCAGGGCCTCGGGAGATCTCTTCCTCCTCACCAGGGCTGACAATGCTTTGTATTTCTCTCAATAGATTCAGCATCCCAGTCTTCCCAAGTGCATCCATCCCCAGCGATGACAATTGGGGAAGAGAGACCTCTCCCTCTGCATACCCCAACTTGTCTTCTGAGAACTACATACAAAAAGACAAGCTCTGAGCTAGGAAGAAAAACACCCAAGCACCCCTACCCAGGTGGCCTGGTGGGCACCTATAGCCCCAGCTACTTGGGAGGCTGAGGAAAGAGAATTGCTGAGGTCCAAGAGTTTGAGGCTGCTGTGAGCTAGGATGCCATGGCAGTCCACCCAGGGTAGCAAAGTGAGACTCTGTCTCAAAAAAAAAAAAAAAAAAAAAGAAGAAGAAGAAAAGAAAAGCCAAACACCCCAAATTTAGGGGAATTGCAGGGTCATGGTGTGTGTGAGACAGCTCAGGCTGCCATGACAAAGTAGGACAGACTGGGTGGCTTATTAAACAATAGAAACTTTTTTTCTCACAGTCCTGGAGACTAAGAGTCCAAGATCAAGGGCTGGCAGGATTGGTTTCTTCTGAAGCCTCTTTCTGAGGCTTGCAGATGGTCACCTCTTCCCCTTGTCTCTGCATGCTCTTCCCTCTGTGTGTCCTTATAAGGACACAGGTCATGTCAGATTAGAGCCCACTTTATGACCTCATTTTAGCTAGATCACTTCTTTAAAGGCCCTGTCTCCAAATACAGTCATGTTCTGTATTACTAGAGATTAGGGCTTCAACATATGCATTTAGGGGTGGGTGGGGTAGGGACAATGAAGCTCACAATACCATGTCTGTGACCTTCAGTGAGCACATCAAGGCCGTCCCCCCAACCATGGCAGCACACCACAAGCTGACAACCCAATAATGCCATTCCATCTCCTTTTCTTGCCAAAATGCCCCAGTTTTTCTGGTCTTTCTGAGTTCCTTAGGCCAGTCTTCTCCAGGATCTCAGTTCTCTATGGTACTGGGGACATTTCCTGGAACATTCCCCCTGGGGACTGCAGTACTGCCAAGCTGCAGGCCAGTGTGCTCCCTCGCCCGTGACCCATCCCCTGCCGGCTGTTCCCAGCTCAGCCAAAGCAGATAATGAGGCCCAGTTAAGGAGGGTTGAGGTCTTGCCCTAGGAACCAGGCATAACACATTCCCAGTCCCCTGGGACTGGGGTGGGGGTGGCATTCAAAAAGACAGCCTCCTCCCCAGCAGCTTTTACTTCCCGTTCTGTACAAGCAGGCCTTCTCTGCATGAAACAGGTTCCAGAAATGGATGTTCAAAATTTGTTTTGCTTCCCACCACTCCTGAAAAGTAATTCCTTGGTAAGGCAGACTGGAAAGAAGACAGGATTGTGGAGCCCACAGACGATCTCTTCTAACCCCTCTGTTTTATTCAAAGAGCAATTTCAAGTTACTTCTCTCCCTGAACGAGACCAGCAACTGTCTCTTCTACTCTGGAGTTGCAATTTAGCTTGATTTTCTATGATCACAGCGCTCAGCTTATTACACAAAAGCAGCTCGTGTAAGAGAATCCTCTCCCTGAGACGATCATTCCTGGGTGGTCCTTCTTGGGTGGGTCCTGGGCATAGAAACCCCAGGCCACGTTTCCTCCTCTGCTCAGCACATTGGGCAGATTCTGCCTCTTGCAGCTGAGCTCTGAGATAACATCAGAGACACTGTGGAAGGGCTGTGTCTTAACAAGGCAGAAAATACAAGCTATTGCAAACATCAGGCCTACTGTGCAAAACACAAACCCCTGCAGCACACCCGACTTTGGGGGCCCTCTCCTCATAAAGATCGGTATCCTAGGTTGAGGAGAGAGTCATGCCACTCCCCACGGGGCCTCCCGTCAGAGGGCTTCACTTTCAATTAGCCAAGAGCAGCTGTAGGCTGCTGCTTATGTAACAGGCTCTGCGCCTCCTCGGGAGGGGGATGTGGAACCATTTGGTGTGTGCTGAATAATGAGTCATGGGCAGAGTTAGGGAGTAGAAACAGTGATTCTCTCCCCTGCATTGTTTCATCCGGAACTTCTAGTAAAGAATGATAAGCCCTGAGTCAGTGCCCGGTGGGGCCTGCCCTGGGAAGGGAAATCACCACACAAGACTCTGCAGTGCGGGCCCCAGAGGACCCACGTGTCAAGCTAGAGGGGACTCTGGGGGCATTTGTGGTCCAGCTGGGCGTTTGGTAAGAAGATTCACTGTTTATGAAACCTGCAGCCAGCCTGCCAAGGGCTTTCCCATCTTGGATAGTCACAGACCTCTTCCAGGCCCCAGGCAGGGTCTAAGAGGGTTGGAATGAAGACCGAGGCTTCAAAATTGAACAGAGCTTTCTCCAAATCTCATTCTAACTTTAAGAAATGAAGCAGGTCTGAGGGGCAGGCGGAGGGGCATATTTACATCAATTGAGAAATCAAAAGGTTTGGTTTCAGCCAGAAAAGGGGGGTGGGGGGCAAAGATTGCTCACAGTCATTCTGAGGTTAAAGAAACAGAACCCTAAGAAAAATTAAGCCCTGCAAGAAAATGCCCCAGAAGTTCCTCTTCATGTCTCTAAGAAATCTCTAGTCAAACTTTATAGACTTTTCATATCAGCAAACACTTTCCTGTGACCCCCCACAGCCACCCTACCATGCTTTTCAACATGCCCAGCAAGACGTCCCAGCCTTCTTTTCTGGTGATGCATGGAGTCTCTTGTGGAATTGGTGGGTTGATCTTACCTTGTGGCTGCTGCTACAAAAAGTTCAAGGACACTTGCCTGATGAATAATGGATGGAACAGTCCCTTCCACGGGCAAGGCTTTAGGATGCTGGGTCCTGCCTATAGGAAGGAGCATAAAACGAAAGTCAAGGTCAAATTACTTGAAGCCCAGCTCCGCCACATGCCACCAACTGTGAGACTCCAGCCGTGATTAGCTTCTCTGCCTGGTTCCCTCACCTCTTTAATGGAGTGATGAGAGCTTCTACCTCACAGAGTGGCTGTGAAAACCAAGGTAAAACTCAGAAAGCATTTTATTTTATCTATCGTCATCACCATCATCTCATGTAGTGTTAGCCCAAGAGTCATCTCTAGTGATTTCTATCCAAAAACATGTTAGCAAGGCAGAATAGCATCAACGGGCCTTCTGATCCAGCACATACGGCCTTTTTACAGCTAGTATATTTTTTTCTTTGGTATTTTCATTTGCAAAATATGGAAAACATTACAAATTTAGAGTAAGCATTCAATAAAATCAAGTGAAGTTGTTCAGCTTATAAAGGACTCAATAACTGGTAGCCATTTGAGTTGTAATGATCAAGTGTATGTATCTGAATCCCTGCTCAAATAGGTTCCAGATTTCTTTATCCCATGTAGCAAAATCAAGTGCCAAGCCCAGATCACAGGCATCCCTTTAGACTAGTATTTCCACATATATTTATTATATATAAAACTTCAGAAGGGAAGAAAATTCATAAAATCCTAATTTAATATCAAGTTCTTAAGGTATCTATTTCGGTGTTTGGTTGAGAAAAGGAAGGAAGAAAAGATGAGGGAATTCTTTAGATTCTTTAATAATGGCTCTTTGGGCTTGAGTTATATTGATTGATATCCTGGCTTGATTCACTTCACGGGGTATTTTGTTCAATTCAGCTGACCACAGGAAACAGATGATACACCTCTTCTGAGACTGGCTCTTTTTGCACCAGATGGAAGTGATGAGCGCTGTAGGTTAAGGACATCACCACCACCATCATCATCACCACCACTCCCACCCTGCCACATGCAGGGAACACCTATTGTATGCTGGGCATGGTGCTAATGGACTTTGCACATTAGTTCAATTTCATGCTTACAACAACCCTGTGGGCTTCATATTATTATTACCATCATCTTAAAGACGAGACAATCGTGTTCTTTAGTGGCCTGAAATCTGTGTCTGGTCCCACTGCTGTCAAGAGTTTAGCATTCCAGTCTTGGAAGCATGGTTCAACTAAGCTACACCACCGCTTCTTCTGGAACACACCCCTGCAGTGTGGTTTATAGATCATCAGCCTTCATGTCCTGGCTGAGCAGCCAGAAGGTGACCTGCTGGGTCAGTGCTCTGTCCTGGGGGTGCTCACAGGCAGTCTGTGTTTGGGAGGGAACATGGACATTGCTGACAGGAAGGACCGTTGCCATCATAACTCAGATGAACTTGACAGAAACAGTTCAGTTCCCTGGGAGGATGAAATTTCCCCCCAGTTATTCTGTGGAGTCAAGGCGGAGGAGACACTGTCTCCTCACCCATCACCCTGTGTAGAAGATTCCCATGAGAATGATCCCTGCCCACGTGGCCTGGTGCAGCTATCAGATCTTTTTGAGAAGGGCAGACCTGATGGCTTGGACAAGTTTCTTTTCTTGAAACAACATTAATTTGTCCAGTTTTGTGGCTTTTTTATGTGGAACAACATTAGCTCATCCAAGCCTGTGGTTTATTTGAAAACGAAATTCCGGTAAATCTTTCGCACCATCTGGCAGTGCAGTGATTGGCTGGGAGTTAGGAACAAGCCACTGAGCACACAAGAAAACAAAGCGGAGAAAACCCACCCCGAAAAGAGAGGCTCTCTGTAAATCCTGTGCCGAGCAACCCCACCGGGCTCTCTGAGGAGGGCTCTGTCCCTGCGAGCGGGGCTGTAACCTGGCACTCTTGGGCTGGGAATCTTCCTCTCTCAGTAGCTGAGGCCCAGTGGAGGTTCTTACCTGTTGCCTTAGTCAGGGTCTTTTCTTTTCCTTTTCTTTTCTTCTTTAATTGTTGGGGATTTATTAAAGGTACAAAGAACTAGGTTACACTGATTGTATTTGTCAGGCAAAGTCCCTCTTATAAATGAGTTCCTCCCTCAAGAGGTGTGCCAAACACCATGACCCCCCTTCCCTTTCTCAGATCCCCTATCCCCTAACATCCATGTACTAGGTCATCAATTGTCCTCATGTCAAAATTGAGTACATTGGATTCTTGCTTCTCCATTCTTGTGATGCTTTACTAAGAAGAATGTGTTCCACCTCCCTACAAGTTAGTACAAAAGACATATAGTCTCCATCTTTTTTAGTGGCTGAATAGTATTCCATGGTGTACATATACTACAGCTTGTTAATCCATTCCTGGGTTGGTGGGCATTTAGGCTGTTTCCACATTTTAGTAATTGTAAATTGAGCTGCAATAAACAGTCTAGTGCAAGTGTCCTTATAGTAAAAGGATTTTTTTCCTTCTGGGTAGATGCCCAGTAATGGGATTGCAGGATCAAATGGGAGGTCTAGCTTGAATGCTTTGAGGTTTCTCCATACTTCCTTCCAGAAAGGTTGTACTAGTTTGTAGTCCCACCAGCAGTGTAAAAGTGTTCCCTTCTCTCCACATAGCCAGGGTCTTGAATTCTTTTTATAGAAACAAACCAGCAGGGACTCTCTGAGGGCACATATAGAGGATCTAGAAACCAATATGACTGAAGGGGAGAAAAGAATAATTTAAATAGCAGCAGCTGACTTTGGTGTGTGGAAAAATGACTGGGTCTGAGTCCCCAAGAGAGGTAGACAGTGTCATTCTTTTTTTTTTTTTTTTTTTTTGTAGAGACAGAGTCTCACTTTATGGCCCTCGGTAGAGTACTGTGGCCTCACATAGCTCACAGCAACCTCCAACTCCTGGGCTTAAGCGATTCTCTTGCCTCAGCCTCCTGAGTAGCTGGGACCACAGGCACCCACCACAACGCCCAGCTATTTTTTGTTTGCAGTTCAGCAAGGGCTGGGTTTGAACCCGCCACCCTCGGTATATGGGGCCGGCGCCTTACCAACTGAGCCACAGTGTCATTCTTATCCATCTGCCACATCTGTCAGTCCTTCCCTGGTATTTATTACACGCACAACACATGCTCACCCAGCTCCAACAATGTGCCCTTCACTATTCTGGACCAGGGGATAGAATTATGAGGGAGACAGATGTGGCCCTTGCCTGCAGGGAGCTTATGTTATAGCAGAATTGACAATTTCAAACACCTATCATTTAAAATAATAGTTTCAAAGGGGTGCTGTTATCCTAGAACTCTGGGAGGCTGAGATGGGTAGATTTCTGGACCTCAAGACTTCCAGACCAGCCTTAGCAAGAGTGAGACCCTGTCTGTATTAAAAGTACAAAAACTAGCCAGGCATAGTGGCAGGCACCCATTGTCTCAACTACTTCGGAGGCTGAGGCAAGAGGATGGCTCAAGCCCAAGAGTTTGAGGTTGCTGTGAGCTATGACACCATGGCACTCTGCCCAGGGTGACAGAGTAAGATTCTGTCTCAAAAAAATAAATAAAATAAAACAATAGGAGGTTCAAATCTAGTAAGTGCTATGCCAGGTACAAACGAGAGGCTGAGAAGGAGATTGAATATAGGGCTGGAGATCAGGAAGATCTTCAGCTAGAAGGTGCAGGTAGCAGTTGAGCAGAGACCTCCCGATGAGGGGCAGGTAGCCAAGCAAGGTGTGGAAAGGCCTGGAATGCTGGAGGGAGGGAAGGGCCGGCCTGACTAGGTGGTTCAGGAGGAGGAGAAAAGCTGGAGATGAGGAGAAAGAGGCAGGCCGGGGGGGGCCACACCAGACCGCTGGAGAAGCTCACACAGGGGAAAGGCGTGACCTCACTCATGTGAAAAGAAAGCGCTTTTGCCACTACAGGAGGATGGATTGTCACAGGTCAGTAGTGGGAGCAGAGAAGCCATTTAGGAGGTTAATTCAGGTGTCCAGGTAAGAGATGTGAGTTAGAAACAAGAGAGTCTGCTGAATGGATAAGGTGTCAGGAAATAAAGGCAGGAATTCAATAACAATGGTCCTCCCTCTTTTGGCTCGAGCTACTGGAGGGTGGTGACATCATTTACTAAGATGGCGAAGACTGGAGATGGGACCACAGTATTTGGGCGGGGGAGGGGATCTGTATAACTCACCCTACCAGTCCCTGGACTACCCTAACAGTTTGTGCAAAATGGTCCTGCCCCTAACAGCACACAGACATTGTCATGATGAAAGTGGCATCCTGGCTAAACCCGCTAAAACTTGTATTGGTGGAAAGAAAGAGAAAGAGAAGATGCAGGCTTAGAAAGGGAGAACCCCCACTTGTGGAGGTTACCTCCGCCAGCCATGTTAGTCAGAAGTTCTGATGCACAGGATCCAGTGGGCATTTGCCCACCAGGCGTGGTTCCCACAGTATCAGCCTGTGCTCACAGTGGGAATCCAGACATGAGTGGTGAGCAGCGGGTCAGGGCAGTGTGGCTTCAGCTGATCTGTCAGTTCAAGGGTTGGATCTAGCCAGGTGCTGACCTGTGACCTATCTATCTAGTGTCCTGTGACCTCCAAGGGCTCAGATTTCAGAAGAGTCAGTCAAAGAATTTGAAGCTTAGAGCTGTCTTTCCATCTTAATGAGTTATCAGGGTGCTAGGCGAGACAACACATATTCATTTTGTGAACTGGGTTAACATTTGGGGAGAGTTAGGAGCACTGGGGATGAGATACACTTGAGCATTCACAGAGCATTGCCCACACCTTCTTTATTGAGACTACTGACCTTGAGTTAATCTTTGATCCCTAATACGGGGCTGAACTGCCCACCTTAGACATGGTTGGCTCAAGCTGAGGCAGGGCCATCAGCATTCCCTTTCCAAAGACTCCAGGGCTGGAAGCCCTCCCATGAATTCCAAGACTGGAGAGTGGGCCTTATTTGCTCTCTGAATGATTGAATCCTTGACTTTCTTCATCAGCAGAGCAAATACACATCAAGCAGAGGCCTCGTACAATAGGACTATGTGAACAATACATTGCATGTCACTTTCTAATCCTTGCCTTTTTGTCTTCATAGCAAGCCTGGTATTCCTTAGCCAAAGAGAGGAAGGACTGTCAGAGAAAGGTCCTGAGAAACGGGAACTATATGTCTCCTTCCAAACCTCGTGAGTAAATGGCACATTTTGTGGCCTTGGGCGAGTCACCCAGTCTGTCCACCCTTCTTTCCAAAATGTGAAACAAACTGAAAAGGGGCTGGGAGAATTCATTAGTTTGAGGGACAGTTTAAGCAACTTGTTTCCATCAGGGCAATAATGACCTCTTTCTATTTACAAGATTTTGGCTGTGCTCCTCATTTCACTTTTGATAGTCAAGTGGATTTGCAAGTAAATGCAAGCTCTTGGGATAATCTGTAGAGCATTCTAAAAGCCTCTGGTTAGCACTGTCCAGAGAAAATGCCAGGGACTCTTAAAAGTGTTACTTGAAGGGGCTCTCAACAGGACTCAAGTCAACACCACTTTGAAGCAAATTTTATTTGAGAATGAAGTTATGTTCTGTTCCTGCTGGAAATCAAGGCAACAGGAAATTTGTGTGTTGAGGAATAGCCTTGAACTTTATGTGTTCATTTACCTCAAACAATTGATTGTTGGCTAACATGTTGCTCTGTGACACATTTAAATGCTTTACACATGTTTATGGCCTGATAGGTCCATAGATGGGAATGAAATCGTTGTGAGTCACCTATTGCTAAGTTTTGCCCTTGCTCTGGAATCCTCAAGACTGGAAGTCTTTTCAATCAAAGTGAAACCAAAAGCAGATTCAAGATGCTTCACTGCAGCTGTGTGGGCAGCGCAAAAGCCCCACTGTGGGGTATGATTTACAGAAAAAGAAACTGAGGCTTAGAGCACAGGCTTGAGGCTTTCAGCACAGCTTTATCCCTGATGGAATAGGTACCTCCTGTGTGAATTGGGAGTCCTGGAAATCCTCTGTTCCCCAGCACAGGTTGCCATCACGCTTAGAATTCTCTAGATGCTTATAGATTCTCTTTGTTGACAAAGGAAATCATGTTATTCATTATTAACACCACAAAATCACTCTATCAGAGTAATTTCTGACAGTCTGGACTCAGACCCAGAGAGGAGCCCAGTTACACATGGAGCAGCCCAGACCAGCCACATCACACCCAGAGGCGCGAGGGTGATCCTAGAAACCCCCCGTGCATGTGTGGAAACCATCTTCCCAGTCCTTCATGAGTGTACTGAAGACACAGGCTTCCTCACATCCCCAGACACTATCCCTGAGAGAAGCGGGGGGGTGGGGGGAACTGGACTCTGAACAACTAGGTGTCTAAGGTAAGGCAGGCTAAAGAGTTTCATAAGGAGACTATGTAAATTATAAGGCCAGACTAAGCTTTTTCTAGTGTCTAAAAGCCTTACTTCTCAAAGGACAGGCTCAGGACCAACAGCTTTAGCTGGGAGCTCATTAGAAACATGGAATCTCGGTACCCACTCCAGACTTCCAGATCAGAATCTGCATATGAAGCAGACCTCCCGGTGGTCCACATGCATGCTCAAGTTTGAGAAGCCACAAAACCTTTCCTTCCCCTCTTCACTGTCCAGTAAGGCCAACCAGAGTGGCAACAGAACAACACAAAATTACACTTTATCTACGCATCTTAAGGTGTCCTAAGTAAGTGCGGGACCCTATCACAATTGAATGAAAATAAAGAGCAAACTGGAGAGAAGGGTGGTAGCTTCAAGCACCTCTCTGAGTCAAAAGGAGCATGTAAACCGAGCTGGCGGTTGCATGTCAGCTTACACGTCAACTCCGCCTTGCTGTTGGCAGCTACTGCCTTGATGCTGTGTTGAGAGGGATCCCAAATCACATTAAAGGTCAGTGGGAAGGGGGGCCACGCTGGCTTAGCTCCGAATGCCCTACAGCAGAGGGATGAGAGACTCCCAGCACACCTTCCCAAGGTTGGCCATCCCTGAAAGGGCAGATGTGCTGAAAAGGGCCACTTGGAAAAGAGCCTGTGAACTCATCTGACAAAACTTGCAAGAGAAGAAATGGTAATTTCTCTCTGGTTCTTAAAGAAAGTTATCAGTGGATCCAGTAACAACTTCACCTTAGGAGATTCGTGACCCTCATTTTCTAGAAGGCTCCTTATCTGGGATTCCACTGATTTGGCTTCATCCTCATTAAGATGTGAGGGGCCAAGAAAAAGGATTTTGCTAAGCCTGGTGTCACAAAGGCAAATGATCAGGGCCCTGCTCACCCTGCTTGTGAAAACCTTGCTTTCATAAGTTTTAAAATCACATGATTATAGACGATTTAAGTCCTCTTTGAATATTACCTACAAAGATATTTTTTTGCCTAAATCAGAAATACATTTTTTCCCTTTTCTTTTTTTAAATTTTTTTTTTTTTTTTTTTGAGATGGGGTTCTTGCTATGTTGCCCTGGCTGGTCTCGTACCCCTGGCCTCTAGTGATCCTCTCACCTTGCGCTCCCAAAATGCTGGGATTATAGGCATGAGTCACCACACCTGGCCAGAAATCCATTTTCTTGAAATTGTACTATTTAAAAGAAATTCCAAAATTAAAAATTTTTAAGTCAGATTTCTTATTTCCTTCCCTTCCTTGTGGCGTTATGGTAAGGGCACTGAACAGAGAGTTGAAAAGATGTGTGTGCCCACCCGGCTCCTCCTACATATTAGCTGTGTCTATGGGAAAGTTAATCTCTCTAAGCCTCGGTTTCACTGGTGACTGATACATACCAAGCAATCTAGCCTCCTCATACATTTTATTTAGTCTGAGTACATATTATTGTTAATGGAGTGATTTCTTTCATCTGTGAAATTTTCAGAGCATCTGGTAGGTGCTGGAGTTGGGAGGAGGATAAATCTTTGTTGTCAGGATCATTTCTCGTCTGTCTTGAGTAATTTTGTGGCACGGAGCTCCCTGGAAACAAAAGACCATGCCAGAAGACCCCGCGAAGTCCCTGACACCTTTGAGGGTATGTGATTCCCTAAATAAATGTGCTGAGGTTGAAGAATATTAATAGAAGAAAAAGCACAACAGGGATTTGCCCTTTAGATTCCCCTTCCCAAATGGTAAAAATAAACAAACCAACAAAAAAGGCTCCTTCAGATGGCCATACCTGTGCCTCCTCCCCAGCCAGGTCACAAAAGCAGATGAGGCACATAGCCCACCTGATGTGCTGAAAGGTGGAGGGCTGGCCCCTGAGCCCCCAGACAGATGGTTTAATCTAGATCCCAAGGGACCCATTCCGGGGCCACTCATAAGCAATCACATTTGCTGGAGGGTTGTCATGGGCTGAATTGTGTCCCCAACTCCAATTTATACATTGAAGCCCTAACCCCAAATGCAACTGTATTTGAAGACAGGGCCTTTAACGAGGTGATTAAGATAAAAGTCATACGGGTGGGTCCCTAACCCAATATGACTTGTATCCTTACAAAAAAGAGGCACCAGGGATGCTGTGCACAGAGCAAAGTCTCTGTGAGGACACGGAGGGAAGGTGGCCATCTGCAAGAAGCCAGGAAGACAGGTCTCATCAGAAGCTGACCTTGCTGGCACCTTGATCTTGTACTTCCAGCCCCTAGAACTGCGAGGAAATACATTTCTGTTGTAGAATTTTGTTATGGCAGACTAATACAGGGGTGGTTAGCAGTCTGGGGGTGGGCCCCCACAGCGACAATAGTCCCACCTCTGGATAGGGAGGGAGCCCAAGATTAAGTGATCCAAGGATGACTCACTTCCAGCAGGCGGGGTGGGAAAGGGGAGAAAGCTGAGGTCCCTGGGTCCATTCCCAGCTGCCACTTGGATTTGGAGGCTGAGAGCCGGGGCAGCAGATGGGAGAATGATGAGCTCCTCCTGCTGTAGGTGATTCATAGGGCACCCGGGCACGTGGCCCACCCCCAACCCCAGTGGGAGCAGATTTTGCATCTATCCACCAGCCTCTGCTCCAAATATGAGAACCACGTGAGGCTGGGAGGTGGTGAGGGAAAGAGGGGCTGATAGCTCTCCCAGCCCAGGGCCTCAGTACCAAACTCACTGCATCTTGCCTGCTTCGCCTTCAGCATGCTTTGGCCCATTTCTCCGTTAGCCTATGTAGGCAAGCTGTGTTTCTGGCCGTCTTCACCTTCAATTCACACCAGCTGCATTACCTGCCTCACTGTCACAGGCATCCTACATCTCTGCCTCTTTGGGGTGACTGCAACACCTTCACCACTGACATCGTCACCAAAAGGAATCCCACACCTTCCAGCAGGACCCTGGAAAGTTGCTTCCCTACAGCAGAGTAACAATCTGGCCACATCTGGCACCTTATTGCCTATACAGTTGTGTGAGTCCTGGGCTCTCTGCTGGATAGCTGGAGGACTCTCATACTGCTCTAAAACAGAATAACTCAGTATTTGGATTTTTCCCAAAGACAGTCTACAGTGGGGTTTGATCCATTTCTTCCTCTTCTTCCTCAAAACAGCTTGGTCAGAATGCTTGGCACTGGAAATCCATCCCATGCCAACCAGAGTTGAGGGGCCCCTTCTTCTTGGGCATCCTGATGTTTCAGCACCATCTGAGACAGACAGTGCCTTTGACATTTTCATTGTCCAGGGGGTTTTCTTCCCTTCAGAACACCTTGACCACTGTTCCCTTTCCCTTCTTTTTTCAGGGAAGGAAAGTGAGGTTTCTTTCCTTTTGGGATTTTTCGTTGCAGACAGACCTCTGAAGTCAACAATGGCTTCCCAAAGCTTATGTCTGTGCCGCCCGGTACCCTTCCCTACCCGCCTGGTCGGGGAGCACAACAGCAGGAGGTGGGGAAGCTTCCCAGCTCCCTGCATGTGACACATGGCAAGGAGCATAAGGAGCAACATAACCCTTTAGGAGATTTTCCAGGGCAATGGGACAGCCCAAGGACTGGGCTCATTGACGTCTCTTCTTCTTCTTTCCCCCTTGTGGCAGCAGCCATTCAGAATGGACAGAAGAAAACAGAAGTCAAACAACTGTCTTCGCAGCCTTCCCAAGCTGTAATTAAGGTGGAAGCTCGTTTGCCATTCTGAGGATTGGTGTAATCAAGCATATGGCAGAGCAAGATTTTGGAACATTTTTATCAGTTTTGGAACCACAGCTCCTCTAAGGCCAAATTTCTCTTCGGTCTCAGATTTCAGAGAATGATCTAGCATTTCCCGTTCTGACAGGCCTTCCCTCTGCTCTCCTCATTCAGCTGACCACCGTGCACTGTAGCTACATGCGTGGGGGTAGGACTGGACACATTCCAGCTCACTGGGGTTTGGAACAGCACTTCTTATCCCCAGAGAAGGGATTCTCTGTGGAGGCTGAGTTGGCAGTGCTCGAGCTTGCCTTGTGGTTGGCACGTAGGCCATCAGAAATCATCTGAGTATCAACCTGCCAAGCTGAGGCCGTCCTGGCATGCAGGGATTTATTGCTAACAGAGGAAAAAAAGAAGCCATTTCCAGGCCACTTTTATGGAAAGGGACTACACCACTGCCCCAATCCATTCAACCCACCATGCCCGTGTTCTTTCCCAGCAGCTCAGGCCCGTCTGTGACCAGGAACAGGTGCCAAATCAGAGTGTGGAATTTTCCCAGCAGGCCCCAGGGTGTGTTGCTGCCAAGGCAACTGTGGTAGGGTTGAGGAATAACTAGTGAACCACAAATCCAGAAAAGAAAAAGAGGCCACCCTTTTGGCTTCAGCCAATGCAGGTACAGGCTGTCCCTTGAGGAAAGCTGTGGGCTGTGAAGACCCCCACAGTGCCAAGGCTAGACAAGGCCAGAGCAAGCAAGGCTGGACCCCACAGGGCAGCTTCTTGGAATGAGGTTAATCAGACCAGGTGAGGGCAGCCGACAGTGGCCGCCTGCTAAGGCCACAGCAGGCTCTGCCCAACAGGAGTAGCAAAAAACAGCTCGTTGCTAGGGAAGACCTGCGTTCAGGGAATAATGCCAGTGAGCATCTGAAGTGAGGTCTGCATAGAAGTGGGTACCAGGCAGAAGCAGGGCTGTGTGCTACAGAGAGGCATGCCTGGTGTTCAGAAGAGCAAGAACAAAGGCAGTGATAGCCAAGCAGAGGTCAAAAGTCACAGAGTAGAAACAGAGAAGGAAATTCTTTGGGGCCAATTAGTAGTAAATAATATTGACATCATCTTTTGTTTTTAATTTTGCCAGTGTGAAACAGTTTATTGAGGAAGAGAAAGATAGGTTTACAGATCAAGATACGTTTGCCACAGATGATGAATGGACCCTGGCCGTGACACAGAGGCCTTGGTTGGTCTGGGGTCCTGTTTTATACTGCCCGGATTGGGTCCTCCTCCTGATTCAGATGTCACCATGGAACCACTTTGATGAACAGTTAACAACATGATCATTACTCTTAGTCAGTTTCCAAAGCCTTTTGTACCTCCCTGGCACTTCGGCGTCATCCGATAAAGCATGCTCCTCTTCCTCCTTGTAGGGGGAGCTCCACTCGGGCCAACATGGCATGCAGCACACTTAGAGGGAAACTCAAGGGCAGAGCTGCTCATCGGCTTTTACTTGTTGTAGCCCCCCAAAGCTTGACTGCAATTCTGAGACGACCTTCAAGGTCAGTGCAGATGAGAGCCATGGTGTGACGTCTGCCACAGGAACAGGAAGGGGAGCGTCAAGGCACCCTGCTCACCGCCAGGGTTTTGTTCTTCCCAAGTTTTGCTTAACTCGTGCATTTCTTTAACTTCAAGAAGACAACACAATAATTTGTTGAGAAGGACTAAGCCCCTCATTTGAAATGAGAACCACAGTTTCCCATTATACTGTATTTATACAACAGTATACAATATACAATATATTAATTTAGACAACACAATTGTCTGTAGTATATTAAGGAAACAGAAGAGCAGGCTTTCATCTCTAAACAAATGAACACCCTCCCTCCGTGGACCTGAGGAAACTGTTCTCATCCAGGTTTGATTCATCTGCTTCCATCGCTCTTCTTCCATATATTGACAGTTTTCATAGAAATTAAGATATTTCCCGTTGAAAGTCTGCCCTGAAATTCCCATGAGCTGAAATGTAGATTTCATGAACTTCTCTGTATTCCAATTCCAACGTTAAACACCCCCGGGTAGCAAAGCTTGAGATTTTCCTTTCTTACCACTGTTGAGTAGGTACAGAAGAATGCTGGTCTGACCAATGGCCTTTTTAAGAAGATTAAATGAAGCTATTTCCTTTTACTGTTTAAAGGAACATAGCAATGATTCTAATATTTGTGTGGAATCTGCAATCCCAGAGTTTGGGATCGTCATCTGGTAGATAGAAGAGTAAGCTAACACTTCCTGAGTATTTAGATGCCACGCATTATGCTGACGCTGCCCTGCATATTATGTTATTAAATCCTCAGAACGAACTGGAAGGGAGTCTTCCCTCTCATTTTTATATCTGAGTATAGTAACAAGCAGGAGATTAAATGTTAGAAAGCTATGCCTGATAGAGCTGGCATTTGAACCTAGGTTTGATTCTAAGTCCCACACTGCTGCAGGAATCTCTTCTCTTGGCAGTAGCCATTTGGAACAACTTGCTTTTTCAAGCATTTCATGATATGGCTTTGCAACATGAAGCTTTAGATGCACTCATAATTAGGTAAATAAATTTATGAATCAGTTTGGAAAAGAGCTTGATGTTCTCCTTTCCCAGGAATTATTATTGTTTATTGTTGGCTCTATGACTTCAAGATGGAAGATAGTCCAATAGAAATTTTGATTCAAGGCCAGGTGCAGTGGCCCATGCCCGTAATCCTGGCATTCTGGGAGGCCGAGGCAGGTGGATTGCTTGCACTCAGGAGTTCAGGACCAGTTTGAGCAAAAGTGAGACCCCATCTCTACTAAAAATAGAAAAATTAACTAGGTGTTACGGTGGGCACCTGTGGTCTCAGATACTTGGGAGGCTGAGGCAGGAGAATGGCCTGGACGTAGGAATTTGAGGTTGCTATAAGCTTTGATGCCACAGCAATCTACCCAGGGCAACAGAGTAAGACTCTGTCTCAAAAAAATAAAAATAAAAATTATTCAGAGGGGTATTATTACATAAACTGTAAAATGTATGGCTTATGATAAAAGACAAAAAAAGTACAGCATGAGGCAAGCACACTGATTTCTCTTGTTCCATTTGTAGGTGTTAGACATTCTCAAATATCCATGTGCATCACGATTCTCGCCTAGGAACTAGGCCCATTTTTCCTTTCTTATCTCCTCTTTGTTTTTGCTACTCATTCTCCTTCATGTGGGGCATGATATCTCTTCTTCAAGTGGAGGTGATGAATGGAGCATGGCTGGTCTGAAGGCCCAGAGCTGGGCCATATGTTTCCGGCATGGGTCTGACACTGGGATTTCATCTCTGTAAGAAACTATATTTCAAGGCAGGAATACTTTCAGTATGTCTGATGGAAAGCTCTCCACGATATATGCAAATAGGGGGATATTGCCCTACATCAGAACCGATTGTAAAGAGACCTTCAAAGCCTAGACTTGTTCACAGGAAATTTGGGTGTTGCAAAAGGAAAACAGAGAAGCAATGTTTGTATTTGAAAACAGACAATTTGAGTCACTCGGGAAAGTATTTTTAGAGAATATAAACTCTTGAATTAAAAAAAAACTCAAATTACTTGAGGCACAGGTTTTTGTTGTTGTTGTTGTTGTTTTTTAAGGCTTAACATTACTGAGAGCCTGAATTTGAGATGAAAGAAAGAGCTTGGAGATGAATGGCTGCCTGTTCAGATAGTGTTGATGACTGGATTTGGGGCCCATTGGCTGGAATACTGGGTTCTTGGCCATTGGTGGTTTGCATTTCACACATGCTGGAAGATCTGGCTAGAGGCTAGATTTTTAACTCAGTATACTAGGGGCGGGGTAAGAATACTTAGATAAATCTGGGTAAATAATTACCAAAAGAGAGTGGGAGATAAACTCCTGGAAAGAAGAAATAGAGTGGGAAAGGCTGTGAAGAGTTATAAGTGGGAGTGGCAAAAGCCTTCATTAAAAGTATACATAGTGGGGGTGCTGGGATGAGGATGAAGCTATCTGGTCCTCTGTCACAGGAGCCTGAGGAAACTTCAAAGCCTGTGCATGCCTTAGGTGGTGGATAAAGCAAGAGGCCAGGAGGGGAAGAGGAAGGAATGGGTTGGGCACTTGGTTCCAGAGTGGTTTGTACTGATGACGTTCAAGAATTTATCTATGATCTTCCCTAGGTTGTTAGGGGTTATTAAGAACTGGTGGACATATGTACATGAGTTGGAGGTGATGAATGGAGCATGGCTGGTCTGAAGGCCCAGAGCTGGGCCATATGTATATCACCGGGCTTAATTTCACATACATCAATAAAATTGGGTGGAATGAGACTTGAGAATCAGATGAGGGGTTTCTTATTTATTACTCAACAAACATGAACTGAGTGACTACTTTATTGGGGTGCAGAGGATAGGACACAGAATGGGAAAAATGAGGGTTCTTCAATGATAAAGCTTACTCAAAAGTGGGAGAGACAAAGTATAAACAGGGTAGCAATTAATTAAAAAAGAACATTTCATATAGGGATTTGCACTATAATAAAAAAGTGATGATAGACTGACAGTGGAGATAAGGGCAGTAAACCTCAGATGGGGAGGTGGTCAGAGTAGGCATCTCTGAGAATGTAACATTTGAGTTGAATTCTGGATTATGAGATGATTCCACAATGTAAAGGCCTGGGGAAGAATGATCCAAGCAAGGATCTTGGATATGCAATTGGCAATGAGGGAGCATCCTTCCTGGACAGTTTCAAAAGAGGAAGTGAGCTAGAGTGGCTGGAAAGGAGTGAGGGGAAGGTGGGAAGAAAGATAAGGTTAGCAAGGTAGATGAGGCTGGATCATGTAGATACTTGAGAGTAATGGTGAGGAAATTGGATTTCCTTCTAAGATCAATAGGAGACACAGGAAAGCTTTCATTAGATGAGTGACTTGAATCAAATGTGTGCTTTGGAAAGGTCATTCTGCTGTATGCTCAGTGGATTTTGCAGGTGGGAAAACCAAAACAGGAACACAGCCAGCATGTCTGCAATCCTGGGACTTTGGGAGCCCAAGGTGAGAGGATTGCTGGAGGCTAGGAATTTGAAACCAGCCTGGGCAACATAGCAAGACCCTGACTTACAGAAAATAAGTAAAATTAGCCAGGCAAGGTGGCACACACCTCTAGTCTCAGCTACTCAGGAGGCTGAGGCAGGAGGATCACTTGAGCCCAGGAATTTGAGGTTGCTGTGAGCTATGATTATACCACTGTACTCCAGTGTAGGTAACAGAGCAAGACCCTGTCTCTAACAACAACAACAACAACAACAACAACAAACAACCAGGGACACTAGTTAGGAGATTGTCGATAGTAGCAACAAGACGTAGGATGGCAGGAGTATCAATAGAGAGAACTAGGCTGGTTTGGAACATGCTTTGTCTGTTTGTTCACATGTCCTAGTTCTTCACGTCATGTATGTCTGTGCTTAAATGTTACCTTCTCAAGGAGACCTTTCCTGGCCATGCTACCCATAAAAGCACACTTCGCTCCACCCCCATCCCCAATCATGCTCTGATACCTTATTCCAGTTTATTTTCCTTCATGGCACTTACCATCTGATATTGTGTTACATATTTGTATATATGATCTGTATAACCCACTAAAATATATGCTCTGTGAGTCAAGGATTTTGTTCTGTTGACTTATGCAGTTGTAAACACCTAGGATGGAAAGGCTAAACGAACACTTTGTAGGTGAAGCCAACAGACTTGCTGAGAGATCGGAAGTAAAGACTGAGCAGTGGACGGCACCTGTGGCTCAAGGAGTAGGGTACCCACTCCATATACCAGAGGTGGTGGGTTCAAACCCCAACCCGGACCCGGCCCAAAAATGAAAAAAAAAAAAAAAAAAAAGACTGAGGAGAATGCAGGAAATACATTCCTAACTCAGTTTTGTGTCTGGACTAGTTTTCAGACCCAGAACTCATTATAAGAAGATTCTGGGTTCACGGGAGGCAGGACTCTGCAGCACCTCAGCAAATGGATGGTGATGATTCACCCAGTCCTTCCACATTGTGGCAGCCATACGCTGGAGAAAGGATTAACCAGGCATTCTGAGGACTGTTGAATACGAGGTCCAAGTCTACATTAAGACCCGGGACTAGAAACTCATGGTTTCCCATTATAAAAGGAGACACGGAACTCAGGAAATAAATGAAATCCTGCCTCATGTCAGGCACTGCATCCACCAGGAGTGATTTTCAGGATATACTCAGTGGTTGGCAGAACCTCATATTGATTCTTTGGCCTCTGGAATAAGAGGTATCATAGTGGAGAAGGCAAATGCAAGGCTCTGAAATTGTGACACGATAGCCTATTCCAAGTGAGTGGAGGCTAGTAGAGGCATTGTTAAAGGTGCAAGGGTAACAGTCTGTTCTATCCCCATTTAATTTATCACTCTGATCTCTACAAAAAAACAAACAAACAAAAAGAACAACAACAAAAATACCTAAGCAAACGAAAACAACAAAAATGTAGATCCTAAAGGTTATCGGTGGACCACTGCAAACTCAACAAGGTAATAGCTCCAATTACAGCTTTATGCTAAATGTGGTATTTTTGCTAGATCAAATTGAATGGCAACAACTAGATGTTATGTGTCACTGATGTGGCAAATGCATTCTTTTTCATCCTAGTATGAAAGAGGACCAGAAACAGCTTGTAGTCATGAGATAGATGACTACATACATTTATTGTCTTGGCTCAGCATCATGTTACCTCTCCTGCCTTCTGACATAATATAGTCTGAAGAAACGTGGACAATTCTAGACTTTCTGGAGAATATCACGTTGGTTCACTAAATCTATAACACTCATGTTAATTGAATGGAGGGAGCCAGCAGTGGCAAGGATGTTGGAAGGCTTGGTAAGACACATGCAGTCCAGAGAGTGGGGGATAAACACTAAGAAGACTCAAGGTCTCATTACATCAGTGAATATTTTAGGGGCCTAGGGATCTGAATGGGATATGCCATTCAGTTTGAAAGGTGGCCATGAATGGCAATCCTCCCAGCAGGTAGGGCTCAGCTGGAATACCTGGTCCACTACTTCATATGGAAAAGAAAGTGGCCTACAGCGAGAATATATATATAGCTCATGGGCAATAGTAAATGGCTTGGCTGGGTGGTCAAGGGCGTGGGAAGAGAAAGATTAAAAGATTAGAGAATGAAATCTGGAAACAGGAATGTAAACGGACTTACATAAGTGAACACAATGTGAAAATCTTTATATCCGTATTACCCACCTACCGGAGTACAAAAATATCAGGTAGACAGAAGACTTAACCAGTTGACCTCAGAAAACCTCTGTCATTAGTCACACTAGCAATGGCATAATAGGTATATAAATGAAGTTCTATAGTAGCAGGGTCGAAAGCCATTCATGGGTTCAACAGCATGGGCTCCCATTCACCAAAGCTAATCTGGATATTCCCATTGACAAATGTCCAATCTTCCATCAACAGACACCAATGTGAAGCCATCCTTCAAGAAGATCAACAAGCCAGTTGACAGCAAGTTTATTACCTGGGACCCCTTATACCTGAAAGGGACAGTGACACATATTCTGGGTAGAGGTCTGTCTTTCCTGCTTGCAAGGCCTCATTCTGCACCACTATTCAAAGGCTTATAGAGTGTTTGATCCACCAACTCAGGATCTTGTGGCACAATGCATTGGAGCAAGGAATTTAAGCAGTGGTTCTCAAAGTGTGGTCCCTGGACCAGTAGCATCCCCATCACTTGGGAATTTAACATAAATGCAAATTTTGGGGTCCTACCCTGGACTTACTGAATGAAATGTTGAGGTAGGACCCAGAAATCTATGTTTTAACAAGCCCTTCAGCTGAGACTAATGTACACCACTGTAAAACAACCACTGTCCCATAGCAAAGAGGATGTGGCAGTGGGCATATGACCATAATGCCTACTGGTCTTATCACATACCCCTTCATCAAGAAGCTACTAGCCTGATAGAGTGATGAATGGTCTTTTGGAAAGATAGGGCCTGCTTGGAGATATTGCCTTGTGGAGATGGAATGCTATCTTCTAGGATGCACGCTATAAACCCTGCCTTTCTAAACCAGAATTCTATGAGACATACAAACCATATTGAAAATGATTTAAGTAACTATTTTCTCCATTCCCTCAAGGAGGGTACCTAGCAAATATTACCCTAGACTCTTAGGAAGAAAGTTCACTCATTATGTACAATGGATGCCTTCGGCTTAATGGATGGCATTAGGCTTAATCATCTTGTAGAATCCTTGTTGAGAACAGCTGCCATAAGTCAACAGCCATTATATTGTGCTGTAGCCTGCAACAGGGAGACTAAATGAGCCTGGGAAACATGGAGTGAAAGAAAGAGTGTCCTTCCTTGCCATCACTTCCAGTGACTCCCTTGAGAAACTTGTGCTTCTTGTCCCTGCAACTCTGGGCTCTAGAGGTCCTAGTTCCCAGAGAATGTTTGCTCCTTCTTTAGCACTAAGAAGGAGTAAACCAAGATAGCAGAAAAATTTTTACCTGGAAAGGAGTGGATTCAGCTTAGGAGAAGGACAAAGAAAGTTGTAGGATGATAACGACATAACCTACATCAAGAGGAGCTCATAGTTTGGAACAGCAGAATGGAGGGCTTAGGAGGCAGCTGTCCAAGCTCAGCAGAGTAGACTGTATGGACGGTGATGTAATGGAGCATCCAGAAGGAGGGGCTCAACTACAACTTGAACCGAAAACAATGTAACCTAACAATTTGTCCCCTCGTATTAATTTGAAAAAAGAATATGCACATGAAAATTTTAAAAGTGAAAATCACACACACACACATATATATATAAAATCAGCCCTAGGTAGAGATAAGCATTGAGAAGGAAAAACAGAGTAGACTGCTGGCCATATCGGGTGCTGTCTTAGCTAAGGTGCTTATGGAAGGCTTGAAGAAATATGAAGGAAAGGAAGGTGTGAACAGTGAGGTTCACACCTTCACCAAGTGAGGAGAGTGGGGTGGGGAGAGCACACAGGGCAGAGGCAGCAAGTACAAAGGCGCAGAGGGGCGTTAGTGTGGAGATCAGCAGGGGGAACGAGACCGCTGGGCATTTGAGTAAGACGACAGGTGAACAGAGCCCACCAGGAGAGTGGGAAGCCAACTCCTAGAGCTAGGAAGTGGGAGTGCCAGGCAGTGGTGGGTGGCCCTTTGAGGTCTGTGTCATTAATGTACAGTGAGACCACTCGGCATGGTTCTGTGACTTTTCCCCCCAGCAATGTTCAGACTTAAGGCCGTAGACACCACATAGGGTGTAATCAGGCCCGGAGTTTAGCCAGGGGCGTATGATGAAGGGAAAGAGGAGCAGGAGATCTGAGATGCTTGCCAGTGGAATTTACACCAGCTAAGAAGGGAAGTAGGGACATCACGGAGGACAGTGAGTGGTGAAAATTTTCTAGGTTCAACAGATTAAAAAAAAAGAATAAACCCCATAGGAGGCAATGCGGGTTATCTGCATGTCAAGAGACTGTGCGCCTGTGCAGAAATGTAGACCCTCAAGGATAAGCACAGCAGACGGACACACGGGTGGTTTTAAGGAGACTACGCTTGGACAGCAGGCGGGAGGATACTTTCCTGACCCAGATCTCATACAGCCTAGAAGCCTCCTCCAACCAGGAGGGCGTCTGCAGGGAGTCTCAGTTGGCTGAAAGCAGAGCATCTGACAAATTCCCCTCTTATTCTACTGACAGACTCATCAATCAGTGAGACGGAGGGAGAGGCAGGGGGAGTTTCTTCTGTGACGAGGAAGAATGTCTCAGCGAAAGCGAAATGGATGGGAGTTTGGAGAGAAAATTGTCAGATTCCCGTAACGCCTGTAAAGGAGCCCAGTTCTCCTGGTTCATGAGATCACCAAATCCATTATTGGTGGGTTTTGTGGAATTGTGAAAAAATAAAATAATATTGGCAATAGGTAGAGGTTCTGACTGTCAGAAAGAAGTAGAATCTGCCAAGTACCGAAGGAGAGTAAAATGAAAAAAATAAATGGTTCCTGACCTTACCTTATGGAAGGCAGATCAGTCAACCGGAGGCTGGAGTGAAGAGTTCATGTAATGAATCCCAGATGGACTCAAAATGTTGGTTCATTGAGCTAAATTGGTCCAAAAAATGGCTTTTAAAAACTTGTTTACCTATATAGGTTAGCATTTATACACCTTATTTCCAGTCCTTAAAGGAACTCTGTAAATGGAAGTCCCTGTACTTCACCTTACACTGAAGTTATACAAAGTAGTGACTTCACAGAATTAAAGAGCGGTAGGCCCTTGCTCTGGATTAGGGCTTGGCCTAAGGGAATGTTGTGGCTGATTTCATCTCCTATCCAGACCACTCAGCCTTTCTCCGTATCAGCAATAAGGCTATTTTCCTTTCTTACTATTCGTGTGTTCACTGGAGTAGCACTTTTAATTTCCTTCGAGAACTTTTCCTTTGCATTCACAACTTGGCTAAGTGTTTGGCACGAGAAGCCCCACTTTCAGCTGGTCTCGTTTTCAGTGTGCCCTCCTCAACTAAATGATTTCTAGCTTTAGATCTCAAGTGAGAAACATGTGGCTCTTCCTTTCACTTCAACACTTAGAGGTCACTGGCCTAATTTCAATGTTGTCACGTTTTTAGGAATAGAAACGGGGACGGCTGGTTGGCAGAGCAGTCAGAACACTCACAACATTTATTAAGTTCATCATCTTATACATGTATGGTTTGTGGTGTATCAAAACGATGACAATAGTAACATCAAAGATCACTGATCACAGCTCTCCATAAGAGACAGAATAACAAAGAAAACATCTGAAATATTCTGAGAATTACTAAAATGTAGCACAGAGGCATGAAGTGAACACAAGCTGTCAGAAAAATGGAACGCCCAGACTTTCTCAAGGCAGGGTTGCCACAAACCTTCAAGGTGTGAAGAACGCAGAACTGAGGCATGACTGTCCATGAAAAGCCACTGGGAACTGTGAGCCAATAAATCTTTTTAAAATAAATTACAGCCTTGGGGATCTCTTTGGAAAACACAAAAAATGAAGGTAGTCTCATTTGGATCCCACTGCACTGGCATTCCTATCTGAATCTTTCCCCGTCTTTTTCTCTGTTGGGATCCAGGAGGGGGCCTGGCCTGCCAGCAAGCAAAACAGCCCTGAGTGTGGAAGCAGAGAAGTGAGACCAAGTGTAGGTGGGTCCAGGTGGAGGGGCAGTTGCTCATTCATATTTGAAACTTGTTTTGTAAGCCAGAGTATTATGTGGTGAGTGGACCTGCCTTCCAATGCTCAAGGGCCAAATGTTTGCTTAAAACTTTTTTTTTCTTTTCTTTCTTTCTTTTTTTTTTTTTTTTTTTTTTTTTTGAGGCAGGGTCCTGCTCTCTCACTCAAGCTGGAGTGCAGTGGCCTTATCTCAGCTCACAGCAACTTCAAACTCCCGAGCTCAAGTGATCCTCCTGCCTCAGTCTCCCGAGTAGCTGGGATTACAGGCGCCACTACTGCAGGCTAATTTTTTTTTTTTAATTTTCATAGAGACAAGGCCTTGAAATGTTGCCCAGGCTGGTCTCCAACTCCTGGCCTCAAGCAATCTCCCACCTTGGCTACTCAAAGTGCTGAGATTATAGGTGTAAACCACCACACCCAGCCTTGATTCTCTTTATTTGAAGCCTTATTGCCTAAATAGCAAAGCACAGCCAGATGTAGTGGCTCAGGCCTCCAATCCTAGCACTCGGGGAGGCTGAGGTGGGAGGATCACATGAGCTCAGGAATTTGAGACCAGCCTGATTAAAGCGAGACTCCCATCTCTACTAAAAATAGAAATATTAGCCAGATGTTGGGGGCAGGTGCCTGTAGACCCAGCTACTGGGGAGGCTGAGGCCGGAGGATCACTTGAACCCAGAAGACTGAGGTTGCTGAGAGCTAGGCTAACACCATAGCTCCAGCCTGAGGCAACAGAGTGAGACCCTGTCTCAAAAAAAATAAATGAATGAATGAATAAAATAAATAGCAAAGCCTCAGGTACCATAACGTGGGGGAATAATTCAAGGTCTGTGAAAATCTTCTCTGACTTTTCTCCTAACTTCACACTCTCTCCTCTTTTATTGTTCCCCTTATCTTCTGGGTTTTGCCTGGAATGCTTTTCTCTTGCCTTTTCTGTACAAATTCTATTCATTCTTCAGGGCTGTTTCTCTGAATGCTGCCCTGACCACACTAGCCTGATGTGAACTTCTCTGGTTCTGAACTCTCACAGTAATTATTATCTGCCCACACGTTTGGCAATTGGTCATTGTCTCCTTGAGATTCTTCTGGAAACAAACTCCCCACTAAGCCAGCTTAAGCAATAAGGAAATGTATTATCTCACATAGCAGGAAGTCCTGAGTTAGGACAGGCTCCAAGGTTGATTCAGAAATGCAAAAATGTCATGGAGATCCAGGTTCTTTCCACCCCACCATCCAATGTCTGGCTTCTTCATCATCGTAAGATGGCTGTCAAAAGCTGCTAGAGCCACACTCTTCCCTGTTTATGCCTAGCATCCAATCACAGGGACGCTCTTCCTAATCAGGATCTCTCAGTCTTTTCCTTCAGTCTGATTGAGTCAACCCTGGTCACATGGCCTCCCCTGGACCAATAAGAGGAGCAAAGGGAATGCACATGCTAATTATCTCATAGACCAATTAGGACCTACACCAGAAGTCAGGTCACTTTCCCTCAGACCACCCTAAACGAGTGGTTACTTTAATAACACTGGGGTCTGGTAGGAATCAAGATGGGATGAAATGAATGGGGCATAGTCAAATATTGCCTTGTGACATGTATTTATTATATTTAATGCTATTTATACCTTTTATTGTCACCTTTAATGCTTTTTATATCATGTTCTCCAGGTAGATTGCAAACGCCTCAAGACAAAGTCTACATCTTACATTTTGTAACCCCCCAAAACCCCCCATTTTTTACAGATATGTCAGTACCTAGGGATGAATAGGATCTGAATTCTCTAAGATGCACCTACATTCTCTACCTTGAATAGTGACACAGAGGATGCAATTGAAGCTTCTGAGGTTCAGATGCTGAACCTTAAAAGGTAAGGCTTTGGGACACCCAAGCCCAGAAGCGTAATTTCTGTTTGGAAACGTCTTGAGCACCTCCCCTACCTCTGCCCCAGAAAGTATGTGGATATCAGCATCAAACACTGATCAAAAGAATAAGATCAAGGAAACCAAAGATGTTGTAATGTGTAGGTTTCTTTATACTTGATGCTTAGATGTGAGAGCACTTCACTGCTGAGAACTACACAGTTCGTCTTAGCTAAAAAGTTTGTATTTTATTAAATCCCTCTCAGGGCAAGAAAACGACAGTGATCACACAAATTGATACTTAAGATATTTTTTTCATTCATTCAACAAACATCTTTTTTGAATACACATTACCAAGCTCTATGCTAGGCACAGAAAATACAAAGTCAGCTAAGAACTTAGTCCTGCCCTCAAATTGCTCATTAACAGACCTGGCATTACTTCTTCGAGTTTAGTGGTAGTTATTTCTGTGAGGTCGCTGGGGTTAGACCTCCACCTATCTGTCTGCTCTAGAACTAAGTGTTTTGCTACGGACACTTGCTGATTTGGGTGATAAGAAGGACAATTTCATCCTCTAGTTAACATTCAGCCCAAGGTGATTCACTATGCTCTTCTTCAACATCACTAAAATGGGAATTCATATTATTAGCATACTTCTAGTACAAGCTATAAAACCCATTACCCATGCATACAGCATAATTCTGACAGCCTAAGCTGGAGAACATCATTAGCTAAAGGATAGGAAGACTGGGTGAGGTGGTTGTTAAGAAGTTTCTGAATGAGTCAGGCCTCTGGCGCTAAATTTATTAATGAGTCATTTTCCTTGCCAAGCAGACACTGTGGTAGAAAGTGAAAGAGGAAGAAGCCATTTGATGTCTGTTTTTAAAAATGTGTTCTGACCCTCAGTCCACCAAAGTCGATTTCAACATATTTTAGCATTTTAGACCTACTACTTGGCACCAAAACATTTTTCTTAGTTCCTCTTAGTTTGCAAAAAGCAAGAGAAGTCCTTTTTCTAGAAATGGAAAGACTAGTTTTCATCTGCTCCGAGAAGTTGCCGGTTATAAATTCCTAGTGGCCGGACATAGCATATTCCCTTGCTCTGTGCAGAACTTAAAATCTAAATCCAATTATTCCAGGCTTTACTAAAAGCTTCTTCATGACAATGATGACAACAGTCAGTCCTCATGTTGTCTTACCTTATTTGATTGTACAAGACTTCAGCCCTGGTCCATACCAACTTTCCGACTGCACGGCCATATTCTGGGTTTCCTCCTGGGGGATTTCCCAAGCAAGATCTGGAATCGGTCCTTTCATCCTGCTCTTGCAGCCTCTTTCTCTATTCTCTCTTTTACACACTCATAAAAACTAAAAATCCCTTCTACCCTTCTGCTAGCTTAAATCACTTATCATACCTTTCTTTCCCCTTCCCCCATTCTAACTCCACCTGATCTCTGTTCAGCCTGGGGTCCAGGTCCGGCCATCACAACATCACTTCTATCCCTTTGGCACTTCAAAAATGTCCATGATGCCAGCCGCAAACCACAGACCACAACTGATCTGTACCCACTACGTTCCCTGGACCTGACCTTGACAATATGAGACTATAAGACTTACGGAATTGGCCTTCTGCAAATTAATACTGTAAACTTCAGCTGATCTGCAATATTAGGGCAATTTTAAGATTCTGTTGAAGCACTTAAAATTTCTACCCAGCCAATATTTCCAAATTTCTTCTTTAAATCTCTGGCCACATCACCCTTGACCTTTGTAAATTAATTTGTCTTCTTGATTTATAGAAAATACTAATGCTATTCCCTAATTTCCTCCTCCTCCTCCTCCTCCTCCTCCTCCTCTCTCTCCATATACACATGCCTGTGTGTGCACCCAGCTGTTATATCTACCTATCATCACCTATCATTTCCTCACGGCATCTGCCTTAGTTCAGGCCCCATGTTAAGCTGTCCAGTTCCCCCTTGAAGAAATGACTGGCTACCCAGCTGTGAACAATGTGATTAGCTGACAGCTTTCACCTTTAGGGTCTGCCTCAGCTGCAGGATCTTGCATTTTTATAGTATTGATCTGCATCCATGGCTAAGGAAAGTGGATATAAAGTCCTGGCTATTTCTGCCCACTGCAAGTTTACTAGTCAGCAATCCTAGTCATAAGCTCCCCATCCTCTTCAACTTTCTCTGTCTAAGACTATTTCTTCATCCTTCCTTTCTGGGTGTTCATTTATAATAGCTTACCCTTAAAATTTATTTTAATCTCTCCTTCCAGAGAACCCAACCTAAGAATGGCCCCAGAAAATAGGCAGTAAATTATGGTTTCATTAATAGCTGGTGGTGAAGAGACTAGATACCATTGCTGGTGGAAGATAGATCACAGATATTCCCTGGCACAAGATGTTGATCCAATGGTTAAACATTCACCAGTGGTGAGTGGAAGGAATACTGGTAGAAGAGAATGAACTACAGGGTGTGAGTACCTGGCTTTTGAGGCATATGGAGAAAAATCATACTACAAGGATAACAATATTCCTCAATAGCTATTGCTGAAAGCTATTGAAGTTTTGCAGAAAGATAACAAACAACTGAGTAACAGACAATTGAATGCCAAGGGTAAAAGCCAGAGACCTTATTTGCATGCAGAACTCCTCATCTCCTACATCTGCAAGTAGAAAAAGGGCCCAGGACCCGATAAAATGAGGACTGAATTTCAAAGGTGGTTAAACTCTCAGCCACGGCAGGTCTCTTATGCCAAGATGAAGGTCCTGGTTAGGGAATCTGGGACCCTGACACCAAGAGGGAGACTTGCAGGTGGATTTGTATTTTTAGTATGGCATTTACAATATTGTACTTTGGATTACTTATTTATTTATCTGATTTTCCCATAGATTGTGACCTCCTTGAGTGCCACATTCAGTCATATTCACTGTAGTCTCTCTCCTCTTCTCCCCTTCATCCTACAGTCCCTTGTGGTAGCTTAATAAAATACTTTGGTTTAAATAACAACCTTGAATATCTAAATCATTCAGAACCAACATGTGTCTGCTAAGTATCCACCCTGTGTAGCTAACACAAGGCCTTGTATTAGATGTTCCTGCATGTGTTATATCATTTAATGATTGCAACAACCATGAAAGGTAGTGTATTTACTTAATAAAGAAAAAAATAGGGACTCAGAAAGGACGATTTATTTTCTGAAAGTCAAAGAGAGCTGAATTCAAACCCGGGTGCAAGATAATGCTGTTTCTGACCCCCAGAGCTGGTGGGATCCCTTCTGCTGTGTGCCCTTGATTTGCCTAGGCCTTGGCAAAACCTAGCTGAGCACCATGCTTTCGTCCAACATAAAAGGGTCGGAAGGCCACTTTTCAGCACTTCTACATTATTTTTAAAACTGACATTTAACTGTATTTTTTTTATTTCAGAATATCAGGGGATAGACATGTCTTGTTCACAAACTTTGTTTTTGGACAGCTTGAGTCAAAGTGTTAAGTGCGACCTTCACCCAGATAGTATGCACTGTACCCAGTAGCTGTGAATTTACGCCTCCCCTCCCCTGCCCTCCTCTCCACCCCAACTTGATTTTCATTGAGATTTACTTCCATATGTGCCCTTAACTATTGATCAATTAGTTCCAATTTGGTATTGAGTACATGTGTCTCTCCATTTAACTGTATTTTCAAATAAATATCAACAAAATAATGTTCCTAACCTATAGTTACATTGCTATTCTACCGCCTTAGTCGCGTAGGAGCAGACCCCTGGAGCAGTAGGTGCTCTAAATCCCCTCCTGTGATGGAACCATTAAGTGTGTGTGTGTGCGCTAAACAAACCTCCCACAAATTCCTTCTCAAGATTTAAAATGCAAGACAACATGTATACAACATCAAGATTTAAAATGCAAAACATGTATACATGGATATTAGTGTGCTTTGAAGAATGGTTACTATCTGTGACCCTTTTACAAAATCTCCTATTACTTTGCTTCATAACATTGATCTTAACAATGACCTCATAGATATAGCACCAAAAGCATAGGCAACAGGGCAGTGACTGTGGCTCAAAGGAGTAAGGCGCTGGCTCCATATGCCAGAGGTGGCAGGTTCAAGCCCATCCCTGGCCAAAAAATGAAAAAAAAAAAAAAGCATAGGCAACAAAGCAAAAGTAGACAAGTGGGACTACAGCAAACAAACAAACAAAAAAACTTCTTCCAGCAAAGGAAACAGTAAAAAGAGTGAAGAGGTAACATATAGAATGGGAGAACATTTTTGCAAACCACGTATCTGGAATAAGGAGTTAATTTCCAAAATATATAAGGAATTGAATAGCAAACAACCAATAATCTGCTTTAAAAATTGGGCTAAAGACTTGAATAGACATTTCTCCAGAGCAAACATGCAAATGGCCAAGAGGTGTATTAAAAGATGTTCGATGTCACTAATCACTAGGGAAATGTAAATCAAAACACAAGGAGATATCACCTCACACCTGTTTTATAAAAAAGGAAGACAATAAGTATCAATGAGAATGTAGAGAAATTGGAACCCTTGTATACTGTTGGTGAGAATGAAAAATGCTACACTCATTATGGTAAATAGTATGGGGGTTTCTGAAAAAATTAAAAATAGAACTACTATGTGATCCAGCAATCCTAAGTCTGGGTATTTATCCAAAATAATTGAATAAAGATCACAAAGAGTGAACACAAATAGTGTTCATTGCAACACTATTCAGAATAGCCAAGATGTGAAAACAACATAAATATCCAATGATGGATGAATGGATTTAAAAACTGTAGTATGCAGTTATATACATACAATAGAATACTCTTCAGGCTTGGGGAACTCCTACAATATGCAACCTTGAGGATGTTCTGCTAAGTGAAATAAGCCAGTCACAGAAAGAGAAATACTGATGATGCTGTAATGAAGTATCTGAAATAGTTAAACCCATAGCAGCAGAGAGCACAACAGTGGTTGCCAGGGGACCGGGGTGGTGGCTAGAATGGGGAGTTGGTAATCAATGGGCACAAAATTTCAATTATAAAAGATAAATACATTCTAGAGATCTGCTCTACAACTTTGTACTTATAAATAACATTACTGTATTTTATACTTAAAATCTATTTAAAAGGTGGATTTCACACTAAGTATTCTAACCAGAATAAAAAAACGATGTTTTTAAAAAACAATGATAGTTGGGCAGAAGGGGAATAAGTATCCCAGCTCCCTCACCTATCAGGTAGGGCAATTCTGAAATGCATTCTACACTGTCTCCCAGAGTTCTTAACTGGTATTGAACCTTTGTTGCCCACTGAGATAATCGCCCTGATAATTACCATTCATCGGTTTCCTTCCTTATCCCGTCTTACTTTGTACTCTTTCTTTGATCTTCTTGACTACGAGAAACCATTCACACTTAAAAAGGTGGCCTTTTTATTCCTAAAAAACGTTATTTGGGATGCATTTGGTACCGATTCAATGGATTATTATATTGTTTTATTATGAAGTTGGTGCTTAGAATAATGATTATTTTAAGAAAGCATGGGCTTTGCCAGCCTACATGTCTTGGAATGATTTTATCAGCTTGAATCATAATAAAGGATAAAGTAAAGAAGAAAGTCATCAAAGTTGTATACTTACATATGTAAATGCTATTATATATAACTTATAATTCAATACATTTGATTTTTAAGTGGATAGGCACAATATTAAATGTGTCAATGTACGTATGTGAATTTATTTGGAAAGTACATAAAAATTTATGTCCAAGGATGTTTCTCACTGTTATTTTTAGTAATGAAAAACTGGAAACTACCTAAAAGCCAAGCAATAAAGGACTGATGTGCTAAAACAAGGGACTTTGGAGTGATGGATAATTGGCATTTACAAGTGGGTTTCCAGTTCTAGCCCAAATATGCCTTGCAACAACTTGTAAATTCTCCCTACCCAAGTATTTCTGAGCTTCCGCAAAATTCTCCCACAGGAATCCTGAGTCAGGCTATTGGATACAATCACATGGAGCATTAGCCGTTCTCTGTCTTCCTCTTTCCCTCCTCAGTGTCTTCTACTCACAACATCCTTTGAAGGAGCCTTGTCTGGCCATATCGGCAAGGCCCCATCTAGAGCAGCGTCTGTGTCCATGCTAACAGCCCACCTGCAAGGCTCTCCATCTGCTGATCTTCAGGGTATCAGAACAGCATTGAGGCCCAGAACCAGTGGCTGTCATCCCTTATTCTTCTAAGCCCCAAATCACCCTCCAAGTCCTTATAGGATCCAAATGCCATGCCAACCCCTCCACCATCGGCTTCCCTCATTCCCACTTTATTCTCTGTCCCAGGGCCTAATTCAATTATTATCTTTCAGCTAAAAATCAAAAGCGTTCCTGAAATGCAACTTCATGCAAATAAGTACTTGAGAGGAGTTCCTAGGCCCTGGTTCTTTAACACTCAGCTGAATCATAGATTGGGACCATCTAGGTTATGTGTTTGCACATTTACGTATGTAGACAAATAACATGGCAGTTATGTTACAAGCGTGTGTCTCTTAAGGGTGTTTGTTTTGTTTAATTTTTACATGTCATGCTCTTCTGTAAATGCCTTAATAGAGGATGTAATGATGTATCCTCTAGGGCAAGAGTCAAGAGCCATCTGCCAGCTGAAAGGACATGTCCATGCTTTCATTTTCATATGTTACTGGGCCCTAAGAGGACATCTGGGTTTCAACTCCCACTGTCTATGGATAAGTATCAGATGAAAGCACAATGTCCATGGAGGATCTTGAACTTATCCCCACCATACAAGCAAGTAATCCATGGTAGTCAACCATCAGAAGCACAGATCCACTGTGGAGTAGCTGCATATTGGCTGCATCAACTGAGGAGACTTGGTCTTACTATGTTGACTTGACTGTGGATCACCTGAATTTAATTTGGCTTACTGAATTATGGATGAAATAGATAAGAATCCCCAAGACTAGGTTAATCTTTGTCATTGAGGGTTTTGTTACATTCTAGTACCTTACCAGGCAGCTTGGGTTTTGAATATGAGTCACAATGAATCAGATGTACCAGAATTATTGTTTGATCCAGTTCAGCAGTTGTGTCTTTGAGTCTGAATCTTAAATGGGCACCTGGATATACTCATCACAAAGCTTTATTGCAAATTATACAGTTCAGAAAAGTTCTATAAATCATTCTCTGATTGTTTCCAAAAAGGAAAAGGAAGGCAGGATTATACAGCATTTAGTGTCACCAATTAACAAAGTCATGGGATTGAACCATTCTTTCTAAAACCTAGAAACCTAGTATCCACAAACAAGTGCAAATGGCCTCTTCTAATTGTTTGGGAACAATTGGCCCCAGGGAAGTGAATGCTCTCAGCCTTGTGATCCAAGCAAGATTCAGGAGCTGGAGTGGGTCTGGCTGAGTCACTGCTGGCTGCATGATCCCACATGCATCACCTGACCTCCACATGCTTCAGTTGGCCCAGCTGTAGAGAAGAGTAAGTGCAGCCAGAAGGCCCTAAGGGGCAAAAGTGATTTCTGCACACAGCTGCCCTGTGGCAGCTTCTGGGGCACAGGTTAGCTCTGTCAGAGGCAGGGGCCCTAAGACAATCCACCAGAGCAGCCCTACCCAAAAGCCACCTTTAGAAAAGGGCCCCTTTCATACTCTTTGGGAAGGAGTAAAAGGTTGCAAAATCTTTCTCAGGCCTTAAAAATATTCTTATGCTTTAATTGTATGATTTCACTTGGATGAATTTATTTTTAGAAAATAATCAGAGATGCACACAAATATTTATGTTCAATTATGCTCATCACAGTATTATCTTTAATAATGAAAAACTGAAAATTATCTAAGCCTTAAATTACAAAGCATTATTCAGTAAACTATGATATATTTATGTATCGGAATGTTGTATGGCTATTAAAAAAAATCACTACAGCAGAATAATTACCAACCTGGTAAAATGTCCAGCATATAATAGTATGTAGAAAAGGACTATAAAACAATATTGTGAGAGTAATCCAACTTATTTAAAACTATATATGGTGCAGACAGAGAGGATGGCTGACCAGAGAGACACCAGCTGCCAGATTATATCAGAAGGGAGAAAAAGTTTTTGAAGAAAAAGAAAAAAACAAACAAAAAATCATAGATCAGGTATAATTCTGAGGCATTAGTGCCAGAACCTACAAGACATTCCATGGGAAAATCTGTGGATCAGAACAAGAAGAAGAAAGACATTAGCAGAAGAGAAGGCCCAAAAGGCTTGGAGTACAGTGAAAAGGGCAGGTAGAGCAGTTGTTTCCCTCACCTTTCTGGCAGTTATCAGGCTCTTGAGAGGCTAAAGGACTTGCTAACCCAAGAGCCCAAAAGCTGCTGCTGCCAGTGAACTGGGAACTTCTTGAGAACAAGGCACCAGGCTGCCATCTCCCTTTTAGGTTCTTCCCAGTTTACCCAGCCCAGGCTTACCTAGACTCACTTTCCCATCAACCTCTGCTGTGGTACAGAATAAGGACTCATGTGGGAGCTCCAGGGCCCCACCCACCACCTGAGACATTTGATTCTTTCTCCTGAGTGGCTAGAGTCAGTCACAGGTCCTAAAAACAACACACAGCTTGTTCCTTCTGGCAAGCACCACATACTGACAGGGAGGTCAATTTGCACAGCCCTTCACAGCATTTACTGACTCAATCATATAGGGTGTGGTTGATTCTTACCCATAAGCACCACCTTCTGTCTCAGAGATTAAACTTGGTATGCAATTATAATTCACACTGTTAAGAAGACCATAGGGCTGGTGAAAGAGAAAGTATCTCCAAGAATTCTATCCACCCTTATGAAAGAGAGACAAGGAATTTTCCCATACACATAGCTCACCATTGCCACAAACTACAAACAACTAGAAACTGAGAAAACTACCACACTCAGGGAGATATTAAAGATGCAGCCAAGCAACAGCTTCCCTGCAACTGGGAACAGCAAGTCTGGGGAGACAAGATTCCAGGCATCTCTGGCCAGTGGGATCTGCCTATAATCATCCCTTTGAGGATACAGGGAGCCAGCAAGGGACTTCTGGACCCCAAGAGGAGGACAAAAACAGTGGAAAACTGGCAAGTGATTGCATGTGTTCGATTGACCTAATCACGCCGGCAACCGAAAGTACAAGCAGCAGTGAGACTGCAAATTGGAAAGGCCTTACCTATGAACTGTTTCAGTGTTCTTGGACTTGGCACTCAGTTGAACTGCCTTGGGGAGAGCTTGAGCAGGAGTGTGGAGAACTTTGGGCATTGTCTGCGGCCCCAGACTGAGCCACTGAGCTGGGTACAGGAAGCCATTGTGAAAGAACTGCCCCGGCAAGCTCCGCCCTCAGGGTCTCAGAGCAAGGATAGGGCGGGTCAAAGTAACCTACTGACTGAGCAGCCTAAAGGCGGGGGCTGAGCTGCCTTACAGCCTTAATCCTTAGGGGCAGAGTGGGCCGGTTTTGGCACACTGGAGCCTTGGGCTGTTGCCCTGGGTAGAGTGCCGTGACATCACAGCTCATAGCAACCTCAAACTCCTGGGCTTGGTGCCGCCCAGACCTCCATAAGAGCTGTGCAGCAACCCCCGACTGGTGACCCGCACCCACCGGGCCTCCACATTCCCTGACCAGGAACTGCGGGAGCCATGCAACCCTGCGTCCTCCCTCCTGTGTCCTCCCAGCTTCCACACTAGCCTGTTCATCTGGACAGGGACTCTGGTAGCTGCGTGCCCTTTGGAGCCCTCCATGCCTCTGCACAGAGCTCTTCTCCTGGCCAGAGACTGCTGGAGCCTTGGGCTCTCTGTGCCAAAGTCACTGGGCGCCTGGCACTCCCAGAACCGTGCGCACCAGCCCCAGCCTTTTGCTGGATCCGGGTGTGTCACAAACTGGAGCTGCTTCCACAACCAGAACTCCCTAGCTAGAGCAGCCCCAGAGGAACTACACAGGGTCACTCCCTACAAAGACCCAGCAACTGTAGAGTGATCCGCTGGGGTCTAATCTTGGAGAGACACCTCCCCAACTCTGAGGACAGCCAGAGGCAATGGTGAAAAACAATCATGAGGCAAAATCAACAGAAAAACTCTGGCAATATGAATAATCAGAGTAGATCAACTCCCCCAAGGATCAATGGGGCAGAAATAGCACAAGACCCCATGCCCAAACAAATAGCTGAGATGTCAGAAATTGAATTCAGGATCTGGATAGCAAATAAGATCGAATGAGAATTCCAAAAGTTATCTCAAGAATTCAACGGATTCAAAGACCAAATGACCAAAGATTTTGACACATTGAGACAAGAAGTTGCATCCCTCAAAGATCTGAGAAACACAGTAGAATCCCTCAGTAACAGATTGGAGCAAGCAGAAGAAAGGATTTCTGACATTGAAGACAAAGCTTTCGAATGCTCCCAAACCCTCAAAGAAGAAGAGAAATGGAGAACAAAAACAGACCACTCTCTCAGAGAGCTCTCGGATAATTTGAAGAAAACCAATATTCATCTTATAGGGATCCCGGAAAGTGACGAAGTGGCTTCACAAGGCACAGAGTCTCTTCTCCATGAGATTATGAAGGAGAACTTTCCAGACATGCCAAGAGATTCCGAAATTCAGATAGCAGACAGTTTCAGAACTCCAGCACGACTCAACCCAAATAAGACATCCTCCAGACACATCGTAATCAATGTCACTAAAGTTAATATGAAGGAAAAAATTCTGAAAACTGCCAGACAAAAGAAAACAATTACCTACAAGGGGAAGAATATCAGAATAACTGCAGATCTCTCTGCTGAAACCTTTCAAGCTAGAAGAGGATGGTCATTGACTTTTAAAATCCTGAAACAAAATAACTTTCAACCCAGGATCCTGTACCCAGCTAAACTGAGCTTCATTTATGACGGAGAAATTAAATACTTCAATGACATTCACATGTGGAAGAAATTTGCCACAACTAGACCAGCTCTCCAGGACATTCTTAGACCTATCCTCCATAAAGACCAGCATAATTCTTCACCACAAAAGTAAACCCACCCAAAAAATTTTTGATCAAATTCCAACTTCCACAGTCGCAGAAGGATTAAAAATGTCCACCAGTCTCTTGAAAGGCTTATCAATGTTCTCAATTAATGTGAATGGTTTAAATTGTCCTCTAAAGAGGCATAGGTTGGCGGACTGGATACAAAAACTCAAGCCAGATATCTGCTGCATCCAAGAATCACATCTTACATTAAAAGACAGATAGAGACTCAAAGTGAAGGGATGGTCATCTATATTCCAGGCAAATGGAAAGCAGAAAAAAGCAGGCGTTGCAATCCTGTTCACAGACGCAATAGGCTTTAAACCAACCAAAATACTTAAGGATAAGGATGGACACTTCATATTTGTTAAAGGTAATACTCAATATGATGAGATCTCAATTATTAATATTTATGCACCCAACCACAATGCACCTCAATTTATAAGAGAAACTCTAACAGACATGAGCAACTCAATTTCCTCCACTTCCATACTAGTTGGAGATTTTAACACCCCTTTACCAGTCCTGGATAGATCCTCCAAAAAGAAGCTAAGCAAAGAAATTTTAGATTTAAACTCAACCATTCAACATCTGGACTTAACAGACATCTACAGAACATTTCATCCCAACAAAACTGAATACACATTCTTCTCATCAGCCCATGGAACATACTCCAAAATCGACCACATCCTAGGCCACAAATCTAACCTCAGCAAATTTAAAAAAATAGAAATTATTGCTTGCATCTTCTCAGACCATCATGGAATAAAAGTGGAACTAAATAACAACAGGCACCTGCATACCCATACAAAAACATGGAAGCTAAACAACCTTATGCTGAAGGATAGATGGGTTATAGACGAGATTAAGAAGGAAATCACCATATTTTTGGAACAAAACAACAATCAAGACACGAATTATCAGAACCTCTGGGATACTGCAAAGGCAGTCCTAAAAGGGAAATTTATAGCACTGCAAGCCTTCCTCAAGAAAATGGAAAGAGAGGAAGTCAATAACTTAATGAAACATCAAAAGCAACTGGAGAAAGAAGAACACTTCAACCCCAAACGCAGCAGAAGAAAAGAAATAACCAAAATCAGAGCAGAATTAAACGAAATTGAAAACAAAAGAATTATACAACAGATCAATAAATCCAAAAGCTAGTTTTTTGAAAAGATCAATAAAATAGATAAACCATTGGCCAACCTAACCAGGAAAAAAAGAGTAAAATCTCTAATTTCATCAATCAGAAATGGTAATGATGAAATAACAACAGACCCCTCTGAAATTCAAAAAATCCTTAACGAATACTACAAGAAACTCTACTCTCACAAATATGAAAATCTGAAAGAAATCGACCAATACCTGGAAGCACGCCACCTACCAAGACTTAGCCAGAATGAAGTGGAAATGTTGAACAGGTCTATATCAAGTTCTGAAATAGCATCAACTATACAAAATCTTCCTAAAAAGAAAAGCCCAGGACCAGATGGCTTTACGTCAGAATTCTACCAAACCTTCAAAGAAGAACTAGTACCTATACTACTAAACCTCTTCCAAAATATAGAAAAAGAAGCAATATTACCCAGCACCTTCTACAAAGCAAACATCACCTTGATCCCCAAACCAGGGAAAGACCCAACAAGAAAAGAAAATTATAGACCAATATCACTAATGAATATTGATGCTAAAATACTCAATAAGATCCTAACAAACAGAATCCAACAACACATCAAAAAAATTATACACTATGGCCAAGTCAGATTTATCCCAGGGTCTCAAGGCTGGTTCAATATACGTAAATCTATAAATGTAATTCAACACATAAACAAACTTAAAAATAAAGACCATATGATTCTTTCAATTTATGCAGAAAAAGCTTTTGATAATATCCAGCATCCCTTCATGATCAGAGCACTTAAGAAAATTGGTATTGAAGGGACATTTCTTAAACTAATAGAGGCCATCTACAGCAAACCCACAGCCAATATCATATTGAATGGAGTTAAATTGAAATCATTTCCACTTAGATCAGGAACCAGGCAAGGTTGCCCATTGTCTCCTTTGCTCTTTAACATTGTAATGGAAGTTTTAGCCATTGCAATTAGGGAAGAAAAGGCGATCAAGGGTATCCACATAGGGTCAGAAGAGATCAAACTTTCACTCCTCGCAGATGATATGATCGTATATCTGGAAAACACTAGGGATTCTACTACAAAACTTTTAGAAGTGATCAAGGAATATAGCAATGTCTCAGGCTACAAAATCAACACCCATAAATCTGTAGCCTTTATATATACCAACAATAAGCAAGCCAAACAAACAGTCAAGGACTCTATTCCTTTCACAGTAGTGCCAAAGAAGATGAAATATTTGGGAGTATACCTAACAAAGGACGTGAAAGATCTCTACAAAGAGAACTATGAAACTCTAAGAAAAGAAATAGCTGAAGATGTTAACAGATGGAAAAACATACCATGCTCATGGCCGGGAAGAATCAACATTGTTAAAATGCCCATACTGCCCAAAGCAATATATAATTTTAATGCAATTCCTATTAAAGCTCCACTGTCATACTTTAAAGATCTTGAAAAAATAATACTTCGTTTTATATGGAATCAGAAAAAACCTCGAATAGCCAAAACATTACTGAGCAATAAAAACAAAGCAGGAGGAATCACACTACCAGACCTGAGACTGCACTATAAATCCATGGTGATCAAAACAGCATGGTACTGGCACAAAAGCAGAGAAGTAGATGTCTGGAACAGAATAGAGAACCAAGAGATGGATCCAGCTACTTACCGTTATTTGATCTTTGACAAACCAATTAAAAACATTCAGTGGGGAAAAGATTCCCTATTTAACAAATGGTGCTGGGTAAACTGGCTGGCAACCTGTAGAAGAGTGAAACTGGACCCACACCTTTCACCATTAACTAAGATAGACTCTCACTGGATAAAAGATTTAAACTTAAGACATGAAACTACAAAAATACTTCAAGAAAGTGCAGGGAAAACTCTTGAAGAAATCAGTCTGGGTGAATATTTTATGAGGAGGACTCCCCAGGCAATTGAAGCAGTATCAAAAATACACTACTGGGACCTAATCAAACTAAAAAGCTTCTGCACAGCCAAGAACATAGTGAGTAAAGCAAGCAGACAGAATGGGAGAAAATATTTGCAGGTTATACCTCCGATAAAGGTCTAATAACCAGAATCCACAGAAACTCAAATGTATTAACAAGAAAAGAACACGTGACCCCATCTCAGGGTGGGCAAGGGACTTGAAGAGAAACTTCTCTAAAGAAGACCGACGCAAGATCTACAAACACATGAAAAAAAGCTCATCATCCTTAATCATCAGAGAAATGCAAATCAAAACTACTCTGAGATATCACGTAACCCCAGTAAGAGTAGCCCACATAACTAAATCCCAAAACCAGAAATGTTGGCGTGGATGTGGAGGAAAGGGCACACTGCTACACTGCTGGTGGGAATGCCCACTAATACGTCCCTTCTGGAAGGATGTTTGGAGAATACTTAGAGACCTAAAAATAGACCTGCCATTCGATCCTATAATTCCTTTACTAGGTTTATACCCAGAAGACCAAAAGTCACAATATAACAAAGACATCTGTACCAGAATGTTTATTGCAGCCCAATTCACAATTGCTAAGTCATGGAAGAAGCCCAAGTGCCCATCGACCCACGAATGGACTAGCAATTGTGGTACATGTATACCATGGAATACTATGCAGCCTTAAAGAAAGATGGAGACTTTACCTCTTTTTTTTTTCTTTTTATTTCATTTTATTATTTTTTTTATTAAATCATAACTGTATACAATGATATGATTATGGGGCATCATACACTCACTTCATAAACCATTTGACACATTTTTATCACAGTGGTTAACATAGCCTTTCCGGCGTTATCTCAGTTACTGTGCCAAAACATTTACATTCTACATTTACCAAGTTTCGCAAATACCCCTGTAATATGCACCACAGGTGTGATCCCACAGATTCCCCTCCCTCTACCCACCCCCCCTTCCCACTTCCCCCTATTGTTAAGTTGTAGCTGGGTTATAGCTTTCGTGTGAGAGTCCCAAATTAGTTTCATAGTAGGGCTGTGTACATTGGGTATTTTTTCTTCCATTCTTGGGATACTTTACTAAGAAGAATATGTTCCAGCTCCATCCATGTAAACATGAAAGAGGTAAAGTCTCCATCTTTCTTTAAGGCTGCATAGTATTCCATGGTATACATATACCACAATTTATTAATCCATTCGTGGATCGATGGGCACTTGGGCTTTTTCCATGACTTAGCTATTATGAATTGGGCTGCAATAAACATTCTGGTACAATTATCTTTGTTATGTTGTGATTTTTGGTCTTCTGGGTATATGCCCAGCAGAGGAATTACAGGATTGAATGGCAGATCTATTTTTAGATCTCTGAGTGTTCTCCATATATCTTTCCAAAAGGAATGTATTAATTTGCATTCCCACCAGCAGTGCAGAAGTGTTCCCTTTTCTCCGCATCCACGCCAACATCTCTGGTCTTGAGATTTTGTGATATAGGCTAGTCTCATTGGAGTTAGATGATATCTCAAAGTAGTTTTGATTTGCATTTCTCTGATGATTAAAGATGATGAGCATTTTTTCATATGTCTGAAGGCCTTGCGCCTGTCTTCTTCAGAGAAGTTTCTCTTCAAATCCCTTGCCCAGCCTGCGATGGGATCCCTTGTTTTTTTCTTGCTGATGCGTTTGAGTTCTCTGTGGATTCTGGTTATTAAACCTTTGTCAGAGATATACCCTGCAAATATCTTCTCCCATTCTGAGGGCTGTCTGCTTGCTCTGCTTACTGTGTTCTTAGCTGTGCAGAAGCTTTTTAGTTTGATCAAGTCACAGTAGTGTATTTTTGAAGCTGCTTCAATTGCCTGGGGGGTTCTCCTCATGAAATACTCACCCAGACCAATTTCTTCAAGGGTTTTCCCTGCATTCTCCTCTAGTATTTTTATGGTTTCATGTCTTAAGTTTAAATCTTTAATCCAATGAGAGTCTATCTTAGTTAATGGTGAAAGGTGTGGGTCCAATTTCAGTCTTCTGCAGGTTGCCAGCCAGTTCACCCAGCACCATTTGTTAAATAGGGAATCTTTTCCCCACTGAATGTTTTTAATTGGCTTGTCAAAAATCAAATAGTGGTAAGTAGCTGGATTCATCTCTTGGTTCTCTATTCTGTTCCAGATATCTACTTCTCTGTTTTTGTGCCAATACCATGCTGTTTTGATCACTATCGATTTGTAGTAAAGTCTGAGGTCTGGTAGTGTGATTCCTCCTGTTTTGTTTTTATTTCTGAGTAATGTCTTGGCTATTCGAGGTTTTTTCTGATTCCATATAAAACGAAGTAATGTTTTTTCAAGATCTTTAAAATATGACAGTGGAGCTTTAATAGGGAGTGCGTTGAAATTATATATTGCTTTGGGTAGTATGGACATTTTGATAATGTTGATTCTTCCTAGCCATGAGCATGGTATGTTTTTCCATTTGTTAACATTTTCAGCTATTTCTTTTCTTAGAGTTTCATAGTTCTCTTTATAGAGATCTTTCACGTCTTTTGTTAGGTAAATTCCCAAATATTTCATCTTCTTTGGCACTACTGTGAATGGGATAGAGTCCTTAACTGCTTTTTCAATTTGACTGTTGTTGGTGTATATAAAGGCTACCGATTTATGAATGTTGATTTTGTAACCTGAGACGCTGCTGTATTCCTTGATCACTTCTAGGAGTTTTGTAGTAGAGTCCCTTGTGTTTTCCAGATACACAATCATATCATCTGCGAAGAGCGAGAGTTTGATCTCTTCTGACCCTATATGGATACCCTTGATCGCCTTTTCTTCCCTAATTGCGGTGGCTAAAACTTCCATTACAATGTTGAAAAGCAATGGAGACAATGGGCAGCCTTGTCTGGTTCCTGATCTGAGTGGAAATGATTCCAATTTAACTCCATTCAATATGATATTGGCTGTGGGTTTGCTGTAGATAGCCTCTATCAGTTTAAGAAAAGTCCCTTCTAGACCAATTTTCTTGAGTGTTCTGATCATGAAGGGATGCTGGATATTATCAAAAGCTTTTTCTGCATCAATTGAGAGAATCATATGGTCTTTGTTTTTTAATTTGTTTATGTGCTGAATTACATTTATAGATTTACGTATATTGAACCAGCCTTGACACCCTGGGATAAAACCAACTTGGTCATGATGTATAATTTGTTTGATGTGTTGCTGGATTCTGTTTGTGAGGATCTTGTTGAATATTTTTGCATCTATATTCATTAGTGATATTGGTCTATAATTTTCTTTTCTTGTTGGGTCTTTTCCTGGTTTGGGGATCAGGGTGATGTTTGCTTCATAGAACGTGTTGGGTAGTCTTTCTTCTTTTTCTACATTTTGGAACAGGTTGAATAATATAGGTACTAATTCCTCTTTAAAGGTTTGGTAGAATTCTGACGTGAAACCATCTGGTCCCGGGCTTTTCTTTTTAGGGAGGTTTTGTATAGTTGATGCTATTTCTGAACTTGATATGGGTCTGTTCAACATTTCCACTTGATTCTGGTTAAGTCTTGGAAGGTGGCGTGCTTCCAAGTATCGGTCTATTTCCTTCAGATTTTCATATTTCTGAGAATAAAGTTTCTTGTAATATTCATTAAGGATTTTTTGGATTTCTGATGAGTCTGTGGTTATTTCGTCTTTGTTGTTTCTGATTGATGATATTAGAGATTTTACTCTTTTTTTCCTGATTAGGTTGGCCAGAGGTTTATCTATTTTATTGACCTTTTCAAAAAACCAGCTTTTTGATTTATTGATCTGTTGTATTATTCTTTTGTTTTCAATTTCATTTAATTCTGCTCTAATTTTGGTTATTTCTTTTCTTCTACTGGGTTTGGGGTTGGAATGTTCTTCCTTTTCCAGTTGCGTGAGATGTCCCATTAAGTTGTTAACTTCCTCTCTTTCCGTTCTCTTGAGGAAGGCTTGCAGTGCTATAAATTTCCCTCTTAGAACTGCCTTTGCAGTGTCCCAGAGGTTCTGATAGTTTGTTCTTCATTGTCATTTTGTTCCAAAAAATTGGTGATTTCTTTCTTAATCTCATCTCTGACCCAGCTATCATTCAGCATAAGGTTATTTAACTTCCATGTTTTTGTATGGGTATGTAGATTCCTGTTGTTACTCAATTCAAGTTTTATTCCATGATGGTCCGAGAAGATGCATGGAATAATTTCTATTCCTTTAAATTTACTGAGGTTAGACTTGTGACCTAAAATGTGATCAATTTTGGAGTAAGTTCCGTGGGCTGATGAGAAGTATGTGTATTCAGTTTTGTTGGGATGAAATGTTCTGTAGATGTCTGCTAAATCTAAATATTGGATGGTTAGGTTTAAATCTAAGATTTCTTTGCTCAGCTTCTTTCTGGAGGATAGATCCAACACTGCCAAGGGAGTGTTGAAATCTCCAACGATTATGGAGCTGGAGGAAATCAAGTTACTCATGTCTGTTAGAGTTTCTCTTATAAATTGAGGTGCATTCTGGTTGGGTGCATAGATATTAATAATTGAGATCTCGTCACATTGAGTATTACCCTTAACAAATATGAAGTGACCATTCTTGTCCTTCCTTACTTTTGATGGTTTAAAGCCTACTGTATCTGCAAATAAAATTGCAACACCTGCTTTTTTCTGATTACCATTTGCCTGAAATATGGATGACCATCCTTTCACCCTGAGTCTGTATTTGTCTTTTAAGTTGAGATGTGACTCTTGTATGCAACAAATATCTGGCTTGAGTTTTTGTATCCAGTCAGCTAACCTATGCCTCTTTAGAGGACAGTTTAAGCCATTCACATTGATGGAGAGTATTGATAAGTCTGGTGGAATTTTGGGTATCGAGTTTTTCAAAGGTCCAGGGGACATTTTTAATCCTTTCGCCAGTGTGGAAGTTGGAGTTTGATCCGAAGTTTCTGAGTGAGTTTACTTTTGTGGTATAGGATTGGGTTGGTCATTGTGGAGGATAGGTCTGAGAACATCCTGAAGAGCTGGTTTACTTATGGCAAATTTTTTCAACATATGAATGTCATTGAAGTATTTAATTTCTCCATCATAGATGAAACTCAGTTTAGCTGGATACAAGATCCTGGGTTGAAAGTTTTTTTGCTTTAGGAGATTAAAAGTTGATGACCAGCCTCTTCTTGCTTGAAAAGTTTCAGCAGAGAGATCTGCAGTTATTCTAATATTCTTACCTTTGTACGTTATAGTTTTCTTTCGCTGGGCTGCTTTGAGAATCTTCTCCTTCATGTTAACTTTAGTGAAGCTAATTATGATATGTCTGGGAGATGGCTTATTGGGGTTGAATCGTGCTGGGGTTCTGAAGCTGTCTGCTATCTGAATTTCAGATTCTCTAGGCATGTCTGGAAAATTTTCTTTCATAATTTCATGTAGAAGGGCCTCTGTGCCCTTGGCAGCTACTTCATCGTTCTCCGAAATTCCTATAACCCTTATGTTGTTTTTTTTCGAATTATCTGTGAGTTCTCTGAGTGTGTGATCCGTTTTTGCTCTCCATTTCTCTTCCTCTTTGAGAGATTGGGAGCGTTCGAAGACTTTATCTTCAATGTCAGAAATCCTTTCTTCTGCTTGCTCCATTCTGTTACTGAGGGATTCCACTGTATTTTTCATATCTTTGAGGGCTGTAAGTTCTTGTTTCAGTGTGTCTAAGTCTTTGGTGGTTTTGTCTTTAAATTCGTTAAATTCTTGAGACAATTTTTGAATTTCTCCTCGAATTCCTAATTCCATTTTATTAATCTTGTCTGCAAACCAAATTCTGAATTCGACATCTGACATTTCAGCCAGTTGTTTATGAATGGGATCTTCAATCACATCTGCCGTATCTTTTCTTGGGGGGGTTGATCTGTTCTGGTTATTCATGTTACCAGAGTTTTTCCGCTGATTCCGCCCCATGGTTTACTCCCTTTGGTTTTTCCCCTGGGGTTTTATCGAGGGCCCGTACAGTGTTGTGGCCTGAGAAACTGGGGCCCTGTCTGGTGTGGTGGAGCAAAGTGGTTCTGTCTTGTTTTCAGCTGGTTTCTGTTCGATCCTATTGCAACTTCTACTCTGGCTTGAAGTCTCAGCTGTGTGGAAAAATCAGCAATTAAGTCACCCCGCCTGCCCACCTCTGGCCCCAGTTGGAAAAGGAGAATCAAACCTTCCTACAACTGCACACCCAGGGCACCGCCTGAAAAGTCCTCAGTCTATTAGCCCAGTTCAAAAGGTCCGAATCACCTGTCTCAATCGGCACTTGTCTCGGTTGGAAGGGTTCAAGAGGTCTCTGGGAACTGGATCACAGGGGCCTGGTGACTCCTCTGACACAGCGCACCCCAGTGCAGCGTGGAGTCAGGAGGAGCCACCCAGCAAACAGAGCAGTCTGGGAAGGTTGACGTCTCCTTCCCCACTTTGCCCCTCCGTCGGACCCAGTCACTGGTATCTCTGCAGATGGCTAACCCAGTTGCCTGCAGTGAACAGACACTCCAGGGGTTTGCACCTGCCTGAATCGCAAGGAAGTCTGCCAGGCCCCCGCAGACTGCCGTTATCTAGCAGGAGGAGATGGGGCCTGACATCTTTGAGTGTTTGATGCAGGTGATGGGAAGGAGGTGTTCACTCAGGCTTAGCCCCGTCCCTGATGGATGCTGCTAACAGAACAGAACAGAACAGACAACTTTGTGAGGTTCTGTCTCTGTTCCTGTCGTCGCCTACAGAAGACGGGCTGTTTTGAGTTCAAACGTCTTTGCTGCTGGAGAATTGCGTCTGAACACCTCTCTGGGTCGGCCCCGCCCTGGAGGCTTCCGGGTTTGTGAGCCGTGTCACCGGTGGCCTCCTCTGGTTGCCCAGGGAGACAGGGGGTGTGGCCTCAGAATATCCAGAAGTGAGCGTTCTGCCGTTAAAGAAAAAACGGCTGTTGATCTACCTCCAGGGAACTGCTGCTCTGGTGTGGGCACTCAGGCGACCCTTTTCTCCTCTGTCCCACGCCCCAGAGTCAGCACTGAGCGACCGCAGTTTGTGCTGGGTCCACACCCCTTAAGAGATCCCCCAAGAATCAGAACTCTTGGGGGATGGGCCCCCAGACCCCGATTGGGAGTGGGGCAGGGGGCAGCTAGAGTTTCATTCAGTGTTACTCAATACTACGGTCCGGGGAGGGCTCCTGCACTGCACCGCAGGGAAGTGTCCCCAAGGCTTGATTTCCCCTCAGCAGAGTGCCCTCTCCTCGCTCACGTATCCCAGAGTCAGCGCTGACCTGACGCAGCTCAAGCACTGTGCACTCCCCTCGAGAAATCACCCAAGGAGCCGAACTCCTGGGGGATAGGCCCTCAGACCCCGAGTGAGAGTAGGGGCTCTCAGCTCTCAGTGGGGAAGCTAGAGTCTTATTCAGTCTTGGGCCCCGTATGCCCGGGGAGGGTTGGTGCACTGCACCGCAGGGAAGTGTCGCCAAGGCTTGATTTCCCCTCAGCAGAGTGCCCTCTCCTCGCTCACGTATCCCAGAGTCGGCGCTGACCTGACGCAGCTCAGGCACTGTGCACTCCCCTCTAGAAATCACCCAAGGAGCCTAACTCCTGGGGGATAGGCCCTCAGACCCCGAGTGAGAGTAGGGGTTCTCAGCTCTCAGCGGGGAGGCCAGAGTCTGATTCAGTCTTGGGCCCCGTATGCCCGGGGAGGGTTGCTGCACTGCACCGCAGGGAAGTGCCGTGAGGCGTGACTCCCCCTCAGCCCGGTGCCCTCTCCTCACTTGGGCGCCTCAGAGTCAATGCTGACCAGTCGCAACTCGGGGACTGTCCACTCCCCTTGAGAAATCACCCAAGGATCCGAAGTCCTGGGGGACAGGCCTCCAGACCTCAGTGGGCGGGAGGGGAGCACCGGGGATTCAGGGTTGCCGGCAAAGGATTCCCAAAGTTTTATTCAGCCCTATGTCCGGCAGGAGAACGCCACGGCACCCCAGTAGGGGAGGTAGGTCCAGTTTTTAGAAGGTCTGTCCCGTGGAGTGTAGTGGGAGGGCCTTTAATTTCTGCCCGCTTGTTCAATTGTGGGGCTCTAGAGCCGGTCTCATGGGGGAGGGGGACTCCCGTCCGCTTGGTGGTGGATTTTGTACCTTTTGTTTGCGTCCTTGTGATCACAACTTGCCTCAGCGGTGTTGATGTGCGTTCTTCAGCCTTCTCTCTTGGTGAGGCTCAAGTCCACCAGGATACTTACTAAATTCCTGTCCCTTAACTCTCCTTCTGGACGGGAGCCTTTGTTGAAAGCTGGCTTCAGTCCGCCATCTTGTCAATACACTCCGACTTTACCTCTTTCGTGTTTACATGGATGGAGCTGGAACATATTCTTCTTAGCAAAGTATCTCAGGAATGGAAGCAAAAGTATCCAATGTACTCAGCCCTACTATGAAGCTAAATTATAGCTTTCACATGAAGACTATAACCCAACTATAGCACAAGACTATGGGGAAAGGGCCAAGGAAGGGGAAGGGAGGGGGGAGGTTTTGGTGGAGGGAGGGTAATGGGTGGGGCCACATCTATGGTGCATCTTAGAATGGGTACAGGCGATTGCACTAATGTACACAGCTATGATTTAACAATAAAAAAGAAAAGAAAAAAAAATTTCTTCAAGTGTTGACTTCAAAAATTTATAGCATTTTGTTTTTCAAATAAGAAATCAATTTCTTAAATGAAGAATATTAATTGTCAGGATTTTTGGAGACATAGATTTCTTGTAATAATGTATTAAAGATAAAATGGAGATTAATGCCAAATTATATACATAAATTATGTCCAGACAAGGTCAGTCACAATCACTAAAAATTATCTAGCTACTTATCTTTGGACATGACAAATTAAGCTGTGCATTTAAAGGTTTAGCAATTTTGTATAGCAGCTGTTTGTTTATTAACATGTAAGGTCGGTATTCTAATATAGATATGGAGTTCAAACTATTAAAATAGAAATGACTTGCATTTAAAAAAAAAAAAAACTACCACACTCAGGATATTTACAGATATCCATCCAGAACCTATATCCCCATCATAGCATCCACAAGAAAAGTTAAATTTTCCTACCCAATATATGTTATAGACCTCTCTTATGAGTGAGGGGGGAACTAAAAATCCATTTAAACAAAAGAAAATCTAAAAATAAGTGACAGCTGCCCCAGCTGAGAAGGTATCAGTGAAAGAACTCTGGAATTATGAAAAATCAGAGTGAAAGCACACCTCCAAAAGGGAATTCCAGCTCTTTAGTAATGAATAACAACCAAAATGAAAGTATAGAGGCTGGGTGTTGTGGCTCATGCCTATAATCCTAGCACTCTGGGAGGCTGAGGCAGGTAGATTGCCTGAGATGAGGAGTTCAAGACCAGTCTGAGCAAGAGTGAGACTGCATCTCTAAAAAACATCTGGGCATTGTGGCAGGTGCCTGTACTACTAGCTACATGGGAGGCTGAGGCAAGAAAATTGCTTGAGCTCAAGAATTTGAGGTTCCTCTGAGCTATGATGCCACAGCATTCTACTGAGGGAGACAAAATGAGATTCTGTCCAAAAAAAAAAAAAAAAAACAACCAAAAAGTCAAAATGAAAGTATTGAAATGACAGATAAATAACTCCAAATATGGATTGTAAGGAAGCACAATGAAATCCAAGAGAAAATGGAGAACCAACTCAAAGAAACCAGAAAAATAATTCATAAAATGAATGAAAGATTCACTAGAGGGATTTTCATATCAGGGGGAAAAAAAAGAACTGGCCATGAAGAATTCTTGTAAGGAAATACAAACTATAGTGGAAAGTTGTACGAATAGGTTAGACCAGACCAGGCAGAAAAAAGAATCTCAGGGTTTGAAGACAACTCTCTTGAATCAAATCAATCAGTAAAAAAGAAAAAAAACAACAATAGAGAATTAAGAGTAATTTAAAAAGACCCTACAAGAAATATGGCTCATGTAAAATGGCCAAATGTAAGAATTATAGGCATTTCTGAAGGTGAAGAAGAAAACACACAAGGACTAAACACACAGCCAGGTATATGAAGCTCAATGAACACCTGGGAAATCCATTGCAAGGAGGCAATTACTAAGATACACAATTTTATGGTCACAGACTGGCCAAAGTCAACATGAAGGAGAAATTCCTGGTAGTTGAGAGGGATGAAAATCAAGTAACCTACAAAGTAAAATCCATCAGACTAACTGCAGATTTCTCAACTGAGGTTATATAAGCCAGAAGGGACTGGGGTCCCATTTTCAATCTTTTTTTTTTCCTTTTGTTATTTATTTATTTATTATTAAATCATAGCTGTGTACATTAATGCAATCATGGGGCACCATACACTGGTTTTATAGTCCGTTTGACACATTTTCATCACACTGGTTAATACAGCCTTCCTGGCATTTTATTAGTTATTGTGTTAAGTCATTTATATTCTACATTTACTAAGTTTCACGTGTACCCTTCCATTTTCAACTGCCATTCTGGAGTTCTGTATCCTGCAAAAATAAGTTTTGGGTATGAAGAAAAACTAAAGACTTTTCCAGACAAGAGAATTTAGCAAGACCGGACCTGCCCTGTAGGAAATACTCAGAACTGCATTATACGTGGATCAGCACACTAGATACCCACCAGAGTAAAACCACCCAAAAGCTAAAGCTCAGAGTTCATATAAAACAATAGCACAAGAGGTAACCCAACAGGATGAACTGAAATGCATCCCACATATCAATTCTATCAGTTAATGTGAATGGTCTAAATGCCCCACTCAAGTGACAAAGGCTGGCTGAATGGATGAAAAAATACAACCTGAGTATTTACTGCCTCCATGAAATGGAGGACCTAACCCATAAGGACTCATACAGACTAGTTTAACCTATGGGTTAAACCTAACCCATAAGGACTCATACAGACTCAAGGTGAAGGGATGGAAAAAAATATTCTATGCAAATAGAAATCAATGGAAAGCAAGTGTAGCCATTCTTATATGAGATAAATTGATTTTAAGTTAATGATAGTAAAGAAAGACAAAGAGTCATTATATAATGGCAAAGAGAGCAGTTCAACAAAAAAGACATAATAATCCTAAATGTTTATGCACCTAACACAGGAGCTTCCAGATTTGTAAAGCATACTTTAGCAGATCTAAGCAAAGATAAACAGCAGCATCATAAGTGCTGGGGATTTCGACTCCCCAGAGACAGAACTGGACAGATCATCCAAGCAGAAAATAAAGAAACACTGAACTTAAATGAGACTCTAGACCAAGTGGGTCTAGTAAACATTTATAGAACAGTTTATCCTCTCATCAGCACATGAAATATTCTCTAAGATTGGTTATATCTTAGGCCACAAAATGTGAGTTAACAAATTGTAAAAAATAGAAATTATACCATGTATCTTCTTAGACCACAATGGAATAAAATTAGAAATCAACTCCAAGAGAAACAATTCTATACAAAGTCATAGAAATTAAACAATCTGCTGCTGAAAAATTATTGGATCAATAATGAAATTAAGATGGAAATAAAAATATTCCTTGAACTAGATGACAAGGAGGACACAAGCTACCAAAATCTATGGGATTCAGCAAAAGCAGTCTTAAGGGGAACAGTCATAGCCTTAAATATAAAAAAGACAACAATATCACAAATTAACAATCTAATTACCTGTCCCTCAAGGAACCAGAGAAGGAAGAGCAAACTAAACTCAAAGCCAGAAGAAAAAATAAAATAACTAAGGTCAGAGCAGAACTAAATGAATGGAAAACAAAACACAAAGGATCAATGAAACAAAAAGTTGGTTCTTTGCAAAGATAAACAAAATTGATAGACTTCTTTCTAGATTAACCAGGAATAGAAATGAGATGAAAAAGGACATACTATATTTGATACCAAGAAATACAAAATATTATCTGTAAATACTATGAAAATCTTTATACACATAAATTTGAAAACAGAGAGGAAATGAACAAATTCCTACAAAGCCATAACCTCCTGAAACTCAAGCAGGAAGAAATATAACTCCCAAACAGACCAATAATGAGCAATAAGATTGAAGCAATAATTTAAAAAAAGTTTACCACAACACCAACAACAAAAAGCCACAGACCAAATGGATCCAAGTCAGATTTTACCAGACCTACAAAGAAGAGCTGGGACCCGTACTGCAGAAATTATTTCATAACATCAAGAAGGAGGGAATCCTCCCAATCTCATTTTATGAATAGGATGTCTCTTTGATACCAAAGCCAGGAAGAGACATAACCAAAAAAGAAAACAACCAACCAATATCTGGTATGAATATACATGCAGATATCCTCAGTAAAATACTAGCAAACCAAATTCAAGCACATCAGAAAAACAATACACCATGACTAAGTGGCCTTCATCCCTGGGATGCAAGGATGGCTCAACAAACATAAGTGATTCACCACATAAACAGAAGCAAAAATAAAAACCATATGATCATCTTGATGCATAAAAACCATTTGATAAAATTCAGCACTTTTTCATGAAAAAATGAAATAAAGAAAAAACCTATGCATACGCTGTCACACATAGAGACAAAGACTGGAAAGAGATGCAATAGATTTCTAACAATATTTAATCTTTGGCTTCAGAGATTATGAGTCCTTTTTAAAAGTGATGGTGTTTGCCTATATGTACTGTTTTCTTTTTCTTTTCTATTCATTTTTTTTTTTTTTTAGACAGAGTCTCACTTTGTCGCTGTCAGTAGAGTGCCACAGCATCATAGATTATGGCAATAATGGGTTCAAGTGAACCTCTTGCCTCAGCCTCCTGAGTAGCTGGGACTGCAGGTGCCTACCACAATGCCCAGCTATTTTTAGAGATGGGGTCTCACTCTTCCTCAATCTTGTCTCAAACTTCTGAGCTCAGGTAATCCAGTGGCCTCAGCCTCCCAAAGTGTGTTCTAATGTTTTCGTGATGATAATGTGAAAATACAACTTTCATTGTCCAAATCTCCGTTAACTTGGACTATCATATACGAAGCCAACCTGCACGCATACCTAGGGAGCAAATGAATATAGTGACACATCCATGAACCGCGAACCACTTGAGCAATTCCAACCCTGGAGGCACTCCGCCTTGGGAACAGAGTGGGATTTTTGTTTGAGGAGGCCAAGCCTGGAAGAAGGAGGGTGGTTTCTTAGATCCTCGATGCATGTGGCTTCCAGCCCTGACTCTTCTCTAAAATTCTGGGTTGCTGGCCAAGGCTGAAGAGAGAGTTCGTCTAAGCAGCCAATATGTCAGTCCATGATTTACTCTGTATCTACTGAATATCTATTATGCAACACCTGGTGCTATTCACCAGGAAGTATGTTCCCAGGGAAACCTTTCTTTCAACATTAAGCAAACATTCTCAGTAAAGGGCCCTAACACCTGGGAATCATGCAGCTTACTTTTCAAGCATTAACCCTGCATGACTGTCCTGAGCTACAATAGCACAGTTGGCTGGACGATGATCTCACTGTGCTGCATCCTGTGTAGGAAGAAACGTTTTTAAATAGCATGTCTACCTTTGAGAAGAAAGCTGTTTATTCTATAATCTATAACAGGAAGGAAATGGCTACTTTATAAAACAATCAAAGAAAATCAGCACATCTACAGAGCTTGCAAGATGATGTTTTCTATAACAACACAGCCATTCTTAGTTCCCCTTCCAAGAGCCGAGGGGCAGGCCAGTAGGTCTGATGTCTGCTTCTCCAGGGTGTGGTGTGTCCCTGGCTTGCGTAAGTCCATAGTGAATGGCTGTCTTCTCTGAGCAGACTGGAACATGCCAAGGGGCCGGGGAAGGCAGGTTGAAGTAGACTTTAACATTGCTGTGGATCCAGCATAGTGTGAAATATAGTCATATTATCTTAATTTCGCATCAAAGAAATTCAAGTACCAATCACCATTAAAATAAATTTTATTGAGTGTCTACTTTGTATGTTAATGTTTCAGGCACTGGGGAAACAGCAGTGGACACAACTGATACGATTTGCATTCTATTGAGTGTAAACAATAAGCAGAGTTATAGTATAGTGGGTAATAAATGATAGGAAGAGAAATAAGGCTATCAGGATAGAGAATGAAAGCGGTATGATTTTTACGTCACATCGCTAGGGGGCTTTCTCTGTACGCTGACATTCAAGCAGAGACACAAAGGCATCGGGCCACTTGAATCCTTGTGGGATGAATGTTTGAAATAGAGAAAAAAGCAAAGTCAAGGCCTCGAAGCAAGAGCAAGTTATAACATGTTCAAAGATCAGCAAAGATGACAGTGTAGCTAAAGGTCATGGTGACGACTTCGGCCTTCAAATAAAATGAGAAGCTATTGAAGGATTCTCAGGGAAGGGAGTGACGTGATCTGATCTACTGTGTGTTGGGGATGGGGACGATCATGGATGAGAACAGGGTAACCCATTAGAACATAAGAGGCAGAGTGATTTCACAGGAAGCTGTAACAGGGCCAGCTGACACACAGCATGTGGGATGTAAGAGAAAAAGATGAACAAATGATAACTTCAGGGTCATTGGCTTGAGCAACTGGAAGAATCATTCTGAGATGAATAAAAATGAGGTAGGAGGAATTCACAGTTAAGTTTTGAATATACCATTGATGCTCATTATCTGCTACAGTTGTGTTCAATAAAGTCATAATTAGCTAACAGTGAATCATTGCTCCTAGGAGAAATACGGGGTTAGGTTCCTGTGAACCTCTGGTCACAATATTTTCATCAATCAACTAACACCCAATCGTGTTTTATGTGTGTTTCTATTTAAAGACTCTGTATTATATATATAACATATATTGTTGATTCATTAATATTGAACTTGAGACTACAACTCATGTCTGAATGAAGCTTATCAAGCACATGTGTTTTTTCCAAAAGGCACATCACGGCCTTCTCGTACTTAGCACACTAGACAACACTTTAGCACGATACTTGATGTCATTTTAAACAGCAAAATCACCAACAAAAAGCACAAAGGTGTGACAAATATAGCATTAAATAGATCATGAAAAGAAGGCCTATTTACACTGTGAGAGTTGAAACAAGAAGGTGAAACACCACCCTGTCTAATCTTAGCTGGAACAAACTGTTCAGTGACTCAAATTTTATACTGCCCATGCCTGTCTGCAAAGGACTATGAAAGCACCCTGAGTACCGATGTGGGGATTACAAATGAACTTCAGTGATCAGACAAATTCGTAAATATGGAATTCATGAATCGTGAGGACTGAGGGGCCTCTCATTCATCTAAGTGGGGATATGAAAAATAAGCTGGAATCCAGGGGTTTCGGGAGGAAGAGTTGGAGCTGGAGGTATTGATTTGGGAGTCAAGGCCATGTATCTAAATTTGTATCTAAATTTCTACCTATAGCTAGCATGCAACTGGGTGAAATCATCCTGGGAGCACAGGAGAAGGAAAGAAGAACTTTGGGGCGCTACAGTCAGGAGGCACCTGCAAAGGAGACTGAGAAGGTGAACCGTGATGGAAGAAAAGAACCAAGAAAGGCTTGTGTCTTAAGAATGAGAGGGTCAGGAACAGGTAACTGCCGCCAGAAAGTTAAGTCTCCTGAGAGATAAGACTTAAGCTTTAGATTAGGCAAGATGGGGGTCATAGGAGATTTTCATGAAGTTTTATTTCAATAAGAGATTGAAGTCTTTCCAGGAGTTTTGACATCAATGAGAGACAAGGAATAAGGTTACAAGTGAAGAAGGATGTAGTATCAGGATTCTTTTCAAAGAATCAGCACACGTGTACACTAAGAGCAGGGGTGTGTCTTAACCCAGAGAGGGAATTATTGATGGAGCAGATAAGAGACAGATTACACATGGTATCCTTCCATGATTGTAGTAACTCACATCAACTGTCTGCAGCAAGTCCTAGCTATCTTCATCTCTCCATGAGAGACATAAGGCAAAGAAAGGGCAGAAACTGGTTCACAGGCACGCAGTGCTTAAGCAGCAGAACCAGGATGCAAATCTGGGCCTTCCGTTTCCAGAGCCCTTATTCAAGCTGCTGTGCGGTCCTTCTGCAATGGTAGATTCCAGTGAATTCACAATTATGGATGACCTTGTATCTAGCAGTCACTAATCAAGGTTGAATGGTGAGAGGAAGAAGGAGGGAAATCCAAGACTTCTGCTTTCTCCTCTCACACGCTTAGAAACATCACACTTTGCCCTCAAAAGCAAGCGAGAGAGAAATTCTGCGGCTGCAGTTTGAGTGAAGCCCGTGGAGTCAGGGTCACTGCTAATACCTGATGCTACCAGAATCTCTCTTACCTCCAGCAGCACTGTAAGGTCAAGTTTTACAGCATATGGGAAATAAAATTCATTCCATAGGGTCATTCCCAAATCAGGACTTTAATTCATCTTCTCATAAACTTCTCCTCTTCTTATTTTATTCCCACATGAGAGATTTCTGAGAAAATAGCTCAGCTTTTCCCAACCAAAATGTATGTAGTGTGGCACCCCCTGGACCCTGTCTACAGTGGTTAAATAAATCACTTGTTGCTAAACAGAGCAATTTATTCCCCCTGACATCTACGTGGCCTCTTGGTTTATTTTAAAATATATCAACTAACTCGCGACAGCTGCCATTGCTTTTATTGTGTCTGACACATCCAATTTCAATAGCTCAATGAAACTGTCATGCAATCAAAGGGAGAGAGGCGGGCAGAGAAGGTGATGAGCGTTGGTGTACAGACACGCCCTTGGAAAGTCAACCGCGAAAATGCTTGTTCACGTGGGATCTGGGAAAGGGGCCCCCTTCCAGCAGTTTGAGAAATTAATTATATTACATGGAAACATCTCTTTATATATATATATATTTTTTTAAAACATTAATTCTCCATACTTGTTATTTTCACTAATGGAATCTACTCACTCTCCTAAGCTATTTCACATAAAGTAGCACCTGCCTGGCTGGTTATCTTTAATTTTTCATTTCCATGAAAATATTTACTCAGGAGTGTAGTAATTTCACAACATGAACCCTTTGGGAATGTTAGATGTGTGGCATCCGTTTATTCATTCCTCAAGCAGTGATTGAGTGTTATCACAGCCTGGGTGTTGTGCAAGGCACTCAGATGACGGAATCACAGTGTTGATCTCAGGGAGTGTGTGGAGGCACAAGTGTGATCTCTACAGGCAAAGGTAGAAGATGGTGGTCATGTCCGAGCCCTGCTATGAATTAACTGTGTGGTAACTGAGACAACTCATGCGGACTTAGATTTCCACAACTGAAAAACAGAAAGATACTAAATATGACCTGCCTTTAAGGTTGCTGGGGGGAGTAAAAGTAACAGCACATACCAAAGTGTTGTAAAAACTCAACACAAATCTTGGTTCTTCTTAAACCAACTCAAAATCTACTGCGATTGTTGCTTCTCTATAAATGTTCAGGACGCTGATTCAGTCACCGAATATCTACCATCCATTGCTGATGTCTTCGCAGTGCAACCATCTGGCATTCGGAATAAGGTGTCAGGAGATCACAATCATGATGTTATTTTGTCTTCGCAATTACAAGGTCTACAATTATACTGGCCTGGTAGCCTCGCAGATTCCTCAAGTTCAACAGGTTACAGATAAGAAGTTTCTTAAGAGTTCACTCATTCTTAAGTTTCTCTCGCTGTGGATAGACATCTGCCTTCTCTCCCAAATTAGAACCTTCAGATAATCCTCTAAAACCCTCCCTCTCTGACCTAATATTGCTCTGAAGTCCTGTCCGTGTTCATTATTGCTCTGGGACAGGCCTTCTGTTCTCTTGAGGGTGTCTTTGCAACAGCCTTCATAGGACCTGACCTTCCTGTGCTTAGCTTCTTCCTCTCCACTCCAGCCTTCACTCTGCCTTGTGGTACAGCCCTCAACTCTGTATCAATCGCGCTCTGCCAGCTCTGCCCATTACTCCTCAGGATGTAATCTAGAACAATTTCTCAGCTGCTTCTCCACGACACCCCAGTCACGTTTGACCGCCCATTCCATGAAGAATGTTTTTTTCTATCTTCTGTCCCACTGTTTGCTTTCACTCTTCCTGAGACTTCAGTGTCCTCCTTTCCTCATCCTTTCCCTGGCTACTTCTCAATTCGCATGCAATTGCTCCCATGTCACCTCCTCTGGGCAATCTCTCCCAATACTTTGGACACAGCACCACCTTCTTTTGAGCTCCCTGGCACCTTCTATTCTTTGACCATAATATTTACCACATTGTCTTAAAACACGTTTTTGGCTTTTCTCTTCCTTGAAAGATGAGGTCCTTGAGAACAGTGATTGTCTTATATATCTTTGTACTTCCGGTGCCTAGCTCAGTGCTTGGAACAGAGTCTGGACCTGATGGATATCTGATAATAAAAGCAGGAAAAGGCTGGGTGCTGTGGTTTACACCTGTAATCCTAGCACTCTGGGAGGCCAAGCTGGGAGGATCCCTTTAGCTCAGGAATTTGAGGCCAGTCTGAGCAAGAGTGACACCCTGTCTCTATTAAAAATAGAAAAAATTTCTGGGGTTGTGGTGAGCACCTGTAGTCCCAGCGACTGGGGAGCCTGAGGCTTGAGCCCAGGAGTTGAGGTTGCAATGAGCTATGATGGTGCTGCCACTGTACTCTACCCCAGGTGACAGAGCGAGACTCTTGTTTCAAAGAAAAACAAAAGCTAAGAAGAGGCAGAGCTTGTCTTCATTACCTGCCTTCTGTCAGGCATCTGTCCTGGTGGTCTCTGTCCTAAGAGCTGCCTTGCTTTGCTCCCACTTGGACCTTACACCATGTATTAAACAGCACTGCTGTGGTCTTAGCTCAGGCTGCTATCACAAAATGCCATAAACTGGTGGCTTAAGTAACAGAAATTTATTTCTCATAGTTCTTCATATATGACCAAGGTGCCGCCCTGACACATCCCTGATGGAGGTCCCCTCAGAAGTTCTTCATCTTGTTTCTTCTCTTTGTCTTTCAGTGCAGAGTATGGATGGCTTCTAGAATCAGACCACCTCACTTCTGATCTCATTCACATGCTGTGGAACTTCTGGCAAAGTTCTTAACCTCCTTGTGCCTCGGTTTCCTCATCTTTAAAGCAGAGATAATTACATACTGTACTTACTTCCTTGGGTTGTATGAGGAATAAATGAGGCAAGTCATGTCCTTAGAGGAGGAGCCGCCCCTGAGTGCACACACAGGAATCTTCACTGCGACTAGTTTTGCTCAAATGTGAATCCTCTTTGTGGGAACTACTCTCCCTGCTCCTCCAAGGTCCTTCCCGTGGGCTCCATAATCTCACTCTCTTATCTCACCACTTGCTCCATCATTGTCCATGTCGCCGTACCTCTCAGGAGCTGTTAAGACACGTCATGTCTTTTTATTTTGATTCATTCCCTGCCTGCTACTCTTGCCCTAGGGGATAGTGGTAAGCACGAAGTTGGCACTCAATACATTAGCTCACTTTGGGGGACATCATCTGCCATTAGCCAATATAAACTAAATGGAAAAATGACTACCGTGGTCATCATTCCCCTCCCAACAGTGCTGCTGTTACAGGGTGTAGTCTGAAGTCAGCCGTCCACTTAATCTGCCATTCTCCATGTACAACATGATTGCTTTTCATTTTAAAAAGTGATGAATGAATAATGGACAGTTCAAATCAGATAGGAGACAGTGGAGCACCCCTGGCCAGACCATCACATGGCTCATTCTCTGAGCCAGCCCAAGGTATTTTAAAAGTAGTCAGACTGTGTGGGGTGCAAACCAAATCAGTCTTAACACTTTGTAATGTAATGCATTTATTATTTGTGTTTATCTGTGGGTGTCCTCACACAGTTCTACTGTATTATTTTAAACCAGGAGAAGGGACACAGTACAATACATACGCCAAACTAAAAGAACAATGGTAAACTGTTGAGGAACAGGCAGATTGCTGTGTGCTGTGTATCTTGCAGCTAGAAAATTGAGCCTGTTAGAGGCACGTTTCAACTGATAATAGTAATGTGCTTCTCACTCAAAATCTCCGGAGCTCATTCTATCAGTCGTTTTTCCAGTAATGAAACTTAGGGGTGTATTAAAATATTCGGATACAAAGATGGTTTCCCTGCCATGTCTCCGTCATTCAGTGATATACTTCTCATGTGAAGGCTGACTTGAAAGTTTGGCTGAGACTTAATTCTTCAGGGCATCTTACGACAGTGTGGCCATCCTATGCCACCTTTCCTGTTGCCCCCAATCAGCAATGCTGGAGGAAGGAATTACAGAGCGCCTTTTGGTAGGAGACCATTTTCTTCCCTTATTTGCTCTTCTCGGTTGAGGTAGGTTGACAGGATGGCTGGCATCCCCAAATTACAGTGCTCAATAAGCAATTCTTGAAGAGCAAAAGTGCATCCATCCTTCTACACTGATTCTAGATTCCCTTAGAGTCAGATGCATTGTTATTTTTCATTCAATGCACATAGAGACCCAACATATATAGATGCCCAGTATTATTCCCAGAAATCTTCCTTTCCAGGCTCATAATATGTGGCAACACGCACCTTGCTTCTTTCTCTCCCACCCCATTGTACTTCCTGTGGTGTCATTTATAGGAAGGTTACCTGTACAGACAGAAAGTGAAGATCTGGTGGAAACAGAAGGGAGGAAGGGGAGGCTGACTCTGGAAGTGAGGAACACAGATCCTATGATTTATATAAAAAGGGATGGCCACCTATTTTCCAGATGAGTGTGTCCCATGTCCTAGAATAAGTGACAAACTATAGGGGGTGGGTCAAAGTTTTCTCCTAGTTTTTTTTAGCTGTTCATGAACTAATTCTGTGAATGGAATGTCTAGTGTGACATCCAAGAAAAGATTAGTAAAGTTCCTTAATGATTTTATTTATTTTGTATATGATTATGATGTTTTGTTTTTATATATTATGAGGTATGATTTACTCTTTTTTTATGTTTCTGACTAAAAAGTTAGGAAGAGATACATCAGGCTCTGATAGTCACCTGACACTGCAGTCCTCGGTTCCCAGGCTGCAGACTTGTGGCAGGGAACCAGGTCGCACAGCAGGAGGTGAGTGGTAGCAAGGGAGTGAAGCTTCATCTGTGTTTACAGCCGCTCCCCACTGCTGGCATCACCACCTGAGTTCTGCCTAGTGTCAGAGCAGCCATAGTGTTAGACTCTCATAGGAGGGTGAATCCATCTGACCCCTGTCATAGACTGCACCTGTGAGGGACCTACTCAGGGCTCCCACCAATTCTGCATTATGGAGTTGTGTATTTATTTCAGTATATAACAATGTAGTAATAATAGAAATAAAGTGCCTAATAATGTAATGTGCTTGAGTCGTTCCCAAACCAACCCCCTACCCCCAGTCTGTGGAAAAATTGTCTTCCATGAAACTGGTCCCTGGTTTCAAAAAGATTGGGGATCACTGTACTAGTGCATTGGACAGGAAGTTTGGCACCTTTTTGACACTCTCACCTCTTGACTTTTGAAACAGTATTTTTGTTTGTTTTCTCACTGGCTCTCTGATTTTTCTTTTTTAATATTTTCTTGCTAGATTTCACTGGGGCTCTGTCCTTGTGCTTCCTCTCTTCTTAATATCCATTTTTTCTTTTAGCATTCGCTTATTCCTCTGATTGTATCACCATTTCCCTCCTCCTCCAGTATTGCCATTTTCGGTTTTTCGGTTCAGCAAAGCACATTTGGGATTCCTCCCTCTTTCTTATCTCTCACCAAATTGAGCACCAGGTTCTGTGATTCTCCTTTATGAATACTTCTTGTAACCAAACTTCCTTTCCATCACTAGAGCCTATCCCTTAAGATAAAACCCTCATCATATCTTGCCCGCACTTCTGTAAAATTCCTTCAGTTTAAAAGGTGCTAAATAAACGTTTGTTGAAATAAATTATTGACATGGAGGTAGAGGTTATTCAAATTGTTTGATTTTTATGCGAGTGACTCTTTGCTCCATCCTCTATGCAACTGAGGTTTTTGGACTAAACTTTGCATTTCTCAATTAAAGTCCATTGGAACAGCTCTGTTCATTTTTCTAGTTTTCTGATATTATTGTTACTCTGTCATCAATCATGTTAACTCTACTTCCCAACTTCATGTCATCTCCACATTTTATAATTTTGCTGTCTATTTCTTTATTCCAGATATTGAAATAAATGTTGGTGGTGAAAAGCCAAGGGGAGAGATTTAACAACAGGCCAAGGGTATTTTACCCTAGTCTCACATTAAGTGAAATTGTTCACTTGCATGCAAATTTGTAGAACTCCATTCTCATCCAGAACAAATTTCTCTGTCTTGTCATGCAAACTTTTCGTAAATGTATTGCTGAAATCAATATAAACTGTGGTCGTGTCACTTAATCTACAATTCCAGTGATCCTATAAAAATGTAAATGAATTTGGAAAAACTTGTTTTTAAGAAGCACTTGCTGGATTTAAGTCATTACAGTGTTCATTTCTTTTAAAAATATTATTAAACTACAAAACTATTTTGAAAACAAAGAAAAGAGAAAATAATGTATATTCTTATAGCTATTTTATTGTACCATGAATATCATTATAGTATATTCTGTTCAAGTCTTTCTAAGAGCATGATTTTTTTATAGTTAAGATAATAGTATATACACAATTTTGTAGCCATTAACAAATTCATCCTGCCTGTTTTCCAATATTGCCTTAGTTTATATACTTCTCATAGATTTTGTAACATTCCATTTTATGTCTAAATTATAAACTGTTAAATACAGCCAAATTGCTGGACATTTCACTGTGTTCAATTTTTGAATTATAATTAAAGACATGATGAATATTTTATATATAGAGTCAGTTCTCTGTATCTGTGGGTTTTGCATCCTTGGAGTCAACCAACTATGAATCAAAAATATTCAGAAAAAAATAGATGATTGCATTTGTACTCATGATGTACAGACTTTTTTCTTGTCATTATTCCCTAAATAATACGGTATAACTGTTTACATAGCACTTACATTATTAGGCATTACAAGTAACCTGGAGATGATTTAAAGCACATGGAAAGATAAGCATATATTATACACAAATACTGTATCATTTTATATAAGGGATTTGAGCATTCATGGACTTTGATATCTTTGGGGGCGAGGTTCTGGAATCAATTCTCCATAAATAACAAAGTACAAGGGTACAGATTTTCTTCTTATTTTATATTTTCCTTGGATACATATTTGAGTCAATTTTCTGGTGCCTAATATATCAATCAGGTAGACTGAGTTATGCCACAGTAACAGATTATCACACATGACCCAGTCTCATTTATTGAACAACAACCAGAAGGAAAAAAAAATAGCCTTGAATTTCAATGGCATAACACATGAAAGTTTATTTCTCATTCATACCTACTCTGCTGTAGGTCTCAAGGCTCTTCAGGGTAGCTCCCTTCAAAGAGGTGACTCAGGGATTTAGGCTGGTTCTATCTTGGCCTCCATGATGGATGTGGTGGGGGAAGAACTGGAGGTTGGATAGGGGCTCTTTATTGCTTCAGATTGTAAATTGTATTCACAATCCATCAGTCAGAACTGGCCATGTGTTTCCATTCAATTTCAATGGGTGCAGGGAAGTGTGACTTCTGTGTGCCCACTATGAAAAGAGCTTCACTCTTACTGGAGTGGTTTTGCACTACGTCAATTTAGCTAAGGAAGAACTACAGAATTTCCTAGAATTCCCTTACTCATAGAATTACATATAAAGTTTAACCAAATCACGACATTCAGAAGGTGGAAGTGAAACAGTAAACAGGAAGTTTAAAAGGAGCAGGTGATAGGTGGCTTTCCCCAGATCTCTTGCCTCACCTTGACGGGTTGGGGCAGTAGTCAGCTCACAGTCCTCCAGCTCACATCGGATCTCCTCCTGCATCTTCTCAGAATCCTGGGTCAGATGCCCCTGGCATTCCCTTCTTTTTTAGGTCGTGTGCCCTCTGGAGTTTGGAGGTGGGGAGAACTAGGTGCAGAGATCAGGTTGTCCTTGGGGGTTCCAGCTTGTCCCTGCTCCTCCCACTCTGTACCTGGCTTTTTTCTTGACTGCCCGCCCCACTGATTAACGGTCACTTCAGACCGCCCCCACCAGATGCGGAAGCAGAACATTCCACAGTTTTCCACCACCTCTTCATCAGACTTCTATGATATCTAATCCCTAAAATAAAATTTCCAGTCCTTGTTACAGATAGTGATAGTGCTTTCCCAATAAAACACTAATTAGTAGTCAGACATTAAATGTTTTTATAAAGCAGGGCCTAATTTGAAGGTATTTTGATCACAGAATTTTTGAGTCCACTGCTCAGAGGATCAGGATCATGGAGACACACTGAGCTCACGTGAAAAGAGAAGCGGGAACAGTTTATTATATATAAAATGGAGGAAACGATTGTCCAAAATGAAGATAATTATAAACCAAAACAAAACAGAAAGCAGAGTCGTTAGAGCAGGGAGAAGCCTGACAAGCAGCTTTTCCTCGTGCAAATGGATTTGAGGGGTGGCGAGCCCTGGCAGGCTGTGCTAGGGGGGTTTGAGAGGAAACCCACACCTGTGTCCACACCCCATTGCTCCACCTGGAGACAACTTTATCTCAAGGACCAGAGTTAAAAGGAACACGCTAATCTTGGGGCAGGGGAGAAATCCATATTAAAATGGTAAAAACCAAAATTTTCTGTTAAATTGTGTCACATTGAGCTTAACAACTTACCTGTTTCTATATCCATCTTCTACCCGCATAAAACTCGGAGTCTGGATTCGTCTGCCATGTGACTCTATGTGGTGAGGGGCTATGGGTGAGGCCGAAGCACACAGACTTCCAGCCTGGGGTTGTTCTCTGAAGATAAGGCTTCCTCAAAGCACTCTGATAGGCCTGTCCAAGGCAGGGTGAGTTGTGACTTCCCTCACACTCCCCTCCATGTGCACACGCCTGCTGTTGGTACCAATTACTCTCACTGGAAGAGGAACTCTCTGTCCTGGTTCCCCGCCCCCAACTTGTGCTCTGATTCCAAGCAAAACAGTTGTTGCCACACTACTTCAAGGAACTGTGTGGTACCCTGGGAAATATTCACATGAGCAAAGAATTCTATTTATAGATTGCATGTGATTCGTGCCACCCATGTTGACTTCAGCTGCTGCATCCTTAAGTTCTTTTCCAAAGGGAACTCTTATTTAAAGTGGTGGATATTCAAAATCAGAAAATCCTAGATGACCAAATGGCCTGAGCCCTCTGAGCTCATGCTGGACATCTGACACAGTCTGCGTGTACTAACAGAGTTTGGAAAGTCGGGGATTTGGCCAATTCCCAATACGTCCTGGACACATGGGTCATCTGGATTAGCTCATCAGTGTGGTTTGAGTCTCCCAGTTTTTTGTACCTCACATCTTGCTATTTAAAAGAGCAATAACATTTTTTTTTTTTTTGAGACACAGTTGCTGTGTCTCAACTCAGAGCAAAAGTTGTTGCATTTTGTTGCCCCAGGCTAGAGTGCAGTAGCATCAGCCTTGTTCACAGCAACCTCAAACTCCTGGGCTCCTGCAATCCCCCTGCCCCCCTCCTGAGCAACTGGGATTATAGGTGCCCACCACAATGCCCAGCTAATTTTTCTTTTTTTTTTTTTTTCAGTAGAGATGGGGTCTTGCTCTTGTTAGGGCTGGTCTTGAACTCCTGAGCTCAAGTGATACTCCTGCATTGGTCTTCCGGGGTGCTAGGATTACAGACATGAGCCACTGTGTCTGGCCAATAATGCCTTTTTATACCAATGGATATATTAGAAACATGGGAAGAAAGAAAAAAAGCACTTAAAGTATCACACAAAAAGGTTTTACAAATGTAATTTTATTAATTATTAACATAAATTATCTTCCCTAGATATATTGTTTTTTGAGGCAAATATAGTAATCTGCTGCGAGAGAAAAAAAAGTCTACTTGATGATATGAGACGTACTGGTATGATAATTTCATAAATTGTTCAGGTGTGTGCAAACACTCCAGGGATGGCTATCTGAATTTGGTTTTCAGAATTCTCAATTTTCACATGCATTTTAGCTCTCTGGTTTTACTGTTGTGTGTTTTCTTCTAAGTGGGATAGCTTTCTCAATAATTATTTTAGAAACAGCAGCAATGAGTGACCAGAGGCCTTCAACTGCCTCAGGCATTTTCTAAAAATTGAAATTAGTTGTCAAAATTTGAAAATAGAGGGGGCGGCGCCTGTGGCTCAGTGGGTAGGGCGCCAGACCCATATACCGAGGGTGGCGGGTTCAAACTCAGCCCCGGCCAAACTGCAACAAAAAAATAGCCGGGCATTGTGGCGGGCACCTGTAGTCCCAGCTTCTCGGGAGGCTGAAGGTAGAGAATCACCTAAGCCCAGGAGTTGGAGGTTGCTGTGAGCTATGTGACACCACGGCACTCTACCAAGGGTGATAAAGTGAGACTCTGCCACTATAAAAAAAAAAAAAAAATTTGAAAATAGAGTTTGCCATGACCTTCCCACCCCCTGTACCAGCTACACACCTCTCTGCTCCATGCATTTCAGTCACCTGCCTAGCTCACGTAGGCACCTGCATTTGTGTTTAAGATGATTGCCTCCTCTGTTGTGCACTGTGTCACCTAGCACAGCACAGTGAAATGGGTCCATGGATCTGAACATGTTGACTTATTATTCTATGTAGGTTGCAGAACAGCTGTAGGGAATACACCGTCCTACAGCAGTTCTTCCACAAAGCACTGTTCTTTGAAGGTGTAAGGCCTATCTCTCTTGAGTCCGTAATCTGTTAAGTCATGATGACTATGCACTACTGACTCACTTATGTCCAATCTACTGGGTCCTGGAGAATAAACCCTTTCTTCTCATTAGCTCGGACTAGGAAGCAGAAATCCCCCTTCCCCGCCTCACCACTTGTTGTTTGTCCTGGCAGTGGGAGTGGAGGGTGGGCCCTACTGTATTAATACTATTGGTAATAGAGTATAAATGTCTTAACACAATAATTAAGTAAATGGGATGAAGTATGTATTAACCAGTGTGATGTAAATGCTCCTAATTCTATACGAAATCAGCACATTGTACCCCATAAATGCATTAATGTAAAAAAAAATTATAAAAGAGAGCAGCGGAAACACTGAGTTACAGCTGAGACTGTGGGAATAAGTACACAGTCAGCTCTGACTAGAGTGAAACATCTCCCTGACATTATCAGCAGTCTGCTAGCAACACCTCCTCTTCACCAACAGAAAAAAAGTCAATATGCAAGAAAATAAGTACTTTTCTAAGTTAATGTTTTAAGGGGTAGAAAATACAAGTCTTTCAATGTATATAATTTATTTATTAATGTTATAGTTCAATATAATACAAGCATTTTCTCATCTAAAAATATTATTTTAATTCAGAAAACATACTTGCAGTAAACTCTAGAGCCTCAGCATGCAGCACAGAGGGGAGCAAAACCCTTTTGAAACTAAACATTTTATTCAGCAGAAACCGATACTTTTAAACCAATATGGATTTTAATAATTAAATTTTTTTCGAAATCTCCCTTAACATCAAAGTCAAAGATGATTGTATATACTTAATATCACTATATAAATATAAGGATGTTAACTGATACTTACCTAGGTCAAATATTCCAGTTGCATTAACAAACATATACATAACAAATAGAAATTCATATCAAATGTCAAATTTTCCCATTATTATATTCTCCATCATGAATTGAATGCGCTGGAAAGGGCCTTTTTTTCTTTGCTTGTGCTTTTTCTTGTTTTGATTGGCTTTATAATCTCTAAGCATTTGGGCAGGAAAGAGGCAGTAAAAACACAACTGAGAAATAGTTAAATTTTGATGAAATAGGAGTCTCAGTGGCAATCTCTTTTAAATACTTCCCACAGGAGATAATGTACTGTGAAGTGGTGACCTGTCACTACACAATGGTTGGGGATGTTAGGTCATTTCTAGATAGCTTATTGTCTATAAAACGAAATTATCATGGTGTCAGAAAAGACTAGACAGTTTGCCATCTGAAAGATAGATTGCAGACCTGTACAAATTAATTTATTCTCTTGACCTTTAATTCAGACATCAGAAATATTTCATTTTGTGCTAAAATAGGGATAGGTTCCTGTGTTGGAATATGTTCAACATTTACCGTCTTTCTCTTCTGTTCTCTATCTGTAAAACTCTTCCTGATTAGAATATTTCAAAGTATACTTTTTTCCTAATATTGTTAATAGCAATAGTGGATCTTGGATTTTAAAAATGGCTGCTTTCATCTACTTTGATTTTGGTGAAACAACAACGACAACAACAACAAAAAAAAACAACGAAGTGGAAAACCCTGCATGCTCAGATGCATTTTGTAAATAATTAAGGGTAACTGAATGACAGCTGAACTGCTCATATATTTATTGACAACTAGCTTCAAAGTTCTGTGCCTCATGCAAATATTCCACAACTTCTTAGTATCTCTGGATCATGTGTCAGGGTCCTTCAGCTACTGCTCAGGAAAAATACTACCATGTCAAGAGCGAGGAAATCTTAGGTGACGCTGATCTAGTTCAAAAATTGACTGCTCCAGGTTGGAACAGCTTCATTTCAAGTCTACATTTTAACCAGATGTGGAAGAAGGTCTGGTTCAGGCTTCTTTTATATTCTACGCAGATCATAGTTTTGAGATTTTTAAGGAACCAATAGCTTGTGCTCTATTAGAACAATGCAAAAGCTTTAAAAATGGTCATAGCAGACCCTGCTTGGACTTTAAACCTTGTGGATAATAACTGAAAGTTTAAAGACTCTGGAGACCATCTTCTGTTTTGGGGGGGACAAAGGTCAGAAGGTCTACGTGCAAAGCATCTCCCAGAGTCTAGTGTCACGTGTCTTTCTGGTCACACAGCCCTTCTCCCGACACTTTCATAATCTGTATTTTGCTATTACTCCATATGTACAGTCTCTGAGGAGAAAATGACTGTGCCAGGTTATTTTTCTCTCTTGACAAATTCCAATTTGCATGATTTAACACAAAAACAATTTAAGAAGTTATTGTGTTTTTATGTTTTGAAAAGCCCTTACAGATACAGTTTTAAATATGCAGTAGAAATGCTGTAGTTTCTTGAATCTTCAATATATTTCTTAGATTTTTTTCCCCACTAACTACAGGAATAGGATAAATAAAAACACTTGGTTCCTCAAGCAGTTCTTTAAGCACAGCAAACATGAATCAAATAGCTTTTACTCCTTATTTATAAAAGGCAATGCCACCCTCGTAAGTTTCTCAATGTATCCGACACCTTTAAGCATTTTCATTTATTAATCTCAAAGTATTCTAATAGCATACATATGTTGTCAAAAAATTCTTTCCTGGAGCTTACTGTTGGCTTTTAATTTCCCCACATCTTTTAAAATCTTAGCCTATTCATGACTTAAAACGTGTTTTTAACATGTTGTATGAAAATCTCCTTTTGTGCTCCACGATGACAGAGCCCGTCTGAGTCCTGGAGAAAGCAAATCACATTCCAGTTATGTTGTCGGCGTGAGAGTCACAAGCTCCCAGGCACTAAGTTCTTGGAGCTGCAAATCCATTGTGTTTCGTGTTATAAATAAGAAAATTGCCCTGTGATAGCTATGGTTTGGAAGCATTGAAGTTTTTCTTTTCAACTCTCATTTTTAAAATTTATTCAGTTATTTTTTCTCTGTAAAACTTAGCCACCAAAGTATGATTTCCTGTATCACGGACCTAGAGGCCACAATTAAAAGAAATTCCAACCAACCATTGCAGCAGTTGTAGTCAGCAGTTAAGACAAAACTGACTCCTGTCGATTTCTGCAGAAGACAGTTGTCTCTCTGCCCCGCGTCTCTTTCCTCCCCGCCTTCTCCAGCCTTCTGAGCCAGTCCCTTCCCGGTGCACTGAGAGTATGTGAGGTGTGCTTTCTAGCGCCTGCACTTTACGTTGGGTCTTCTCAACCATGAAAACACAGTTATAAATTGTTCTCGGAGCGAATCCACTCCACATCTTGGCACTGGGTTGTTTTTAACTTCTCAACAATAGGCACTGTTCACTCCCCTCCATCGCAGCTCTTTATTCAGGGATCAGGCAGGACGCTGATGAAAGGCCAGTCACGGCTTCCCCCCCTGGTATCAGTGCGGTGGCATGTGATGATTCACATGGGGTGTGTTTGATCCGAGGAAGCCCAGTCTCTGCTTATTCTTCCTTTGTTCTGTCATCTGGGGGGAAAGAGAGCCTGTGTTCAGCTGATTCTCCCCATCTTACCCAGTGCTGGTGGTGCTGGTGGGCCGCAGCCATTGCCATTTGATTATTTCCCAAGTACTTACTGTCTGGCATCAGATAGCTTATCCTTATTAGTAAAAAGAGATTCTTTTGTTTTTAAAAGTGAATTTCCATAAACAGAGAAAAGGAACAAATTCTTTCCTGTGGTTCGTTTAAAACAGACCTTGCTTGTCACATAATTGCCGCCACCACCACGGTCATTTTAATAGCTACCATGGTTACTGCTGATATTTTTACTAACAATTCCATATGATAAAGGACTGATGGGAGCATTGAAATGGCAGATACTCACGATGATCTGCCTTTCCATGAGTTTAGTCATCTATGCTATCATGCCAGAAAATACGATTTTCTATGAAAAAGTACAGAGAGGTCCTCGCATTTTGGCATTTCCTCCTTTCTCCCTTCCATAGAAGGAAAAGTGTCCCATGAGGTCAGGGGAGGTGGCATAAGTGGACACAACCCTGCATGCCCTGATGTGTTCTACAGCACAGCATGGGGTTTCCTTGCTGGAGTTTACAATGCTCTGTGAGTCTCCCCTCCCTCAAAGTGGTGACAGCTCCACCCCAACCAGCACCGCCCCTCAGCCCACCAGGCCACACTGACCTGCTCCTTGAGCTCCGCCAGCTGACCCGACAGCTGTTTGACCAGATTCATGGTTGACTCCAGCTTCTCCTGAAGGTTCCGAATTTCATTTTGCTCACTGTCACTTTCATTGCTGACAAGGGACATGGCTCGCATCCGAGGAAACCAGTCTAAATTCTTCTCCTAAAAGCAAATAGATGTGCAGGAGGAAAGGAATAAGCATGGAAGGGAGCCTAGAGCCCCACCAAGACGTGTACGGGTGTTTATTGTTATTACTGACATCTAAATCAACATCTCTATCCCTCAAACCAAAAGGTACTCTCTGGCTGGGATGGGAAGGGACTGAGGGTGGGAAGAAAGTGGGGCTTAGGCATTGGCCTTCATGGGCTGGAGGACATCTCAGATATTGGAGCCACTTCCTATGGGCTCCCAGGGAAGTCCCAGATGAAACATTTGGAACCACGAGACCTGTGGGTATTCAGCGAATCCTGAATAGACCCTGGGAGAGCAGATGCCTGTGTGTGGGTAACAGCATAGGCATGAGCTGTTTCTCTTTCTCCCTGGCGCAGAAGAGAAAGAGGTGGAGGGCAGGATGGGAAGGTTGTAAAAAAATGTTCAGCCCCAGCCATCCATGCACATTTACTTCCCACTTCTCTAGGAGAAGTAGGAAGCTTGCAGCCCTCTGAGCTCCTCTCAGGAAAGAGGGAAGTGGGAGGGCATGGCCCTGGGTTACTCTGTCTGCTCCCTTTAGAAACATTTTATTATGGTGGGGTGGGGTTTCAGAGTTAGACTTCCCCAGAGGGCAATAGCTGGTGCCACTTCCGTTTTTCTAGGCAGACTGGGTGTAGGTGCCGTGTGTGTGCATGTGCTGTGGTAGAGACAGAAGCTCTTGTGAAAACTCTGCCCAATTGCCAACATCACAGAATCATTGTATTACTTCTATTACTGTACAACATGTTTCGATCTTCAAAAAGCGCTGGAAGATAAATCGTACTATCCTCATGTGGCAAGCTAGTGAGTGGTAGAGCTGGCTGTGAAGCCCTCTTACCAGTGGGTGGGTCAGTCACCATATCTACTCACCAAGTTCACTAAGCCACCTTCTCACAACATCCTTAGTGGTGAGCTTTCTGCTTAAGACTCTTTCCATTCCACACAAGTCTACTGAAGTGGCTACGATAACTTGCCTGGGGGGATCCCTAGAATGAGAGACATCTGAGCTTGCTCCCTCCCTGATTCCAGTAGAAAGGCCCAATCTGTGTATTTCTGGACTACAGTCTGAATCTTGCTTTCAGATTGGCCTTTTGTTGTTGGAGTTAGTCAGGGAATAACAAGTTCTTTATAGTTCCCTACCCCCAAGAGAAGTGAAAAGGGTTGATAAAGAATTAAAGATAAAACATCTTGAAGAGTTTTAAGCTGCATTTAAAGGGCTGTAGCAAATTAGCATTTCAAAGGAGAACAGTAACTTACTCTAAAGTGTCAAGTGACACTTAATACCTAATATCTATTGTTAGGTATTTAGGAGTAAAAGGCAGATAAGGCTGTGTGTGTCTGCCTGGAGCTTGTGGCACAGGACAGCCCTCCACCCAGAGAGGACTGTACTCTGTGTATATCCAAATCCCCTGTGGATTCCATCCCCACCCACCTCTTACCCCATTGGAACCTCAGGAGATGTATGTGGTTCTTATCTCCCTGAAGTGTATGAGTACTGGTCTACCATGACCAGTAGACACAAACAGGATAGGGAAATGAAGCAAAGGGAAAAGATGTGAAACAGCGGGGAAATGGCAGAGGAAACCAAATAGGGACCCATTAAAAGGTTGCATGGGAGTACAGATGTTCCAGCAGAGTGGGAGACCACACCTTGTGATGACTGCAAGAAAGACCACTGTTCACCAACAGCCCAGGAGGATGTGCAGATAAGCAGAGAGCTGATACAGGATGTCCAGTCTCCCTAGAATGGGCAGCAGACAGCTAAAGGTGTCGGAAGCCAGGAATGTCGGCAGACCAGTGGCTGGAGTGATGAACATTGACAGGTTGGTAGGGAGGCTGGAGAAGAACAGAACTGTGCTAAATGCTCTATGAGCATTTAATTCTCTCAAAGATACCATGAATTTCTTGTATTAGCTAGTATCTATATTTGTTACAATAGTATCTGTAGGAGACCGAGCACCAGGCTTATAGAAGCAGCCACCGGTTCTGGAGGGAGGCCCTGGGAGCAAGACAATCTCCTAGCTAGCATGAAGATGTTTTGCAGCCTGGAGACAAGCCCTCCAGCAGCTGCATGTGTCAGTGACTTAAGATTGGCTGCTTGTTAGCAAGCAGGTGTTATACTTGGACATTTGTGGTCCAACAGTGTGGGCGTCCGGCTCATGGGGAAAGAGCAGGTAGCGATCATTAAGCACGTAGCTCCAGTAAGTGGGCCCCTCACACCTGTTGGATGATGCTTCGATAAAAGGCCATGACAGAGGTTACTCAGGGCTCTCCCTGCACTTATGGGAAGCCCACCTCTTGCAGGCATGTACCTTCAATCTGTGTCCCGGTTGCTTTTATTCACGAGGTGATGAGGTGCCCACAGTGGGCACGCACAAGTATCTATTATCTGAAGTTTACAAATGAAGAAACTGAGGTGCTATGGTTGGGATATGGTTTGTTTGTCCCCTCTAAACCTCCTGTTGAAGAATGATCCCCAACATTGGGGGTGGGGCCTCATGGGAGGTGTTTGGGTCATAGGAGTGGATCCCTCACCAGTAGCTTGGTGCCATTCTCCTGGTAATGAGTTCTTGCTCTTGCAAAACTATATTGGTTCTTGGAGGAATGGATTAGTTCTCCCTAATGGGTTGCTAAGTGGAGTGTTTAAAAACCCTTCAGGTCTGGTCTCTTTACGCACATGCTGGTTCACCTTTGACCTTTCCCACCATGTTTTAAACCAACACAAAAGGCCTCACTGGAAGCTGAGCAGGTGCCAACACCATGCTTCTTGCACAGCCTACAGAACTGTGCACTAACTAAACCTCTTTTATCACCCAGCCTCAGGTATTCCTTTCTAGCAACATGCAATGGTCCAAGACTCAAGGCTATCAAGTGGATTACCTGGGATCCCAGCTGAGATCTATCTGCATCGAGGTCTGTTGGCAAAACAGGAAGACTGTGGCCAGAGATGGAATAATGAAATTTAAAACTATAAAGAAGAACAACCTTGGGCAATGAAAAATCTAGGCCAAGAATGTCTTAGATCTGGTAAAAGTGTGTGAACTTTTATGACTGAACTTGAGGAGTTAGTGTGTAATGGTACAGAGTTTTAGCTGGGGAAGATGAAGATTTTCTAGAGTTAGATTGGTGATGATGGCTGCAGGACCACATGAATGTACTTTATACCACAAAACTGTATACTTTGATGGCCAAAATTAAATGTTACGTATATTTTACTGAAATTTAAAAAAATTATGGAATTTTCCAAGGCTAAACTTTTGGAAGACTTGTGCACAAAGCTCTTGAAGTCATTATGAAGGTGGCCAGTGGCTGGGGGTCGAGAGGAGGCTGGGGTCTGTAATGCATGTGCAAGAGCAACCCAGAGTCATCAGAGGACAGTGATGGGAAGGACTAGAGCAAAGAATTTTTTTTTTTTTTTTTTATTTTGTGGGAAGTTGAAGGTATGAAGATTTCTTGGTGACAGGGAGCCCAGAGTCTGCTGACCCTCTTCTAGGGCCTTTGACACAGAGGAGTTGGGAATTAGGCTGCTGCTACCAGAGGACTAAAAAAGAAGGGGTTTTCTGTGGTTTGAATGCTCGTCACCTCCAAAACTCATCTTGAAATTTAATTGGCATTACAACAGTATTAAAAGAGGTGGTCAGGCCGTGAGGGCTCCACCCTACTGGGTAGAACTGTGTCTTTATATAAGGGTGAGGTAGGTTCTCTCTTGCTCTCTCTCACCCTCTTACCTTCTGCCACATGATGATGTAGCAAGAAGGCCCTCACCAGATGCAGCACCTTGACATTAGGCCTCCCAGCCTCCAGACTGTGAGCCAATAAATGTCTACCTGTTACATATTATCCAGTCTTGGGTACTCTGTTCTAGCAGCACCAAATGGACTAAGATAGGGATCCTCAGGGCAACGCCAAGAAAGAAAGTAGCATTCTGGGAGAAAAGAGTTGGCCTATACATACCAGGAAAGGGATTCCAGAGGGAGTGTTGGGACAGAAGAATTTGGGAACATCAAAGACTAGGCTTAGGGTGAGAAAGGACCAGGTGACATGGTCATACCCAATGTGAGAGATGGTGAAAACATGAACCTTCAGAAAGTTTCTAAAAGAAACAGATGTAAAAGGGTGTCCTAACACTGAATAGACTGTAAGGCTCCCAGGACTGCACTCGGGCATGGCCGAGGCCTCTGGCTTTTGAGGAAACAATGGCAGCTGTCAGTGAACCACGGCCAAAGCTGTTTGGACCATGGAACTCTCTTTCCTTACATCCCTTTCTTCATGTGTTCCTTTGTTCATTCATTCATTTAATAATTCTTTCACTTACTATGTGGAAGGCCCTGGAAAAACAGTGAGCAAAACTCAGCACAATTCTTATGCTAATAAGCTGTGCAATTTATTCTCCTGAGAATTCAGCCAAACAATGACAGAGAAATGAGCAGCTGGGCGTAAGTGCCAGGTAGGAAAACTGCACAGTCCTGTCATGCTTTTTTCTTAGTTTCTAAAAATCATTCTTTCTTCCAACTTTTCTGTTTGTTTTTCTCATTCACTTCTGGTATCTTTGTGGGTTTTGTTTGTTGTTTCTCAGCCTTTTCTACTGTTCTGTTTCTTGTTCCATTCTTCCCTAAAGAAAAATAAAATGTGTAACTAAAATTTCTTTTCAATCTAGAGTAACATTTTATGGTTCCTTTTCTTAATTGTTTTTCCTTTTTTTCTCTTTTTTCCCTTTTCTTCATTTTTAAGAGACTTGTGTTGAATGCTCTTACTAAAGTGGAAAAAAATAACTTAAACTGATTGTTTTCTGTCCTTTTTTGGAATAGAGAAGTCTTTTTTTTTTTTTTTTGTAGAGACAGAGTCTCACTTTATGGCCCTCGGTAGAGTGCCATGGCCTCACACAGCTCACAGCAACCTCCAACTCCTGGGGCTTAAGCGATTCTCTTGCCTCAGCCTCCCAAGTAGCTGGGACTACAGGCACCCGCCACAATGCCCGGCTATTTTTTGTTGCAGTTTGGCAGGGGACGGGTTTGAACCCGCCACCCTCGGTATATGGGGCCGGCGCCTTACCGACTGAGCCACAGGAGCCGCCGGAATAGAGAGTCTTTTAAAAATCAGCTTCACAAATGACTTTTCTTCAAAATTAGTGTAGCTATCACAGTAGTTTCCCCCTTATCTGAGGGGACTGTGTGCCAAGACCCTCAGTAGATGCCTGGAACCATGGATAGTATTGAACCCTACATATGAGTATACTGTATTTATTTCTGTATGTACATACCTTTAATTAAGTTTAATTTATAAATAAGGCACAGAGAAAGATTAGCGATAATAAATAATACCATAGAACAATCATAATAATGTACTGAAGTAAAAATGATCTCTATTTGGACCATAGTTGACTACAGGTAACTGAAATCATGCAAGGCAAAACTACAGATAAAGGGGGACTAATGTACAGTTTCTTCATCAAAATTAACTCAAATATAGCCACGTTCCCAAGTGGAGTATATGCTTTTTCATCAAATGTAGCTGCCAATTAAACTCACAGAATTTCCTCTCTCTGTTCAAATGGCTTCCACAGAAGACTCATTCTAAGCAGGGTGAGGGGAGAGTGGACCCCCAGACTTTAGCCTAAGCCAGAGCCACATAAGAACACACAGAGAATTTCCTAGTTGGCAGGACACCACCTCCTCACCATGTAGACTTGTATTCGCCATCTAACAACATCTAACAAAGCAATTCGTTATTTCACAGTTTACACATATAAGTTCCATACGTCTTGTGATCAAGCACGTGATTATTAGAATGCCATGTTGACTCTGGTTAGTCAACATGAAATCATTTCCTTATTTCACTAGGAATGAAAATATCTGACCACGGGGTAGTAAAAAGTGAAGGAAGTTGGTAGATTAACTATTAGATTCTGAGGCTACAATGTATGATCTAGTAAGCTGGTGGGTGAAAAATCCAGAGCTTCTTAAGGTTTCTGAAATCCACAGCTCAGAGATAAACCAGTTATGTCCCTGAGAAGTACCTTTTAGGACACATTGGGCACACCAATCACAACCCTCATGCTATCCCTCAATCCTAATAATGTATCTCTCTAGATTAGAAGATCAATAGGCCTAAACCTTCCAAGTAGTCCTTGCAATAGTCAGATCCATTGACTTATTTAATTTTGTCTTTTTCAATAAAATGACTAGGTTGTTAGGGTTAAGGATTAGCTGTGCTATGTTTTCATATTTGGTTCTTAACCCATGTATGGGAAAGAAACAATTTGGACCAATGGAAAGAGCAGCAATCCAGGAGTCAGGACACCTGGGCTCTGGCTTTAGCTTAGCAAAAAACTAGCCAAATGATAAAAAGGGTGGGGGGAATACATATTCTCTCAGTCCCAGTTTCCTCATCTGTAAAACTAGAATGTTACCCTATCAGGGGAGTCCAGCCTTTTCTCTTTTTTGCTGTACACTGGAAGAAGAGGAGTTATCTTGGGCCATTAAATACACAAACACTAACAAGAGCCACTGAGCAAAAGAAAAGTTCTGTGCATTCTTTTCACAGTATCTGACAGATAAGCGAAACAGTCCTCAAATAATCTGCATGTGGCCCCTGGGCTGCAGGTTGGTCACCCTTGCACTACTGTCCATGTCTCCTTCTAGTTTATCATTCTGTGAGCTATGAATGTAAGGAAAGCTACAAAAACCAAATTGCTGAGAGAAGATGGAACTTGCCAAGTGAGCAAAGAGTAACATAGCACTTAGGCTAAAAGTAACCCTGAAGCCACACAAGGCATACCCAACATATTGCGAAGGTCTAGTCCCAGCCCTAGAAAGTTTAGGTTTCCTTGAGATCTCATAATATGCTTATGGCAGATGTTCCCACATTTGACTTCCACTTCTGGACAATTTTTTTCACATTTCATGGTGGAATAGCTCTTACATAATCTATCCTTGTCAATACCTAATTGACCACAGACTCAAGTAAATAGTAATTTTTCTTCACATTAGAAAGAGATAAAGAAGTAATGAGGCTGGGTGCGATGGCTTACACCTGTAATTGTTGCCATGTTCTGGGAGGTCAAGGTAGGAGGATCCCTTAAGGCCAGGAGTTTGAAATCAGCCTGAGTAAGAGCAAGACCCTGCCCCTATAAAAAACAGGAAAATTAGCTGTGTATGGTGGCACTTGCCTGAAGTCCAAGCTATTTGGGAGACTGAGGCGGGAGGATTGCTTGAGCCTAAGAGCTTGAGCCTGCAGTGAGCTTCACCACACTCTGCCCAAGGCAACAGAACAAGACTCTGTCTCTCCAAAAAAGTAGTAACAGAATTTGATTTCTGTGAACCCACATTGGAGAAATTGTCTTACTCAAGTATCTTTTGAGCTTTACAAAGTATACATTAAAAGCTGACTGTAAGGCCAGGCACGGTAGCTCATGCCTGTAATCCTTACTTTGGGAGGCTGAGGTGGGTGGATTGCTTGAGTTCGAAACCAGCCTGAGCAAGAGTGAGAACCCCATCTCTAAAAAATACCCAGACATTGTGGGGCTATCGGCACCTGTAATCCCAGCTACTCGGGAAGCTGAGGTAAGAGGATCACCTGTGCCAAAGAGTTTGATGCTGCTGTGAGCTATGATGATGCCACAGCACTCTACCGAGGGCGACTAAGTAAAACTCTGTCTCACAAAAAAAAAAAAACAAAGCTAACTGTAGGTAATCTACACCATAAGGTAGGGACTGTTGCCATCCCTTTCCTTGCCCCCGACACGAAAAAGGGATTCACTACTTTCCCCAGGTCACGCAGAAGGCATTAATGGCTAAGCCAGACTATGGCTTCCACCCTTGGAATGGAAATCTTTTGTTCCTTCACTGCCCTGGACCACTCTCCACATCCAATGGAGATGTCTATGCTTAGTTTGTGAACTGGCCAAGGAAAACTACAGTGATTTTCCAGAGACTGATATAATTCAGATGCCTAGATTAGTTCTTCTGGGGTATACTGGGGTTCATTTACTAAAAGTCAGAAACACAAGCCCTCCAGCCACTGTGTCACACATACATGTGCAGCTACAGCTGGAAGTGCAGCAATAGCGACATTCCCTGCAGCTCTGCAGAATGCTCAGCACGTTGACTGACCATGGAGTGCAATGGAGTAGCAGCAGCAAGCTGTCAGGTGGACCTTCACCCACACAGCCAGACTTCACGGCGAGGTGTAGCATGTGCTGTCACAGGACCGTTTTCCTCAGGCTTTTCTTGGTTACCATCCTCTTCTGAGACTTATGTTTATCCTGCACTTTCCATTCTAAAATTCATTTGCAAAGCCTTCTAGGCTGAAGAGTATAAATGTTTCCCCAAAGCTTCAGCATGGCCTTCTGCATTCCTCTCTTGGCACTTCTGGTCTAAAGACATCAGCAGAAGAGGCTCCTGAAAGGAGCACAAGTCACCTAACTATCACCTACTTACTGGAAGTTCCCCCAGGGAAGACATTGCTCCTGCTTTCCTGGAACTTTAGACCTAGGACAATAATCTGGAACAAGGGTCCTTTTTGAAGTTGAAGTGACCTTTTTGGTTACAGGGAGTGCCTCATACACCCCAGAGCTCTGTCCCTGCCTCATTTCATGAGGGACATGGTCAGCTTCTTGAACTTCTGCCCCAACATGGTAGCTTGAGGGCAGAGTAAGCATTATCTCAAAAAATCCAGAGACGGCCATGACATTGGCATTAGGGTTCCTCGCCCAGGTCCTAGTGAACACCAGTACCGCTCAAGGTGGGCAACAGGGGGCTGGTTCTCACAGGGACCCAGGTGCAGCTTTGTGACCACGAGGGTAGAAATATGGGTTGGAAAACATAGTCTTGTTTGACAAATGTGAGAGACTTCAGGTGAGGGAGAGAAGATCCACTGTGTTCTCTGAAATTGAAACACTATTCCTGGATTAACAAATAAAGGAAAACCTTGGCAACTTGCTCTACAGAGAGAGAGGGAAGAAGAGTCGATTTTGTGCTGTTAGAAATACAACCTTTCACAGGACTTGAAGAATAATTTCCAGCCCTTCCTGCAAACGTGGAGCACCAAATTTGCATGGACTGAGAACTTTTAAATGCATCAGTTATCCAAAGCAAAAACGTATCGAAAGATTTTGTAAAGCAACAGATCTCTTCCAAGTGTCATCATCATACCATGAAGTATTTTTAAAATCTAGATGCTTTACTATCAAGTTTAAATCATGTGTACAAAAGTGATTTGTACATTATAAAGCACTGTCCACATAGAAAGCATCCTTGGACCGCTGAGACCACATGCAGAGAGGCTGCAGCCCTCTCCTTAGAGCCCTGTGAGGCACCTGACAAAGGCTGGTGTCCCTGCCGCTGTCCTCCTTTTCTAGGACGCCTCCTTCAGTGTGCTGGGGGAAGGGGCTGCTGGCCTGGGAGCCTTGCAGGGATGGGCTGTTTTAATCTAGTCACTGCTCCCAAAGGCGGGGGAAAGTAGGTCCAGTGAGAGTGCCAACTAAGGAGGAGAGTTCTGGGATGAAAATCACTTAACAGGACTATTGATCTCAGCAGGGCCCAGGTTTAGAATCAAAAAGGTACAGCTGGAAGGGACTTGGCAATGGTCTGATTCTATAACCCCTGCTTTCTATGCAGCTCAGCCATGGTGGGATGCGGCGTGACCTGTTCCTTGCACAGGACTTGCAGGAGGACAGGACTGCCCACTGCCAAGTTACGGACGGCCCTGCAGGCTCTAAGCTTCTGCAGAGGTGACGGTGTGAAGGCCCCTCTCCCTGCTGGCTTCCTGAACGTACGGAGGCAGGGTGAAGTAGCTGAGTGTGGACCTCCTCAGTGGAAAGGAGGATCAAAACAGCTCCACATACAGTTTTTTAAAAAGCTGTGAGGTGTCATGAACAGTGTTGGGGTCTGGAGTTTCAAAGACACGGGTCAAAATTCCTGTACTTAAACTGTTCCCAGAGTGATGGGGGAGTCGGTACTGGCAAACACAGACCACAATGAGGACTGCAGCTTTCTGCAACGGGCAGAAAGGCACTGGACGTAGTAGCCTGCCACCTGCCATACATCCCCTGAGGGAGGGCTGCAGCAGAAGGCGGGCCTCAGTTATTTGGGGGATGGAGAGAACTGCAATCTTCAAGGCCTTGAAGAGGCCGGGCAACCTGAAAGAGCACCAAGATGGAAAGCAGGGCTCTGGGCAGTGACCTGGGGAAACAGGTGCTGACAGCCATGGGAGGTGGACCCTACAGCTTAGCTTCGTGCCTGTGGTGGTGAGTGGCTGGTCTCGCCCCAGGACAGCAGCTTGGTCTGTGAGCAGAGGCTGCAGTCCTGGAGCGCCCACCTTATTTCCCTTGCCCTGTCCTCCTTCCCTCCAACTTCCCCTTCCAGGAACTTTCTGTTGTCCATGAGAGGGAGGGCAGAGGCCGCACAAAGCAAAGTTGCCTGCGTCTTCTCTTTTGCTCCCGGACTTCTCACATCTGATCAGCTAATCACAGCTGTCATGAAATGCATTAGCTGCCTCTGCTGGGAACTGCCTGTCCCCAGCCAACAGGGAGAAGGGAGAGGTCCAGGGTAGCTTAGAGTGGCTGGAAGCTACAGGCCTCTTGTCAATCACTTCAGCAGCACCACTGGGGCAGTAAATGGAGCTTGCAAGGGCAGGACTTTGGGCTGAGTGAGCAGCCCTGCTGTGGCTGCTGGCAGGCTCTGGACCCAAGCTTGAGCATCCACAGTGTGGGGAACACACAGAAGGTGGGGAGCAGAGCCCAGCACCTGGTGCTTCTTTGAGCCATTAGCAGGCTGAATCTGGGAACCTGCGGGAGTCAGTAGTACAGACTCAGTGGTGGGACCAGTGAGGGGTCTCTGGGAATCTGAAGACACATTCCATGATGCAGCGATGGGGAGGCCCATCTACAAACCAGCCACGATGGTCCAGGAACCCAGGGGCTGACTGGCAGTCTCCTGGATCCTTTCCCTGTTCATCTAATGAGTGAGAAACTGACCACAGAGGAAAAATAAATAAGTAAAGCTCTGGCATTGGTGGAGATCATCAGGGACACCCAGAGACCCCAAGGTCCTGTCTCTGACTTCCCCGGGGCCAGTCACATCCCTTCCCATTTGAGTTTTTAATTTTCCTGCCAATTTTGAACTCCACTGGATCTGTTTTTCTTCTTGGTACTTTAACTTTCTTAATCTTATTTATTAATCTCCATATTTTAATCTAAGTTACTACTCTGCCCTCTTTATGAAAAGAATACAAGTATTTAGTTTCTTATGCAAATAATTTGAAGTGGGAGCATTTGCAAGTCTCTATGGGATAGAAAAGAACCCTGGGGATTTCTTCATGGTGAGATAGGGGTCGAGCATTTTGAATACAGTATTAAATACTCAAGTGGCATTTTTCCAGCTTGTGGCTGTCCAGATTATGAAGCCCCTCCTGTGTCTGCAGAAACCATCACTGTGGAGTCTTGGTGGAAGGCTGGATCCAGCCTTCCATGACAGATGTTGAAAAGGGTGATACTCTGTCTACCCTCCCTGCAGAGGCCAGAGCTCAGTCACATGACCAAAATCACATGACTCATCAGGTGGGCCTGACATTTTGATGTGGAACAAGTAATGCCAAGAAACAAGGATGGTACAGAATTCCTTCTGTTCACAATGAGTGTCGTGGTGGTTTCTGGCCATGGTAATGTCCTCCATGCCAGGGCCCACTTCCAGCAGGTAGCAGCAGCACTGTTCCTCACACAGGTGGGACTTCCAGCCACCTCATTTCTCTTGGTTTCTGCCCACATTAATAATTCTGCCTGGTTCCTGCCTTTCTCTTAAGTCTGTATATCCCTTCCACAAATTCCTCCTCTCTCGAAGATAATGAGAGTCAGCTGCTATTGTGTACAAGAAAGAACTCTGACTGGTACAAGTGCCAAGGGATTAATAGGGCCAAGTGCTAACTTAACACTGGCCAGTTTTGTCCAGAATAAAGATAACAAAATTTTAAAGGAGAATGGCTAAGAAACTTATCCAAGTCAGACAGTTAATTAATTCTTGTATAATAAATATATTTAATAATATATAATTACTGTGTAATTATATTATTAACTAGACAGGGGTCACCAATTACACAGATGAGAAATTTGTGATAGTTAGTATATAAGTCCTTCTGAGCGAAGTATCTGTTTCTGATTTATTCCTGCATCCTCCATTTTATAGAGTCTTATACATCACAGGCACTGAATACTTCTTTGTTGGTAAAACAGATGAATGACGAGGTATTGTTGCACATGGTATAAATAAATATGGGTAAGCAGGGTAAATTGAATTTTTCTATAAGAAATATTAGTATATAACACACCTTTTTTTTTTTTACTAATCCAAAGCAAGAATCATTCCTCCTCCCTTCTTTCAACACCTACAGCAGACTCTGTATAATTGACCATCTCTCTACATTGACCACCTCCTTACGTTGACCTAATTTTCATAGACTGGACATGTACCACATGTACGTATCAGTACAGTTGGCCTAGTTCCTTATGTTGAACATCTCTGTATGTTGACCAGTTTGTTACAGTCCCTTGGATGGTCAACTTACAGAGGTTCTACTGTATTTAATGAGTACCTACTATGTGATAGATGCTCCAGGTGAAGCGGTGAGCAGCTCAGAGAGGGCTCATGTTCTCGTGAAGCTTATTTTCTAATGACAGGTAGAATAATGGGGGAGGTTGGGTACAAAAACAATAGTAAAATGAACAAATGTGAAATAATTTCAGATAAAGATAAGCACAAAAATGGTGGTTTGCGTGATCATGTTGGGAGGAGAGGGGGCTATTCGAGATCAGGTGAGCCACAGAGGTTGCTCTGGAGAAATATGTTTGATAAGAAGGAGATAGCTTTGCACAGATTTGAGGGGACAGTTTCAGCAAAGGAAATAGTAATAAGAGTAATGTAATGGTCCTGAGGCTGAAAAAAACACACATATTTGAGGAACAGAAAGAATGCTGGTATAACTGGAGGATGGTGCCAAGTGAGAAATAATAGGGAATTGTAGGACATAAGGAACCCCAAGTGGGTGGGGAGAGTTATGGAAGGTCCTGTAGACAATAGGACTCACAAGAGGATGTTAAAGAGGGGAATGGCATATTTTGGTTTATGTCAAAAATACATATATACTGCACACACATCCATCCATCTATCCATCCATACAAATAAAATAAAATGGAACACTTTGGCTGCTATCGGGAGAATAGTCAATGGTGGAGACTCCCACTTGGAGACCACTGCAGGAGTCTGTGTGGGCAATGATGGCGGCTTCAGTAAGGGTGGTGGGAGTGGGATACAGGGAAGTGCTGCTACAATAATATCAGTAAATGGGCTTTCAAGTCAACAAATGAGTGTTTTGAAAAGGTATATTTGACAGACAACCACTTGTCTTGGAGGATAAGACTGTATTACAGAGCTCAAAATACTTGCTTAGCATGATTAATGTGAATAGACAGACTGGATAATTCAGCTCCTAATATGGATTACAGGGCCAGGACCCCACAGCTGTTCTCCCAGAGAAGAGAAATGGGTCACACCATTTGTGAGCACCAACTGTGTACATCTCTTCCCAAGTTTGCACTCAGCAACATCACTGAAATCAGCCACAGCGGGAGTATTTACACCATGGAAACAGGCAGATGCTATAATCAAGCCTTAAAGGACACCACCAGAACTGGTTGTTAAATGTTAACCGGCACACCTTACTCATGGAGATGGAGAAGGTCCCAAAGGTAGTTTAAATTAAATCTTTGACACAAGTCACATTCAGAAGATCATGGCAGAACCAGGACAATGAATATCTCCTATTACACCAAAGACATCCCGATGTTAAAAGTCACTTAGATCTTCAAACATGTTACCATGTGACTATTTAGTTTACTGGATCCATGGTTTAATATTTCCTTCTGAGACTTTCACTCACTTTGTATTTACACATAAATTTTGGACATAATAGTCCTCAATTGTGACAATGAAAAAAAAAGCCTGTTACATCAAGATCGTAGTACCCTTAAAATCCAAAAAGTCAACAACGAAAACAGAAAAGGGCAATTTATCTTTTAAATACTACTTAGAAAATTCTGAGTGATGGCGCCAGACTCGGGGTGTCTAAGTCTTATGGGAGGCTCAGTCTGTCTAGACTCTTAAGGAGGGGTCTGCCCAAACTTTACACGAGAGTCTGTCTGAATATCTCATCTGCTCATCTTCTTAAAGCAAACTGAAGACACAATTTTGGATTTTCAGACCATACTGAAGTACAAATGACACAATAATTTTGTTCTTTAATCATAAACCATAATAATTTGGGTCAGTAATTGTTTCAGTTAGCTCACAACTTGATAAATTTCCCTCTAAAATATAAATCAAAACAGCTTTTCTGTAAGTCCTGTTTAATACTCTGACAAGACTTCACTGAAATTCCTCAAATGTGATTAATTTATCTCTATTATATATAATTTATTAGAAAGAGAATTAAAAATTATATAGATAGGGTTTTATTGGTATTCCTCAAATATTTATCTCCACTGTATGATATATTAGGAAGAGAATTAATATATTTAGGCTGGGTACAGTAGAACACTCCTGTAATCTTAGCACTTTGGGAGGCTAAGGTGAGGGATTGATTTGAGGTCAGGAGTTTGAGAACAGCCTGAGCAAGATTGAGGCCTTGTCTCTACAGAAAAACAGAAAAATTAGGTGGGCCTGATAGCATATGCTTGTAGTCCCAGCTACTTGGTCGGCTAAGGTAGGAGGATTGCTTGAACTCAGGAGTTTGAGGTTTCAGTGGGCTATAATTACACCACTACACTGTAGGTGGGTTGAGAGAGTGAGAATTTGTCTCAAAAAAAAAATGTATATATGTATTTATATAAAGGACTCTAAGAAAATTAGATTACATATACTATGTCTATTCAGAAAATACTACTATACCTAAGAACATAGAGAAAAAACATCTCTAGAAATCTTCGGAAATTAGAGCCAAATTCAACAATAATCTTTTGGTAAATGCATCTGTTCATTGAGAGCATAATTTTTAGGTTTGTCTTGCACAAAGAAATGAATAAATCTGCTATAAGGCTACTTACATTTCTCCTTTGAAAAAAAATGAAATGTTCTTTTCTCCCTTGACAGCAAATTATTTTGCTGATGATCACCAAACCTTTAAATTACATAAATGGAATGTTCTTCTCTCCCTTGAGAGCAAATTATTTAGCTGATGGTCACCAAACCTTTAAATTACATACAGTAACTCAAAGAAGGGTCCACTACATGTTTATCATTACAAAGCATTAGCCACTGTGGCGTCAGTGAGGCAAGATGGCTGAAAAGAAGCCTCCTATGGTTGTCTCTCTGCAAGAATCTCATTCAACAACTATCCATGTAAGCAAGCACCTTCAGAAGGGTGAAAAATCAGGTGGTTTTAACATTTTATCTTGGGAAGAGGCACTGAGAAGGGCAGAAAAGACAGTCTTGCATTGCCTCTGCCATCCCCCAAACCCCTGCAGTGCTGCACCAAGTGGAGAGAGAATGTGTGTCTGCAGGAGGGACAATGAAGTGACATGGGGCTTTGAGTTGAAACTCAGAGTCACTCTGGCACAGGGGAACATAGTGCAGGGGAGTGCTGGTGCCCAGGGAGGGAGCATTTTGACCAGCCAGCCAGAGGAAAATGCTCTTCCCCCAAACCTGAGTTCCTGCTAGCCCTACTACTGGCAGACAAAGAGTAGCCTGGGCCTTGGAATAAACTTGTAAGGCTATTGGGCCACAAGGGCCACCTGGGCAGTTCCTGCTGCTGTGCTGGCTCAGAACCAGTGGACTTGGAGTGCATGTGACTCAGTTAGACACCAGCAGCAGTAGCCAAGCTAGTAACTATTTTAACCCCTCACCCAATTCTAGGCAGCCTGGCTCAGGGAAATTCTTCTTCCACTTGGGGAAAGGAAAGAGAAGAGTTCAGAGGACTTCGTTTTGCAACTTGGGTATCAGCTCAGTCACAGTAAAATAAAGTACCAAGCAGAATCCTGCCTGAAACCAGGCCTTAGTTCCTGGATGGTATTTCTGGACCTACCCTAGATCAGAAGGAAACATGCTGCCTTGAAAGGAAGGACCTGGTTCTGGCAGGATTCACCATCTGCTGACTAAAGAACCTTTGGGCTTTAAATAAACATCAGAGGTAACTAGGCAACAGTCACCACAGGTTTTGAGTGACACTGGGCTGGCTTCAGGTGTGACCTGGCACTGGTATCCACAAAGAGTGCCCACATCACTCCTCCTCCAACTCCAGCAGACAGTGAGGGAAGAGTGTGAGAGATTTCGCCTGGTAATCCAAGGAATTCTCTTGTATCTTACCCATGCTTACCAATGTGGTACCACCAGACGTCTTGGGGCACCCCCAGTGCTGATAAGACTGCAGTGACCAAAGACTTAGACTACAACATTCAATTCTCTTTGAGTATCTTGAAAGCCTTTTCAAGAAGGACAGGCTTAAACACAGATTAAAATCAATACCTAAGTATTTCTTCAATGCCCAGACTCTGATGAACATCCATAAGTATGAAGAACATTCAGGAAGACATGACCTCACCAAATAAACTAAATAAGGTATTAGTGACCAATCCCAGAGTGATGGAGATAGGTGACTTCTCAGAAAAAGAATTTAAAATAGCTGTTCTGAAGAAGCTCAATGACATTCAAGATAACCTAGAGAAAAGAATTCAGAAGGCTATCAGAGGAATTTAACAGAGATTAAAACAATAATTTAAAAATTAGATATTCAAGAGCTTAAGAATTCAACTGACAAACTGAGAAGGGCATCAGAATCTCTCAACAGCAGAATTGACCAAAAAGAAGAAGGAATTAGTGAGCTTGAAGATAGGCTATTTCAAAATACATAGTCAGAAGAGAAAAAAGAAAAAAGAATAATGCATGGCCACACGATCTAGAAAATACCCTTAAAAGAGCAAAACCAAGAGTTATTGATCTTAAAGAGAAGGTAAAGAGAGACGGATTGGGGTAGAAAGTTCATTCAAAGAAGTAATAATAGAGAACTTCCCAAACCTAGAGGAAAAGATCAATATGCGGGTATAACAAGGTCATAGAATACCAAGCAGATTTAACCTAAACAAGGCTACCTCAAGGCACTTAATAAAGCTCCTAAAGGTTATGGATGAAAAAACATATAAAGGTAGGCAGCGCCTGTGGCTCAGTGAGTAGGACGCCGGCCCCATATGCCGAGGGTGGTGGGTTCAAACCCAGCCCCGGCCAAACTGCAACCAAAAAATAGTTGGGCGTTGTGGCAGGTGCCTGTAGTCCCAGCTGCTTGGGAGGCTGAGGCAAGAGAATCACGGAAGCCCAAGAGTTAGAGGTTGCTGTGAGCCGTGTGACGTCATGGCACTCTACTGAGGGCCATAAAGTGAGACTCTGTCTCTACAAAAAAAAAAAAAAAAAAAAAACATATAAAGGAGTTGCAATACATCTGGCAGCTGACATCTCAGTAGAAACCTTATCCGTCAGGAGAGAGTGGCATGATATAGTCAAAGTGCTGAAGGAAGAAACTCTTACTCTTAAAATATTGTAACCTGAAAAAAATATCCTTTAAACATAAAGGAGAAACAAAGACTTCTCCAGAGAAATAAAAGTTGAGTGATGTCATCAACTCTAGACCTGTCCTAAAAGAAATACTAAAGGAGTTCTTCAATCTGAAAGAAAAGGTCCTTAATAACCATAAGAACTCTTCTCAAGGTATACAATTCACTGGTATTAGTAGGAATACACATACAGATTGTGGTATATAAACCATTTATATCTTGAGTAGGAAGACTCAAAGACAAACCTATTAAAAGTAACAACTTTCTGAGAGATAGCTAGTATAAAAAGATATAGATAGAAAAACAGAAAGTTGAAAAGTGTGGGTGGGGACGGAGTTAAAGGGTAGGATGTCTGTTAGATTTCTCTTTGCTTATTTATATTTTGGGAAACAGAGCTGTCATATGTTTAAAATAATTGGTTATAAAGTATTTTTTGTAAGCCTGAGGGTAACTTCAAATAAAAAAACCTACAACAGGTACACAAAAAATGAAAAGCAAGAAATTAAAACATATGACCAGAGAAAAATCACTTTTAACAAAGGAAGACAGGAAGGAAGAAAGGAACAGAGGACCACAAAACAATAAGAAATCAAATACCATGGCAGTAGTAGGTCTTTACTTATCAGTCAATAATAACATTGACTGTGAATGAATTAACTCTCCGATCAAGAGACACAGAATGGATAGATAAAACAAACAAACAAACAAACAAACAAAAAACCCCACGAAAGCCAATTACATGTGTTTCTGCAGGAAACACTTCACCTATAAAGACACACATAGACTGAAAATAAAGAGATAGGAAAAGATATTCCATGCCCATGGAAATGAAAAATGAATACGAGTAGTGATACTTCTATCAGATAAGATAGATTTCAAGACAAATACTGTAAAAAGAGACAAAGAAGGTCATTATATAATGACATAGAGGTCAATTTAGCAAGAGAATGTAACAATTCTAAATATTATGCACCCAACACTGGAGCACCCAAATATATAAAGCAAATATTACCAGAGCCAAAGAAAGAGGTAGACCCCCAATACAATAAGCACTGGAGACCTCAACACTCTATCAGACAGAAAATCACCAATGAAACATTGGACTTAATCTGCACTATGCATCAAATATACCTAATAGATATTTATAGATAATTTCATCCAACAGCTACAGAATTCATGTCCTCCTTAGCTCATAGAGCATCATTCTCAAGGATAGAACATATGTCACAAAATAAGTCACAAAAAACTAAAATCATACCAAGTATTTTCTCTGACCTCAATGGAATAAAACCAGAATCATTAACAAGAGGGACACTGGAAAATATACAAACACATGGAAACAGAATGCCCCTGAATGACCAGTGTGTCAATGGAGAGATTAAGAAGGAAATTAAGAAATGTCTTGAAACAGATGAAAATCAAAACACAACATATCAAAATCTATGGGATATAGCAAAATCAGTAATAACAGGAAAGTTTACATTAAAAAAAAAAATAGAAAATCTGGGCGGCGCCTGTGGCTCAGTGAGTAGGGCGCCGGCCCCATATGCCGAGGGTGGTGGGTTCAAACCCAGCCCCGACCAAACTGCAACAAAAAAATAGCTGGGCGTTGTGGCGGGCGCCTGTAGTCCCAGCTGCTCGGGAGGCTGAGGCAAGAGAATCGCGTAAGCCCAAGAGTTAGAGGTTGCTGTGAGCCGTGTGACGCCATGGCACTCTACCCGAGGGCGGTACAGTGAGACTCTGTCTCTACAAAAACAAAAAAAAAATAGAAAATCTTCAAAACAGCATCTCAAAGTAGAAAAACAAAAGCAAACCAAACTGAAAGTTAGCAGAAGAAAAGAAATAATAAAGATCAGAGCAGAAATAAATGAAGCTGAAACAAACAAACAAAAACCCCCCAAAAGATCAATGTAACAAAAAGTTGTTTGTTTTCTTTTTAAAGATAAACAGAATAGACACACCTTTAGCCAGACTAATCTCATTGGGCTGTGTTTGGCGACAGCCAGCCCACCATATACTCTTTTACTAGTCTCTAACATTAAGTCATTACTTAATGAACTAGTTGTTAGTTCTTTTAACTGTTTTGGCTTCAAAATACTACCTAACAAAAGAAAGAAAACTACTGGTTCTCAAAGTGTGTTTCTCCCGGACCAATTGCATCAGCATCACCTGGGAAATGGTTAGAAATACAAATTTGGGGCTTAACCCAGATCCACCGAATCACAAACTCTGGGGTCAGGGTCTAGCAACTGGTGTTTTAGTGAGACCTCTAGGTGATTGTGATGTATGTTGAAGTTCGTGCACAACCAGCCCAGATAGCTTAAGATCTAACTGCTGATTTCCTAGCATCATATAATTTGTTGGCTCTATAGGAACACCTTTGAGCATAGGAACATCAATAATTATGCAGAAACAGAAGCATCAATCAGGACTATACTTGTTGAAGCTGCAATTCCTCTGGGTTCCATTTAAACCTGAAACACTATCATATGGGATCTGGACCAACTAGTAAGTGAATGAAACAATTCTGTTACAGCATTTGGGCAGCCTCTCTAGGTTAGAAAATCCCATTTATATGGGTAAAATTGTAAGACGATGATTCTGAGGTATCATCTACTAGCAAGTCATTATCCTTCTGCTTAAATGCCTATAAAAATGGGCACTTAACACTTTTCTTCTGGGAGTGGCCCATACCCATGACTCCTCTTGATTATTACCCATTCTCTCCTTTACTCTTAATAAAATAAATAGATACTAATATTCCCCTAAAACTTTTCTTTAATTCCAATGACCTTCATCTGGAAAATCCATGTTTTCCCCTTAGGCTTTTATCCCTAGCTTATCTACTGGTTGCTAAATTGTCCCAAAAAGCCATTGCCAAAGAGTCAGAGAATACTCAGAACAGCTTTTCAAAGTTAGCACAACACAGAGGCCTGACAATAAATTCAAAGTTAAGCCAGGCTACACCAAAGTGATCTTGCACTCAGAGCAAACTTTCTCATTAACATCAGAGATCTAAAAATTCTTTACCAAACAGAGCATCATAGGGCTTGAAGGATGCTGAATAAAAAATCTGAACTGAGTCCAAACCAACATATTCTTCAGGGATGGGGGCAAGCAGGGTGTGATGTCAAAATGGGACTGAACTCTAAGTGAGATGATGGCTTTGCACAGTACGGCGGTACCTGCAGTCTCGCTGGCTCTGGGATGCGGACCCGCTACGGCTGTCAGCCACAGAGCAGTTTTACACACTGCAATGTGGAAACAATCGTTGATCACCCAGTAGGTGCTGCATTCATAATGTCTGTGCAATTTCACAAATGAATCCCCCATGTTTTAAACCGAACCTATTTGGTTTTACACATTTTTCTCTCTGTGAAACATTTCACTAATTATTCGTTTTTGTGACTTCTCAGACTTAAGAAAATTGAAGCAGACACTGAAGCAATTCACTACATGTAAAATGTTATTTCCAGTACATGACGGAGCCAGTGGGATGAACTAATGTCATGCTCTGTTATGAGAGGCTGCTGCACACAGGTGCTCTGTGCTGTGCTGGTGAAGACTCAGATGCTATCCTGAGACGTCTGAGGACAGTGATGTATACTGCTTATCAATCAGACTGTACACATCTTGACAGGGGACAGTTCCCATAGTCTCATGGTTAATTCCTAACCTCATGTTTCTCCTCCATCTTGTTTCTACCTTTATGTGCTGCTTCTGATCCAATGACTCCCAGGTCTGTCACCCTCCCTGGCTGGGGCTACTGTATAATAAATAACTCAACTGGCCTTTGTTCCTGGTTCCTGGGAAGAAATCCTAGAAGTGGAGAGTCTCAAGTTATGGAAGTGTCTTTGCTATTCGTGAGCCCCCAGATCACCACTGGGTTTATGCTAATGAGGTAAACCCTGCTGGGCACCCAGATAGCTTCAGGAGGGATGTGTGTCTGTGGAGGGGTTGGGGTTGGGGTTGGTTACCAGAAAGACCCAGCACACACAATTATGAGGCTGGGACCCTGAGCCAGCCCAACCTCTGCACAGGTGAGGGAATCTGAAGATTTGAGTACCATCACATAGCCAACCATTGCATCAATCAGGCCTATGGGATGAAGCCTTAATAAAAACTCTGGACACTGGGGCCTGAGAACTTCCTGGTTGATGAACACACTGACGTGGAGGATGGAAGACACCCTCTGGCTCCATGAGAGCACCATGTGCCCCCTCAGACCTTGCCTTGTGTGTCTCTCTATTTAGCAAATCCTTCTGATTTACATCTTTTATAACAGAATTGTAATCGTAAGCACAGGGTTATCCTGAGTTCTGTGGGTTGTTACAGCAAATTCTTGAACCTAAGGAGGTCATAGAAATCCCCAAATTTATATTCATTCTCTCAAAAGTGCAGTAGCCTGGGGACCCCGAAAGCGTGGCTGGCATATGAAGTAAGGGCAGTCTGGTTGGGATCATGCCCTCTCACTAATGGGGGTATGCACTAATTCGGGATTGACAGTGCCAAAACTGAATTGCAGTGTACCCAGTTGGGGTTGAAACTGAATAGCTGGTGTCAGAACAGACCTCTGGCTGTGGTTCATGTGGCCATCAGCTACTGCAGGTGGCCAGAGGGCAGTGTGTCCACAGTGGCAATAATGAGGAAGCATTAGGGCACCTAGCTCAGGTTCCTGGGGTCACTGGGCATTTACTGTTGCTAACTGCGGCTGGACTGAGACCCACAGAGAGACATTTGAGTGGACTATTCCAAAGAGAGCTGCAGAAGATAAAACATTCTAAGAAGCCTGCAGCTATTTACATATTTATGACACAAGCATTCCAGGAAGAAAAGATTCATCTAGAGTCTATGGATAAAGAATAAAGTAGCTTTCTCTGGTTTTTCCTGAGCCTTGAGCAGGAAAAGGAGGCTGCTGGATTGTAATATTCCATAAATTCTGTCTTTTTCCCCTTACTCATTCCACATAAGGAGTTAGGAACAATTTGAAATCCATCAGCCTGGGAGTGCTCTGTGGATTAAACAACTTCCTCTCATATGTTCTACCCATTTCCTTGTCAGGAGTGAATTTTGTATATTACAAATAATTGATGTTGGACGTTTCTTAGAATCCCCCCCCCGAAAAAAACAACCCCCAAACGGATACATTTTTAAAAGTGAATTTTTCTAGAATAAAATATTGACTCCTTTCTCTGCCCAGGGGAGGGATCTTGTATGATTCTAGAATTCATCCTGTCCCTTTTCTCCCCAGCATCCTTGGCCACCATCTGCCATCATCACTAGCCCCAACTGGTCCTCTCCCTGGCTTAATCCATTCCTATCAGGGCTTGGCTCTTGCTGCTCCCTTAGAGCTTTCCGTGGCTTCGTCACTTACTCCATCACGGTCTGCGTTCCAACATTACCCCTCTGAGAGGCTGCCCCAAAACACCCTATCCAACACACGCCATTCCTCCTATTCCTTTAGCTTGCTTGGTTTTCCCTCATCATACAGCATTGCCTACAACATATATTATTTATCTCCAACATTAGAAAGCAAGTTCTAGGGGGCCAGGGCTTTGTTTTTCTTGTTCCTAGAGCCTAGACACATCATAAGTTTTCAACAAGTGCTGGCTGAATACATGAACAAATACAGAGGCCCTGCCACTGCCATTTCACGTTTTTCATGGGTCTGGAGGTGAGAAATATTTAAGTGCAAGGCAAAGTGACCTGTGCCATGCTGGGAAGCTCTATGCACCATGCTAACACTAACCAAGGTGAAACCACCCTCCAATGGAAGGATGCCCAACTATCCAGAGACCCAAGAAAACAGGCTGCAATTTAAAAGTCAGGAGTCTGACGGCAGCCCCATCGGAGCCTGAGTCCCAGCTTCACCTCTTGTTAAGTGTGAGATCAGAGATGACTATTATTTAAGTTTCTTCTTCTGAAAATGGGGACAATAATGCCAACCTTTGAGGATTTTTGCCAGGATTTCATCGAATGGTGTAGAGTGACTAGAGCAATGCCTTTCTCTGGTGGAGAAAGCAAGCTAGTATTTACGACAGACTTGGGGTGGGAGGAGAAGGGAAGAGGGTTGGGGCAGAGCAGCATAGGTGGATCATGTGGGAACATGGGTTTTGGGCCAAAGCACAAGCAGAGTGGGAGGGATGACCTGTAACGGGCCTTATGACATCCCTACAGTTAACACATTGTCAGAGACATGCATAAGGAGTCACCCTGATGTGAGTTTTTAAAATCTCCCCACACTGACTGCAATCTGGGGGTTTCCATGCACTCTGCCCCAGCCCACTTCTTGGTAACTCTGTGGGAAGGAGGAGCCTGTTCAGCTCTTCCATATCTCCAAATACAATTTCTGCCTCTACTTTAGAGTGTAAATGTCTCAACACAATAACTAAGAAAATGTCAGGAAGGCTTTGTTAATCAGTATGATGAAAATATGTCAAATGGTATATATAACCAGTGTATGGTGCCCCATGATTGCATTAATGTACACAGCTATGATTTAATAATAAATAAATTTAAAAAATAGAAATGTAAACTCCTCGAGCTGCCATGGCTTTCAAGATCTACTGTTTGAAAATCACTGACACACATAGAGAAAGAGGAGGCCACCGGAGGATGGAAGGATTCTGTTTTTGACTCAGGTTCTTTGCAAGGACAGTCTGTGGTCAGGCTTCATAAGGGTGGTGCCCGCATGGTCAGAGCTGACCTTGTATCTGGATTGCTGCTCGGAAAGAAAGCTCCGAGGCTTTGTTCCAGGGTATCTGTATCCCACCCATGTTTTACTAAACACACTAATAATCCTCTCTTACTTCCTCCTTCATTATTTATCTCACCAGAGGGGCTCAGAAAACCACTTTCAGAGGGAAGTTCATCTCTTCCCTTTCCCACTTTGGCCTCACCAGTTCCACTCTACGAAGCTTGCTATTTTGGAGAAGCCATTACCCTTGGCTCTACCTGGTTCCAAAGCCCATGGTCATGCTATGAATTGGGCTAAGGAAGCCCTAAGACCCGTCACTGAGCCTTGCCACAACTTTGTGCTTGAAAATCAGATGACAGGAGACGCCTGAAGTTTGGCCCGGTTTGTGGCTTCTACACCCTGCCAGCAAATGCTGTCTACTCAACGTCAGAACTGACAAGGCTTTTAAGTGCCCTAACAAACAGCATTTATTTGGATTTAAAATTTATCACCAGAAATGGAAAATTGATGATCTTGCCAGTGATAGTGGCCAAGACTTTCAAGGTCCTGTTGAACTTCAATTCATCCTTAGCCCTTCAATCCTGTAAATATATTCCTTTTTTCTTTTAACTAATAAGATTTTAAAATAATGTGACTACATTTTTGTGCAACTGTTATAAATATTTTAAAAACACATTATATTTATCACCCATAAGTTTCATAATATTTTGCAACTGGGGTACTTATTTGAAATCTAAGATAATGGTATCAAAAGCTTCACCTTTAATTCGGTTGAAAGTTGAGGTTTAAACTAACAATGAGGTTATTATTTAATGCTAGGTCATAGTTTATATTTAATATAAGATTTATCATAATTTCCCCTCACTTCTGATTTTAAGAAATCTAATCTGCATTCCTTCCCGAGCCCTACCCCATTGCATCAAATTCTTTTACTGAAAATTGTGGGAATAAAGCTGGCAATACAATTATACAATGCAACTTGTATTGGGTTAGATTATACACAATTACCAACTGCTTCAGGCATAAAAATAACCTAATTATTTTAATCCAAGATATAGGTGTCTTTAGGTTAATGTGATGTATAGAAACAAGATTTACAAAAACAAACCAAAAAATAGATTATTTATCATTCATGGCCAAAGGATAATTTCCTAAAGGAATAATCACTATGTTTCTTTAGGTAACAATTTCCCCAAGTACACTGAAAATATGATTCAATTTTCAACACAAAATGCATTATATGCAACATTTCACTAACTTGCCTAGTGTAGAAAGTGAGGCAGAAATTATTTTGATGTGTACTATTGGGTTAAGCAGCACATTTAGAAAAATCTTATTTATACTGACTACCATTTTATTGCAAAGTCAAATTTTATAGGATGAAAGTAGTCGATGCAATTCACAGAGTAAACTTTCTACTTGCCAAAGCCTACTTTGAATACAGAAGTCTTCTGTTATTCTCTGATTCACAATAACACCACATTATTGTATAGAATGCTGTTATAATGAATACACTTATGATAGTTGGACCAAAGTACTGAGGTATTTTTGATATGCCCAACTTCCAAGTGGCTTGGGGTCCAAGAGCTGGAGGGCACTGTGTTCCCAGGCTTCAAGCGGGGGTCAAGCGCTAAAGCTCTGATGGAATCCTCGGCTTCATCTACTGCACTGGACATGTTCTCTCTCAGAGGTGGCTACTGGCAATTTATCTCCAGGCTGAGCTTAAAATAAAACCCAGAGCTTGCAGGGATGCAAAAGAAAACAAATTGAAGTCTCTCTTCTAGGGCATGAGTGCCAAAAGAATATCACAGAAAATACATCTTTCTACCTTGCCCTGGGTCACAGGCATCTGAAATCTGGACCAGATTTTTTTCTTAGCGCCCAGCAAAAGCTCACATATGTGGAGGGGGCGTGTATACATGCAAGAATGTGGATCGACTTCTACAGTCGTCTCTCTCCCACTTGCCTTTTTCACTTAGTCACTACTTACAACCGTATTTTCCTTTACGGCTCTCATGCAGTGCTGCCAGGACTCTTATCACAAACTGTTCTTCCGCTCAAACACCACTATTTCCTAACACACCACATTGAAATATTTTGGTCTCTTGGCATAATGTTAATGCCCAACCATTATCTAGCCACCTAACCTACTTCCAGGGATCTTCCCTTCTGCTCAGCACCTTCACTCTCCCTGATCACGGCTTTGTAGTGTAGTTGAAAGAATACTTAACTGGGGAACAAAATATGGGGAACCCACTGGCAGGTGATCTTGGAGAAGTCCCTTTTGTTCCCTGATTGTTCCTTGGGGAGGGATTCCTGAGTTAAGTTGGGAGACTGGCCCAGCTCTTGGCAGCCCTAAGATTCTTAAGCCTAGGCTTTATCTTTCAACCCTTGCTTGGACTTGTGGGCATGAGATTGATTGAAAGATGTATGAGAGGAAAACTGCTTTGCTCTTTGAGGGTTTTTGTTGTTTTTTTTTTTGTTTTTATATGAGGTCTCACTCTGTTGCCTAGGCTGGAGGGATTGGAGAGCAGAGGCATGATCACAGCTGACTGCAACCTTGAACTCTTGGGCTCAAGCAATCCTCCTGCCTTAGCCTCCTAAGTAGCTAGGACTATAGACACATGCAACCATACCTGGCTAATTTTTCTATTTTTTTAAGAAATAAGGTCTTGCCATGCTGCTCAGGCTGGTCTCAAACTCCTGGGCTCAAGCCATTCTCCCTCCGAAGCTTCCCAAAATGATGGGGGTACAGGTGTGAGCCACTGTACACAGCCACAGCTTTGAGCTTTTTGAAGGAGCTTTTTAAAATCAGCACCTTTTCAATCACGTAATATGTCAAAACTTCAATTGCTCTTTAACATTTAATATCTCATTTTCTTTTCCGAAGAGCAGCCCCAGTTGTCTCCAAAACACAAGAAGGAAAACTAAGGTACTCAGCCATCACAGCATAACCAGGGTCACCCATACCATGAACAAGTCAAAAAGTTTTTGATTTCCAGGTTCCAAGACTTTCTCTGGAGCTCATGGTACATAAGCATCCTTTTTGTGATCTTATCTTAGAAGGGAGTCCCACCAATTGCTCTAAGTATGTAGATTATTTCTAAAATGCTTGATGTTAGACTTAAAAACTCAACTAATGATAAAGGAAGTGAAATGTGTATCATGACACCTTAAGGATAAAATGTCTCCCAGATCAAAGAAAGACCCAACTGTTAATCAGTGGAATGAACACATCTAAAGGCAACTCTGTCCATCAGGGGGACTGCGGTGGGGAGCAGGCAGTGAGGGGCAGGAGGAGGCAGAATGGGCTAGTGTGCCCAGCACGCCCTAGGGATATTTGGTTAGGGCCTGCACATTCCTCAAGGAAGACACTATGTACAATGAGAGTAATAATAAAAATAAGTTAGGATGATGGGTCAGGCACTGTCACTTTTCATTTACTATCTCACTTTACTGAGTGACTCCACCACCTTCGTTATCTTCTGTCACTGCCGAATTTTTCTCTGTAGCACCCACTGCCATCTAGCAGACTCTATTATAATCTATCAATTTTTTGGATTGCCTGCATGTTAGAGAGTAAGCATCATGAGGGTGGAGATTTTTGTCTGCTTTGTTTATTGCTATTCTGGAACATGTGCCTAAAATAATGCCCGGCACAGGGGAAATACTTAATACATAGTTGGTAATGAATGAATAAATGAATAGACATTCACAACAACACTAATGTAGGTACTGTTCAGTGTTTTCCAAGGTCACAGAGCCAGGAACTGGTAAAGCCAGGCGTCACATACATGTTTCAAGCTCTTGTCTAAACTCCTCTAGAATCTAGCTGTGCACGACGATGAGGTCACACCAGTGTATCTCGTCTGGTCCAGTAAACATTCAAACCTTTAAATCATGTGATCAGCAACTCCTTATGCTCTCAGCTTCTGCTCATTAAGCAACCTTCTGATTATAATCTGGCTTCTTTGGAAAAATTACCCTGACTGGGTATGTGTCTGCTGTGTTTGGAAATCGGAATTTATCTTGTTAATCAACACACGGGCATTCGATTCATCTACCTCGCTGTCTTTTGACCCTGGTTAGGGTGTTCCTTTACCCCAAACCCATTCTATTCTGTCTGCCCCGGTGACATTCTAGGATCTGAGTCTGCAAAGGTTGGCACTGAACCTGGATCTTTGTCACGTAAAAGAGAGCCTGTCTGGGGCACTGCCCTGAGAGGCAATCTGGAGATCTGTAGGTCAGCCTCCCTGTGTGGTAACTCAGATCCACTCATTTTATTTTTAGCAAAGCAGTATTCTGTCTACAGTTATCTCATATAATTTGGGAATGACAGTGTGGAACATGAATTGTGAAACAAAGCTCCTTGGTATCACACTGGCTCACCTAGAGTACAAAAGCCAGGCACATTTTATTTCAGAATTTATTAGCCAGGTTGAACTGGAAACTCCAGGCAAATCAGACAATTTTCATGTCTGGACACAAGGGCTTGAGGAAAGGAAAATGAACAATGTCACTACACAGAATGAAAATTTAATTTGAGCTTAGTGATTCCTGAAGCCTGGGTTACCTAACAATATTTTTAATATAAGAGGGGGCATTGTACATTCCCCAAACAGGTGAGGATTCAAGAAATGGAACTTCTGCAACTTTAATTACTGGAATCATTTTCTTCTGAAACTGTAATTTTTTTCCTTGACACACAGCATCCTCAGACTTATGACATATGAGTTCAGAAGTAATAGATCAGAATTTTCATTAAGTACACACATGGGATCCTTGAAACGTTGAATTGTTCATGCTTGTTTACCATTATATATCTGAGTTTACAGTTTTAGATCCTAAAATAAATCTGCTTATCTGCACATTTATTCTCTAAGTTAAATGTAAAAGAAAATGTTTTCTATGGAAAAGAAATTGTGCATGATGTTTGCGTACTATTTAAAGGAATAAAATGTTCTAATTAACAAGTAGTTCTACCACTTAAAGGGTTTATGGAGGATGCTTGTTAAAAACAATTCTGTCAGATGAAGACAATGCCAGGGGTAAGGTCAGCTAAGGTGTTCAGACAGGAAAGCCAGTAATTGTGCCAGGGGAAAACTGACACACACCCTGGTCCCCCAGCTGGTGCCAGCTTAGAAGCCATTTCTGATTTGAATATTATTAAAGTATTACAGTGTTATCCTTGCACATTGTCAAATTTACCATGAAAACTATAAATTATTTTAAACCAGAAAATAAAAATATTACAGAGGATTTCTTTAAAAAGACACAGAAGAGGAATCTATTTTAAAGTAATTACCAGTTAAACATCCTCTTCTGCTTGCTGACAGGTTTTCAGTGATTATGCAACAAATGTTCTTATTTTCCTACATCAGTTGGTCTCTTTATGAAACACTGCAGCCTGCTTTCCTTGTTCTCTTTGCAAACTTTAAAGACATTGCCCATGTGATGTAGAAAATGTAGTTTCTGCTAGCTTAATAGCTAATTACAGCAACAGGAGGGAGAAATAAGAAAATCCAGTTAAATTGCACATAAGTAATGAAGGGCTATGTGAACTTCAACAACAATTTCACGTGTCTTGTGCAACTGTTCTTTAACACGGCCTTTGCCAACAATTCCTTTTGCTAATTTTAGTTTGGAATTTTGGTGCTTATACTTCTCTTACTTTGCAGAAAGTGTCTTCATATTTATATTCCTCAGGGATGTCTTTATCAGGACCCACCAAACGATGGTCCTAACTCTGCTCTATCTTGATAAAAGACATTTTTTGGTCATGGTTGGAATAATTCAAATACAGTGTATCGTGTTCTTCTCCACTGTTGTTCTGTGATTGCTTTTAGGATAGGAAGACTAAACAGATGCAAGTTTTTAGGAGACATTCCTCCTCCTGTTGTAGAGCCCTATTTATATCCATCACAGGAGGGAAGTGCTCATTCGATCTGCAAGGGTGCACTTTGCTTGAATGCTTGGACGTTCCCTTTCGAGAAATAACAATAAAAACAACCTGTGGAACAGTCACTTCTTGAAAGGATGCCTATATGGTAGTTTCAAAACCATAAAGGAAAAAATGTCATTTTCTGCTAATTTTGGATGAATAAATTTTCTGGTCTTATAAAAAAATAGCAGTATGACTTCTTTTCCACAGAGAACAGAGGAGAGAATCAGAAGATTACTTGGTCCATCAGAAAAATCACCCAGATGCCATGTGAACTTGGATTGATTAAAAAGAATATGTTAACTGTGGGCTTTGAGGGTTATTTGAAACCTCAGCTTCTCACAAATTTTCAACTATAATTCCTGATGTGTTTAACTCTGCTGAATAACAGTGGTAGCTAGATTAGATATACCCAATTTACAATCTTAGATACATACTTTTATCTCTGAAGGCCTTCGGAGAAAATTGTATAAAATAGTGCATCAGAAGATTGTTGTTGGAAATACTGAAAGATTTCGTAATGTAAAAAATACATCAATGTCATTTAAATTGAACAAAATGGTTCCTTACTTTTCCATATACATTTTACCATGTTCTCAATAAACTTGTTCAATACATACTGCAGGACACAAACATTTTGTACTTTTCCCACAGATGCAATTTGCTAAGCTGATTGATTTCTTTCTCTATAGCTCACCTGCATTCCACACACTCTCTATGTTCTTCTTTATTAAAGATACAACCTAACTCTATTACATTCACCGCCACCCGACTACGGAGAAGAGAGAGAGATGCAAGGATGGAGACAGGAAAGGAAAGGATTTCACAAAGCAGGTTTGCAACTGAGTATAAAAATCTGACAAAAACTCATACTGCATATAGAAAAAGTAAATGGAACAATGAGGTTACACGAAGCAAGGAAAGCGGGCAATAGAGCCAAACTAAGACACAAACTATAAGAATAAGAAGTAGGAATAAATTATACATTCTGAGAAGACTTACATGTTCCTGGGATTTGAAGAGATCAAATAATCTGCATGTTGCCAGATGGAGAAATTGTATTCACGTGTGTTAGCCCGAGTTTCCACCCTATTCATGTCTGGTTCCCTAGGACAGTGCTCTACCTCTCACAAATGACATAGACAAATTTTTCTTCCTTCTTAGGTAGTACTTTTTTACAGAAAGAGTAAGAAAGAAAAGAGACCTAAACCGGACTCCAGCTTCCACCCTATTTTCTTTGCCATTGCCTTGTACTGACCAGAGATGGCAACCGAATCATAACAATGTGAACCACGCTTTGGGGGGAACTACGTCCTGTAATAGTTTAGCTGACATTGCGGGACTATTGGGCGGCCATCTAAATGAGCAGAACTTTATAATGAGGGAGAGAGCTTGCTGCTTTTCTTTAAGCTTGGTATATGATTCCCCTGTCACTCTCTGGCTCTACATCTGTCTGGACATGTGGTTTTCATCACAAAAACGCAGAATATAAGATATTAAAGGGTCTTTTGATAGATTTAATTCAACACCCTTGGTTTTTCATAAAAGGAAGCAAAGGGAAGTTAGGTAACTAGGCCAAATGCTCTTATATTTTTTATATTTTTTCTCCTTTCTCTCTCTCTCTTTTTTTTTTTTGTATGTGTGAGAGGACAAGACTATTTATTTTTAAAATTTCAATAGATGCAGGGGGTACACGTGGTTTTTGTGAATAGATGATTTGCATAGTGGTGAAGTCAGGGCTTCTAGCAAACCCATCACCTGAACACGACACAGCCCAGGTCTAAAGCACTATGTCGTGTGGGTTTCTTACACACACACACACACACACACACACACCCCACCCCTTCCCCGATGCCCTTTCAATAGTCCAGATCGTTATTTCATTCTTGGTTCTTGAACACCATGACTTATATGTTAGAAAATAAAGTGAGGCAATCAAGATACTCTCAAGTACGAATAAATGTGATCACCCCAGTACAGTGAGTTATCTTATTACATGTGTGTTGGCACTATGTCTTTGACTTTTAAAATGATATCTTCAGACTGGATTTGGTGCAAGTGGTACAGGGTCCTCAGCTCGGGAAACAGAAATTCTCACAGGCCCTGCAACACAGTGCAGCCTGAGACAGTGGAAACCTCCCACTCCCACTCCCCCCCCGCCAGAATCACAGTTTAATTTTCTCTCAGGGGGTTTGGCTCCAGATCTTAGAGGAAAATTCACCATCAGTCCTTAATCAAGGTTGTCCTACTGAAAAGGTCGCAGCACAGAGGTGTAATCCTGGGGACTACAGACCATCAGAATTTAGCAGCCAGCCTCCTGCCAGGGAGCCAATACACAAACAACCTCCCAGGGAATGAAATGGAAACAGTCCAATGTCAGCCACTCCAACATTCCTGCCCCAAGTGCTTCTGGTTTGTAAAACAAAGCCAGCATTTACATAACCAAAACTTGGTGACAAGAAATATTTCAAATATTAGGGTTATCAGAATTTTAGAACTAGGACAGAGACACAGAGACTCTGGAAATCACTTGGATTCTCCCTATGAATGAGAAACCCACGAAATCTAGTCTCTTCTCAAAGTCACAGTCCTACCTCGTAGAACTCATATCACAACCATCACCAAGGAAGCCAAAGGAAAGAGGTGATATCATCTCTTTGAAAAGTTATACTTACCTTTGCAAAGAAACCACGTCTGAATTTGGCTATTTTTGAATTTCAGATTCTGGTAAACTGGTGTTTTCTTATGTCAATTGGGTTGGGAATGCTCATCAGTAACCTCACAGAACAACAGAACGCTGTGAAACCTTTCTTAATAATGGCAGGAGAACACCAGTGCAGAAGGAAGCTTTGAGAATCATATTTCTAAAGCAAAAATGTGTGCTTTACCCTGGAACTATTTCAAATGTTGAAAAAAATGAAAACGGTGATTACATGACTAAAAAATGCTGCAAGTTCTTCATCTGAAGGAGCCTAAAATGTATTCTTTGGACTATGAATTAAACCTCATTTGTTGCTCCGGTGACACAGCCCAGGAGCAGGCGAAGTTTGCCTGTTACCTCCCAAGGTGAAGGTGCAAGTAAACGGGATAAAATTTCTTCTTACGTAATTTGTGTTCTCACTCAGAATTAGCTCCCACCACTCCATTTCACAGTATGTCTGTCCCCACGTCCTCTCTGGGACACTCCAGATGGTGCTGCACCACACCTCCTTGTCGAAGATCTGTCCTCAATTACTTGCTAAACTCAAATGGGTACGATGGTTCCAGCAATTCAAGTGTTTAAATGAGCTCCACGCTTTTCGTTTAATGAGGGAACAAATGCCAAATGGATCTGAGTTGGGGTCAGACAATAGAGGAAGGCCACTTATCCTGACCTTTCCCCCCCTGGGGTGATACTAACTAGTTGACTTTGTACAAACTGGGGTGACATCTTTAAGATTTGCCTCTGCTCTAAACAGGAAGCTCTGTGACAGGCTATGCCTGTCTTGATCTCCTTTGCCTCTCTCTCCAGGGGCCACTTCAGTGCCTAGGACCTTGGAGGCTGTAAAGGTGTACTGAACAAAGGGAAGTCGACCACCGCCTGACCGAGAAATAGTTGCTATGCAGAATCAGGGAAGTGTTTGAACGTTCAATGGCTTAAGAATGCTTTGAATCTACAAAGTAGTATTTAAATTCCGCCATATTATTTTTAATTAGCCAGCTATTTTAAGCAGATGTGAAATGATCAAACACTTGTTGAGCAATAACCCTGAGCCAGACACCACGGTAGGGGCTGGGACACAGGTGGCTTTGTTGAATCTACACAGGCATCCTAGATGTGAGGACTGCTATCTCCACTTACAGGTGAGGAAACAGACCGGAGAGAGTTGAGGTAATTCACCTCAGAGGCTGTTATTTCAAAATGTCTTAATCTGTAAGTCTCATGAAAGTACCAGACTCTACTAAAATGATATTAAATGACTAATTTCACAACACAAGTGCTGAATTACTTTTGTAAAATTCAGCCATTATTTTTCAGGAATTCCCTTAGATAAAAATTGGTCCAAAATCCTATGGAAATTAGGTTGCCTGATAACCTTATCTTAAAAAAGAGAAGTATTTCAGCTTAATTGCCATCTTAACTAATTACTCATAATATGGCATAGGCTACGCTTGTCTATTAAAAACCATTAGGTAGAAGTCATGTGGCTTTACGGTATATAGTTCTCATTCCCACAATTTACATTTTGATGGCATCTGTTACTCTCTGGAAGAAAGCCAGAGTTTCTGAGTAAAATGTATCAGTCCTAACAATGTGGACATTATTATTCCAGAAAGCCAACTGAGAATTGAACAAGATCTTACGGTAATGACTAGAACTGGGAAACAAGAATTTTCTTCGGCACAGCAGGAAGAAATCTTTTTATTAACGTTGTAAGAATCAGAGATGTGAACAGCCCTTTATAAGTTTAAAATAAATGACTTAGGATGGGTCACCCTTCAAAAAGGCTTCTGTTCCATACTGAACATATCCAAGTCATGTTGTGTACACATTTCAGTTTGCAGCATAATTCCATACTAACCATAATCGATGTCAGGTCATACGCTATCCATAAACTGATCACACCACTTCTAGGTTCACTGTCTAAAGAAAAGTTAAAATCCTCTTTCAGAGGCCTCCTGTGAAAATTGTTTTTTACCTCTCTTGCTCTACTTTTTGTTAAGTAAAATCTGTGATAGACTCTTGAGATCATTATCATTATCGTCTAATTACTAAATAACGGTTATAGCCAGTGACCTTCTAAGTATAAAGGTGTGTTTTTTGGACCTTAGTTTCTCTTGCATAGCCTTATCCAAATCTGTGAATTCAACTATCACATATACTCCAGTGACAATATCTGTGCAATCATCTAATAAATCTTTATTCTCTGCCATATGCCAGGTACTGTTCTATGCTCCTGGAATACCCCAGTGCATAAAAGAAACTAAGATCTTATCCTGGTGGTAGCTTATCTTTTCTAGTGGATTGTCCATTTTAGATTTCTCCTCTGAATTGAAGACACATGCATTCAATTTCTTTTTGGACATACACACTTGGATGCTATAAGCCAAAGTGAGATGATCATATCTCTTCAACTTACTACTGTGGAACCCTTCCCAATTCCACACTGCTCACCCTCTCCCATTCCAAGGCCAGGGACCTAAAGCGTTTCTCCCTTACCTTCATTAATGCCTCTCTCTTAATCTTTTCTTGTCTCTCATTTCTTTTCAATTTCCTTAGAACTCCTTCTCATTATTGTTGCTGGATAATGAAATCTTTTTTTTTTTTTTTTAATGGGGACAGTGTCTCACTTTGTCATCCTGGGTAGAGTGCCATGGCATCATAGCTCACAGCCACCTCCAACTCTTGAGCTCTAGTGATCCTCTTGCCTCAACATCCTGAGTAGCTGGGACTACAGCCCCCACCACAGTGCTGGCTATTTTCAGAGACAGGGTCTTGCTCTTACTCAGGTTGGTCTTGAACTTGTGAGCTATGGAAAGTGGGCTGTGAGGCGGCAGGGCCCCCACAGCCTGGCGATGTTCAGGGAATAACCTCTAATTGCTTTCCTCCTGCTGAGTCAACATGTTTTTCTTCCTCTTAAAACAACATGTTGGGTGGCGCCTGTGGCTCAGTGAGTAGGGCACCAGCCCCATGTACCAAGGGTGGCGGGTTCAAACCCAGCCCTGGCTAAACTGCAACCAAAAAATAGCCAGGCATTGTGGTGGGCACCTGTAGTCCCAGCTGCTCAGGAGGCTGAGGCAGGAGAATCGTGAAAGCCCAAGAGCTGGAGGTTGCTGTGAGTCCTGTGACATCCTGGCACTCTACTGAGGGCGGTAAAGTGAGACTCTGTCTCTACAAAAACAAACAAACAAACAAAACCACAACATGTTTTGCCAGAAGTCATGTATTTCTTTCTTTACATAGTTTATCTTTAGAAACCACTCAGAAAACTATGCAACCCTTCCCTTTTGTTTCTTATCTTTAACATATGTTAACAATGTTGTGCAGTAGAAACCATCAACAGAATGAATTGCTCTTGATAAAGTTATTTACATTTTCCAATCATAGTTTGAGACCAAAAATATATTCTTTGTCTATGCTACTTCCTTGTAAATAACCCTGCTGAGATATAATAAGATAAAGCTGATTATATTTTGGTGCTGCCTACAGCCTCAACTGCTTCAGCCCCCCTGATCCCATCCTGTCTCTTGTCTCTTTTCTTTCATTCCCAACCATTCCCACTCAGGTTTGTTTTCCTTCTTCACATTGGTTGACAAAAGTGAGTTCAAGTGATCCATGCACCTCAGCCTCCCAGAGTAGGATTATAGGCATGAGCCACCACACCCGGCGGTAATGAAATCTTTATCCTTTTTCAGGATGGCCCCCTTGAATCCATTTCTTATGCTGCCATAGAACCTACTTTCTAAAACGCAACTCTGAATGGTCTCTTTGGTTTAATATCTGTGCAAGGCTTCCCTTTGCTCTCTGGATAAAGTAAACATCTCCAATCGCACAAGGGCCCTTGTGATCTGGCTCCTGTAAACACCTTAGCTTCCTGCCTGCCAGGAGGTACTCACTCTTTCTCCAGACACACCGACCTGCTCCATCCTCATTGTCCTGACTCCAGCACCCAGGCTTGACCTCTAGGAAGCCTCCCTCCCCGGGTCTCAGCACCCAGCAGACTCCATCATTGCACTGTGCCATCCCACCTCCTTTGTTTGATCTCTTTGTCACCTTTATTCCTTTATTTCACCAAAGCCCCCCAAGCAACATGAGAGAATCTGCCTCCATTTTGAATCCCTAAGCCAAGCCCAGTGTCTCAAACACAGTAACACTCATCCCGTGTTGTTTGAATGAGCGTATCTTCAAAATATGGAGGGCGGCACCTGTGGCTCAAGGAGTAGGGCGCCAGTCCCATATGCTGGAGGTGGCGGGTTCAAACCCAGCCCTGGCCAAAAAACAAAAAAACAAAACAAAACAAAATATGGAAAATGATTATTTGCTCTGCATTTTCAAGTCATTTTAGATCATACCGCCACTATAGCTTAAAATCTAAGAATTATAATTCCTAAAAATACTGGAGAACCAGAAAGAGCTCTCTTCCTTTCAAAGGCTGTCTTTCCTATTTAGTTTGAGGTTCCCCCCGCCCCACCTTTCTTCCAATACTTGATTCACACATACTAATCTCAGTCAAGTTTACCTAACTCTTCTCTGGGAAAAGGCATAGCTAATGATGGAATCATAAACACTGGCCCCAGAAGAATCCGTGTTTGGATGCTGGTTGGAGCACTTATTTACTGAGCACCTTGATGAGTAACGTGTTTCTCTGATCCTCAGTTTGGATAAAGTGGGTGTAACTAAATAAGAACACACAAAGCATCTAGTACATACCATAGGCTTAATTCGCTTTCTTTCTCTGTATCACCCTCTCTCTCTAAGGTAGACACTTTGCCTGGAACTCTTCTAGCTTCTGTTAAAACGCTCCTCAAAACCTGAGTGAAACTTCAGCCAGAAATCACAATCCTGCCCTCTGCACTCTAATGGCTGTCTTACTTATTTTGCTCAAGGAATTCATGCTGAGTGCCAATTATGTGTGGGGAGCATTAATTTAGGCGCTGGGAATACGGTAGAGAACAAAATGGGGTGTAAATGCCCTAATGGAGTGTGTGCTATAACAATAGGAATAAATATACTGATAAGTGTAAAGACAGATTAGTATAAATGCTAAAAGTCTAGCTAGGGGGAGGGGAGAAAAGAGGGAAGGGGAGAGAGGGTGGTTGGCAAGTTCTCACCTGATGTGCACAGTGTGAGGGTATTCAGCACATCCCCTGGGTGAAGGGCTCAACTACAACTCGAACTTTACCTTAGAAATGAAAACAGTGTGACCTAAACGTTTGTAGCCTCATATCAATCTGAAATTCAAAAAAATTAAAATAAAAAAATAAATATATACATGCTAAAGGAATTAAGAGGGGTGGGATAGAAATTAATTGGATCAGGGGTGCCAGGGAAGGCACAGAGCCTGGGGAGCAAGACAGCAGGCAGAAGGCACACACAAAGGCTCCAACCAGGGGGAAAGGACAGCATTTTCCAGAAAAAGAAAAGGGCCAATGTGTCTAAATTATAGCTGGCTAAGAAAGGTGGGACGTAGGCTGGTGCCAGACTGAATGAGGAGTCCATGAAAGAGTCTGGATTTTAATCTCAGTGCCATGGAGGGTTTTAAGCAGGGCAGCAGTGGTGTGGTCTGTTTTCAGCTTTCTCTGGCGGCTGAGTGAATGGATGCTCTACGTCTCCGCCGAGTTCTAATCGGCACCGTCCTTCCCATTGTATCGTGGCTGTATGAGGGCAGTGGTAATATTCTATTCTTGTTCTTACCAGTGCCTGGTGCATGGCACTACCCAGTCAATACTCATCAAATGAACTGAAACATCCTGCAGTCCCTCTCGTTCTCGCCTACAATTGTAATAATTTAATTGTAATACTTCTCATCTTTGCAGGAAGCATGCAGTTGCCAATGGGCTCTGAACAAGTTCTTTCTTTCCTATTTGAATTCCTCTCAGGCCTTCCTGCTATTGTAAGATTGTCATCTGACTTCCTGTCTCCCAGCCAGGCCTACTCCCTGCCCTGTGGACTGAATTTTTATAGTCCGTCTTCTGTAAAGCAAAGCACCACGTGTTCTGTCCAGAGGGCTGGGTACAGCTGGCCTTGCCTGTTCTCAAAGGAACCCTGGCTTCTAGCTTCTAGTGTTTTATAGATAGAAACTAAGAGGCATTTACTGACCGCTTGCAAGTGTCTGGCACCTTCTGGACACAGCATTGCTTTGGGCAAGCTCTGCCACTTCGGGCAAGTTACCAATCCTCTCTGATCCTCGGTTTCCTCAGGTGGAGAATAAGTCTTATAACAACAGCATCTACCTACTAGGGTTGCTCTGAGCCTTTGGAAGCGATCATGCATGTAAAGCACTTAGCACAGCACCTGGCACCTTGTTGGCTCCTACCTGGTATCAGTTACGATGAAGAGCAGGGCTGTTAGCGCCGTTAGTATGATTCCTTACCGCAGCTCTCCAAGGGAAGTATTGTTACAGTATCTAGGACCGATACTTAGCTGGTCTACAAAGACATGGCAGCACTAACTGCTAAAATACCACAGCGCCTGCTGATTGTCAAATTAGCCACTGTTCCAAGCCCTCCAATACTCCCAATGCCCCCCCTTCTCTGCATCCTTCTCCACCTAGGTCTGCCCCTGGGATCCCTGATGCGCCTCCTCTCCATGATCCAGTAACTGAAGGGTGAATGTCCAGCACAGCAAGAGCCCTCCACCCCCCTCCAGGGTCCCACCTCAGTTCAGCTCATTTCTAGACTGAGTTCCAATTGGCTGATTATACATATTTTATCAATGAGGTGCAGAAAGGTTAAGTCAAGTCACCAACCTTTAAAATGGAAATCCTAAGAAATCAAACTTAAAGTTCTAATGCCCAGGCACATTCCTTTACACCAAGCTTCTACTTACACGCTGAGTAGAAAAGCTAACAAATCCACTTTTGTCTTCTTGAACTCTGTGGACCATCACTGGGAGAGCAGCCGATCCACACACTTTCTAATAAATTCAGGAGGCAACCTAGGACATCTTGGGGTCCATTCATCACCTGCTCACTCGTCTGCAGTCCCACCCCACTTCCATCCATGAAAAATCAAACACTACTCAGCCCAAATCCTTTTACCACTACTTCCACTACCCAATGTCGAACAACGAAGTGAGCTCTGGAAGTCTGTGGGATGAAGATTGCACACAGCCACGCTATGAGGTACTTACCACGTCTGTCTCTATTTTACAAACTAAAAAGAGGCTTTGAAAGATGTTAACATGGGTGCAAAATGCAGTAATGCACGGATCTTACATATGAATACTAAATAGAACATGAACATGGCATACGTAGAAGACAGATCCCACAAGGCTAGTAAGATGAGGATTAAAAAAGATCCATCTTAAATTAAAGACACGTGTCTGGGCTTCCAATGTGGGGAGGGAAGGTGGTATCTCCTGGAATGCAAAATTTACCTCTTAATTGTGCATTCTGAGCCGCAAAGACCCTCTTGGCTTGAAATGTAAACATTTTTAAAAATGTCTTATTAAGTTGTGAAGTCTTTAGGGCCTCGTTAAAAATTGAGCAGTTACATAATTGGCTTAATGAGATCCAATGGCACAATTAGTGTAAATTACAAATAATAGAACAGAACATATAATTTCATAATTATGACACATAACAATAATGGAGAAATTAAGTTGGCAAATGATGCGAAGGCAGGAAGGGGACGCATAAATCTTAGAAGTCTCGATGCATTTCATGAGGCCAGACATCTCCGCCTCCCAACAGTTAGTGCTCAAAAATACCAGATTGATTTTGAGCTCCAGACTCAGAAAACATCTGGATAATTGTTAGTTCTTTTCCCTACTTCTGTGTCTAAAGTAAGGGGTGACTAGACGGCTAGATTTCCTTTTGTAAAAAAGTTGTACAAATATGTATATGGAGTCCGTGTGAATTTTTGTTAAACACATGGGTTGGGTGGCAGCTGAATCAAGTTGCTCATCATCCACTCTCCCCACCCCTTCTCCTTCCGAGTCTCCGCTGTTTATGGTTCCACTCCATGTGAACACACTTTTCTGCACCCGCTTATGAATGAGAACGTGTAATATTTGACTTTCCGCGCCTGGCTTGTTTCACTTAAGACAATGAGCTCCAGTTCCATCTACGTTGCTGCAAAAGGCATAATTTCATTCTTTTTTGGCCGAATAGATTTTCTTTTTCTATCTCATCAAAAGGATGATTCCTCTCTTTCTAAGGTCTTAACAGATTATTGCAAGGAAGAATTCACTATAAAGGGGGAGTTACGCTGAAAAAGCCCGCCAATGTGCATCCCTGCCCTTCTGCTAGGAGAGCAGCTGGAGGCCTACTCCTGAGGGCTTGCGTTGGGAGGCAGAGTGGTGCTGGAGAGATGCTCTGAGAGAGACCATAGAGGGATTAAGTCTTTTAAATCAGCCCTCCAATTTGGTCTGGGGAGCAAAACCATTCCTGCTGCAACTTCATCTTCCTATTTTAAAAGAGGGGAAAGTTAGCATTTGGCTACAGAGAAATTCATGTTGCAATCTCTTGCAGCTTTTTTGGTATATCTTTCTGTAAATTATGCCCAACTACCAGAGGGCTAAAAAGAAGCCACTCATTTATTTATCTGAGACAGAGCCTCACTCTGTTTGTCACCCTGTGTCATCGTGTCACAGCTCACAGCAACCTCAAACTCTTGGGCTCAGGAGCTCTACGGGTAAGGGCCAAAATGGCCAGCTAGTTTTTCCATTTTTAGTAAAGACGGGGTCTCACTCTTGCTCATGTTGGTCTCAAACACTGAGCTCAGGTGATCCACCTGCCTCGACCTCCCAGAGTACTAGGATTACAGGTGTAAGCCACCGTGCCTGGACTGAAGCCACTCATTTATTAATACACTTGTTGCTTTATTTATTCATTCAATAAATGTTTAGAGTTTCCTAGAAGAGATGATTTCCTATTTATCTTTATAAATCAAATCTTTAGCACATTTGCTAGCATGGAGGAGATGCTCAAAGTTTACTAAGTCACTTTTAATACATATTCTAGACATTACCTGCACTGGCATTGTGCAGAACAAAAAGCTACTCTATACCTGGTTATGGCCTTCATGAAACTTACCATTATTTTTTGGTTAAGATAGACAATTTTTTTTTTCTGAGAGAGAGTCTTACTATGCTGCCCTCGGTACAGTGCTGTAGCATCACAGCTCACAGCAACCTCAATTCTTGGGCTTATGCAATTCTCTTGGCTCAGCCTCCCAAGTAGTTGGGACTACAGGCGCCTGCCATAATGCCTGGCTATTTTGTTGTTGTTGTTGTCGTCATTATTGTTTAGCAGGCCCAGGCTGGGTTGGAACCTGCCAGCCCCAGAGTATGTGGCCGGTGCCCTAACCACTGAACTACAGGTGCTGAGCCAAGATAGACGATAATAATGTTAACAAAAATAGGAATCAAATTGTCTTAGTTGACACTGCCACAATGTCAGGAAGCAGGTGTTAGTGAAGAGTCAAATAAGTAGAAGAATGTAAATGTGTGACACAGTAAAGGAAGAAATGGTCCCCCAAAACTCACAGTCATGGCAGGGGGTGGGTGCCTGCCCAGTGCCGTCAGAACACCTGGCGAGGCAGTGAGTCTCTGAACAGGCATGGTGCCTGCTCTTATTAGACCTCTGGTTTGGGTCCTGCTGTTTGTTAAATTAAGTAGTAAACATCTCTTAACGTACCTTGGCAAATGAACACTGAAAATCTGAAAATGTCCCCAAAATGTCAGAGAAACATCTAAAAGCCTTGGGCATTTTTTGTAATGATCTCTATTTTGTTTGTTCCTCCTCAGTCATCATCCTGTGGCTAATGGCAGAAACAAAGGGGCTTAGTGGTCCTCAAAGGCCATTACTAGTGTGGATGGAGGATTGATCCTTTCATACCCTTTCCTCTAGCTTACTGGATTCTCTTTCATTATTTTACTTTCCTGGATGGTCCATCCTTTTCCCTTCTCATTTTCTGTTCTCAGTAAATAGTAGCTTAAAATCTCCAATCTCTTATCAAAAATGAGGTTTTGCTTGCCAGAAGAAAATAGATTCCCAAGATACCTAGATCTACTCACATCTTCCCTAACAATATCCCAGAAGATGCTTCGTGTTAATTCAAATATTCAGAAAGTAGCTATTTAAACAGCTTGGTTTAGATTTGAAGGCAAGGGTAAGGAATTTGTAAGTTTCAATTAATATTTCAGATGCTTGAGCCTACCATTGGTGGGCTATAGATACACAAATATGTTCCTAAAATTCTATCCCCTAGAAGCAACATATAATCTTATTTACAGTGTATATTTTAATGGAATTCAGTACAAATATTCCTTATTGGCATGGTAATAAAGTTACACTGGAAGTTAAAAAATATAAAGACGGAGAAACATCCCTCAAACTATTGTATTCTTATTTCTCCCATTTCATCAAAAGGTAGGAGGCATTTTCTAAGGGTCCCAAGGTACGAATAAGACTTACATAAACAGCGTAGCAAGATTCAGATGAGTTGTTTGGGGAACAAATGTGAAAACCTTCCTCATTTTCCTTTGTATACACTCTTGACGGCAAAAGCTACATCAATTACCAAGAATTGTAAACTTCTCCCAAAGCCCTATCAATAAATAAGCACCTAAACCAACTTGATAAATGAGACTATTTTTAAGAAATAAAACGAAGCGTGGCAGGAAAATGTCTGGAAGGTTTCCTACCAAGCTACTACGGTAACTACCTCTGGAATGGAGAAACAAAACAAGTTCAGTCTCAGGCTGGAACTACAGACCTGCTTCAACTTGGCATGTCTCAAAACTCTCTCTCTCTCTAGGAGGATTAGGGTCACAGGGCCACCATCTCCACAGAGAATGGAGGAACAGATATTCTGAATTGGGTTTGTCAGCTACAGTTGTTTAGACGTTTCCCCAAAAGGCTATTTCCATAAATAATCTGCCATGAGAACAACTTTTTGTTTCCATCAGACCCAAGCTAACATCACTCTTCCTTCTCTTGGCCATTAAAATTCAGGAACAAAGCCTGTTCTCTTGGTAAGGATGAGATATTTCACGTTGGAGTGAGCTTGTAAGCTCTTATCTCCCCTGTCAAGGTTCTGGAGAGAGTGCTGAGGCAGAAGAGGCTGGGCAGACACATGCATAAGTGCTTGGATACTTAAACATTCGAGCACAAGTACCCCGTAAAATGCTGCTTGTAATGTGAAGGCTAAAGATGGGTCGACACTCTCACGGCAGTCTTCTCTGGGTAAAAGTCACCTGGCGATGTCTGTGTTACCAAACCCAAAGGCTTCCACCTGTCTCTTCTTCATGGCCTGTTTACAGCAAATGACACTGTTGAACTGAAGCTGTTGAATTGACACTGAAATCCTTGTATCATTTGACTTTTGATACATTCCATCTCTTGGTTCTTCTGCCTTCTTTATTGTCTTCCACTTATTTTACTTGTCTTTTTTCTTTTTTCTACATAGGGGATTCCCCTGACCTCTGTCTTGGGCTCTTTCTCCTCATACTCCCTCCCTTCCTCTCCTGCCATTCTCTCATCTAGTGGCTCCCATGGTAATTCTCTGTGCAGTCACAGTGGGAATGGTCATTGCTGGGTCTCTACCCCTGAGCAGGCACTTCTCACATGTCATCTCACCAGCTCCCAACATACCTGCGGGCCAGGCAGCAGAAGAGGAGGCAGAGGCTCAGGCAGGCTATAAGACTTCCCCACAATATCCAAGACCCGCCGACAAATAGGTGATGGAGCCAAGGCCTGACCTCTCTGGCTCCCAGGCTCCCAGTGTGGTCCCCGTGCTGTTCCTCCTAACCCAGGACTCCTGGACTCCGGTCTCTCATCTTCTCTGACCAGCTTCTCTTCCTCACAAAAACACTTTCTGAAACTGACCTGCCAACTTTCTCCCAATGCCCAGGGTCACAACGCCTAGTGTGTGGGGCTCATCCTGCTCCCTTCCCCTGCCCCATCTCCCACCTCTAATCTTATCAGTTGCCAAATACCATCTCTGACTTCATCTTTCTCGTCTCCAACCAGGAAGCACACCACTGTCTGACTCTCGTCCCAGCCACCTTTCCCTTAGTTATAAACTTCAGAGGCTCCATTGCTGCTGAAACAATGTCCAACTGCCTACCTTTATGACTCAGAAGTCCACCCTACATTTCCTGTCATGTCTCTCAGAGCTGCCTTGCAAGTGGACCACGTGTCAGTAAAACTGGGCAACTCACAATCCCCCTGTCCAGGTTTTGTTCCAGTGGCTCCCTCCTGTGTGCCGAGGCTCTCCATCCGTACAAGCCCTACTCTGGTGTATTCCACCCGAAGTCACACACATCAGTTCCCCTCCACCTTCTCCCAGCTGGATGTCGCTCAGCATCTTCAAATCGTCACAGGTTTTCATCTTTGGGGAATTTGGTATATTTTACTTTTGGTTTGGTATTCTTCCCTCCTTACTAAGCTCTGAGTGCTTCAGCACAGGGAGAATGTATCAGACTCTTCAGTATACTCCACGTTTTTTATTCCAAGGGATAAAATAGGAACCCGAGAAATACACACTGATTGAACTTATTCAAACTTTGATAAAATGTAGCAATGTGAGGTCACATTTGACACGTAATGCTTTACGTGCCTCCCCCCTCCCAGCAAACACTAATGCAATGCTTCCTGCAAACAAGACGAAGAATTTGTAAATGATGACTATAAATGCACGTCGTTTAAATGATTACCTTTCCCCAGATTGAGAAGGGTGAGAAGGAAGTAGTGGGTGAGAGCGGAGATGGAGATGGGTCTGCTCACTGTTAAATGAAGAATGCAGAGGAAACAACATATAGTAGGATGCAAGTCACTAATAGCAAAGTATAAACCATGCTGAGCTATAGAAGGCGTAATTTACATGTAGCTCTCCTGTGATGTATCAATACCGACATGAAAGGCAAACCATTACTATATGAATTTGTACTCATTAATTAATACATTACCCTCCGAAAATCTTCTTTGTTTGCTCCCTATATGGTAGGTAGTCTATGTTCTCCTCAGTAGACAATAAAGCTGGCAGGGGGGAGGACAGAGAGCCTCTGTCACCTTGCTCTGTTGACACTTTGGCATTGGCCCTTACTACATTTTATCCTTAGGACCAAGCAGCAAGGAGGATGATGACTTATCGTCTAAGGCAGTGGTTCTCAACCTGTGGGTTGCAACCTCTTTGTAACAATGAAAATACATCCTGCATATCAGATATTTACATTATGATTCATAACAGTAGCAAAATTACAGTTACAAAGTAGCAACGAAAGTAATTTTATGGTTGGGGGTCACCACAACATGAGGAACTGTATTAAAGGGTCACGGCATTAGGAGGCATTAGGAAGGTTGAGAACTACTGTCTAAGGCCTCCTCCTCCAATTGTGAACACAATGTTGTAGGATGATTTTTGAGAAAAAAATCATGTTTACTTATAAGAATGGAAAAACGTGCCACTTACAATGATGCTCGCTAAACGTGTATCTAGGTACCCTAAAGCTGGAACCTCGGCTTCCCTTTAGGGCAGTTCGTTTTGATTTTCTATGAGACAGAAGAAACTTCACATCACAGACCGTCACCCTCTTGGTGCTGATCTTAATGAGGAGCTATCAGTGACGGGATGTGGCAGGATCAATGCAAATCCGCTCGTAACAACAATCAATCCAGTCTGCACTGACAGGATCAGTGCTCTCCCCCAAATACTGTTTAATTTCTTAAACTTTCGATTTTTGGAATGCAAGTAATTTCTTAAAAAGTGAATTTCCCACTCATATTTAACAATGGGGAAGCTACAGATTTGGGGTAGGAGTACATGAGCAATGTCAGACAGCATGAGGTCAGGAGGTGACAGACATGGCTGAGATGGGGCTATTCACTGCAGAGAGGACCCTCCCACCACTATCACCTGTGCACGTGGATAGCCAAGACGTCTGCTGAGAACCAGTGATTCAGCCATTGTAGAGGTTCTCTGATGATTGGCAGTTCCATTTAAAAGTAACAAAAAATGACTTGCTGGAACCTTTGCATTTTGGGAGGAGGGCAGGGTAGAGAAGATAAAAGTATATAAAATGTGACAGAGTCACAGATTAAACTCTCTGATCACTTACCACAATCATTTGAGCCACGTAACTCTCAGGTCCCGTGTATTCTGTTGGGTCTTTAACTTTCACCAGGACTATGAAGTACAAATAATGCCACATATTGTGTTCTGACTTAATATGCTCCTCAAACGAAACAGTTTTATTATCAAACTTGTCCCTCTCAAGTCCTGCAAAACACAGGAAACACAATATATGTAATTTGCCATGTAATCAGCACTTACTTCTTAGCATAAAAGCAAAACACAATTATTGTAAAAATAAATGGTTTCTGTGAGGGTGTGCCAATTTAAAATGTTATGATTAGAGAAACAACACAGGACCTCCGGAAAAAAGGCCATAGTTTATAGATTGCTTCCCAACTAACATTTATTTTTTCCCCCCATGGATCCTTGGAAATGCACAGTCTATGAAAGATGTAAAACTTGCACATAATTTAAAATACAGCCATATCAAAATTGTCACATGAAACTGGACCACAAGTCTAGGAAAGGAGGTAAAAATGATCGTGCAAGAAAAGGCATGCTTTCTAATGAGGACAAGAAAAAAATATTGTCATTTTATCCAGGAACTTTGATTAAAAGAGGGAAGGCAAGTGAGAGAGCCATCCTCTGAAACCATGTGTAATCAGTGCAGGGAACAGGAACACAGACAGCTGTGCACGTTCTGAGCACCGCCAGGACTCACTCCAGCCCATGTGCCAGGCATCTGGGGGAGTGGGTGATTTCTTCAATTTCCAGGGCATATTTTCAGTCTCTGGAAGGACAGTGAGGAAAGGATCTGGATAGTGAGATTCTTTTCTCCCAAAGTTGAAGAGTAGATGAAAGAAAACGAAGGAAGATGAGGAAAAATACCAGTGGAAAAATAAATCTGAAGGCTAAGCAAAGTGAGATGGTGAAGATTTAGTCTGGTTTCGTAGCTCAGATATTAAAGAAGAAACCAGAAAATTGAATTTCAATCCTGGCTACTCTTCCTCTAAGCATTTTTTAAAAGGCCAGTTGGGCATGTATTATAGAAAACCCTTTAGCCACTAAGATGTAAAAGCATAATAAGTATAGAACCTGTCTCAATAGAGCAGTGAGCTTTTGACTCACATTGTTGGATTATTTTTTGTAGAAAATACCACAAAATTCAACTCATTGATGGCTATGCCTTGTCTTATTTGAGTTAATATCATCAGCTCAGCATGCCCCAAATAAACCCTGATCCTCCTCCCCAAACCTGCTCCACCATAATTCGATGGCAGCTCCGTTCTTACAATTGTCTGAGCCAGAAGCCCAGCAGTCATCCCTGAGTCCTGTCTGTCTCCCACATGCATCCCATCCACGTTGAAATATGTTGGCTCTATTCAAAATACATCCAGAATCTGACTACTTCTCCCCACCTGAGCTGCTGCACTCTGGGCTGCGCCACTGCCATCCCTCTCCCGGGTTACTGCAATAGCCTCCTGCCTTCCCTGTCTCCACCTTTATCGCCACGGCCCATTCTCAACAGAGCAGTCAGAGGGATCCTCTGAAAACCTAAGGGAGACGGAGCCTCTCCTCTGTCCAAACCCAGCAGTGCTCTCTCACCTCTTCAGGATAAAGGTCAAGGTCCCTACAATGGCTTTTGAGCAGGGTTGCTGGATAAAATACAGGATGCTCAGTTAAGTTGGGATTTCAGACAAACGAGTGTGTCCCATGCAGTATTTATTTGCTATAGTCTATGTGATTAAGTCTCCTAGCCACACTAAACTCAGCTCCTACCACCTTCTCCTTCACTAACTGCCATACAACCATATGGCCTCTCAGCCATTCCTTCAACACAGACTCCTAACAGCCTCAGGACTGGTTGTTTCCTCTGGTTACAAAACTCTTCCTCTTGGTATCTCTTTGAATAACTCCTTCACCTTCAAGTTTTTTGCTAAGATCTCACCTTCTAGTGTCTCTTCCCTTGATTACCCTATTTCACACTACAACGGTCCCTTCCCATTTGCCGACACTCTTGATGACCTTTTCCCTTTTCTCCTCTTTTTCCTGTGCTCCTTATCACTGGACTATGGCCCTATCAAACTCATTAAATGAAACGACATCACAACACTAAGGTAAAGAGGTAAAAATGATTGTTTAAGAAAAAGCCTGCTTGATTGGCTCAGCACCTGTAGCTCAGCAGCTAGAGCACCGGCCACATACACCTGAGCTGGCAGGTTCGAACCCGGCCTGGGCCTGCCAAAACAATGACTACAACAACAATGACAACAAATAGCTGGGCATTGTGGCAGGTACCTGTAGTCCCAGCTACTTGGGAGACTGAAGCAAGAGAATCACTTTAAGCCCAAGAGTTGGAGGTTACTGTGAGCTGTGACACCACAGCACTCTGCCGAGGATGACAAAGTGAGACTCTGTCTCAAAAAAAAAAAGCCTGCCTGATAATCAGCACAAAAGAAAGAAATGGTATCTCATCCAGACATTTAGATACAAATTAACCATGTTTATTATTTATTGCATGTTTCCCCTCATGCTAGAACATAAGGACACCTGGGGAGATAGAATCATCTCTTTTCTTCACCAGTGGTCCCAGGAGCTTAGAATAGTGTCTGGCACATAGTCAGCACTCAACAAAACACTGAATGAATTATGAATATTTCACTGAATATTTTGTCAGTGAGACATTCATAGTTCACTATAAATGGCTATAATCAAAACGCAATAATAATCACTTTACCCCTGTTAGAATGGCTTTTATTAAAAAAATCTAAAACAACAGATACTGTCACGAATGTAGAGAAAGAAACGCTTATGCACTGTCAGTGGGACTGCAAATTAGTACATCCTCTATGGACTACAGTGTGGAGGTTCTTCAAAGAAATAAAAGTAGATCTACCATTCAATCTAGCAGTCCCACTACTGGGGATCTACCCAAAGGAAAAGAAGTCATTTTATTAAACAAACAAATTAATAAAAAAAAAAACACTTGCACTCAAATGTTTAATCTAGTATAATTCACAACTGCAAAGATGTAGAATCAACCCAAGTGCACATCCATTCATGGATGGGTTAACAAAATGTGGTATATGTATACCATGGAGTACTAGTCAACCGTAAGAAGAAGGAATTAATGCTTTTTGCAACAATTTGGTTGAAAATGAAGACCATTCTCCTAAGTGAAGTATCCCAAGGCAGGAGAAACAAACACCACATGTACTCAACTATCACACTGGGACTGATTGCTGAGCACACATGGGCACAGAGGGATGTAAAATGCAGCGGAAATCAAGCGGGAGTGGGGTGGGGGAGGAAAGCAGAGCCACAGAACTACCTAACAGGCACAGTGAGAACTGCTGGGTGACAGGCACATTTATAGTTGTGACTCAAGCATTACAAAAGCGATTCATGTGACCTAAAACATTGGTATCCCCCTAACAAATAAAAAATAAGTGAATGAATGAAAAGAAAGATAATAAATGTTAGGGAGAATGTAGAAAATCAGAACCCTCATGCGCTGCTAATAGAAATATAAAATATTGCAGGTACTTCAGAAAAGAGTTTGGCAATTCCTCAAAAGGTTAAACATACAGTTACCATATGACTCAACATATTTCACTCCTAGAAATATACTCAAGAGAAATGAAAAAAATATGTTCACACAGAAACTTACACATGAATGTTCACAGTAGCATTATTCATCACAGCCCAAAGTGGAAACAACCCAATGTCCACCAAACGATGAAAAGATAAACAAAATATGTTATGTGCATACAATGGACTGATTTTCTACCATAAAAATATGTGAGGTACGGATAGATGCTACTACATGAACTTTGAAAACACTATACTCAATGAAAGAAGCCCATTACAAAAGGTTACATATTACGATTCCATTTATATGAAATGTCCAAAATAGACAAGTCTATCGAGGCAGAAAGCAGATCCGTGGATGCCTAGGGCTGAGAAGGATGGAAGGTTGGGGACAGAGGGACAGGTCAAGGGCATGGAGTTCCGTGATGGATGCACAACTCTGAATATACTAACCACCACTGAATTTTGTGCCCATTAAGCAAATGAATTGTAAGGTACATGAACTATATCTCAATAAGGCTGTTAACAAAAAGAAAAGAAAAAGAATGCTAAAGTAGATTTCCCAGAATTCTTTTCAAATATCTACCAGTTGCAAGGTAGCAGGGGGTATGAAAATAATGTTCCCATTTTAATTAATCCTCAATATGCTAAAGGAAACAGACAACTTGTGTTATATTCTGAAGTGGCATAAAAGGAAAGCAAAATGAATTCTGACTAGGTATTTTAAAAGGTTTTAAAGAACTGCTGGTGGGACTGCAAACTAGTACAACCTTTCTGGAAGGAAGTATGGAGAAACCTCAAAGCACTCAACCTAGACCTCCCATTCGATCCTGCAATCCCATTACTGGGCATCTACCCAGAAGGAAAAAAATCCTTTTATCATAAGGACACTTGTACTAGACTGTTTATTGCAGCTCAATTTACAATCGCCAAAATGTGGAAACAGCCTAAATGCCCACCAACCCAGGAATGGATTAACAAGCTGTGGTATATGTATACCATGGAATACTATTCAGCCATTAAAAAAAATGGAGACTTTACATCCTTCGTATGAACCTGGATGGAAGTGGAAGACATTATTCTTAGTAAAGCATCACAAGAATGGAGAAGCATGAATCCTATGTACTCAATTTTGATATGAGGACAATTAATGACAATTAAGGTTATGAGGGGGGAGGAAAAGCAGAAAGAGGGATGGAGGGAGGGGGGTGGGGCCTTGGTGTGTGTCACCCTTTATGGGGGCAAGACATGATTGCAAGAGGGACTTTACCTAACAATTGCAATCAGTGTAACCTGGCTTATTGTACCCTCAATGAATCCCCAACAATAAAAAAAAAAAAAAAAAAAAGGAAAAAAAAAAATAAAAGGTTTTAAAGAAGTATAAAGCTTTAAACATCCAGTCTCAGACAGAACCTGATTATGACAATCAGAGAAGAGGCAAGTGGTAATAAAAGGTACTTAATTTTTATTGCACACTTATTTATGCTGACAACTATAAAAATGTCTAAATATGCTATTATAATTACAACAATACAATCTAACCTTTTAGCATGTGAGGGAATAGATTCAGAATGATTCAATGTGCCTAAGTTAACATCTCTAGTTATTGGAAGCATCAGTCAGTATTAAAATAAAAATTTTCTGATTCTGAAGCCCAGACCCATTTGCCATCTGGGCAAAGGAAATATCATGGCAAAGCTGGAGATGAAAGTAGATAATGTGTTTGGGGGATTATCAGCCCCTCTGGTGTGGCTGAGGGGAATATTTGGAAATGACCATGAAATGATCTGTTTAGCACAACTCAAAGCCAGGGTGCTTTCGCTTTACCCTGAGGGTTTCTGAGCGTAGACCAGAATGTTCAGAGCTCTACTTAGAGTTGTTTCTGGAGCAGGATTGAGAAGAGACTGAGCCTGGAAGACCAGGAGACTAGGGCAGTGGAGTGAAACATGACAGAAGGGCTGGGGGAGGTGGGAGGGGTGACGGGGGGTGGGTGGGGGGAGGATTCTCTTTGTCTTCCTGAGTTCCTTCTGTCTAAGCTTCATCATCCATTCATTCCATGGCTCGACCCATCATCACACTGATTTCTCAATCTTTATCTACAGGAGTGACCTTTCTTCTCAACTTCAGTTTCTATTTCCAGCTGCCTACTGGATACATCCGCCTGGATAGCTTGTGGGCATGTCAAACTCAACTCATCAGAACTTTTTTATTTTTTTTTTAATTTAAGTTTAATATATGGGGTACAGGGGTGGTGCCGGTGGCTCAAGGAGTAGGGTGCCAGTCCCATATGCCGGAGGTGGTGGGTTCAAACCCAGCCCTAGCCAAAAACCACACACACACACACAAAAATATATATATATATGGTACAAACAATTAGATTACATTGTTTGTGTTTGTTAGGTAAAAGTCCAAGTTGTAGTTGGGCCCTTCACCCAGGGGGTGTGCCATGTACCCCCACCTTGTACCTGTCAGGTGACAGCTTACCACATCCCTCCCTGCTCTCTCCTCCCTCCTACCCCACTACCTGAATTTAACTGTGCTTTTCTTTTTACTTATGTGGGTATGTAGTAGTTCATCTACAAGTTTCATACTACTATTGAGTCCATTGGATGCTTGTTTTTCCATTCTTGAGATACTCAGGAGGATGTTTACCAAAAATTGGTTTCTTTAGCTCTTTTTCTTTGCTTCTGTTAATGAAGTCCCAGTTGACAAGGGAACTTGAAGTCATCCTTAGATTCATGCACTGATAAGTCACTTCTTTGAAAATTCTGTCTCCATCCACTCTGCCTTCTGCTGTCCAAGTATTCCTTCTTCAAGACTCAGCTCAACCACTTTTACCACTGACTCCTTTAGACACACAAGTGAGTTAATCCCCTATGCCTACAACACTTCACTATGAACATGTTTCTTTCTGCCTTACCTCTCCTACATCACTGTCTGTTTTTGTGTTACTAGTGCTTAGAATAAAGCAATTGAACCAAAGTTCACAGAATAATTGAGCAAATAAGACAGAGAGAAGAGGCTTTCTGAAATGAAAACTTAAGAGGGCTTGATGTTCACTTAGTGGTACAGATTTAGAGAAAAGAAGAAATGGAGAATGTCCCTGAATTTTCTGACTTGAAGTACCGGGTCTATGGAAGTATCACTGCAGCATGGTGGAATCTTGTCCTTATAACAGGAAATCTAACCTATCGTCAAATCCTTTCTCCATTTGCTGTTTTGCCACACCTGGTTTGTCAACATCTACTCAATGGATTTCCAGCCTTTAGTAATTCAAAATTAATAATACGTGTAGGACAGCTAGTGTGTTTCTGTGCTTGCTGCTTCAGCGCTGATCTGCTAATCACCACCCTATCATGACAGCCTTCTGGATCACTAGCAATTGTTTTCTGAGTTGTGTTCAACTCTCAAACATCTGGTCATCACGTTCGTTCAAGGATGGGAGTGTCCTGACTGCTCCTCCTGCCTGTCATAGAATCCACCTGCTCTTGTCTTACTGTGGGTGTCCCTTGCTACACACCTGGAGCCAATCTGCTCCCACTGGGAAGTCCTCGCCTTTGTTATTTGCTCTTATATCCTTCTTTGGGTCACAACTTAATACCCAAATCTTCCAAAAGCCATTTCCAGATTAATTGTTGTTTAATAGCCTACTAGTACAACTCCCAAACATCCCAATTGTTTTTAACTATTCTTATGATTAAGTTCTCATAACATATGTGATATGTATTATATCTTCCATGTGGTAAGAGATGCCAGGCATGAATAGCTAGACATCCATTATCACAATGTTGTCACATGTTTCTGCTCAAGGTACTCTAAGGTAAGAGAGCAGAGGAGGGGGTGGAGACAAGATGGCTGACTGAAGCCAGCTTTCCACAGAGGCTCCGGTCCAGAAGGAGAGTTAAAGGACAGAAATTTAGCAAGTAACCTGGTGGATTAGAGCTGCACCAAGAGAGAAGGTTGAAGAACACACATCAACCCTGCTGAGGCCAGCTGTGACCCCAAGGATACAAACAAAAGGTACAAAAATCCATCACCAAGCAGATGGGAGACCCCTCCCCCATGAGAATGGCTCGGAGTACCCCACAAACAAATGAGCAGAGTTCAAAAGTCCTCCCACTATACTCCATGGGAAAGACCCTCTAAAAACTGGACCTACCTCCCCTGGTGCCATGGCACTCTCCTGCCAGGCATAAAACTGTGTAAAACTGTATATATTCTTTACCTACAATTCTGAGCTCCCAGCACTCCCCTCCACTCTCACCCTGAGGTCTGGAGGCCTGTCCCCCAGGAGTCCAGATTCTTGGGTGATTTCTCGAGGGGTGTGGACAGGGCCTGGAAGCTGCTGGTCAGTGCTGATTCTGTGGCACGGGAGTGAGGAGAGGACGGTCAGCTGAGAGGGAACCACGCCAGAATGGTGGTGCCCCAAGGTGCAGAGTAACAGCCGTTTTGGGGAATAGGGCTCATCCCCGGATATTCTGAAGTCACACCCCCTGTCTCTCTGAGCAACCAGAGGAGGCCGGGCAACTTCTCAGGAGGCAACCACTGTGGAACAGATCTGGGACAGAAACGCAGGCCCCGTGAGTAAAGGGGTACCGGCTGAGGGTAGAGTGCGGGGACTAGAAAATGCATGCGCAGAGCCGGGAGATTGCCAGGGTGGGGCTGACCCAGAGGACCACTTTACTGAGCCTAAGACGCACCCAGCCCCCAGGGGACCATCAGCTTAAACAAAGGAGGGCAGGCAGAGGCTGGAACTGTACTGTGCTGTGAATACAAACTACAGCTGAGACCCTATAGCAGCACAGACAGGGCTTGAGGCACAGGTTATGGGAACTCAAAACAGCTTCTCTTCTGCAGGGGAATTTAGCAGGGACAGAAACAAATTCCTGCAAAGTTGTTCTGTTCTGTCAGTAACATCAGTCAGGGACGGGGCTGGAACTGAGTGAACAGCCTCAGCCTGCCGAGGTTGTTAGGCCTCACCTCCCCCTGCTACATAGAGGCAGAGAGCAGCAGCCTGGCTGAGGAGACATAGATTTCCTTATGATTCAGACAAGTGCAAACCCCTGGAGCATCTGCTCATTGGAGGCAACTGAGTCACAGCCCTGCAGGGTTATCAGTGACTGGGTGAGACAGAGGTGCAAGGTGGGGAAGAAGGCATCAGACTAATGCCAGACTTTCCAGACTAATCTATTTGCTGGGTGGATCCTCCTGACTTCACGGAGCACTGGAGCAAGTCAGATTTGAGTTGTCAGCAGACCCCTGTGATCTAGTTGCCAGAGACCTTTCAAACATTCCCACCTCAGACAGGTGCTGACTGAGACAATTGATTTGGACCTTTTAAACTGAGCCAATTGCCCAAGGACTATACAAGTGGTGCCCTGGTTGTGTGGTTGTAGGAAGGTTTAATTTTCCTTTTCCAATTGTTACCTGTGGGGGGTGGAGTGACGTAATTGCTGGTATTTCTCCACAGCTGAGACTTCAAGCCAGAGTAACTGTTTCACTAGGGTCAGACAGAGACTAGCTGAAAACAAGACAGAGCCACTTAGCCCCACCACAACAAACAGGTCCCCAGTTTCTCAGGCCGTAGCACTGTACGGGTCCTCAACAAACCCCTGGACTTTTCCAGGGGAAAAGTAAAATGGTGTAAAATAATCATGGGGCGGAATCAGCAGAAAAACTCTGGTAACATGAATAACCAGACTAGATCAACCCCTCCACGGAAAGAAATGGAAGATGTAACTAAAGATCCCATTCATAAACAGCTGGCCAAGATGTCAGAAATAGAATTCAGAATTTGGATTGCAAACAAGATTAATAGAATGGAGGAAAATTTGGAATTAGAAATTCGAGGAGCAATTCAAAACTCAGAATTAGAAATTCAGGAGAAATTGAAAAGTTGTCTCAAGAATTCAACAAATTTAAAGACAAAACCACCAAAGATTTTGACACACTGAAGCAAGAATTTGCAGAACTCAAAGATCAGAAAAATACAGTAGAATCACTCAGTAACAGAGTGGAGCAAGCAGAAGAAAGGATTTCTGACATTGAAGACAAAGCTTTTGAACGCTCCCAAACTCTCAAAGAGGAAGAGAAATGGAGAGCAAAAATGGATCATTCTCTCAGAGAGCTCTGGGATAATTCGAAGAAGGCTAAAATCTGCCTCATTGGAATCCCTGAAAGTGATGAAGTGGCTTCGCAAGGCACAGAGGCCATTCTCCATGAAATTATGAAAGAGAATTTTCCAGACATGCCAAGAGATTCTGAAATTCAGATAGCAGACAGTTTCAGAACCCCAGCACGACTCAACCTGAATAAGACGTCCCCCAGGCATATCATAATTAACTTTACTAAAGTTAATATGAAGGAGAAAATTCTCAAAGCAGCCAAACGTAAGAAATCCATTATGCCAAGAGATTCTGAAATTCAGATAGCAGACAGTTTCAGAACTCCAGCACGACTCAACCTGAATAAGACGTCCCCCAGGCATATCATAATTAACTTTACTAAAGTTAATATGAAGGAGAAAATTCTCAAAGCAGCCAAACGTAAGAAATCCATTACCTACAAAGGGAAGAATAGTAGAATGACTGCAGATCTCTCTGCTGAAACTTTTCAAGCCAGAAGAGGGTGGTCATCGACTTTTAATCTTCTAAAACAAAATAACTTTCAACCCCGGCTCCTGTATCCAGCTAAACCGAGTTTCATTTATGATGGAGAAATTAAATACTTTAATGACATTCATATGTTGAAGAAATTAGCCATAACCAAACCAGCTCTTCAGGATATTCTCAGACCTATCCTCCATAGTGACCAGCCCAATCCTCTACCACAAAAGTAAACTCACTCAGAAACTTTTGATCAAACTCCAATTTCCACAGTGGCGAAAGGATTAAAAATGTCCACTGGATTTTCAAAAAACTTGATACCCAAAATTTTACTAGACTTATCAATATTCTCCATTAATGTGAACGGCTTAAACTGTCCTCTAAAGAGGCACAGGTTGGCTGACTTGATACAAAAACTCAGGCCAGATATTTGCTGCATACAAGAATCACATCTTACCTTAAAAGATAAATATAGACTCAGGGTGAAAGGATGGTCGTCCATATTTCAGGCAAATGGTAATCAGAAAAAAGCAGGTGTTGCAATTCTATTTGCAGATACAATAGGGTTTAAACCAACAAAAGTAAGGAAGGATAAGAATTGTCACTTCATATTTAAGGGTAATACTCAATATGATGAGATTTCAATTATTAATATTTAGGCACCCAACCAGAATGCACCTCAATTTATAAGAGAAACTCTAACACACATGAGCAACTTGATTTCATCAAGCTCCATAATAGTCGGAGATTTCAACACTCCTTTGGCAGTGTTGGATAGATCCTCCGATAAGAAGCTGAGCAAAGAAATTTTATATTTAAACCTAACCATCCAACATTTGGATTTAGCAGACATCTACAGAACATTTCATCCCAACAAAACTGAATACACATACTTCTCATCAGCCCATGGAACATACTCAAAAATCAATCACATCTTAGGTCACAAGTCTAACCTCAGTAAATTTAAAGGAATAGAAATGATTCCTTGCATCTTCTAGGACCACCATGGAATAAAAGTTGAACTCAGTAACAACAGGAATCTGCATACTCATACAAAAACACGGAAGTTAAATAACCTTATGCTGAATGATAGCTGGGTCATAGATGAGATTAAGAAGGAAATTGTCAAATTTTTGGAACAGAACGACAATGAAGACACGAATTATCAGAACCTCTGGAATACCGCAAAGGCAATCCTAAGAGGGAAATTTATAGCACTGCAAGCCTTCCTCAAGAGAATGGAAAGAGAGGAAGTCAACAATTGAATCTCAAGCAACTGGAAAAGGAAGATCATTCCAACCCCAAGCCTAGTAGAAGAAAGAAATAACCAAAATTAGAGCAGAATTAAATGAAATTGAAAACAAAAGAATTATACAACAGATTAATAAATCAAAAAGTTGGTTTTCTGAAAAAGTCAAGGAAATAGATAAACTTTTGGCTAACCTAACCAGGAAAAAAAGAGTAAAATCTCTAATTTCATCAATTAGAAATGACAAAGACGAAATAACAACAGACTTCCCAGAAATTAAAAAAATACTTAATGTATATTATAAGAAACTTTATTCTCAGAAATATGAAAATCTGAAGGAAATTGACCAATACTTGGAAGCACGTCACCTTCCAAGACTTAGCCAGAATCAAGTGGAAATGTTGAACAGGCCCATATCAAGTTCTGAAATAGCATCAAACATACCAAATCTCCCTAAAAAGAAAAGCCCGTGACCAGATGGCTTCACGTCAGAATTCTACCAAACCTTTAAAGAGGAACTAGTACTTATATTACTCAACCTGTTCCAAAATATAGAAAAAGAAGGAAGACTACCCAACATGTTCTATGAAGCAACCATCACTCTGATCCCCAAACCAGGAAAAGATACAACAAGAAAAGAAAATTATAGACCAATATCACTAATGAATATACATGCAAAAATATTCAACAAGATCCTTACAAACAGAATCCAGCAACACATCAAACAAATTATACATCATGACCAAGTCGGTTTTATCCCAGGGTCTCAAGGCTGGTTCAATATACTTAAATCTATAAATGTAATTCAGCACAGAAACAAATTAAAAAACAAAGACCATATGATTCTCTCAACTGATGCAGAAAAAGCTTTTGATAATACCCAGCATCCCTTCGTGATCAGAACGCTTAAGAAAATTGGTATAGAAGGGACATTCCTTAAACTAATAGAGGCCATCTACAGCAAACCCACAGCCAATATTGTATTGAATGGAGTTAAATTGAAATCATTTCCACTCAGATCAGGAACCAGACAAGGCTGCCCATTGTCTCCACTGCTCTTTAACATTGTAATGGAAGTTTTAGCCACCGCAGTTAGGGAAGAAAAGGCAATCAAGGGTATCCACATAGGGTCAGAAGAGATCAAACTTTCACTCTTTGCAGATGATATGATTGTATATCTGGAAAACACCAGGGATTCTACTACAAAACTTAGAAGTGATCAAGGAATACAGCAGCATCTCAGGTTACAAAATCAACATTCATAAATCAGTAGCCTTTATATATAACAACAATAGTCAAGCTGAACAAACAGTTAAGGACTCTATTCCATTCACAGTAGTGCCAAGGAGGATGAAATATTTGGGAGTTTATCTAACAAGGGACGTGAAAGATCTCTATAAAGAGAACTGTGAAACTCTAAGAAAAGAAATAGCTGAAAATGTTAACAAATGGAAGAAACAAGATACCATGCTCATGGCTGGGAAGAATCAACATTGTTAAAATGTCCATATTACCCAAAGCAATATACAATTTTAATGCAATCCCTATTAAAGCTCCATTGTCATACTTTAAAGATCTTGAAAAAACAATACTTCGTTTTATATGGAATCAGAGAAAACCTCGAATAGCCAAGACATTACTCAGAAATAAAAACAAAGCAGGAGGAATCACACTATCAGACCTCAGATTATACTATAAATCAATAGTGATCAAAACAGCATGGTACTGGCACAAAAACAGAGAGGTAGATGTATGGAACAGAATACAGAACCAAGAGATGAACCCAGCTACTTACCATTATTTGATCTTTGACAAGCCAATTAAAAACATTCAGTAGGGAAAAGATTCCCTATTTAACAAATGGTGCTGGGTGAACTCGCTGGCAACCTGTAGAAGACTGAAACTGGACCCACACCATTCACCATTAACTAAGATAGACTCTCACTAGATCAAAGATTTAAACTTAAGACATGAAACTATAAAGATACTAGAGGAGAGTGCAGGGAAAATCCTTGAAGAAATCGGTCTGGGTGAGTATTTTATGAGGAGCAGCCCCCAGGGAATTGAAGCAGCTTCAAAAATACACTACTGGGACCTGATCAAACTAAAAAGCTTCTGCACAGTCAAGAACACAGTAAGTAAAGCAAGCAGACAGCCCTCAGAATGGGAGAAGATATTTGCAGGTATGTCTCCAACAAGGGTTTAATAACCAGAATTCACAGAGAACTCAAACGTATAAGCCAGAAAAGAACAAGTGATCCCCGTCACAGGCTGGGCAAGGGACTTGAAGAGAAACTTTTCTGAAGAAGACAGGTGCATGGCCTACAGACATATGAAAAAATGCTCATCATGTTTAATCATCAGAGAAATGCAAATCAAAACTACTTTGAGATATCATCTAACTCCAGTATGATTAGCCCATATCACAAAATCCCAAGACCAGAGATGTTGGCGTGGATGTGGAGAAAAGGGAACACTTCTACACTGCTGGTGGGAATGCAAATTAATATATTCCTTTCGGAAAGATGTTTGGGGAACACTTAAAGACCTAAAAATAGATCTGCCATTCAATCCTACAATTCCTCTACCAGATATATACCCAGAAGACCAAAAATCACATTATAACAAGGATATTTGTACCAGAATGTTTATTGCAGCCCAATTCATAATTGCTAAGTTATGGAAAAAGCCCAAGTGCCCATTGATCCATGAATGGATTAATAAATTGTGGTATATGTACATCATGGAATATTATGCACCTTTAAAGAAAGATGGAGATTTTACCTCTTTCACATTTACATGGATGGAGCTGGAACATATTCTTCTTAGTAAAGTATCTCAAGAATGGAAGAAAAAGTATCCAATGTACTCAGCCCTACTATGAAACTAATTTGTGGCTTTCATATGAAAGCTATAACCCAGTTATAACCTAAGAATATGGGGAAGGGGGAGAGGAAGTGGAGGGAGGGGGGAGGATTGGTGGGATTATACCTGCGGTGTATCTTACAAGAGTACATGTGAAACTTAGTAAATGTAGAATATAAATGTCTTAACACAATAACTAAGAAAATGCCAGGAAGGCTATGTTAACCAGTGTGATGAAAATGTGTCAAACGTTCTATAAAACCAGTGTATGGTGCCCCATGATTGCATTAATGTACACAGTTATGATTTAATAATAAAAAAAAAAGAGCAGAGAATGTACATCTTTATGCTACTGAGGTCACGTTAGCTAAAAGTGCCTGGGATAAACTTTTAATTTTTAAAAAAGTTTCTATTTTATTTTAAATGTTCATACTAAACTTGCTCTACTTTACAATATTCTACTTGTTGTAATATAAAAATGCTGTTGATTAAATTACCCAAATGAGTCCTTAGATTTTCGAGTAAAAGTGAAGCTTCCAGAACATAGATCATGTTGATGTAACATCCTTGCCTCTCCTGATTTTCACCCTATGTCCCTGTGGGCATGTGTATTCTACAGAGACAAGATCCTGCACTTGACAAAATTCAGAACCCTTCTGAAGTGTACCCAACCTTCCTGTCAGCAGAACATATCAACTTAGTACTTACTTGCTTTCTTTTCCTTTTGTGAGTTATAAGCTACATAAGTAGAGAGACTATGTTAATTTGGATCTGACTTACTGGATTGTCACTCATTAAGCAAACATTTGTAAATGATGCCTAATTCATACTAAGGGTACTAATAAAAATGGACAAGACATTTTCCTTAAACAGAGAAATTAACATGTATGAAAGTTGACTCAGCTTCATGCTAGAGATTTTTTGTTTGTTTTTGAGACAGTCTCACTCTGTCATCTTGGGTAGAATACCCTGGTGTCAGCTCACAGCAACTTCAAACTCTTGGACTCAAGCGATCCTCTTGCCTTAGCCTCTCACATAGCTGGGACTACAATGCCTCTTGCCTTAGCCTCTCACATAGCTGCCACAACGCCCAATTAGTTTTTCTAGTTTTAATAAAGATGGTGTTCACTTTTTTGCTCAGGCTGGTCTTGAACTGAGTTCAGGCAATGCGCTCACCTTGGTATCCCAGAATGTTAGGATTACAGATGTGAGCCATGACACCCAGCCCATGGTAGGGATTTTGCTACCCATGATCTTATTTATAGTAACCAGAGCGCTGAAACATGGCATCACGTTTCTCACTTTCCAGATAAGGGAGTAATAGCTCAGTATGATAAAAAAAACATTGGCTAAGATCACAGAACTAGTGTAGAACCATGTCTATTTGACTATAAAAAGTTTCATGCACTTTCCATAAAATGAGGGAGCACAGCATCCAGCAAAGGGGATAAGATAACAAAAAATATGTATAGGCTTGGTGCTTGCATCTCAGTGGTTAGGGCACTGACCACATGCACCGAGGCGGGCAGGTTTGAACACAGCTGGGCCAGCTAAACAACAATGACGACTGCAACAACAACAAAAAAATTGCCAGGTGTTGTGGTGGGTGCCTGCAGTCCCAACTACTAGGAGGCTGAGGCAAGAGAATCACTTGAGCTCAAGAGTTTGAGGTTGCTGTGAGCTGTGATGCTACGGCACTCTACCAAGGGTGACATAGTGAGACTCTGTCTCAAAAAAAAAAAAAAAATGTACAGCACCATATAGCTAAGTGTGATGTGAGGCATCTTGGAGCAGATGTATTTGCTTCTGGTTATTGAGATCAGAGAAAGTTTCTGCTTACTTAGAGCTGGGGCCTCAGACAGAGGGCAGGAGTTCAACAGCTTAAGAGCTAGGGCATTCCAAATGGAATTTTCTCCCACAGTTGAAAACACATAGAGAGTCTGGGAAGTTGCTGGTGAGAAATGTGGTTGGACTGGAACCTGAACTATTAATGGGAAAACAGTTGGGGAAATGGTAGGCCAGAAAAGCAGGGGCCAGATTGTGGGCACCTCACAGGTCAGGAAAATTAAAGTTTTGGATTTATAGACTGCATATAGTGTTATGAACTATGGGTTTGAGTACGGAAATGATTAATTCTAAGTGGAAAAATTAACCTGGCAGCACAGAGTAGGCCATCTGGGGCGTGTGAGCGAGGGTGAGCCTAACAAACCAAGGTGTGGCTGTGGGAATATATGGAAGGACGTGATGAGACTGTGTAGGCAGGTTCATTAGCACAAGGCAGCTAGTGCACCTGCAAGGGAAAAAGGAGATGCCCCAAATGATGGTGGGGCTCCAGCCCAGCTCACTGAAGGCACAGTGGGGTGTCGCGTTACCATGCAGATGCTGGGTATGGAGCTGGTTAGGGGAAGGGGATGGGATGAGATGGGACATTGGTTTTGAACATGGAGAGTGTGGTGCCAGGAACACACGCTTGTCTAACTGTTCAGTAAATAACTAAGAACAAAGGGGAAAAAGTCTGGGGAGAGGCACTGAGGATGCATATTTGGCAATAATCTGTATAATGGGATGTCGAGGAAGAGCATGGCGAAGAGACAAGGGGTCAATGACAAAATCAACACTTTCTCTCTAGGGATTTGGGGGGAAGAGAAGGACCCTGTGATGGAAGCCGAGAATAAGCAAGCAGAGGGAGAAGAAAGGTCAGCAGGAAATGAACCGTGAGATCTGAGAACATGCCAACGTTTTGATGAGGGTTATTGTGGTATTTTAAGGAATTGATAGGGTACAGGCTTCTTAGTAACTGTGAAAAACCAAGGAGAATCTGACAGGGAAGGGAAAGCTTGGAGGGGCAGGAATCGTGGTTGAATGACAGGCTTATTTTGTTGTTCGTGTTTTTTGTTATTAGAATATGGGAGACATGACTATGTCTTAGGATGAAGGTGCCATCCGTCTGGTCTGTACTTAGGAAGAGGGCCTTTTCCCAAGGTAGTGCACCAGTGTGATGGTTATTCTGATCAAGAAGGAAAGGGCGAGAGGAAGCTATATAGAAAGACCAGCAGACAGACAGACAGGTTTCCAAGGCCAGCACTGCTTTTCCTGAGATGTCTACAACATACCTCAATTTCAGTAATCTCAAAGTTAAATTCAGTGAAACTACCTAAAGTTTTTTTTTTGTTTTTTTTTTAATCTCTTCTCAAGCTCAATCATTTGTTGGTATTAGTATCCACCCAGGCATCCAAAGTATCTTTTATATCCGTTACTAACCATCAAGATTTAAAAACTCTCTCTCCTTAACATTTCTTGACTCTGCCTTCTACCATTAATACTGCCACCACTAACTTCCCTGGAGCAAGCTTTCAGCACCTTTCACTGGATCTGTGACTCTGTCACCTTCTACCTGGTGACTCTGCTTCTAGAACTGTCCCTGATAATGACCTCCAAAAGCTGCCAATGGTCTAAAACAAAAATTAGAACCTGTACTCTTCTGCTTAAATCTCTTTAATGGTTTGCCATCCCCTATAGTCTATAGGACAAAGTCTAAGCTGCTTAACATAAAAGGCCATGCAAGACTGGGTCAACCGCCTCTGTTGGTGTGCCCTGCTCTGAACTGGGTGCTCAGCAGCACCGAGCCGCTTAGGGTTAGTAAAGACACTCCCTATACTGTTGTTCTTCACCCCACAGTGACTTCACTTATCCGATCCTACCCACTCTGACCTGGTGAACTCCCTTTCATCTTTTACCATCTTTTACCATCTCTTCTGAGAAGCTTTCCTGCCCCCTCTCCCTTGCTCCTATGCCAACCTGCAGAGGTACCCTCCTTCGGGCACTTGCAGCTCCCTGTGACTTTCTCTATCATTCACCTTGATGCCTGACATAACAATACACAATACTCATTGGATCTGTATCTCACAAGAGATTGGGAGCACCCCAGAACAAGGTGTGTCTCATTTATATTGTTTCTTTGGGATATAGTATGTTGTTACAGGAATGTTGGGAAGGTGTGGGAGAGCCACTGAGTGGAATAAGATAGCTGACAAAAGAACAACCAAGGAGAGAACGAAATTTATTGAAGTTCAATTTAAGTTATAAAGTGAAACATTGTGGTGAAGCCCCTCGGCTTATTTTGTGACTTTTACCAAAAGATTCTTCAGCCCAAGATGGAAAAATGGAAGGCGGGAGTGACAAGGAGTTGGTGACCATCCAAAGAGAAAGATGGATTCTAGGGTGAAGAGAGATCGGCTACTGAGACAGCTGGTGCCAGAAAGAGCTGATGGATGTAGAGGCAAGGGCAGGACCAGTGGGAACGTGGGGGTAAGGAGAAGGGTGGGTGGGCCTGAGAGAGAGGATGGCGGGGGGAGGGTGTGTGTGTGTTTGAGAGACAGAGACAGAGAGACACAGAGAGAGAGATTGACAGCTTAAAAACGGAGAGAAGGTACAGTTTAGAATCCAAAGCACAGTGATGCCAGCGAGCAGAAATCCATGCTGCTGAAAAAATATCACCTTGGGATTCATATTCTAACGAAATAAAATAAATATCATTCTGTTCTGTAATAAATATGTTATTGTGATTAAAAACCTGTTTGCCAGCTGGTGAACCCTTGTGGCATTTTGCATCACATTCTAATACCCAGAGAATCACATAAATTAGAGAAATAATAACAGGATAGCTTTGAGATATAATTCTTCTATCTATTTATGGAAGCAAAGATTTCCAGTCTAATGCTCAGTTACATAATCTAAATTTTATCCAGCCTTCATTTTGACAGAATTTTTCTCGAAGCATGACAAATAAAGAATACTCTAGCCCCTCTTCCCTGCAAACAGTTTATTCACCTATTATTTTCGTATCTAGGGAACACTTACCACAGATGAAACAGGTTGTCTTTAGAATTTCTTCTTTTCTCTGTTTTTCACTTCTGAGATCAGCAAAGGTGTCGATGATAACACCAAATATCAAGTTAAGAACGATAATGATAACAATGAAAAAGAAAAGAAGATCGTAAACCACTCGGGCAGCAAACAAGGGCTCCTGAAAAAAATTTTTTAAAACAACATATTAATAAATACACACTTTTGAGGCACATCGATTAAGAGCATTGTCTACCATAGAGAATATATTCAATAAATGTTTGCTAAATAAGCAATATCCCAAACTGGAAAAATAAGACCCACTTTCAATCTTTATTTTCTTTCAAGTATTATAAGAAAAACTTCCTAGCCTGTTCTCAGAACCCTATTTCCCTGCCATTGACAGATGGTGGGACTTAACCTTTCTTTAGAAACTACTTCATTCTACCTTTTGGCGAAAGCATTTTGGCATAGTGCTCCCCTATCCCAGACCCTACACAAAAGCCAGCTAGACATGAACCATTCCCAAGGTCAGAATTAGGAAGCTGAGGAGGAACTCATGATTTCTCAATTTCTGGGGTAAGGTTGTTGTTGGTCTTACAGGGCCAAATATATACAGCTCACGCTTATTTCTCCCCAATGAACAATATTAAAATACAAATTGGAGATCACATAATCCAGTCACCTAATAGGTGAGGGAACAGACCAGATGATCTGAACAGACCAGATGATCTGACAACAAGCAGCCAAAGGAGAACTAAGATTTTTCCAGCTTCTACTCTGGCACTTGAGATTTTGCAACCAGGGAGAAATTTCTCTACCTTGCCATTTTAATACATGAAATCCTTTTAGAATTCTTTCCAATTCTGTATTCATCATGGATAAATAATGGAAGCTATTCCTGTGCAGAAGCAAAGAGTAAATCTTCATGCCTGAGAAAGCTGATAGACAAGAGGCAGCCGTGTTTCTGTCATTTATGTCACAATCAACTCCTATATGAAGTCCACAGCCATGAATTCAGTGCTGTAACACAACACACGGATAAGCCTGGAAACATCTTGTAATCCTAACATACATAGATTTTCGTACCTTTGCTATTTCTAGGTGATCCTACCATACAATTGATTGGTTTTAATGGGCACTGTGAAACTTTTAAAGCAAATGATATAATACACAGCTCCCAGGCGAAAGCCAAAACCGCATTGCAAATGCTAAGGAAGGTTAAAGAAGTAGATGTGCTTCTGCTTCGGCTTCTCTTGGGGCTTACATCTTTCGAGGGCCTTCTCAGCACGTCTCCCACGCCGCCGCCGTTCCTGAGGCCTTGGTTCAGCACAGTGACGATGCACATGAGCAGAGTGTCACACGTCCTTTCAATCCCATCTTCGTACTCTTCGTCCACTACAGAACACACATGTGACAGTGCAGGAAACCTATGTTAAAATATATACTCTCACTGCTTCCAAAGATCTATCCCTACTTGCGCACAAGTTAGAAATGGATGTTTTGAAGTCTCACAGCGCCTATCCCGTAAGTGGCAGCATCTGACTGGTATGTATTGATAAAGCCATACATCGCATGTCCTAAAATGTTTTCGTTTGTTCTATTATGTAGAAAATGACAGAATGAAAAGGACAAAATGTAAGAGGGCTAATATTCATTGTGCTTGCACGGGTGGGATGAGATTGTGGCAAAACCTCCTGAAAATGCAGCCCTGTCACCCAGGAGGAAGTATTGTAGGGCAAGAACCTGGAGTACGAGCTTGAAGGGCCTGGCTTCAAATTCCCTTCTGTACCAGTTATCAGGATGAGGGCAAGTTACCGAACCTCAGTATCCTCATCTGTAAAACAGGAGGGCTATTTCAGGATTAAACTGTTCGGAGGGCTAAGGATTCCAATGAAATAAGCAAAATGCTTTGCAGAGATCCCCATGCACACAGTAGGTGCTTAAAAATTGGGGCAGATATGATTTCATTATTGTGGTTAAATGTCTAAGCTTTCTTAAGGACCAACTTGGAGCTCTTGATAAGAAGCACAATATATATAGGTGAAAAATTCTGTTCAGAGAGAAACAGAGAGAGAGGAAAAACATATAACATGACATAAAAATTCCTGGTCGTATAATGCTTAAAGGTATAGTTATCAAACCTGAAACATAATGTCTCCGTCATTTAAAATAGTGAAAAATGTATGCTAAGTTGGATATTAGAATCAGGAATTCCTAATACTGGCAAATGAGTGGAAATGTATTTTCTCACTGGAATGTTAAAGAACCACAAGGACACGAAACTTTGGGATTGTGTAGTCACAGTCAAAGCATGAAGATAAAAACAAGAACACCCTCAAAAATTCAGTCTAACTTGGTCTACATGAGCAACAGCGTTTTGGGCACTTTGTTATGAAAAGGCTGATTTTCCTCTTGTGAGCTGACTTTATTTTAACATCTTATGGATGAGGGATCTCAATATTTTGAATATTTGGAGGTATTTCTTTTCTTTCTTGCAATTCTTAATAATTTTATTTATTGTTGGTCACAGGGAATATTTAATAATTTTAATATTTATGTCATCACAAATGTGTACTCATGGTAATAATATACTTGGCTGAATGATAAAACGACTAGTAAACAGGTGAAAACAGGTATTTCCATTTGAAACCTGTTTAGATTTATTACATCAAATGTCACAAATACAGTCTAGCAAGGGGGAGAGGTGAAGAGGGAGGGGGAGGGAAACGGGGGAGGGCAACTGGCAGGAGGAGGGAGGGCATTGGTGGGATCTCACCTAATGTGCACAAGGCAAGAGTGTTCAGCATGCCCCGGGTGGGGGGCTCTCCTGCATCTTGAACTTTACCTTGGACGTGGGAACAATGTAACCTAAAAATTTGTTCCCTAGTGTTAATTTGAAATAAAAAAAAGATTATGCAATGTGGCCCAATGTTTATACCTTTGTTTGGAAATCTGTGCCTGCACCATTTGGCTGAGGTATTCCTTTTTAAACCATGCTGAGACCCACTCCAAGAGGAGGGCCGCTGTCAGAGGCAGGCAAGCTCAACACAACAGGCTACAAATGAGCGATGAGAGGATCGCTGTTTATGTGGAGAGTAAATGGGGAGAATGCCCTGGTCAGTCAACGCCCACAACAATCCAATCATCCTGCTCAATGAGGATCAGTACATGGGCTTGCTGGGTTTATACAGGATCCTCTGTGAGGCTTAGTTAATAAGGTCTACCATTGTGAGACACATCTGCCCTTGATATCTTAAGCCAAGTTCCCCAGCGTTCAGCCTGAAAGTCAGGCCCTGAGTCATGGTAAATTCACACAGGTCAAAGCCACCTCGTGGTTACCTGTGTAACTAGCTGACCTTTCCCCAGACCACCCTTACCTTGTTTTACTACCTCAGTGCCCACTGGGCTGGTGCTGGGAATGCAGGTGGGAAAGATGAAAGTGTCCCTATCTACAGGAAGAGGGGTCAGCAGATGGACAAGGGCCGTGCAGCACCACAGCGTGCTGCAGAGGTGTGTGTGTGCACAGCTTACAGACCAGGGCATCGGCATCTGGATGAGCTGGAGCCTGAGTGGAGCCTTGAAAGTGGGTAAGCATGGCCAGGCAACTAGCAAGGGAGAAGTTCCAGGCGATGAGAGGTGAGCAAAGGCAAACAGGCATGAGAGCTTAGGAGCAGTGGGAACCCTGGGAAGATGGGAATGCCTGGGCCTTTGGTATGTGCAGAGGATTTGGGAGATGTGACAAGAGAAGCAAAAGGGAACTAAGTCATGAAGAGACTCATACGTCAAGCTGGAGAGTTTATTTATCTATTTATTTTAATTTTTTTAGTTTTGAGACAATTTCATTCTGTTGCCCTGGGCAGAATGCTGTGGCATCATCATAGCTCAGAGTAACCTCAAACTCTTGGGCTTAAGATGCTTTTGATCTCAGCCTCACAAATAGCTGAGACTACAGGCACCCACCACGACACCTGGCTAGTTTAGTAGAGACAGGGGTCTCACTCTTGCTTAGGCTGGTCTCGAACTTGTGAGCTCAAGCAATCCACCTGCCTTGGTCACTTGAGTGCTAGGATTACAGGTATGAACCACTGTACCAGGCCAAGCTGGAGGGTTTAATTAAACTTTATCCTGAAATTAAATGGAACCACTGAGAAACTTTCAACAGGGGAAAGATGGTTTACCATTTAGTTAGTAAAACAGAATGAGATAAAACACATACAAGACAAAGTAGCATGGAATAAAAAACACAGAAGTGGAAGCTGGGTACAGTGATGTGCATGTGTAGTTCCAGCTACTCAAGGCTGAGATGGGAGGATAATTTGAGCCCAGGAGTTCAAGGTCAGCCTAGGCAACATTTTTTTTCATCTCTGGAAAAAAAAGAGACGCAGGGGTGGCGGCGCCTATGGCTCAAGGAGTAGGGCACTGGCCCCATATACCAGAGGTGGTGGGTTCAGCCCCGGCCTCAGCCAAAAACTGCAAAAAAAAAAAAAAAAAGACATAGAAGTGGTGCAAAATTTTAGAATAGAAAAAGCCATGTAAAGACATGGATAATTAGAGAGAAGCACTCTACTTAACGCAGACTCTGAGTTGGCCTTGGCTGGTCACTGAGCAGCAGGCATTTCACACGGCATGTACAGAAAGTACCAGAGGTAGAAAAATATATGCTTGTGCCAAGAACAGCAAGGAAACCAGTGAGTGTAAATGAGAGGAGTGGAAGACGGAGCTGAAGTGATAAACTGGGAGCAATCTGTAAAGTCTGAATTTTATTGGGCAAGTAATGAAGCATCACGGCAGCTTGAGTTGGGGGTAGGGAGAAAATATTCAATGTGGTGATTTCTGACAAGTTGTCTAGTGGTGATATACCAGATGAACTGAAGAGGAGAGAAGGGCTGGAGGTTGAAAGACCCCTTACGAGCCACTTGTAATAATTCAAGCATGATGTGCTGTGAGCCTCAACCAGGGTAATGGCAGCGAGCGAGACGGCAAAGGATGGATGAAAGGGAGCTCACCGGGCTTGAGGCAGGAGGGGGAGGGCGGCAGTAAATACTTCTCTGAGGCTTTGCAGTCGGGTTGACTTGGGAAAGAGATGGTCCCATTAGATCACAGACATAGGCAATTTAGAAGAAGGAACTGGATGTAGGGTGTTTTGATAGAGACAAGGAAAGCAGCTCAGCTGATGTGTATGTTTACAGGAAGAGAAGACAAGAAAACATTTTAAAAAGAGAAGATAAGACAGCTGGGAGAATACCGTGAACCCAAGGATTGTCAAGGAAGACCATCACTTAAAGATGGGAAGAGCGTCAAAACAGTGAAAATTACAGAGCAGTCAAAAGCACTGAGCAGCAAATACAGGTCACTGGATTAAATAACAAGGTCATGTGGAAACAATAGGAAGGCGGCAAATAGTAAGGGAAAATAGTCGACGCAGAAATAGAAGGAGAAAGTGTAGTGCACCGTGCCATAGAAAAATTTGGTAATGAAAGAAAGAAGACTGGATGTGAGTTTGAGGGAATAAAAGAACCCACAGGAAGTTGAATTAGGACCTAAGAAGAGTTTGTGCAGAAAGAGGGCAAACAGATCAGAGCAAGGGAAGATTTCAGACGCAGCAGCCGTGGTCCAAGTGATGATGGCTGGTCGGGGGAGGGGGCAGTCATGATAAAAACAGAGGCACTTAGAAAAGAAGTGAGAGAGCATGTTAACAAGTAAAAGGAAAGAATTATTGAAAATGTGAGTGGACTTAATGTGGAGACATTTAAAAAAACTATCTATACACATGAAGAATTTAGAACATTGCTTGGCACATAGGATCAAAAAATTCTAGCTACTGTGATTATTGAAAGATGGCCATTAAATCCTCTTTTTAAAATGCTGGCCTTTTTTAGGCTTCATTTAAAAAAATTATTATGGGTACATAATAGTTATGTATCCTTATAGGGTACATGTGATGTTTCGATACAGACATACACTTTAAATTAATCAAATCAGGGTAGTTGGCATATCCATCACCTCAGATTTTTATCAGTTCTTTGTGTTAGGAAGATTCTAGTTCCACTCTTTTAGTTATTTCAAAGCATACCCTAACTTACTGTTGATTTTAGTCACTTTGTTGTGCTATTAAATGTTGTCCATTCTACCTGTCTAGCTGTGTTTGTGCCCCCCTTAACCATCCCCACTCTATCCTTCCCTCCCTGCTACCTTTCACAGCCTTTGGTAACCATCATTTTACTTTCTGCTGCATGAGATGGTTTTTAACATTTAGTTTCCCCATACAAGTTAGAATATGTGAGATTTGTCTTCCTTTGATTGGCTTATTTCACTAAACATAATATTCTCAAGTTCCATCCACGCTGTTGCAAATGGCAGGATTTCATTCATTTTTGAGGCAATAGAATATTCCATTGTAGTGCTTTGAGGTTTCTCCATACTTCCTTCCAGAAAGGTTGTACTAGTTTGCAGTCCCACCAGCAGTGTAAAAGTGTTCCCTTCTCTCCGCATCCACGCCAGCATCTGCAGTTTTGAGATTTTGTGATGTGGACCATTCTCACTGGGGTTAGATGATATCTCAGGGATGTTTTGATTTGCATTTCTCTAATATATAGAGATGATGAACATTTTTTCATGTGTTTGTTAGCCATTCGTCTGTCATCTTTAGAGAAAGTTCTATTCATGTCTCTTGCCCATTGATACATGGGATTGTTGGCTTTTTTCATGTGGATTAATTTGAGTTCTCTATAGATCCTAGTTATCAAGCTTTTGTCTGATTGAAAACATGCAAATATCCTTTCCCATTGTGTAGGTTGTCTCTTTGCTTTGGTTATTGTCTCCTTAGCTGTACAGAAGCTTTTCAGTTTAATGAAGTCCCATTTGTTTATTTTTGTTGTTGTTGCAATTGCCTTGGCAGTCTTCTTCATGAAGTCTTCCCCCAAGCCAGTATCTTCCAGTGTTTTTCCTACGCTTTCTTGGAGGATTTTTATTGTTTCATGCCTTAAATTTAAGTCCTTTATCCATCTTGAATCAATTTTTGTGAGTGGGGAAAGGTGTGGGTCCAGTTTCAGTCTTTTACATGTAGACATCCAGTTCTCCCAACACCATTTATTGAATAGGGAGTCTTTCCCCCAAGGTAAGTTCTTGTTTGGTTTATCGAAGATTAGGTGGTTGTAAGATGTTAGTTTCATAGTTAGGAAGTATGGAGAAACCTCAAAGCACTCAAGCTAGACCTCCCATTTGATCCTGCAATCCCATTACTGGGCATCTACCCAGAAGGAAAAAAATCCTTTTATCATAAGGACACTTGTACTAGACTGTTTATTGCAGCTCAATTTACAATCGCCAAAATGTGGAAACAGCTTAAATGCCCACCAACCCAGGAATGGATTAACAAGCTGTGGTATATGTATACCATGGAATACTATTCAGCCATTAAAAAAAATGGAGACTTTACATCCTTCGTATTAACCTGGATGGAAGTGGAAGACATTATTCTTAGAAAAGCATCACAAGAATCGAGAAGCATGAATCCTATGTACTCAATCTTGATATGAGGACAATTAATGACAATTAAGGTTATGGGGGTGAAGCAGAAAGAGGGATGGAGGGAGGGGGGGTGGGGCCTTAGTGTGTGCCCCCACTTTATGGGGGCAAGACATGATTGCAAGAGGGACTTTACCTAACAATTGCAATCAGTGTAACCTGGCTTATTGTACCCTCAATGAATCCCCAACAATAAAAAAAAAAAAAAAAGAATATTCCATTGTATACATGCACTACAATTTCTTTATCCACTCATCTGTTGACGGACACTTAGGTTGACTCCTTGTCTTGGCTATGGATCCAATGCTTGCCAGAGTTCATTATTGCCTTTTGATAGAAGCCATGTTAACTGGGGTGAGATGCTATCTCACTGTAGGTTGGTTGTTTGCATTTCTTTGATGACTAATGATGTTGAACATTTTTGTCATATACCCATTTCCCACTTATATGTCTTCTTTTGAGAAATGGCCATTCAGATGTTTTGTCCATTTTCTAGTTGGATTATTTGACTTTTTTCCATTGAGGTGTTGAAGCTCCTTATATATTCTTCATCTATAAGGAGTTATTAATCTTTATCAGAGGGGAGGTGTGCAAATATTTCCTCCCATTCTGTGGTTGTCACTTCACTTCGATGGTTGTTTCCTTTGCTGTGCAGAAGCTTTTTAACTTGATGTGATCCCATTTGTCCAACTTTGCTTGTGTTACCTATGTTTTGGGGGTATTACTCAAGATGTCCCAATGTTTTGTTTTAGTAGTTTCATAGTTTCAGGTTTTAGATTTAAGCCATTAAAGATGAGAGATAAAGGTCTATTTTGACTCACTCTTCTGCATATGGGTACCCAGTTTTCCTGTTACCATTTATTGAAAGACAGTTCTTTCTTCACTGTACGTTTCTGGCAACTTTGTTGAAGTTAAGCTCACTATACATGTGTAGATTTATTTCTGGGTTCCCTATTCTGTTCCATTGATCGTGTCTAGTTTTATGCTGACACCATGCTGATTTGGTTACCACAGCTCTGTAGTATAATTTGAAGTCAGGCAATGTGATTCCTCCAGTGTTGTTCTTTTTTGCTCAGGATGAATTCAGCAATTCTGGGTCTTTTATCATTTCATATAAATTTTAGGATTATTTTTTCTATTTCTGTGAAAAAGATCATTGGTATGTTGATGGGAATTGCATTGAATCTGTAGGTTGCTTTGGGTAGTATGGCTATTTTAATAGTACTGATTCTTCCAATCAATGAGCATGCAGCTTCTTCCTATTTTTTTTTTGTTTTTGTGTGTGTGTGTGTCCTCTTCAATTTCTTTAATCAATGTTTTTTAGTTTTTATTATAAAGACCTTCCACTTCTTTGGTTAAGTTTCTTTCTCGGTATTTTATTCATAGCTATTGTAAATGGGATTATATTCTTGACCTCTTTTTCAGATTGTTTACTGATTTTTGTACATTGATTTTGTATCCTGCCACTTTACTGAATTTGCTGATCAGTTCTAATAGTTTTTTTTTTTTGTGATGTCTTTAGCTTTCTCTAGGTATACAATCATATCATCTGTAAATAAGGATAATTTGACTTCTTCCCTTTCAATCTGGGTGCCCTTTATTTCTTTATAGATTGTCTGATTATTCTAACTAGAATCTGCAGTACTATGTAGAATACCAGTAGGCATCCTTGTGTTGTTTCAGATCTTAGAGGAAAGACTTTCATTTTTTTATTCTCAATCAGTTATGATATCAGCTGTGGGTGTGTCATATAGGGCTTAAATTATGCTGAGGCAAGATTTTTCTATACCTAGTTTTTGTGAGTTGTTTTTTTTTATCATGAAGGGATGTTTAATTTTATCGAATTCTTTTTTTAACATCAATTGAAATGATATGGTTTTTATCCTTTATTCTGTTGATATGATGTATTGCATTGATTAATTTTTGCATGTTGAACCATCTGTGTATCCCTGGGATGAATCCTACTTGATCATGATGAATAATCTTTTGAATGTGTTGCTGAATTTGGTTTACTAGTATATTAAGTTGAGTATTGAGTATTTTTGCCTCTATGTTCAAAGATATGGGTTTATAGCTTTCTTTTTATTTTTTTTTATCTTCATCTGGTTTTGTTATCATTGGTTTTGTTATACAGGCCTCATAAAATGAGTTTGGGAGTATTCCCTCCTGCTTGATTGTTTGAATAGTTTAAGTAGGACTCGTATTAGTTCTTCTCTGAATGCTTGGTGGAATTTAGCAGTAAAATTATCAGGTTCTGGATTTTTCTTTGATGACAGACTTTTTAATCACTACTTCTATCTTGTTGCTTTTTATTGGTTTATTCAAGCTTTGGATTTTTTTCCTGGTTCAATCTTAGAAGGCTTGCATTGTGTCCAGGAATTCATCCATTTCTTCTGGGTTTTCTAATTTATTGGTACATAATCTGTTAAATCTTAAAGAAAGCTAAGGTTTTCAAAATAATCAACAAATTGAACAATGAGAGGTTAAATTATCCTCATTTTCAGCTGACTAGTAAAATATTTTTTCTTAATTCGTAATAGAAATAAAATATTTCTATTGGAAAAGGAATAAGAACACTTTGGTGCTGAAATAGTTTCCCCAAATCTGAGGTATTTGAATAAAAGTATTAAATAATGCCATTTTCCCTGCCTTCATAATTAAATTATTCAGTTTTTTATGGTTTCTTAGAAAGCAATAGATCATAATTGAGATACATTTGAAAGCTAGAGTACAATCGAAAACCTCATGTTTGTTAGTCTTAAGCTTTAATTACAGTCAATTCATTATAGAAATGCTGTTTCAAAATTTTTTAACCAGAAAAAAAATTTTAAATACTAGGTACCCAGTGTGAAGCCAAAATGTAGAATGCATTTAGGCTTACTGGTTTCCAGTATTCATCTATCTTTTCTGTTAAAGTAAAATACCAAAACATATTAAATATGAATTATTCATAAATATGAAACATCTGTAAACTGCCTCCTTTTTACGTACAAATTATTTTTACTTATAAAATATCATATTTTGTAAATTACTTAGGGAAGGCCTTGCTTTTCTAGAAGAGTTACTTTATTGGGTTGTTCTTTAAGTGAATATTTTTGTTCAGGAATCGGGGAGGTTTTCAACAAATGAAATATTAGAGATTTCTTTTTTGTTTTTTTAACCACAGTTGGTTGCCAGTTACTATGTGAATTTTCTGCTGCTGGGACAATGACCTTAATGCATCTGCAAGAGCCTTCCAGGGAGCTGGCTTCTCTGCCTTCCAATCACCACGAGGCTTGTTATTAAACTACTGTGCATGTCTGGGCCTTTTATAATGGACCTCCTATCCAGAAGGTAACAAACTAAGGCTGTCACAAACGCACACTAGGGTTTGCAAATTAAATTGTAATCCTGGCTTTAGACATAGAAGTTATTTTTACATTTAAGTGATACATACTGCACGACAAAACATTGAGTTCTAGCTTTCACTGTATTTTTGCAGTGAAATACATGCAGCCAAAATTTAAAGGTGGCAAGGGCTACAAGGTCAAAGCCACAAAATTTTCAAATGAATTTTATCCCTTACAATGTCAAAAGGAAAAATGGTACAGAAGAAAGAGTAGATTAATACGAGCATCCTGTACTGATTTAGGAATAATCCCTAATCATGAACAGCAATAGCCAACATCTCTGGCTCCCAACAGTGACTGTGACACACCTCCAGGGCTGAAACTCCTCTGCTCTCCCCTGGAATCCTTGCTTTCCTCCCTACTCTGGCAGTGTTCCTCGCCAAGGTGTCTGTACCTTGTTCCCCTAACTTCTAGCTCTGTTGCAGCCTAAAAAAGATGGAGATGTTGGCCATGGGGCCATGTGCTTGAGAGGAAGAATCCCCACACTTGTCCACAGAGAAAGGGGGAAATTATGTTCTTTGCATAATATGAATATCAGGTTTTAAAGGTTTTCATGGAAGTCTTTGATAAGAGACTTGTATTCAGAGTTCTAAACCAATGTCCCAAGAGAACAGAGTTCCTCAACCTTAACACTTACTATTTGGGGCTAGATGATTGTTTATGTTTACTGTGAAGACTGTGCAGCGCAAGGCGGGATGTTCAGCAGCACCCCTGGCCTCCACTCACTCAATGCCAGTAGCACCCCTGCCAGAGCAGTGGCAACCAAACATAGCCCTAGACATTGTCAAATGGCCCTTGAGGTGGTTAAAGGTGGAGGCAAAATCAACTCTGGTTGGTCAATATGTCATAGAGAATATTTATATTATAAAGAAATTGCCTTTTGTAAGGAACATGCTCTAAGAAAATCTACCCAAACATTCTCAGAGAAAGGCAAGATGATAAGCAGAGATTTAATCATCTCTAAATTTTGGTGAGGGAGGAAATAATTCACAGACCTGACTCTTTTAACTAGAAGGCCATAAAACAGAAGGCTGGAACACAGGCTTTGGGATCTACATTGATTTCCATTGATCTATGGGCTATGTGATCTTGGCAACCCACTTAAAGGCTCTGTCCTTCAGTGTTGTTCCCTAAAATGTGAGGATAATTAGTAGTATCTCTCTACCTCACAGGTTACTGTGATGATGAAGTGGCATGATGCTCACCGTGTGCATGGTGGAGTGCCTCAAAGGAGTCCGCCTTCCCCAGCTCCTTGACCAGGCTCAGGGCTTTCCCTCCAGGATGTTCCCTGTGCTCAGTACACTTCTTCCTCCCTGTAGCTTCACCAGCTCCTTCTCATCCTCCAAGTCTTAGCTTAAATAACTCCCCTTAGAAAGGTCTCCGTTTAATCTACCTGCAGCCAGGCTGTCTTGTATTATCAGTCATGGCACTCTTGGTGATACTTGCCTTGATTTATAAACTTTTATGCTTCCACTACTATTCTGTAAGTTCCATAAGGGCCAGAATCATGTTTGCTTATTCAGTCTTGTGGCCTTAACTTCTATAGCACAATGCTGGCCCACAGTATGGGATCAATAAGGATTGCTGTACGAATGAAGGGAGGAAGGAATGAATATACAAGGCTTGTTTTACCATTAATATCACCATCATCAAAGATTTGTACTGAATGAACTTAACCACTCGTCTGTTTTATAAAAATATTAGTATCAAAATGTCACAATTCGTGGTAATGTATGTAATAGTTAAAATAGAGTATTTGGTTGAGCATCAACAGGAGTGCCTTGGGCATTGCATAAAGCCTACAATTTACATGACTGCACAGAGCTGTGCCACCAGATATCCTCACCCGGAAGATCTCATTCTAGGAGAGTGGGTCCCAGCAGTTATCTCTGTGCCATTGAAGCACTTGGCTGCTATGCTGTGGGTGAAAATCACTAATTCAGACACTTCTCTGGGCCGACTGGGTTAGCCCTCCTTGCAGACTCTGGGAGAAGGAGCACTAGCTTTGTTGCTGGTTCACCAGCAAAGCAATCTTTTGTTTTTAAAATCAAAACACAGAGTCTATTTCCTTTATTAAGGAAATAATTTTTTAAAGTAATACATGGAGATAAAAAACCAACTCAGGCATAGCATCACTATACTTGGAACTGTGTTGTTAAAATACTTAAAATTTTATATTAATACTTAAAATATTAACATAAAGTATTATGTTGGCAATAATCTACACTTTTTTTTTTGCATATTTCTCATATTCTATTAATGAGAAAGAAGGTTGAATTGAAAAGCAGATAACAAATACTGGTGATAAGAAACTGAAGTTCAAGGTGGCCTAAAAAGATTCCAAGAGATATTTAACCTTACCCGATTACTTAAACTACATCCAAATTTTCAAAATAGCGCTCTGTGATTTTTTTAAAAATCACGGATAATGCTAAGAAGAGAGGAATACCTGTATACTTGAATTCGAGACTATGACCCATTCTGCCAGATGACAACAAATGAGTTTGACATATCGTAGGTCTTGTGAGCTATATATGGTTTTCACTACATCTTTTTCTTGAAAAAAATAAATAAATAAAAATTTACAATCAATCTTAGATCAAGGGCTACATAAAAACAGGTAGCAAGTCAAATTTCCCCAAGGGACATAGTTTATTAGCCCCCTGTTCCAGGGATTATCAAACTGAAGGATGACACAGGGAAGAATAAATATTGCTTGACAGAATCAGGACCCAGACACATACCAGGAGGTCAGGGCACATCAGAACTGGAAGGGACCTGGGATCTAGAGATCATCTGGCCAAAGAACTCTTCATCTACTCACTGGACAAACTAGGACATCCTGGGATTATGGGCTGGCAGAAGTAGATAGAAATAAACACATGGGTTTCTACCTGAAATCCCAGACTCCTAATCATATGAGAATAGAATGGGCATTTATGGCTTGACAGCTAAAGCAGGGAAGAATAGTTTTTTTAACCAAGAATCAGACAATTATGGGTGAAGGGTGGGATGTGGTTCCAAATTCCAGCATCCATAATAATACAGCACCACTCAACTGTTTGCCGTGAAGTAGCATAACAAGAGTCCCTGTTAGAATATGCAAGGAGGTCTGAAGCAATAGGAGGTGTTTAAACCTGAGGATGCCTATAACAGGATGTTGGAAACTGCAGAGCACAATCACATTAGGTATGAATGTGTTCTCATTGTGAGCCCTGACTGGGGGAGCAAGCGGAGGGGAGGGAAGTCCTGGGGGCAGCTTCTCACTGTGCCTGCAGCTGCTGGGACATGGGATGCAATGCATTCGTGTGCTTAAATATGTAGTCAGTAGACGGGACTATCCATTTTTCCTCAACATCTCAAGGAAAAAGCCAACTTAAGAAAGCAAGCTGAGCAGGGCGCGGTGGCTCACGCCTGTAACCCCAGCACCTGAGCTCAGGTGCTTGAGACTCGCCTGAGTGAGAGTGAGACCCCAACTTATGAAAAAAATGGAAAAACCCAGCTGGGCACTGCAGTGAGTGCCTGTAATTCCAGCGGCTTCCGGAGGCTGAGGCAGCTGGATGCCCACAGCCTGAGTCTGAGGTTGCAGTGAGCTAAGCAATGAAATGAAATTAAAAAGAAAGAAAGCTGATCTAATTCTGATCTAATTCACATGGGAGAAAAACTCATTTCAATTCAAGTTGGGGGGAGGGGGAATGAAAGAAGGGAGAGAAGGGACAGGGGAGAGGGGAGAGGGCTTGGGGTTTCTCCCACTGAATGGGCACAATGTAGGGGTATGTGGGACCTTTTGGGTGCAGGACGTAACTACAAGAGGGACTCTATTTAACAAATTTCAATACTAAGATTTGGTTGTTTGTACCCTCCCATGAACCTGAAATAAATTTAAAAAAAAAAAAAAAAGGAAGGAAGCACTGCCTTTACCTCTAGACAATGTGCTCCCCAGATGGAAAGTGGGGAGCTGTATTCTCACCCTGTGCTGCTTCTTTCTTCTCATATCTTCCCTGAGCTCAACTGTGCCCTCTGCAGACACAACACATCTGCTCGTACTCAATCTGCTTCTTTTTAATATATGACAACTTTTGAAATACTTTAAAACACCCATTCTGTAAATCTTGGCTGCATCAGGAAACAGATTACTTATTTCTTCTACAGTTCATTACACATCACGCATGCCATAGTTTCTAGACTTCTGCCATTGGAATGAATAAATAAAATGTTTTATATGATCCTGTGGAGGTAGGAAAGTTTCATATTCTAATATTCCCTGCCTCTGCTCTCGCTCAGCAAGTCCAGAAAAAGTGGACAACATATCCAAGATACTGAGGCAGGAAGTTGCATGTCTGAGACGACAGCCAAATTTTTTGTGTTCTAAGCCCATGTTCTTCTAGATCCTGGAGTACAGGCTACACAATTAAAAGGGGATCACTTAGTATGGATTGCAATAGGTAAGAGAACTCTTAGCAGCATATACCATAAGGTAAATTCTCATGAACAGAACTAATATAAGAAATAAGAAGGGAGTACAAAATCACCATTATGGAAATCCCTCCACCAGTTTGAATCCTCTTGGTTCTTTTATCCTCCATTCTTCTACTTCAACTCACTGTGAGATTCCTAGAGCTATTCCTGAAGAGGTAATACCATTTGCCAATAGAACTTCAGAGGGATCAGGTTCATACTGTCCTGGTTCAGAGTTCTTTCTACAGACCTGTATTTGATGCCGGTAACGTGGGTGAACAGTTCTCCTTAGTACATGCCTCCATCATGGTAGTCAAGGTCACGGTAGGCACCTGATGACCACCTAAGAAGACAAAAGTAGAATATGGTAGAGACAAACACGCAAACGGCAAGCAATGAACTTCCAGTGATAAAGGCATATAAATTAAAGTTGCTTGTACTCCAACTCAACTGTGTTGTAAAATCTCTTAGTTAGTTTGGAACTCTCAGTACAGTTTTGCCTATTGAAGAATGTTTAAAAATAGAGAATGGGTTCATGGACCAAACTGCTAAAAGCCTTTTACACCTTTTTATGTATGTGTTAACAATACTGTAGGTGGTAACTACCATGTATAATAATGTTTCTACGGCCAAATGCATTCAGGGCTCTGACTTGGGAAGCCAGGAACACAGTCCCTTAAATGAAGTTGGTGGTCCCTGAGCCCTCAGCTGCTGACACAAGGCTTCAGGGAATGAGGGCATAAAACGCCTCAGGGAGCAGGAATCTTCTGCCAGAACCCTGTTCAGGATCTTCTATTCTTCCACAGTCCCCAGGAATCCATCTGCTTGCTGGCTCACTACCTATCTCCCCGGCCCAGAACAGAACAGCCAACAGAACCCTTTTTATTTGCATGAAACAAACTTTTATCCATACAAAAAAAATTGTTGCTCATAACAAATATGAAGTAAAGACTTCCTCTTAAACCTGCTATTCACATCGAGACAGCAAGGGAAGTCCACATGATGGAGGGACGGGGGGAGTTCATGTGTGCAGACAAAGGGCTGAGGAAACATTCAAGTGCATCTCCAAGCAATGCCACAGCACAGTTACCCTGATTCTCTGACTCCTCACTCCTCAGCTAAGGTGGGGGTAGAAAGGGCAAGTGGCAGCTGCAGTTTGGAGGAACATGCAAGAGGTGCACAGGGGCTAGAGTTCCCAGCTGCATGAACACTAGGGCCCTCTTTAATGGGGGAAGTGAGGAAGCCACAGAATGGCTCCATCTCTCCCTGTCCCTCCGCCTAGGGCAGACACACAACCATCTGCACTAACCTGGGCTGGGGTGGCCAGGAGGGGAGAAGGGTGGAGTGTGCCCTGTGGCCGTCCCTCTACTTCATAAATGTTTCCTGAAGCACCGGGCTCAGGTCTGAGGGCCCAGAGACCAGGCGTTGGAGAATCAAGTCAACAGACAAAGATATAACGATAGCAGTTTGGAGAAAGTATGGGTTTTAAAAAAGGGAATGCATTTTTAGAGGTGGGAGATGCAAATTCTAGAAGGGGAAAAAAGCCAGAAAGGTTTCTGGAGAAGGGTCCATCTAAAGGAGTCACGGGATTTATGAGGCAGGAATAAACGGTGCAGTATTTACCTGACAAAGGGCACCAAAGCCGACAAAGGCACAGAGCAGGGTGACCAGGGCTACTCACCAGCTGCTTTGAACCAAGACTCCCACGGCCACTGCAGCGCCAGACAAAGTTTGTGACCAGCAAGAGAAAGAATCAGAGCTGTGGGTAGAGTGAGTGGACAGGCAGAAGAGAGGCTGAAGGTGGGGGAGCCACAGAGGGGGCTCCTGCAGGGCTCTGGATGAGCAGAGTGAGGAGGAGAAGTAGGAGGATGGCACTGAAAATGGAGCAGAGGGACAAGGTCAAAGATACTGCCACAGCCGGCTTTTCTAAGATACAGATTCCCCCGAACAGTGCTCAAGTGGCAGTAATTTATTGAGCTAAAGATTCTTCTGGTCATACAGGCAGGATCTGCATTCTCCTAGAATCCCAATGCTGTTTGCAAATTATCCACCCTCCATTTACACATACACCTGTGAAGGTTTTGCCATTCAGCTTTAGAACCCTCAACTCCCCCTGTGCTCCCCTCTGGGTTTCTGATCACTCTTGCACAGTCACGGAACAACTGCATACCTCTCCTGCACTCCAAATTTCACCTGCTACCCACTGTGTTATCCTCAACAACTTCACTCAACACATACAGTCAACTTTAGAAGTAAATATACAGTATTTACAATAATAAACTTTATGCTATGTATCAATAAAGACAATAAATGACATTAGAAATGAAATTTAAGATGTTGTAAAAACAAGGGTGCTTTTTCTAAGGCATCATATCACATATACTCTCAATCTATGAAGAATCCAGAGTTTAACTTTGTTAACTGTTCCCAGATGCTAGATTTTCATCATGTTTACAAGACCTTTATTTAACAGCTTTTCATATAAATGTGCATAAATATTTTTAATAAAGAGCTTAAAATTTTAGGTTCCGTGTTACCTATTTTGTAAAACAGAAGGAAAATATTTATATTAGTAATATAATGATATGAACATACTTTTTAAATAACACAAAATATTTGCCATTGGGATTTATGAGACAATTACTACTGCACACATTTTGAATTTAGAAATAATGATTCACCAGCTTTCGATGCACTCTGTACTGAGTAACTCAATATGATCATGCCTTAAAATCTAGTAATTAAAACGTGGAGATTTCTAATAGCAGACGGTTTATGATTCACAAAAAATTTAATAAGTTTTGGGAGGCATATATGTGTGAGCTCTTCTTCTAAATACTGACACAAAACTCTGGAAAAAGTAGCATTTACGTAAGAGCAAGAAAGTCAGTAACAGAAAACATTTTATGTTCCTATGAATAAATACTAGCACGCTGGTATGAAATTCAGGAGAGTCTCAAGTTTATACTTTCAATCCATGCACATGATGTTTTTATTATGTGCTTTGATCACTTAGACTTACTAACAGACTTAAAGGCCACTTAATTATCCCCAAATCTAAAAGATATACTACCATGTCATTTACAAGGTATCACTAATTAAATCCTAGTTTAAAATTTAATGGTTTGAGGCAAGAGAGTGTCATTTTGTGGTTTCCCTTCTCTACAATCCATAGTCAGAAGAATCACTCAGAAAAACTAACAGCAAAGTACAGAATCATTTTTTTTCTTTTTCTTTTTTTTTGAGACAGAGTCTCACTCTATCACCCTGAATAGAGTGCTGTGGCTCCATAGCTCACAGTAACCTCAAACTCTTGGGCTCAAGCAATTCTCTTGCCTCAGCTTCCCAAGTAGCTGGGACTACAGGTGCCCACCACCATGCCTGGCTAGTTTTTCTATTTTCAGTAGAGACAGGTTCTCACTCTTGCTCAGGTTTGTAGACAGGTTCTCACTCTTGCTCAGGTTTGTCTCAAACTCCTGAGCTCAGGTGATCTGCCCACCTTGGTTTCCCAGAGTGCAGAGATTTCAGGCTGGAGTCATCAAAGCTATGATTTCTATCTAGCAAAGTAGGAGATGGATAAAAAGAGAAAAACGAAATTTAACTAAAGTAGCAAAAGGTAGGAAAGGGGAAAAAAGAAACCATTAGAAAGTATAATACAGCTCTCTCTCCCCTCTCTCTTTCTTTCCTCACTCCTCCTTGGTGTTGTCCTGCAACATCCCCCCTTCACCAATAAAGACCTTTCATTAAAAAAAAAAAAAGTATAATACATAAAAAACTCAAAATAATGTGGAAAGAATAATTCCTAACACTACAGGCACCGCGGTGATAGGAAAGCGTGTGTCAACAGTCAACAACAAAAGCAAAGATTGTACACAAATTCCAACAATCCCACACTGACAGATTTGGTTTTTTAATCACAGTGTTTTGAGTATGTCTTCTGCACCAAATTTATCTGATGGTTCCCAAACCAAAGCATTTATCATTTTCAATCATTTAAGTAGTGTATGATACTATGATCAAACCTGTATGGAGTAATGGCTGTGAACGATGCTAGGTGTTGGTTTGGGGGGAGAACAGGGAAAATAAGAGGAAAAGAATTTCAAAGCTATTCTTTTGCACTGAAGTTTTTGACTGTCTTCTGGAATACAGTCAGCATTACAGAAACTTTCTTACTGAGACTGAACTTAGCCGATGTTCTCATGTATTTCTCTGTATACAATGACTGCTAATATACCAGCCTGACAGTATTTCACACATCTGACTCTCAGCAGTCAACAAGAACATGTTCTCAAAGGAACGAAAGAAAATATTCCCCCCCCATTAGTGATTTGTCTATAATCTTGTTAACAAGCTATGCACAAGTCATTTCTGCCATTAGAGAAAGCCCACTCAGTGGTAATAGCAATACCTGTAACAGGAGTCCGGTTTTTCAGCCTATCCACTTCCATAGTAAAGTCATCCTTCAAAAAGAGGAATCCAATAATGGAAAACAGGTAGACAAGAATGAGAGCCAGGACTGCAGTTAGAATAATGGAGCGCCCATTTCGTGTGACACTTTTAATGACATTGAGCAGAGTCTCTTCTCTATATACCAGATCAAAAAGCTACAAAATGAAGAAAATAAAAACCAAAAAATTCAATGGAACAAAAGGTCGGTAAACATAAATACAATTACAAATGCAAGCCATTATAGTTTATCTATTGAAGAAAAAAAGAAACCTAAACCACCTTAAAAATGAACCGGAAAAAAAAACCTATTTCTTTTCCCATTGAAATGTATTAATAAACTTTTTAAATAAAGATAAATTTAACACAGCACATATAATGTGCATTTATTGGTTTTATACCCAATATAATATCAATTGGAAACAGCATAGTTTTAAATTAATTTAGAAAAATAATATTGTACTTAACTAGCTTAGCTACTTATTCTTTATTTTTACTCTTACTGATATACTACAGTTACTTTTGAAATACATAAAATGGGTAAAGTGAGAAAGCTGAATTAGGTCCTCCTAAGTAATAAATAATTGACAAATTCACTAAATATATAATTAAGAGATTAGAGGTGAAATTATAAGAACAATTTTATGAGGTGGGTGCAATAGAAAACATACGAAATTCAAAAATATTTGACAAATGCAAACATCTTTCCTTACTAAAGGTGTATAATGAAAACAAAACCTATTACTTCAGTATATACTTTTGGAAACAGAGGTATATACAAAAATACAATACATGATTTTGCTAATGGGCATCACTTTCGCTAATGGGCTATTAGTCATTTTGTCTTTAGTAGCAGAAAATCTTTGCACTAGTCAAGAACCTATGCATTATCTGTAGTCAACAACAAAAGTCTATTTTATAAATAAGAGAGTTGATACACAAAACTATTATAGACTCATCAACTTGTATACATTAACTGCATATAGCATTTTGTATGTCAATCATACTTCAACAGAGTGGTTTAAAAATATAGAATATTGCATGTCATAGTTAGGTAAAAGTGCTGGGTATAATAGGACTTATATATCATAGGCAAGGAAAAAATAAAATTTTTCTGGTGAATCAGGGCAGAGAGAGAATTCATTTGCATTACTGCAAAAGAAAAATATCTACTATGATCTAACTAAAAATGATCTAACTTCACTGCCTAGAAGGTAAGTTTGTATCAAAATATAATAGACAAATCCACTGTCCAGTGTGGTTCTTTCAAGTGCATGAGGGTAAATGGAAAATTGGCCTCATTTCAGTCTTCCCACGTAGGTGTGCAAGATAATAGGACGCAAGTGTCCCGCATGACCCAAGCAAATTGGGTCAACAAGATGTTTTTAGGTCTTCCACTACTTTTCAGGATTCATTTTACTGGACAGTGGTCTCTACTGCATGTCAACCATAGGCTGGAGATATAAATAAATAATTTCTATAAAATCATGATGCTAATCTGTTTTTCAAGTTTCAAAACATTATTGCAAATTTGTATTTACTTCTTTCCTAGTTTATGGCTATAAAACAATATAGATGCAAGAAGGAAAACTGATAACCACAGGGAAAATAAAACCTCTAGAAATAATCTGAAAAATCCATTTAATGAATTAAAGATATATAGATAGGTTTAACAGCAATGACATACACGTATTAAACCCCAAACTTGTAAGACTCACTGTCTTTTTGCTAGGCTGACTCTTTATCCCCTCATTCTCACTGTTATGCCATTCTATAGAGACAAATAATTTTTTATATTATAAATAAAACACAATGATTTCAGTACCCAAGACCTATTTTGTCTCCCACACACTGTTGGAGAATCTTTAAATGTAAAGGGAAATATTATTTGGCTGAAACCAAAAGCAATCTGTCATATGAAGCCTGGGTCAAGAGGTGGGGAGGCTGGTTGCTTCTCAGAGGGTTTGATAAAGGACTCCACCGCCCATGTGGTTTCCCAAAGAAAAAGACTAAAAATGATGATAACTCATTCTTTTCCTATGAAATTCTAAAAATAACATAATTTGTCCTAAATGTCAGGCCTTGTTTAAAAAAAAAAAAAATCAAAGGAAGAGGCATAAGAAGCAGCAGCATTGTGTATTTTTCCAGCAGTGACTGTCCACGTGGAGAGGTACTCACCAGGAAGCTATAGAAGAATTCGTGGACAAAGAGGCCCAGCATGCAAACCAGGACATATGCTACATGGTACAGAAAGGCCACATCCAGGATGACAGCCCGGTACCCTCGGGTGAACGTGCCACGATTTCCAACAAAACTCACCAGAAATACGATTTTATTACAAAGCTAAAGGGAGGAAAAGATTAGAGATTACTGTCTTACTTATCCTGAAACGCACATCAATAGCAGGACACGGATGCAAACTAGTATTCACAAAAGTCTTTGATTTTCGATCATGATTTCTCATTTTATAGTTTTTGAGCACTGCTTACAAATCTGCATGTAAACATAAAACACATTTGCAAACCGTGTATCCTTTGCAGTTCTAGGGAAGGAGAGAAGAATGATGAGAGCTGCAGCTATACAATCAAGGCAGGCCTGAATTTTAATCCTGGACCCTCCCGTGACTGTTGTGTGATCTAGTTCATGCAACTGCAGGCCTCAATGGTTTCTCTTGAAAAATGGGAATAAACAAAAGAATTGCCACCTCATAGAACTCTTGAGAGGACGAAATGACATAATGCATACGAAGCCCATAATAGTATGGCTTTTAAAATATTACTTTTATCATAGTTTTTACATTCCAAGTAAAACATAAAATGTTTTTATTATGCTGGGAATATAATAAAAATATCTTTTCAGAAAATTTTCAGAGATTTGTCCTTGTTTTTCTTTTATCCTAGATTTTAATCTTAAACAAGTCATTAAAATTATTTTTGTATTCATTGACTTCATACACATAGGAAATATAAATATTCTTATGTTCCTGGGTTAAAATAAATACAATGTACATATGTGTTTTTTAAGCCGTATGTGTGGGCACTAATTCAATAAACATTTTGGAGTGTTTATTATGCCTTTGACCATGCAGAATATACTCAAAGTATATTTTATATTGCCTTTCATGGCATGGTTTTGGAACATAGAAATTTATATTGAGACTCTTTTGGCAATAACAGTGATCTGTGCAATAATTTCCAAAGAAAACAATTATCATAAAGTTGGTGTCATTTATTTGGTTCTATTTGGTTCACTGCATTATTTATAAACCAAAGAGCCAATTTGGCCTCAGTCATCAAGGAAGGAATTACAGAATGCTAGAGTTCATAGCTCCTGCTTCCTAACCATTCCCCGAGTTCTTTAGGTTATCTAATGGAACCACGTGTGTCTTTCAATTGTCCAAACCAGGCTTTGTGAAAACAAGTTGTTCTTTGCAACAGTGTTTAATGGAATGATTTTAAATAACGTAAGAAGGAGCAAAACACTTTGAGGCAAGTTAAAAGTTAAGAGTTTAGAAAACCTTTTCCTTCCAATTTCTGAAGTTCAAATCAGTACAGCTGAAACAAGAGGTGAGTCATTACTTCACGTTGTGAAGAGTCGACCAAATCAACCACACAGCAACTAAAAGGGCCAAACCTTTCCTAAATGTTCCCCTGATGAATGATTAACTAGCCTCTCAATAGCCAATATTATCACTCCATTCCTCATCTTGTTAACAATTTCCATAAGGTCAAATAGAAAGTTTTACTTTACTATTTAATGTTTCATCATCAATAGTTTACACCATTATTAAATATAGCTACAGTATAATGGATGTCTTTATATTTACTGTCCCAGATCAGGTTTAATATTTTAAGAAGTTGTAATTTAAAAACCTAAGTAATAAATAAAAGGTGCCAATCTATATAAAGCATGTAATGATAAGTACTTGCGAAAAAAGTGCAAAATAGAACGTTCAGGAGAAACAACATTCAGCAATATATTCTTTCAATTGTTGACTGCCTATTATTTAAATTTGCCCTGTTGACCTTGATTTATCCACTGTAGTTCATCAATATGAACTAGAAATAAGAAGTTCTATAAAAATAAAGTTAAAAATTAGAACGTTCTCAGAAGGATGAATGACATGTTTGAAACGAATTATTTATAAGTGTTTTCTGATCTTAATCCTCTAAATTGAATCATAAAAAATTATTTAGGAATACTATTAGTAAGCCCCATCTACTGAAGAAAAATAATACATTGAATTCACATTTTCAAAAAGAACAATACATTTCAGTTCTCAAAGAATGCAAAAGCGAGGGCACATTTCTGCCTAAGAGTCTCTGCCATTTTCACACACAACCCAAAGATTTGCCTTATTTGTTTTTGGGTTTTTGTATTTGATTTTTTGAACCTTGCCCTAGAGCTTGATGGATACCCGTTTTCTTCACTAGGTCTCCATGTGGAGTGGAGTCAAGTTAGTACTGGTGGTCACACTACCTCTGTCAAGATCAGAAATAAAGATATTATCCTTTTGTTTTTTAAAGTGTTCACATTAAGGAGAAATGAGTGCAAGAATAGATGATGTGGGTGGGAAAGATGTTGAACTCTGGTTTCTCTTCCACCATGAAATTTACAAATTGTTTTTACACAGCATTTTTCCAGGAAAGCTGGGAATATTTATGCTGAGAATAAACAAACTGCAAAAACATTCTCCCTTTTCACGTCATGAAAAAGTTGACAATTGTTTCTAATCAGTCCTTTATTTGTCAACACCATTGTGTAGGCAATCATTTCTATGGCAAAAGTCCACACGGGTGCCAAGAAATGAAAGGTTTGGGAAGTGGGTAATATGGTTAAAAGCCGTGCTCTTCTGAGCTGCTGAGAAGGGACCCTTGGGTCAACAAACAGATACCAATACAAATGACCACAAATGACAACCTATACATTGTTTTCTTTCTTTATCTAGTCATCATAGCTGCCCTTCATATAGTTTTTGTTGCAAACAGGGTAAAGTGCATGATGCTAGGCGAATAGGGGGATGGCAGAGAAAAGCATCAGTGTAAATTTTCTGGACAGTCTTTAAAGAGTGATTTATACCATCTAAATGGCATACCAATAGGTAAAGTAATATTAATGTTTGTTTGTCAATTAACATATATTATACTAATGCAAATGCATTAATTTTAATTAGGCAAATAAATTACTCAGTCTTCTAAGCATTTTCAAATATACTTCATAATTCACTGCTATGTTTTTGTGAGAATGTTAATAGTCCAGCCCAGGGGGAAGACACGGTGGGAGGGCCACGTGGGTTCCAGGTGTGGCTCTGGCTCTGCTGGCTTTGGTAAAGCCTCCTGGTCTCTACAGGACTCTGCCTCCTTATATTTAAAATGAAATGGTTAAAAGTGAATAAACATGAGGTTCCTGATAGCTCTAGAATTCTATGTGATGTCTTTTCATAATTTTTTTTTTCCTGAGACAGAGTCTCACTCTGTTGTCCAGGCTAGAGTTCTGTGGCGTTAAGCCTCGCTCACAGCAACCTCAGACTCCTGGGCTCAAGCAATCCTCCTGCCTCAGTCTTCCAAGTAACTGGTACACAATGTCCTCTAAATGTCTCTATTTTGTGATCACAGAAATTTATAGCTGCCATGTCTTTTTCTTTATATTATTCTTTTGGTCTTATTTGGTCTTATAGGTACTCTGTCCCTAATCAGGAATTCTCTCTCCAGATCTTATATTATTCTTATGGGAAAAAATGAGACCTATTTTACAGGAATAAATTACAGGAAGAAAAAATGAGGTTGTCTATGTATGTATTGAAAGGTAAGAACTGAATTTATAATCTTCAGCTCCACCTCATATTTTTCATCAACTACGTGTAAATCAACTTTCTTCCTTAAAATAAGATTTGATTTTAAAATCCCCATTTCAGTGGTATTACGCAGGATAAAGTTCTAAGGTAAACGTGTCAGGCAAAATTTCTGAGCAGTCAAAATCACCCTGAAAATCCCAGTCATATGAATGTTATATCCCATTATTTTTATTAATCTACATAATATTAAAATTATAGATCACTTTTCTACCATTATCTACATCCTCCTGCCCCTTAGGTAATGGCAAGCCAATGAGAGTTTCGTAATGAACCTCTTATGTTAGAAGTTAAGGTAGATGATATTTGCTATAACATTTTTATTAATCCACATAATATTAAAATTATAGATCACTTTTCTACCATTATCTACATCTATTTAAATTGCAAAAAAAAAGTATAGTAAACAAAGGTGATATAAATGGTGATATCTCTCACTAAATTTAGTGTATCTCTATCCCAGCACTAGAACAGTTTTCTACTTCTGCAACTGAATACCAGCAAGTAGTTAGGAGCGTTCAATGACCACACTGTATGAAAAAAGTGTGTGTGTGTGTGTGTGTGTGTGTGTGTCAGAGAGAGAGAGGCAGAGAGAGAGACAAACTGTATCTCTTTTGACAAACTGTATCATTAAATTAGCATGTTAAGTGAACATTTGGTGGGACTCAGCCTTATGGCTTAGCAGTAACATGAGAACTCCCCGAAAACTATCTATAGGCAAGTGGCTAAGGACACGATGACCCTATTACATTTGACCAGGGTGGCTTATTGTTAATAGACCAGCTACCTACTGAACTCTATTTGCTGCTCCTCTCTGCAAAATGGTGAGACCAAGTTATTAAATTATACATTTCCAGGCAACAGCAGAAAAGAAAAAAACACTGTGGATAAGAAGCATTTATAAGAGATTAAAAGATATTTCCCTGATATTAACTGCATTATTATTTATTATAAAAAATATCTAAAATCTAAACAGTAAGTTAATGGAGTGGTTAAACAGATTATATAACATCCATATGACTGGAAATATTATAGTTATTAAAATGAAGTTCACAAATAATTTTAGTTGTGTGAAAAAACAGTAAGAGCCTCCAGATTTATAAGACGTGTGCTTATATTTGTCAGAATAATACATTATTTTCCATTACCAACGATTAACAATGCCGTGTAGCAGATGGGTAGAAAACTATTCTGGATAATGAGATGTACTCTACAGCAGAGGAAAAAAGAAACTTTGACTTTTTGGAAACATCTCAAATATTAGCTAACTCCTACGACAAGGTAAACTTGTTGAAATCTAGATGAAACTTAAAATTTTAGAAATGGGGAAAGATAATAAAAATGAAGCACCATAATAAGCAGAAACTGATCATACTAAGTGCTTAGAACAAGATTGAGGCCTTTCTTCCCACTCGATTAGTTTTCCCAAAAAGGGACTTTCTGCATTTGCTTAACATTGTGAAAGACAGAGTCCAGAAATAAATAACTCTGAACCAACACACAAACACTTTCATGATCATGATGGCAATGTTTTACAACTGAATAGTGCTTCACACATTAGACACTTGGTAAATGGTATCCATTATTACTATCGAATCATTTCACTGCTGTTCTTTTATAAATCTTCCACTCTTATCTCCTTAACAATGTAGTAAGGACAGACCAGACTTTAATTTCTTCTTTTCACTAATGAGAAGAATGAAATTCCGAGGCTTGCTGATTTGCCTAAAGTCTAGAATTCTGATTTTCCTTAAAGCAGAGGTTCTCAACCTGTCGGTCGTGGCTCCTTTGTAACAGTGAAAATACATCGCACATTAGGAAGGTTAAGAACCACTGCCTTAAAGCAAAACTGTCGGGTAGATGACTTCTTTAGTTTTTCCTATTTCTGACACCCATAATTTTGGCACTTAGAGTTTCACTTGTTAAACAATGCTAATTTTACAGCAGAGAAAAAATAAATCCTTTTAATTTTTTGAACCATCTCAAATTAAGTTAATAAATATACTAAAACATAAGGTATGCATATAAAACATGACAGCTTTAGGTTTTCATTTATTCTTTCCTCCTGCCCCTTGGGTAATGGTAAGAATTTTGTAATGAACCTCTTATGTTAGAAGTTAAGAGGGCAGCGCCTGTGGCTCAAAGGAGTAGGGCCCCATATACCGGAGGTGGTGGGTTAAAACCCAGCCCCGGCCAAAAACTGCAAAAAGAAGAAGAAGAAGAAAAAAGAAGAAGTTAAGGTAGATAATATTTGCTAAAACATTTTTATTAATCCACATAATATTAAAATTATAGACCACTTTTCTATCATAATCTTCAACATCCAAATCACAATTATTTCACTGAATTTATTCCTAAATCACAAAGTTGATTATTTTCTTTGGATCAAAATGCCTGGAGTGGTCGACCATAATGTACCATCTGGCTGTGCAAACAGCTGTTTATGCTGTGCATGGTAGAAGAGCCTCCACAGCTTCATATGGCTAATAAGATAGATACATAAATTTACAAGCGTATTCTTTCTCACTGAAGAAATTAAAGTAAAATACTTGCATATGAACACTCATTTGCCATGGTGGAATTATTCTCACCAAACTAGACAGAAGTTATCTTTTTATCCTGTCCCATGAAAGGGGAAACAAAAGTGCTCTAGATGGTTTTGGTTTCCCCCAGTAATCATTAGAATGTTATTCCCTAACACTTTATATATTCTATATATATGGTCTGAAGAAAAACTGAAATGTAAATCAGTGAGTCTGAAATGTCAGCTTCTGGCTACAAGAAACATATCCTCCACCTCTTGGTATTTTTTCTGCCTATTAAATAAAAGAGGCCAGTAAATTTTTGTTATTTTTGGTCCAACTCCAGCTGTCATTTCTCTCTGTCAAATTTGGATTTTTTTCACTTGAATTAATGTCCTACTGAGGGGCAGTTACCAGTTTTGTGAATATTATTTGTGCTTCTTCAAGTAATATGGTTCAATATTCAAAGTATTTTTTTAAAGCCAAACACATAGATTTAGAAAACATTATTATTTTTTTAAATTTCAGATTGTTTGTATGAGTACAAACAATTACGTTATACTATTTGCATTTGTTAGGTAAAGTCCAAGTTGTAGTTCAGCCCTTCACCCAGGAGGTGTGCCATATAAGTTGTACCTGTTCAGTGAGAGCTCCCTCCTCCCTCTCCCCCCACCACTTGAATTTAGTTGCATTTTTTTCTTGTGTGGGCATGTAGCTGTTCATCTACTGGTTTCATATTAGTATTGAGTACATTGGATGAAATTTAGAGAAATTCATGAAGATTCTGTTCTATAATGAGCTTGGCAGGTAATATTGCAAAATTAGCTTATTTCCAAAGCATTGAAAGTATAAGTTCAGTTCATGTGAACACTTTTTTTGGATGTTTAAATGCCAGCTATTAGGGTGGAGAAAACAGAGTTAGGAGAGGAAACGTATGGAATAGTAGATTCAGTATGTTACAACATTCTTTGTTGACAAACTTCTTTGTATGTACAGTACTTTTCCCTTTATAGACATGACTATTTCATTTACTTATTGTCAATACGTGCCACATATTTTACATGCAAGAAGCCCTGCATGTGTAAGAATACAAAGATGACCATCCATTCATTCTCTCACCCATTAGTTTATTTATTTAGAAATATTTACTCAGTACCTATGAAGTTCTAGACATTAAATGACTAATCATTATGCTTAAGAATGGTACAGTGTAGTAGGGGAGATTAAGCCCTAACTATAGATACTAGAATATAGGATATGGGAGAAAGCCAGTAAAGGATAGAAAGAGCGTTAGGTATTCAGCAGATATACAGCAATACTTATTGGCTTACCTGGACATTTCTCATTTCATCAACCTTATGATTTAGCTTTTCTTAACATCCCTTTATGGATCTACTATGCATAAAATGGCTTGTACCCTCACAATTTTATTTCTCGGGTAAAATTATTTCTATAAATGTATCACTTGCCATTTGAAATAATGCTCTGGCCTACTTATTCTAAACTCACCTAACTCAACTAAAAAATGCACTTTCTTATTCTAATATTTTAAAATTTGGTGAACAAAAATTAATCTCATCTATGCCTTTTACAAGCTTAACACATTTGTTCACATAAAAAGAGCCCAATTTCATATTTTCTCAAAGGTCATTTGATGAAAAGGACTTACTTCCAAAATTCTACTGAATAATTTAATCTGTCTTGGGTGATTTGGACATCATTTTAGGATGTTAACAGTGGCTATTTTTGTCAATAGCTGTAGGTATAGGATGCAGTAGACATTAAAATCAGATTGGATTAAATTGATGGCAGAACTGGGTGATGCCCCAAATGTTACCTTCTTAAATAAGTAAATTTATTTTACTTGTAATTTTTTCTTTCTCTTAAAATTAAATAAGGAATTTACAATTATACTCTGTTTAATCAAGATTCACAACAATTTAGAATTCACTGTGTATAAACAATTTAAAAGCATATAGTTACATTTTTATATTTTATACATTTTTAAGTAATTCTGCAACAGTAAAAAGCTAAGTGAAGTACTTACATTAGCTGCACCGAGAAGTATTAATGTAGGCCCGAGACCTATTGTATATATCGATCTGAGCATTATTGATACAAGAAATGGCCGAATACCCACAGGTTTAGAGAAGAAAAACAGCATAGATGTGCAGATTGCGACTGCTATCCAAAGAAGAACCGAGAACAATGGAGAAAGTGTACCTGTAAAATGTGGAAGAAGTTTATTTTTACTGAGAACAAAACTAGAAAATGCCAAAAGATTGGCTACTTTACTTTATAGGCTATAGCAAGCCGAGCCATCGTGCGCTGAATTCAAAACAATCCTACTCTACACTCTTTATATTTCAAGGATTTATCTTTGAACACATTACTCATTATTGTATTTATCAAAAGTAAGTGCGCGAATTGCTCACCTTTCTTTCATATGGGAGTGATCTGCTAAATACTTTTGATAGACCTACCTCATTTGGGAAACTTAATTCAAAATGTATGATGAATGCCCATAAGATGAATGGCTAAATCATGTGAAATCAGTAGTTTTTTTCATTGAATTCACACCTTGTCTTGTTCTATTATCATCAACTTTCCATTTTATACATTTCTACGAAGACTCCAATATGTACAACACCCAGTCTTTATAAAATAGACACAAGCTTGAACTGCTAAAGCACACATATGTGTACGAAGGTACATGTATGAGTGTGTGTATTTGAAAGGCCCACCCAAGTCCTAAAAAAAAAAAAGTTGAGGTATATTATAAGGATGAATAAAACAAAAGTTCCAAATGTTTTAAAAATGAACTCCATTACAGACAAGATTTCTTAGCAACTGCCTTAAATGGAGGATTAAAATAATATATTTTCTTAGAAAAAGAAGTACAATTCATGGCCATGGGCACTGACATGGGTACTGAAGGCTGCCCCCTCTGCAGGGCCTGTGGTACTGCACTAGCAGAGAAAATCAAGGAGCAACATTCTGGGGCTGATGGGGTCAGCTCTGGGACCTCCAACATTTGTCTGTAGGCTGATGTAGTCACAAGGGAAACAACAAAATGGAGATTTTCCACTAATTCCTTTGGCAAATATTCTAAAATGGTTCTTGTTCTGTGGACCACACCTCTTTATATTGTTTATAAAATTTTACTACCGCGCATCATGCAAAATACCTCAACAGCTTTGGTGTACAGAGCTTTTATACTACCATCGAAACCCCGCTTCCTCAATGAATCCTGAACTAACGAAGCTTTTAGTTCATAGTGAGTGCTAACAGATCTCAAAAGTAGGTAGGGAGATCCTGTCAGATGTTAGAAAAAATCAGATAGCGAACAGCATTAGTTTAGACATGTTCATTTTTACAATGTTTGTTCTTATCATGTTGTCTCTTAAAGCAAAAAATAATGAAAGAAGATTGGGAAGAAAGATGGGATCTTCCCTCTTACCTAATTTATGATCTGATAAGATTAACTGGGAGATGGAGAAAGAAAATAAGTAAAGTGCTTTGGAAGTTACTTGCCTTCTGGCAATGCTAACAAAATGGGTACTCTACTCATATTTATGACCATGTTGGCTTGAGAGCATCCTATGAATACCAAATACAGCCTGACCTCCACCTGCCTTGATTTCTAGACGTCAAAGAGCCAAAGAGAGAATCCTGCCTTTAGCTCTCTCTCTTGGTCCCTGGGACTTGAGTATAAAGTGGGATGTGGACCTGGGCTTTATCCCTGTGCCTGTTATGCAGTAACAAATATCTCTTGATTAAGTAAATAAACAAAAACAGACCCTGTGAGTTCATTTTGAGTAATCAGGTGTCCAGTTACTCCTCAAGTTGTGGAGCTTCACTTTTAAGTGTATTAAAACTGCCACATCATCATTTATACCTTCAGCCAGTCATTGAACTTGTTAATACAATTCATAAGTAATGTCTTGATGTGACATTCTTATTCTAGAAGTCTCAGATTTGGCACAGACAATCACACTGTGCGTTGTCATTAATGCCTGATAAACTAACTACATCTTCACTATTATTTCCAGGACAGTATGTGGCTCACTGATTAAATAAGAAATTATAGTCATGCACCTAAAACTGGGCGTTTGATCCCTCTGCACAAAGAACTCAAAGAGTGTCTAGCATACTACCTTGCACAGAATTTAATGCTAAATGTGCATTTGTGGAATGAATAAACTTCCACGTACTATTTAATAGCTATTAAAACAGCTATTAATTGACAAGATGTTTATAATTATCGTCTATAAGAATGACAATACTGGTTTCTAACCGAAGATTCAATTCTAAAAAAAAGAAATTAAAATCTCTCCGACAAACTTTAGAGACGATAGTACAGATTTTCAAAGCAATCATTACCCATCAATGATAGGAAAGGAGGAATGTTTTTTTCTCCTCAATACTTTATATTTGTGTCAATTCTATTATACTATTTTTATAATGGAAAAATTTTTAGAATTTACCCTATACATTTTTAACTCTATAAAATAAGAAGTTTATCCTTTAAAAAGAAAATTCAGACAGCAAAATTGGAAATTCCAATTCACATAATGGAACTCTGTAATCTACATCATGCTGACTTGTTTATAGTTTACTGGACAGAACATGCTGCTTCTCCCTTCTCCCCCTGCACGTAGTCTCAAAAGACTTCCTATTTCCTCTCCTTCAGTCCAGTTAAAGAAGACATCCACCCATAAATCCATACAGGTCGTTAGTATTGTGCCTTATTCTTTTCCTAGTACCTTAACTAGTCTAGGAGCTCCTTGAGGCAAGGATGGGTTTACTAATCTTTGCATTTCTAGGGTTTAGCACAGTGCCTGGCACTAGCGGCACTCTATCAATAGTTAAACGGAATGAACCGAAATCACCTTGAAGCATTTTTTTTTTTACACAAATCACTTGATAGAAAAAAAAAAAAAAGAACTGCACCTCACATTTGAATATGAAATTTTAAAAAGTACATACTTGTCTTGGTATAAGAAATTTCCATGGCATCAATTTTCTCTACTACCTAATCTACCTTCACCAAATCCAGACTAAGGATTGTTGGCACAGCAATTTTCAACTTCTGCGTGGATATCAAAGAGATTGCCTGGCATCAACAACTGTGCTTTATTCCTCAACATCAGCATATGTTTCTTTTTTAGAGGAGCATATGTTAACCCAAAAGCTACAAAAACCATTCAACCAAAGAAACCAAAACCAAAACCAAAACTTATGACCACAAAAGTAAGCCCTGGTCTCTTGAATACATTCAAACTGAACTCTTGAAACACTGGCAATAAAAGGAGATTCTCTATCTGTGAACAGCAGGTGGAGGGTGCCCCGTAAACTGGTCCTCTGAGAATCATCTTCCCCTTAAATATCTCCCTTTAGTTACTGCACACCACTACCCTGGTTGAAGGGAGATACTATTTTCCCAGTGACTATTTAACCCAAGTTGAACCAAATATTTGGGCACAAGAAACTCCCAGTAGCTCAGGTATTACCAGGCTGGAAAATACAGCTCATTCCCTCTGCCAGCTCCTTCATTCCCATTGCCACATTGACCTCCGTGACTCTGGAGAAGCATGCAGTAGGGTCTGGAGTTAGAAAAGGTGGCAACTTTTAACCAGAGCTCTTTTTTTTAGCCCAAGATTTACCAGGTGATTCCATGATCAATTTCCATAGCCAGAATCATGGAACTTCAGGGTTGGATAGTATTCTTATATTTACATATATATTTTTTATTTTTAAACTTTTCAAAACTCTTTCAGACTTAATAGCTGCAAAAATAATGTAAAATTTCCCAAATATCCTTCACCTAGATTCCCCAATGTCGATACCGTACATAACCACATTACAATGATAGATATCAGGAAATCCACATAGATAGCCCACTTTTATCTAACCTCAAAGTTGGTCAAGGGCCTTTTTCTAGACCAGGATCATACTTTGAATTTAGTAGTGATGCCTCTTCAGTCTCTTCTAAGTTGGACAGTTCCTCAACCTTTCTTTATCTTTCATAAGCTTGGTATCTATGAAAAGTACTGTCCGTTTATCTTGTAAATGTCCCTCATTTTGAGTTCCTCAGTTTGTTCATTTTTGGCAAATAATGTTATGTCCTTGTTAGTGCAATGTATCAAGAGGCTCATGACATGTCTCATTGCTGGTAACATTAATGTTGATCGCTAGTTAAAGTGATTTTTCTTTTTTCACGTTAAAGTTACTACTTTTCCATTTGTAATTAATAAGCAAGCTGTGGGGAGATACTCTATCACCATGTCAATATCCCATTTCTTATTATATACTTTTCATGATGCATGTATGGTCACCCATTAATTTTAATGCCCATTAATAATTCTAACTACTGTAATGTTTGCCAAATGGTGACACTCTATTTTCATCATTCTGTCTACATTATATTAACAGAAATAAAATGATAAGGAAGAGCTCTCTCTTCTCACTTCTCAAAATGGATTCCTCAATTTTTATTTTATTCTATGTGTTATAAAACATTACTACCAATAATTTTTTTCTCAAAATTTTTTCAGATTTGACCACTGAAAGGCCTTTCCATTTGGGTCCTGTGTTCTAATGACATGGTCCCATCATTTCTTGAACACTTTTTGAAGAAATTAAAAAATATATATAATATATATGTATATCCATCTTCAATCTAATCAATCTTTCAATCACTTCAAAGTGCTCCCGGCGAACAGTCATCCAGCCTATTCAACAAAATCCAGCATCCGAGAACTTTCAACACCAGCACGGAATTTTCCTTCTGCAGACAGCTCTGATGGCCAAGTGTGCTTATCAGTCTTGGCTCTGTTTCCTCAGCCTTCCTAGCTATGCATCATTTTGAGACTGAGGTTTGGAGACTGAGCTAATACATCCAAAATGTTAACCTGATTCATAGATTATAAATAATTCATCCAGAACTGTAATCAGACAACCCAGAAACAGCCTTGGGCTTCCACAGCTCATGCCCTCTCTTCCCTGTAAGCACCACATCTACTCAGATACTTCAGATGGAGCCTCTACCTGGGTTACTACTGCTAACTCCTATCTAGTCCTTTTTCACGGGTCAAGTCTGCATCTGCCCATGATGGGCTACCATGTTTCCCAGTCTTGTGTTTGCTAGTCCTATTTCTTTCTGAGGCTGTGGCCTCACTTCAACTTCTCTTCTATATGTGGTTTCAAGTCCCTGTTCAAGGACCAGTTGCATCAGCAATACCTGGTGAGTGTATTAAAGAAATACACTATTTCTTGACTCTAGTCACAAATCATTAGGCAAATCTTAAGCCACGGCTTAAGGAATTTAGACCTGTCAGGAAGATTAAGTGAAATTATGTATGTGAAGTGCTAAGAATTTTGTCTGACCCAATCTAAATGCTAAATAGTATCAGTTGCTGTTATTACTATCAGTATTACTACTATAACTATTATTAGGCAGATACTGAAAACACACCAGGTGTTCTGGTCTCTTCTCAATGAGTACAGAGCAACTGTCCAGAGGGGTGATATTTCCCATCAATATTATATTTTACGTACAATAGGTGGCAGCAGAGGCTATAAACACTGGCTCCAGTGGTCAAGAATACCCTGGATTGGAACTCAGGGAAAGGACACTTAGGTCCTGTATGGAGAGCCACCTGTTATCAACGTGCTTCCAATCCAGCCATTCATGGAGAAAGGTCTTAGACTGGACACAAAAAGGTTAGTCTTCTACTCTGAGATTTGCAATTCTTATGCTTTCTGGGTTTCCATCTCTTCATCTGTCAAATGAGGGCTTGATAGTAAATGGTTTCCAGGATTGCTTCCATCTCTAAGGCTTTATGCTTCTATTAACTAGGACTCTACAGTCTTTTCAGCATTCTGTGAGCAGATGCTACTAATTTATCATTTCATGCAGGACTTCTCACAAGAGTTACATTCTTCTGTGCCAAGAGTTGCATCACTAAAGGAGACTGCACACGGTGAAGAGAAAGCTGTTTCCACTTCCTGGTGTATTTGCTGCCTCCCCGCATGGACGGCCAAATATTTGCTACATTTTCACTGCTGTCTAACTCATATAACCACTCCATCATCCAATAGCCTTTTGTCATTGATGTGACTTCTAAAAAAAAAAGTGGTTATTCATGACCACTCAGATGACAGCTAAAGTTTAGATCAGAACTTGGATATCTCTGTTACCTGCAATGAACTTGTAAAATAGCAAATTCCTCTGGGATTCTCATTTACTTTCCTGCCCTCTTCCAGTTCATCTGAAATAGGCTTAAATACCTGTTGTTTTCCTCATACGGTCTTTCTACTAGGCTTCCCTCTGTAGTATAAATATTTATGCTATACCGATAACAACACGTAAACTTCATTGAAAGCTTACCAAGTATTCTTCTAAATGCTCTACTTACAAGCACAGTGATTTTTTAACTGGTGTACTTTGTGAGGATTTTAGGTGGGCCACAAAAAATTTTAAAGATCATTAAATAAATTATTTTAGAAAGAAGTTTAAAGCACAGAAAGTATATTCTTTCTTACACTCTTTTTTTTTTTTTTTGAACAACACAATTTAAGTGTGCCATGGGAGTCTAACTATAGGTTCAAGTGTGCTGTGCAATTAAAAAGGTTGAAAAACACTGGTATAGCACACCTCATTATATTCTCTCAATACTCCCGTGAACAGATGAGATACAGAAGCACTTCATGATTATTATCTGCTGATTTCTCACTTTTAGTTTTATGCCTTTCTAAATTTATTCACCTGATTATATCCCAAACCTGTAACTTATTTTCCCCTGCACTTTCTCAAACTTAAAACAAAACTTACTTCCCCAAACCCCACCCTTCAGCACATTTCTTCTGTATTTCCCATTTTAGTTAAAATGGTATAATTTCTCTTATCTTTGCTTTTGTAAACTCTCATGTATTATTAGTTTAATAATATTAATTTCATAGCCAATATCCTTTATCCCTATTATTATGTTCTTTCTTATGCTATTCCTTTTTGAAGCCTTAGATTATTAATATTTAATTCCATTTGTTATCCCTAACACAGTATTATAGAATTAAAATTTTATCTTTAGCTTACAGGTATGCTCATTATAGAAACCTCAGACAAGACAGAAACAGAAGCAAATTAAATATAAACACCACTATTTAAGGAGATGACAATTAATACACATATTTAGACACAACTCTCATTCACATAATTTAGATGACACAGTATAAAAAGCTTTCGGTCATAATAATTAGGTAGAAATAATAAAATTTTTCATTGCTTTATTTACTAATATATAACTCGAGTAACTATTCTGTAAATACGTTCTTTAAAAAGTAACATTTCTATGGACCACACTTTTCTGCCTATTCCCATCAGACTCTCTTATCAATAAATACAGAAAAATCTATTTAATAGGATTTAAATGATTGTTATTTTTCAATTCTAAAATTCAAGCAGGAACTGTAAAATATTTGTCATTTAAGGAAGAGCAAGCACTTGCCTTCATCTCCATCATCCCCAAATGGGTAGAAAAGAGCAACAGCTAAATTGATGAAGACAGCCAGGTTGAAGGAGATGCTCCCCCAGAGAGAGATGTGCCTCGAGAACCAGAACAGGGCAGCGTTACCTGGGAAGCGGGGAGTGCAAGGGACAGAAAAGAAAAATAAACTTTGGTGTCAATGCATGAGGGTAACTAAAGTAATATTTTACTAAATGCATCACTTTTGCAAGCTGTTATAAAAGTTTATCCAAATTACATTTAATATGACTTATTTTTTTTAGAAAGTTAGTTAAAAACAATCAGTACCATAAGGGAAGTTTCTATTTGACTCCTTCTTTCATCCTTCAGCCAGTTTACACCTAAACCATTGTGGAAGGGTGAGTGATGTTGCAATTACTAAAGGTGATCAGAGAGAGTGATTCTGGAATAATTCTTTCTAATCTATCCCCAGAAAAGATTAGGGGGAAGGTAGTTTAGCAGCTGCCTGGGGCCCCTTTCGATGGAATGATGTACATCACTGTACAGTTTGGTAATGCTGATATATTGGTCCCACTCCCATGCCTTAAAGCCAAATAAAAACCCCAAACCCCTAGCACAGATATATCTCTGACGAAAATTTCTATGACCTGGTCACAGTTACCTGAAACTCTGAAACCTAATAACAGGGCCTATTAATACTTACTGGGAACTAGTGATTTATAATATTATCTATATTTAAACCTTAATGCTTCCTAAGAACTTGTTGGGTTTGAAATTGCAGAAGACAACGAAAGCTATCGTAAGAATTACTAGAAGGTGGGAAAGGCTTTGCTGAATATTTTCAGAAAAGGGACTCTGTGTCTGCCATTACAAATGAATTAGTAAATGTATCTACCAAATATAGTTTACATGAACTGAAAATCTGGTATAATTCAGTTCTTTCCACCTCTGCTAAATAATTGAACAGATACATAATGCACATAAGTTTGAATAGGAGCCAAATGGATTAGACTGCCCTGAGCACCCACCTGGCCCCTTCAGGTCTTATTCATTCTCTGACTTATAAGATCTTAAAACCAGTATTAAAAGACTGGAGTTAATCAACAGGAAAGGCACATCGATTTTCAAATAGAGATTATAAACTCGTCAGATATAAACTGTGAATTTAAATCTACTCTGCTGTGGCGGGTGCCTGTGGCTCAAAGGAGTAGGGCGCCGGTCCCATATGCCGGAGGTGGCGGGTTCAAACCCAGGCCTGGTCAAAAACTGCAAGAAAAAAAAAAATCTACTCTGCTGCTTACCTCCCTTCAGTATATCTGGTTTTTCTTCTCTTGGAATGAAACATCCCAGCACTGGAATACACCATGATTAACTATGTCATTTAACTGGCTAATGTATCATAAACATCTGCATCCCCATCATTCCTGAATTAAGAGTCCTCATTTTTAAAGGCAGACTAGTTAGACAAAATTAGAAGATGTTGATGTGTATATTTCTAATAATAAATCTTTACTTATGGCTCAACCAAATGAATTAGATTCTGCTGAGAACCTCATAATGTGCTGATTCCACACTTGAAGGTAAAATTTACTTTCGAAATTATTTTAAGATTTATTCTTTGATAAATGACAAAAGTATATTTCATCCAAAAAGCACAGACCCCACAACATTAGTTCATTATTCAATTTACTTTTTTTTTTGGTTAAGGAAAACAATGTAAGTTTTACAAATGCCCCAAATAAAAAATTACTGTCTTCATATGTATTTTGGATGCCCCAGGTTATTACTGAATTCCATAAGGCTGTACATGGTAAAATTCTAAGGGGCCAAAATTTATTTCTTGGTTTTTTTCTCAAACACTCTGTTAAGAAAGTCTGAAAATGTGTGCCATACTCTGAAACTCAATGATGGTATTTCTTGAACTTAAGAACTTCAAGAACTTCAAGTTCATAAGTTATACCCATTAAAGTATCTGAAAAAGTGGAAGGATGGAACATCATTGAATAGAGGTACTGAGGACATATGCCTGCTTACCTGGAGAACTTCTCCAAAAGACAGAAAAGACCTACTCAACAGTGTCCCAATTTTCGTTAAAAACAAACAGAAAAAAAGAAACCTCATGATATCCCTTACCTTGGAATAAACTTTATTTAAATTTTAAAAATTAAAGCAAAATTGTAAAAAACCAAAAATAAATTTTAAAAACGCAAAATTTTTTTTTTAATTTTTTTTAACTTTTTTTTTTTTTTGTAGAGACAGTCTCACTTTATTGCCCTCCGTAGAGTGCCATGGCGTCACACGGCTCACAGCAACCTCCAGCTCTTGGGCTTACATGATTCTCTTGCCTCAGCCTCCCGAGTAGCTGGGACTACGGGCGCCCGCCACAACGCCCGGCTATTTTTTTTTGTTGTTGCAGTTTGGCCAGGGCTGGGTTTGAACCCGCCACCCTCGGCATATGGGGCCGGCGCCCTACTCATTGAGCCACAGGCGCCGCCCAAATGCAAAAATTTTTAATTCACTGTTTCCAAAGTGATTTGAGAACCTGAGATATAAGGAAAGTGTATGAAGCTGATTTTTAACTGTAAAATTGTAACATTCCTCTATTTAAATACAATTGTTACACAACGCGTAGCTTGTTTTTACTGGAGAGATAAAGTATGTTAAATGAAAGAATTGCTCTCAGAAAAAGGTTAAACAACCTATTCAATCATATAACATCACAGAAGAGCACAGTGGTGCGATGTCTCTTCACCCTGTTCACTGATTGTTAAGGCCAGTCAGGGCCCATTCAGGGTCTTCAAACCTGCAGCTGTTCACCAGTTGAAACATACAGCTGCAATCTTGCAATTTATGATATTTATGTAAAATAAAATAGGATCATCACTAGAAGATGGTCTAATTAGTCGAGGCTTTCTGTTTTCATTAAGCTGCAGGTGTCCAGGCTCTAGTGATAGACTAAGCTCTATCACTAGCACTCTATCACTAGCATCTTCAGCCTCCAAGTGATTTTGGTCAACAGCAGACTGGCTAGAAATTTAAAAAACAACTTAGATGACTTGCCATCATGTATCCCAAAGTACCAATTGATCTACCTTTATGCATAAACCCCTTTCAGTTTACTGTACTTACTCCTGATTTTCTTCTGCCACTTCATTTCATTGTAGAGATCTTCTGTTTGCTGGAAAAAGTCGTTCACTTTACTTCCCTGTTCATCCCGTTCAGTTGTATTGAACACACGGCACTTGGATTCTCGAGTGAGATATTCACATATATTGGGGACAGGAAAAACTATTTGCTCCATAGTCCTGTCATGCCGAACGATCTGAAAACATTAATTCACATTCATTTTTATCCTTTTGGACACCTTACTCTCAAGGGTATTTTTTGTTTTTAACATGAGTTTACCTTTGATATTTTATGAATGCAGTTAAAAAAAGAGAACAATTCCTTTAGGCTGGGCACAGAGGCTCATGTCTGTAATCATAACACTCTGAAAGGCCAGGGTGGGTGAATAGCTTGAGCTCAGGAGTTCAAGACCACCCTGAGCAAGAGTGAGACCCTGTCTCTTCTAAAAATAGAGAAATTAGTTGGGTGTCGTGGTGGGTGTCTGCAGTCTCAGCTACTTGGGAGGCTGAGGCAAGAGAATTGTTTGAGCCCAAGAGTTTGAGGTTGCTGTGAGCTATGACACCATAGCACTCTACAAAAGGCAACAAAGTGAGACTCTGTCTCAAAAAGTAAAAGTAAAAAATAAAAATAAAATAGTCCTTTACTCTACTACTTTGCATTTTTCTCTTTAAATAGGATAAATTAATGACTGATATGAACACTATACCTTGTTATAAATAACAAAACTAAAATCTTCCTTTTTGGCAGTGAACTTTTGCCACCCTTTTTTATTTCTGTGAAGTACATCAGAGAACTAAGATCATCTTCATTGGTAAGTGACTGGCTGGGCTGCCTTAAACATAACACTTAGCATACAGTATTTGTATCTTGTTCTTATCCTGTTCTTCCTAGAAAGAGTTGCTGGGAAACAAACGACATGTTCAGCATCACCTGTCCTGAGTTCTACGGGAAAGCTGCTTTATGTCAATGGACATAAGTGATGTCCTATTTATGGCAACACATGTTTTTGTAGGTACAACATCCATGTAAGCATACGCCCATATGTAAGTACTCATCTTTTTGAACCTCCTTTGTTATGCGTGACCATTTAACTTGAGACACAAAATCAGGCTGACTATTTTCAGACAGCTTCACTATGTACAACAAGGGTTAATAAAGGTTTATATTTATATACAGTGCCTGGTCCTCAGGAATTAATAAGGATTGGCCTAAGCCAGAAGAGGAATTCTATTTCCCTCTGCCACCGACTGGTGTGGTGGGGGCATGTGACCTAGCTCTGGAAAATGAAGCAAAAAGAGAAATCTCCCAGAGGGCTTCCAGGAAAGAGTTTGCTTCCTAGCAAAAGCAGAGAGCCAAAGACAAAAGCAAAATGACAAAAGCAAAAAAATGAAATGCATAAGTTATTTTTTTGGCCTTACACTCTTCTATCTTGCTTATGACAAAAGGCAATATAAAAGTATGATGCTTGAAATTTTTTTTGTTTTTCTTTTTTTTAAACAGAGTCTCAGTATATTGCCCTTGGTAGAGTGCTATGGTGTCACTGCTCACAGCAACCTCAAACTCTTGGGCTTAAGTGATTTTCTTCCCTCAGCTTCCCAAGTAGCTGGGACTACAGGCACTTGCCACAATGCCTGACTATATTTTCTTGTTGTTGTTTCAGTTGTCATTATTATTTAGCTGGCCCGGGCTGGATTCGAACCCACCAGCCAAGGTGCATGTGGCTGGTGCCGTAACCACTGTGCTACAGGCGCCAAACCTGATGCTTGAAATTTTGACAGCCATTTTGCAAACATGAGGTAACATATCACTAGCATGGTAAGGAGCCCAGCAGAAACATGGGAAAGGTCTGAGTGTCTGAAGGCATCAGAGTCATGGAATCAATTAAAGTGAGCTAATATGAACTCTTTATTAAAAAACTTTCTAATTATTAGAGTTGTTTAAAACTGGATCAGTTTTCTTCTGAAGTAGTGAGATCTCTACCCCAGGAAGAATTCACAGCAGAAGCAAATCATTGCGAGAGCAATTCCTTCTTGGATGGGGCTTAGACACAAGGCCTCTCCTATTTCCCAGAGTCTTTAAATCTAAAACTTATAGACAAACTATTATTCCTGACAATGTTAAATATTGTGCTTATGTTCTACGAAGTGCTCAGTTTGGGAAATAGAAAACTGCCTGCCTCAAGTAGGGGACAAGTGACATATGTGATGCTAATAATATTCCAATGTGATAAATGTTAAGCTAAAAGAATGACCAAACTTCCGTGGATCAAACTCCACAGTGGGATGAAATTGAGGAATGCTTGGTGGAAAGAGGGGGAACTTTGAGTAGGTCACGTGAATTGGGTTCAGGATGAACATGAGAACTGATTAACCAGAAGAATTTAGATGCTCAGCCCAGACCACGCCTTTGAAGTGTGGACTGCTACATGCAATGTTATGGATGTCTAAGTCCCCTCAAATTCACTCTATCCAAGAGTGAACAAAATAACCTTCTCCTTTTTTAACTTTCAAACTTCATTCTCGCCTGGAATTTCCATACTTTGTCCCATTTGTTCAAACCAGTAGCCTGGGGGCATCCTTTTCCACACCATTTTTTAAATCTTACTTGTACAATCCAACTTCAAGCCCTCCCAATATACCTAGATATATACAGAGGGTGCTAAAAATGTATACACATTTTAAGAAAAAAAATTGCATTAAATTTGCAATACTCAAGTCACTTTAACTTCTGCAATTACAAGAGGTGCTCATTGTGTTGTGACTTGCATTCATCTTTTTTTACTGGTATATACTGAGTGTTACAATTTTAATACAGTATTTTCCTTTCCTAAAATGTGTATACATGTGATATCCTCTTGTCTAATCTATCTGCATTCTCCACACCGTTCTCTTTCTGAATCCTTTCTCCAAACAATGACCAGAGTGATCTTTAAAAAGTCATCCCCTTTCTATGTTTTTTCACGCCTTCTCTTCATTTAGTTTTCTCTATCTGAAATCCCCATGCCTGGCACGGTGCATCTTACAAAGGTACATGTGAAACTCAGTAAATGTAGAATGTAAATGTCTTAGCACAATAACTAAGAAAATGCCAGGAAGGCTACGTTAACCAGTGTGATGAAAATGTATCAAACGGTCTATAAAACCAGTGTATGTGCCCCATGATCGCATTAATGTACACAGCTATGATTTAATAAAAAAAAATAATAAAAAATAAAGAGTCAGCCCCTTTCTATGCTTTTTCACACCTTCTCTTTATTTACTTTTCTCTATCTGAAATCCCTATGCCTGGAAGAGAATCTTGCATTCAACCTTTAATATATTCTTCATGGCAACCTTCTCTGTGAAATCTATCCTGCAATTTCTTAGGCACAAGTAATTATTGTTTTCTCGGCATTTCCTTGGCCCTTTGCTGTTATGTTTACTACACAGAATTATCTCCTATATGTGTGAATTAGTAGACAGTTAATTCTCAGTAAATATTTACTGAATATGTGCATTTACAATTAAATCCCTCCTCACTGCTGAAAATCAATAAAACTAACTCAAACAACAGGCCGACTCATAGGTATTAACCAAACCCCTCTCCCTGGCCTGCCCACTTCTGTACCCTCTGGGCTCCTAGGTTTGTACCCTGCCCTCTGGGACCTTCCTTGGGGCCTTTGCAGCTTGAAGATCTGTATGTGTCAATTTCTCCAGCTGCTGACCTGCCGGCCTTAGGGCATTCCACACCTGATACAGTGAGAAGTATTTTTGCTGCTGGTCCAGCTCACGGGTGCTGTCAGGTCCACCTGATCAAAGCTCTGGTACTATTAATGTTTATAAATGTGAATAGGGGTTCTGTTTAGTGGCACAGAATAAAATAGTTCATTATTCCCAAGGTTTGGCAATAATAAAACAACACGGGATAGGGCTGATATATACTGAGAGTTAACAGCAGTGACGCCCATCATGTACTCTGCTGAAAACTAAGAAATACCTGCCAAAATGAATGAATGTACGAATGCAAATTAGGAGTGACAAGCATCAACTACTCTGCTCACTTCTGCCTGATTAGCTCTGCTAACTAGTGTCAAAATGATACCGTAGCTACTAAATGACAGCCAGATGGGTCTCAGAACACATAAAGATATGTCCATTTTGACTCTTGAACTGCCGCTGGTGATTAAATAAGGTCTCATTTATGGCAGTGTGAGGGGGTCAATTGCTGCATATTGAAAATGGAAACTGTTAAACCATTTCAAGGTTATGCTATTAACATAAAAGCTTTATTTGTGCCTTCCATCTTGTCTACACTTTTGAATACTGAGAGATCTTTACTTTAATGAACCTTCCATAACTTCGAAAAAGAAAACCCTACCGTAAAGAATGCCTTCTATTATAATAACCCCAAGCCATAAAACACCACTGTTCTGCAGTGATTGCTTCCAGGGCCAAAAGAAAAAAAGCAAAAAATGACTCTATTGATCACAAAAAATGTACATAGAGTGTTTTTTTTTAAAGGCAACTTTGAAAAATGTGCATCTCAATTTCTTGTAGATAACTGCTCACTCATCTTTTAGCATATATTTTTTGGTTTAAATCACTCCATTGTGTTTCATTGTTCTAAAAAAAAATTATGAAAAATGTTCTAAAGTAGAAAGTAAACGTATCTTTTCACAGTTGGTCCCTTTCAAGAAATAATAGATGGTTACCTCAATCTGTGCAGTGTGGTTGGCGTAATATGTTAAAGCTTCATCGCCTTCATCTGGATCTGATCCTGGTTTGAGCATTTGTTGCAAAAGTTTGTTGTGGCGGGCCAACTAGAGAGAAGGAAAAGGGAAAAGGTTTTAGGTCTTTTCTTCTTCTTTCTTATGGTCAAACTTTGAAATTACTTTGTCCACTTGTGTGCATCGTTTTACAGCCCTGGGTTTAATGGCAATCAGTTATATTTCAGGAAAGCATGTCTGTATCTGAAAGGCATAAATAGTGAAATCACAAGGACCAGCTATTAATATCTGTTGATTAAATTTATATCTTCCATAATGTATGACTGTATGAGGAAGAAGAAATACAGTGGTATGTAATTGATATTCCCTATTATAAATTTAAACTATACGCACATATAAAACAACTTGATCAACAGGGCAATAAATCAGTGGGCAGCAGGTAGTGAAAACAATATAAATAGTAGCTTCCTATCTGCACATAAATAGGTGTCTGTATTTCAGAAGAGTTTCTCTTATGACATCTAATCAAAGCTCTACGCTAGTAGCTTGTATGGAAGTCCTATGTTTCTGCACCTTGGTTATGTCAAAATTGGTGCTTTATGAGTAAAGATTTCAATTTTATTGGATTTGAAATTGGGCATTTAAAGAACAAAAATTTCACCATAAATTATTTTAAACTGCTGGTGGGAGAAGGGATTCTTCTCATTTGAATGTCCACGGAATTTGTTGGCTAATCCTCTCACTTTATAGATAATTAATACACATTGCCTTCAGATGTCGCTTTTATGGTTGTGATGAACAATTCCTAAAACTCCACAATGCCTTTAACCTTTTGAATATTATATTAATGTTTTGAGTTCCCTGAGGGTTCTAGTGACCAAGACTCTGCCATTTAATTCTCTTACTCCCAGCACAGAGCCCACTTTTGACTTCACGCCAGGCACTATCCTATGCACTTCAAGTATATGATCTTATTTGATCCTACCAAGAAATCCTGGGGTAGGCACTATTTTTATCCCCATCTGACAGATGAGGAAACTGAGGCCTGGGGAGTATTAGGAATTTATTTGTGATAACACAGTTAGAAAATAGTAGACCCAGAATTAAACTCAGGCAGTATGGCTCCAGAGCAAGTATTTTATCAACATTACAGGGCAATAAATATCTTCCTTTTATTCATGAGATTTTAATACAAATTCTGATTATAAAGAATAGAGATAAATTCTAAATAATAATCCAGAACCTATAAAACCAAATTAACATTATCCTTGTAAGTGATAATTTGGTCAGTCAAATATTCATTTCATTGATGCTGCTCTAAAGCAAATCACTTTTGAAACTATTATTTTAGAATTGGCTTTCAATATCATTTATAAATCACTCAAGAAAACCATTTCTTAAATTTCCATTTTATTTTTGACTAAATGTGAATTATACAGATTTTTTTGTTTGTTTTTGTTTTTGAGATAGGGTCTCACTCTGTCACCTAGGCTAGAATGCAGTGGCATTAACCATAGCCCAATGCATCCTCAAACTCCTAAGCCCAAGGAACTCTCCTTCCTTCAGCTCCCAAAGTGCTAGGATTACAGGTGTGAGCTACTGCACCCCACCAAATTATACAGATTTTAATTACAAACCATAGTCATGAAACTTGTTGTGACTTGTAGGTGTTTCTAAAAATCTAACCAAGTTTCAAAACATAAAATTATTATAACAATCAGGCATATTAGCCATGTTTTAAGAAATGGCAAGTAGACAATTCTTGAAGCTAAAACCGGCATGACTTGTTTCCAGATTGGATCTGGGGCATGAGAGAAAGAGAAGAATTAACAATGACTCCAAAATTTGACCCATGGAACAAGAAGTTTGGAAATGCCATTTACTGGGGGAAAATGCAAATGGAAGCATGTTTAGGGGTGTAAAAATCAGAGTTTTTGTTTCAAACACATGAAGCTTCAAGAAATCATCTAAAGGATGTAGGTTGTGGGGCATGTTTGTCAGGAATTGAGCACTGGAGGTTGGGGCTGGAGCTGTTCATTTGAGGGTTATCTGTACATGGCTGCTATTTAAAATCAGGTCTCCTAAAAGAGAGTGTAGACAGAAAAAAATCGTCCCACAGAACTCTAACAGAGGTTAGAAAGATGAAAGATATATGCAAAAAAGACTGAGGAAATTGGTTAAGCAGGGCAGGAACAAAATCAGTGCAATCAGGTGTCATAATGGCCAAGTGAAGAAAGATGTTCAAGATGCAGAGTGATCACCTGCATCAGATGCTGCTGAGTAAATCAAACCAAATGAAGAGCAGCACATATCATTGGTTCGGCAACTTGGGAATCACTGGTGAGCTTGTCAGCAGCAGTGGTATTCTTAGGAAACGATAGACAGCAAAGCTTGATTGTAGTGAGTTTAAACAAGAATGGGAGGAGAGGTAGAAATAACAACACTGAGTATAGGCAACCTTTTTTTTTTTTATTTGAGAGAGAGAAAGAGAGACTGTAACCCAGGCTAGTATGTCAAGTCGTCATCACAGCCCATAGCAACCTCAAACTCTTGGGCTCAAGCGATCCTCCTGTCTCAGCCTCCCAAGTACCTGGGACTACAGGTACCTTGCCACAGTGCCCAGTTAATTTTTCTATTTTTAGAAGAGACGGGCTCTCACTCAGGCTGGTCTCCAACTCCTGAGCTCAAGGGACCCACCAGCCTCAGCCTCCAGAGTGCCAGGATTAACAGGCCTGAGCCACAGCACTTGGCCAGTATTGGTAACCTTTAAGGACCATTCCTATAAGGAGAAACCAAGAAATAGAATGCTATCTAGACAAAAGCGTAGGGTATAAGAGAGATTTTCTAAACTACGGGAAATACAAACCATGTTTGTTTGATTTTGAGAGAAAGGGAACATCTGCCAGCTAGAGCAACATCTTTACTAGATTAAAATGGAATGATCTAGGACATCAGTAGAAGGGTATGTCTTAGAAACAAAGTCACTGTTGGTTGACAGCACAGAATATAGGCACAGATCCACGAGTTTGGGTAGTTGTCATACTGGGAACACAAGCGAGTTCTCTTCTTGTTACTTTTCTTTTTTCAGTGAACCAGGAAGCTGGATCAGAGAGGAGGTGCTGTATATTCGATAAAGAGAAGCTATGAAACAGTCAGCCAGGGAAAGTGAACAGACGTGGCAGCTACAGTAGGATTGCCTGGAAGCCTGCATGTCACGGGCAAAGCGAGGCCAGCAAGCTCATCTGTGTGCCGGTGTGGAGGAGGCAGAGAGTAGTAATTAATGAGATTTGCTGTTTTGTTGGGTGAGGTCAACAACACACAAAAAAGAGGCACAAGGAGATTAAGGGTTGATGCAAAAATTTAAATGGGACCATGGAATCAACCTGGGCTGGACGAAGAAGGAAGTGAGGCCACAAGGGATAATGAAAAGGTGGTAAATAAATGAATTATAGTGATTTTAGAATAAAATATGTTGGAGCTAGGGTGCTAGCAGGAAGTGCTAGTCAGACTGAGATACTTGAAATGGAACTATTAATAACTGAGGGAGTGCAGGTGCAGTGATCAGTGATAATCAGGTCCTGGGTATGCCCATGTGTCTGTCACATGCTATCACATCTCGTCCTCTACCCTGGGTCCAGACACTATCTTCTCTCACCTAGAATACTGCAATGACCTTCAAACTGGTCTCCCATGAAAATACTTTGACTTTACTGTCACTTTACAAGGCCCCAAATTGCAGTCATTATTTTAAGACACTAATAATGCTATTTTATGTGAATTAATCGAATGAACTTATACGAATAATTTTCAGTTAGTATATCTTGCTTTGGACAAACATTTTAGGGCTTCTTTCCTCATTGTAGTCTTAATGATTGTGCATTTGTCTTGTTTTATTGCAAAAGGGAGGCATTCTAAAAGGCACTTAAAAAAATAAAACACCTAAGCTTCCCTTTGCATGTTCAAAGTGTTAGAACAATATTTTCACTCACAATTACGTAAATAATCTATACATCTCTTTGGAAATTTGCATATATAATTTTTTAAATTAATAAAAGAGATTATTGCATCATTTTTTCTACCTGGGAACCTTTTATATTCTTTGTGAGAACAAGCCTTTCTTTACCAAGCAGGCTGGTTTGCTCTTCCCTGTTCCGTGTTCCGATGGCGCCCTGCAGATACCTATATAATGAAATCTCTCATACTGTTTCTTAGTAGCTATTATTTCTCTCCAGTGGGCTGTGACATCCTCAAGAAAAAGGTCTGGTCTTATTCATCTCTGTATTCTCAGAGCCCAAAACAGAACTTGGTACATAAAGCAGACTCAGTAAATATTTGTCGAATCAATGAAGAAATTGATTAATTAATGACATACATTTGTGTGTTTACGTGGGCAAGGACTCAAGTCTCAATGAAGTATCTTTCTGCTTCCTTCTCTAAAGAAGGAAGGGCAGAGAAATCTGGAAGGAAATCAGATGATGGTACAAATTCTAGTGTTTGCAGGAATAAAATATCTAGTATCTTTCTGGTTTCATAGTTATTTATGTACTCATGCTCTACTCATAATTTTTCCTGTTTCACAGTTATTTATGTACTTCTATGTACATAAATATTTACAGATTTCTGTACATGTTTATCAAATATCTTCTGATAGATTGTAAGCTATTTGGAGAAAGGAACTGGGTGCTTATAAATATTGAATGGAACCCCATAGGATAAAGCAAGGATAGCAACCCCATCATATAGGCAAAATACAAAATCATTAAGTAATATCACAGTGGTTCTGAAATGTACAAAAATGACTGGTATCAATGTAGAGCTTTCTTCGTACAAATTCACAGTTCACTAAAAGCATGATACAATCTCTCAGAGAGCAATTAACATGTGCTCATAGTTTTGTAAAGATTTTCTCCCCTACGTATGTGATCCTATGAAAGATATTCTGTACAATAACAGCATTGCCAACCAAAAACATTCCGTTGTCTCAGTTATAGCCAGTTTAGCCACATTTTGTCTACTATTCCCTGCCAGGTACCCTTTTACATGACATTAAGGAAAAACAAAAGGCCAGCAACCAAAGAAGCAATAGCAATGTGAACAACACAGTGAGACCCCCATCTCTTATAAAGTCAGTACAGCAGCGAGCGCCTGTTGTCTCACTACTTGAGGGACGCTGAGGCAGGAGGATGGCTTGAGCCCAGGAGTTTGACGTTGCAGTGAGCCATGATGACACCACTGCACTCTAGCTGGGGTGACAGAGCGAGATTTTGTCTTAAAAAACAAAACAAAACAACAACAAACCCACAAAGAAGCAATAGCACCAGTAACTATTATGTGCTTTGGAAACCCAAGGTAAAAATACTTGGTAAGTTTCTGGACGAGTATAGCACATCCATGGAGAGTTGTCACGGTAAGAAATCTAATTTAAATCCTAATTAAAAACTGAAACATAGCTAATGAAGATATTCCAGGACAACCATCTTATACATCCAACTTTACCATTGACAGAGAGTTTCACGGAGGACTTGAAATTAGCTGATGTTCCCTATACAACATCATCTAGAACAACAATCAACATTTGTAATGATGAGAGTTTGCACCTGGGCAACTGCACGGAATGTTAAAAGGGAGTAGTGTCACTGGTGGGAAACTCAGGGTCCTAGAAACACTTGCAATCCACAACACTCATTATGAACCCAACAGTAGCAACTGTTTTATACACACACATACAGTATATGCACCTATCTCCCCACTTAGCATGGAATGTCAAAAGCATTTTACCAATAAAGAACACTTACATCAGATCATTATTTCAAATGGGAAAACTGGCAAAACATCATAATATTAAAGTTTTATAATAAAACATCATCATATTAAAGTTTTACAATAAAACACAATATATTACATGGACAGATTATCAGTGGGGAAGAGATGTAGAGAATTGGTAGACAGTTAGCCTTATGAAAAAACTGGAGGTGGTGTCTCACATCCATAACCCTAGCACTCCAGGGGTCTGAGGCAGGAAGATTCCTTGAGCTCTGAAGTTCAAGACTAGCCTGAGCAAGAACGAGATCCTGTTTCTACTAAAAGTAGAAAAATTAGACAGGTATTGTGGCAGGTGCCTTTAGTCCCAGCTATTTGGGAGGCTGAGGCAGGAAGCCTGCTTGAGCCTAGGAGTTTATTGCTGCTATGAGGTAGGCTGATGCCAGGCACTCTAGCCTGGGCAAGAGAACCTGTCTCAAAAAAAAAAAAAAAAAGAAAGAAAGAAAAGAAGAAAGGTGTAGTCCCCCTAGGGAAAGACTATAAAGAAGGCCTAGAGATTCTTTCATGTTGTGTTGGAAAAAAATTCATCCACTTCATTATCAATCATGACACATTTGTAATTTAGTTAAATATTGATGTAAATACTAAAAGGAATAAAACCACGTATATATATATCTGTTCATAAAATACATAACCCCAAGTATAAACATTATACATAAACCCATATAACTTGCAGCAGGGTCTTTGAGTGACACCATGTAGTTGGTTTTTTTTTTTTTGAGACAGAGTCTCACTATGTCACCCTGGGTAGAGTGCCATGTTGTCATAGCTCACAGCAACCTCCAACTCTTGAGCTTAAGCAATTCCCTTGCCTCAGCCTCCCATAGAGCTGGGAGGACAGGCACCCACCACAACACCCAGCTATTTTTGTTGTTGTGATTGCAGTTGTCATTGTTGTTTAGCAGGCCTGGGCCAGGCTCGAACCCGTCATCTTCTGTATGTGTGGCCAGCGCCCTACTCACTGTGCTACGGGCACCGAGCTGACACCATGTCGTTTTTGAATCCAAGATTGGGGAATAAAGATGACAGATTTGGGCTTTTGATTCTCAGTGGCTTCCTTTATTAAACCACTTCACATTTTTCTTATTAGGAGGACAGATTAATATTCAGATTAATATTCATTTCAGTTTGAATCCAAGTAAGGATAAAGTAAAAAACAAAAAAAAAACCCAAGAAATTGCACTTGAATGATAATTCACAGTAATTATTCCTGGGTACTTTTTGTTGGTGGATTTTTTTGTGTGTAAGTTCTAGTTTTATAATTTGGTACAATGACAACATAGCAGTGGGCTTTCCCAACATCCCGAAGTGAGGTGGAGCCTAGAGTCAGAATAACATACAAAGATCATGTTTATCATCGCACAATGCTTTCTTACTAAAAATACTATTCCTATCAGCAGAAGAGGAGAGAAACTAAGGTTTTTTGCCTACCCTGATGTGTAAAATATGGAAACTCTCGGTTTTAAAAACCTCTATTTTTCTCTGATTTTGTGATCCTGTTACGTGCAAAGCCCAGTTCTAGCTACCATGCATTACAGAGATAAGCACACTTATTTTCTTCTTTTAAGCAAGACACTTTCTAATTGAAAGGATTAAAACAATGATGGAAATGTAATTAACATTGAGGGGAGAGATGGCAGATTACAAGAAGTCACGTGTCATTTGGTGGCACTAGGGAAGGAATTTCGTAAGAAATACACCTGACAAAGGTTTTAAGGTTTCAAAGAATGGATAATAAAGTGAAAAGGAAGTAAAAAAGGAAGAAGAAAGAATGGCATGAGGACGTAGTTCCAAGTCACGGAGGACAGGATGTGAGAAGCAGGGCTGGGCACAGAATCTGCAGCCACACTCAGTGCCTGTGTGACAAGTTCAGATAAAAAACACTGTTGTGGGCTGAACTGTATCCAAACGAAACCAAACAGATACAGTGCATGTGTACTGAAAGCTGTATGTTCCAAAGTTAACCCCTGCTACCTATGAATGTGGTCCTTCTCAGAATTAGGGTCTCTGCAGATGCAATAAAATTAAATGAGTTCATACTGGTTTAGGGTAGGCCCTAATCCAATGCCTAGTGTCCTTATAAAAAGAGGGAAATACGGACACCAACAGACACCAGGAGAAGGCCACGTAATCGCAGGAGAGACTGGAGTGAAGTAAACCAAAGATGCCAAGAATTGCTGGAGAACACCAGCATCTAGGAGGAGGCCAGGAAGGGTCCTGCCCCAGAGCCTTCACAGAGAGCATGGCCCTAGTGACCCCCTGATTTAGTCAGGACTTTCACCCTCCAGAACTGCCAGACAATCAATGCCTGTTGGCTGAGCTACCAAGTAGAAATTTGTTACGGCAGCCCTAGGAAGGATCTTTTCTCTTCACTGTGGCAAGATAAACTAAGATTCTCTTAACCATGCTTTCCCTTCTATCAGAAAAGAAATTTAGGGATCAGAGAGGATTCATTTGGGAATAGTGCCATCTGTCCATAGCTAGTCTTAGTACTGTGAGGTTCCAAAGAAGAAATAACAGTTCTTCCAGAATATTGATGCCTACATTATTATTGTTAGGAGTAGGGTCAAAGTCATTTATAAAGAAGAAAAGGCTTTCTCACATGAGACTGAACCATGTGGTCTCAGCAAGGAAATATTCACTGCAGCAGGTGGAGTTTACACTTAGACACTCTAGGCAGTAACGGGTGTCAGGCACGCCTACAGACAGGAGCTCTTCCCCTCTGCCTGCCAGCGGACTCTGGGCAGCAGGAAACCTCCAGTGACATTCGGCATTAAGTCTGAGGCTAGACAGTCCACAACACACGCAAAGGGCAGTAAGCAAGGATGTTTCTCAAGGAGGAAAGTAGTTTCCCCACGAAGAGGGATGAGCACATCAGAGAGTAGAGGGAGGTGGGGAAAGTTGGGAGAGAAAAAGGGAGAGGAGTATTCTAGGTGTACTGCAGGAAGACAGGAAAGCTCGGATTCCCCATGAAAGAGCATCATGGAAGGGATTGCTTGGAAAAGCAACAAATCTCTCTCTTTCTGAACAAGTTCATTCTTGTCCCTTTTTTTGCTTTCCTCCAGGCACCCTTCTTCCCTAGTAAAGCACAGCTGTCTCTATTGTCTTGAGCAGATTCTGGATTGTAACTGGAATGGAAAAAGAAAGAAACGATGTTCATTTGTTCGAACTTTCAAAGTAGGCTCTTGAGAATCCAGAGAAAGCCTCAAAGAAAGCATGGCTAGGAGGAAAATGTGGTCGTAGAGGGGAAAGAGAGCAGAGGGGTGATCATTCTGAGGGATACGGTTCTCAGGAACTCCTGAGCACATTGAAAAGAAGATTTGTGGACCACCAGACCAAGGAACGACAGACCCAAGGAAGGTATAAGATCTTGAGACAGCTTTCTACACAGACACACACACGAGAGAGAGAGAGAGAGAGAGAGAAATGAAGGACCTGGTCGCTTCCTTCCCCAGGCAGGATTGAAGGAGGGACCCTGGAGTGCCAGTATCACTCACTATAGCATCTTTACTCAAGGAGTTTAAGAAAACATAAGCTTCATCCAATATCTAAAATAAATCTACTATGGTTCTAACAAAACAGTTATTTCCATTACAATGGTAACGAAACTAAGATACAACTAGGTGCAGAATAACAAGAAATTTGCCAGATTTAAAGGATAAAACAACTCTTGCTTTTCACATGATCTAGACTCTTATTCATTAGGGCCTACCTTAAATGATAAAAATAAAATCAATAAAAGATCTTTACATATTAAATAAATGGCTTATGTAAACAGTCAGATACCCTCAATAACAATAAATTTACTGAATACACTTGGGACTGGGAGCAGACATGTAGACTACATTCTATTTCATTTTTTGAAAACTGGTTATTTATTCACTCACAGCTTCTCATTTCTGAGCTCGGTTTGCTCTTTGAAAAGATTCCCACACTGCTACAGTCTGAGTGGGTCCCCAGAACTCACGCATTGGAAATTTGGTCACTGTTTTGGCAGTGTTGGGAGGTGGGCCCCTTGAGAGGTGATTAGGTTGTTAAGAAAAATTATTACACTCACAAGGGACTGGGTTAATTCTCAGGAGACAGGGAGGGTTTTAGCTCTCCAGGCACAGGATTAGTTTCATTGACAGCAGGTTGTTATAAAGCAAGGCCTCCCTAGCACAGGCCTCTCTTTCCTTCCCTTCTACACCACATCCTTCCTGGCCCAAGCAGAGGCAGTCAGCCAATCTTGGAATTCCCTGACTCCAGAGAAGCCTCTTTTCTTTATCAAAAACAGAAAGCAAACATTTTTAACAAAATGGTCAAAATTACTTTAATCTGATTAAAGTAAAAAGTTAGTTTATAAGGTTTATATAATTATACATAGTAATAGTTTATAAAAATAGTTCCTGGGCGGCTCCTGTGGCTCAGTCGGTAAGGCGCCGGCCCCATATACCGAGGGTGGCGGGTTCAAACCCGGCCCCGGCTGAACTGCAACCAGAAAATAGCCGGGCGTTGTGGCGGGCGCCTGTAGTCCCAGCTACTCAGGAGGCTGAGGCAGGAGAATCGCTTAAGCCCAGGAGTTGGAGGTTGCTGTGAGCTGTATGATGCCATGGCACTCTACCAAAGGCCATAAAGTGAAACTCTGTCTCTACAAAAAAAAATAGTTCCTAAGTTTATGGTCATGAAATGAGATGAAAAAAATTGTTTTCCAAAAATAAACTTTTCAAAAAAATTAAAAAAAAAAACAAACTTTTCCTCTACAATTATTTAAGATAAACTTATTCTTTACTTCCATTTACTTCTGTTACTTCACTTCAGAAGCTACTGAAGATTTCACCAAGACTTTACCACTTTAAGGAAAAATATTGCACTTTTTCATTTTTTTATGCAAAATTTAATGAAGTATAATGATTCATTGCTTCTGATATCAATGTAAGATATCAGAATGTATCAATGTACATTGATATTTTCTGAATGATTAAAAGCATGTGGAAATAAATAGTATGTCTGTAGGTCATTTTATCTGAAAGCAGTATTTCATAAAAATCTCCTAAATTAATCATTCATACAGTGTCTTATTTAAAAGAAGTAAAATATTTGAGTAAGAAAGCAAGAAGAAAACCTAATTCTACGTATTAAGTAGGGTTATCCAATCTACAGATAAACAACAATAAGAAAAATAAGGTAGTGAGTGATTACTGGAAAACCCCCAAATGATGTACACTTGGAGTTCCTGCTTTTGTTTACAGAATTGATGAAAGAGAGACATCTCTCAGGGCTGATTTCTTTTTGTTCTAACTAAAGGCAAGTCTGAAATTTCTGAATCTCACCATTCCCACACAGGATGTAATGCATTTTCTATAGCTCTAGAGATGAGAGGATACTCTTTCTTGAGTTGCTTCTTTAAGCATCCAGGAATAAGTGTGTTGACTACTTCCATTCATGTCCACACTCACGGGAGTTTTCAAATACGGTCAGGAAGTACTAGCAGCACACAGGACCTTTCTCCACAATAATTCAGATGACAATGAGAGTGTGAAGTAGTCTCCATCTGATTAGTGTGTCCCCTACCTAGAACACAAGTCCCAGATGGACAGGGACTTTTGGTTTGTTCTTATGCATCTAGGACAATGTCTGGCACAGAATGGTTGCTTAATAAATATTTGTTAGATAGATGGATGGATTGCACAGAATTTTTTTTTTTTTGCTTGCTTATTCGTTAAACTTTTAATGGTAATTTTTAATTTTTCAAAAGAAATGATTTTTAGAAAACATGAATTGTGTTACTATGTAGTTGTTAAGGATGTTTTAATTCCTGTTTCTTGGATACACTAGTCATTTATTTATAAGGGTAAAGAAAATGGGAATGATAGCATTGCTTACCTCCTAAAAGCATTCTGATTATTTCACTGCTCCTAGTGATTCATTCCTCCCTCCCCAACCCTCCCAGGCAAGCACCAGGTGGTGACGAAAGCCATCTTTTTGAGGCTTTGGACTATATTAAAATATTTCTTGTGGTTGAATGGGAAACTTAGAGAACTACTGCTCTCAAAGTCATGGCTGTAGCGAATGGGCTCATTTCCTGTACCGAGGGGCTATTTCTGGCTCTGCCACTGACCTTTCATGGCAACACGTTCAAGTGACTTGACCTTTTCATGTTTAATTTACCTTGCTGTGAAATAACAATAATGTCTACAATGATATATCAAAGAAAATTACCGCAGGATCTGTGCTCCCAATGCTCCTTAAGTTCCTGATCAGATGAGACTGAGCAAAGAGCACAGTATTACTAGTCTACTCTTCTCTGTGATAACCCTAATCTACTAGGAGTGAGTCAATTGCTTCTCTATTGCTCATAGTCTTGACAAAGCCACTTTAAAGGGGGTTAATTAAAGGCTTGAAATTATAATGATGAGTTCCACAACAGTTCTTACATTGCCAGTGTGCTCAGGAATCCAATCTGAAGTGCACAAATCAGCCAGCTGTAAAATCGGGGGTGGAATATGGGGAGGTGAGAAGAAGCTCTCCAAGACAATTTTCAGGAACTTTAAGCTCAATTGCTTGAAAGCATTTCAACTTCAGGTTTCTCCGGCTTTCTATTTCTGAGTTACATCAGACTGAGAAATAGCATGCCATTGCTGTCTCTGTGTTTAACTGTCTATTCAACAGCTGCTTTAAAAAAAAGGTCAGCTTTTGTCAGACAGAAAAGTTCTTAAAAGTGAGAAAACTGCTGCTCAAATGAACTTCTGCATTTCCAAGGCAAACCTAATAAGGGGGGAAATGAGGTGGCAAGGTGAATTTCCTCTCTAAGTAAGGATTCAGATCAGTTGAATTAAACTGAAAAGAGGGAAAGAATTTTAAACAAGAGTTAGTAGTATTTTGTTACTAGTTACTAGTTCATTTGGTAACATCCAATACCCTTTCAACATTATCTAGTCATTCAGAGGTTACATGACCCTGGCTACCAATGATAAGAGAAAGGGAAGGCATGCAAAAACAAGATAGGAAGTGAGGAGAGAAAATTTAGAGACAAACTCATCTAGAAAAACTTATCCTTCATTCGAAAAAATATACACAGATAGCTGTCTTTTTACAAGATATTTAAGGATAAAGGTACTGAACAGCATATAGACATATGACAAAGTCATTGCCTGTATTAGAAGAGTCTTTGATATTATATAATGAGGTCACGAATTCTCTATGAATGAAACATCACTGTCAAATCCACAAAGCACTTTGCATGTAATATTAACCTCACATAAAAGTCCACTTCTCCCAATCCGATACAAAAGAAAAATTCTCCTTATAACTTAAATCATCACAAGCTAAATCCAATTATTAATATGTGCCTCATATGTTTTTCTAAAATATTTAATCAACCTCTGTCTGGTGTGTGCCAAGTCAGGCTCTAGGCATCAGGGATTTATGATGGTGGACAAAGCAGGCAAAAGCTCTTGCGGTGGTGGAGCTGGCTTCTGTGGGTGAGGGAGACATAAACAAACCAATACACGGTCTATCAAACGTGGAAGTGCTGAGTAGAGAATGAAGAGAGGAGGGAGCAGTGAGCCCTGGGATGGAGGTTGTCTTAAGACACAAAGCAGGATTAGAATTCCTGCCTCCAAAGTACAGCCACGGGACCAGGGTGGCTTGAGCAGAGTAAATCAGGAGGCAAGTGGTTGGAGAGATGGGTGGAGAAGGTGGAGGGACCAGGTCATACTGGGAGGCCTTCGAAGCCAATGCAAGATTTAGCTTCAGCTGAGGAACTGGAAGTATTAGCAGGTGTTGAGCAGAAAGGTGACATCACCTGTGCTAACCTGTGGTTAGCGTCACTGGCTGTGGACAGATCCCTTCTACCCTACCTGTTAACGAAACAACCACGGGCAAATCATTTATTTTCTCCAAGTTCCACTTTCTTCTTCTGAGAGTGAGGCTCCTAAGAGTACTTTATTAACATTTACCTCAGAGAGTTATCGCGATGTTTAAATGAGACACTGGATACAAAGTAAGTACATTCTTGGAAAATATGAACTGAAAGGACAGAAAAAGCAATGGCCACCAGGAGCATGCTCAGCACGGGTCTCGGGAGCCCTGCGCACCACGGCATGCTGTTGGCCAGAAGCTCCCGCAGTGCTCAGGGAGGAGGTAGACAGGATCAGCTGGCGTTTTAGAATAATCACTTTGACTTCCCTGTGGAGAGCGGATTGAAAAGGGACTAAGTGGAGACAAAGAGACAGCAGGCTGCTGCATTGTCCAGGCACGAAATGAGGATAGAAGCAGGAGACAGCCAGCACTCAGAGCAGAGAGGGGCATTCCAAGGGTGGAACCACGCTCGGGCTGTCTGGGGTAGAGCCGGCAGAAAACGGTTTGGGAGTCACGGCACTCATGGAGGAAGGGAGCTCTGAGTGATTTCAGGAAGTGTGCATGATGATTCCGCACAGCAGCACACCACTCAGGTCCACAGAACACCACCAGGGCCCCCTGGAGAAGCCAGGAAAAGGCCTGGCTGCCCGTCGCCACCTGCACCCGAAGCATTGGTATTTTCTTGATATGTGTTTAAATTATTACCTTGGAAGACTTCTCCCTCAGTTCGTGTCAATCAACAAGTAGGAGTGATCAGCCATAAAAACAAGGTAAATACAGACCACCTCTAGAATCAATATAATAAAGGCTGATGGAGAGGAACGTTCTCAAGGAAAACCTGCCCAAAGAAATGGTTTTCTGTTAAAACTACAAAGACACGACTTTGTGTTTTCCTTTTGGAGCTTATTTGTGAGCCCTTTTGTAGCCTCCACTTAGAATCTGAACACTGCAGCTGTCTCCGTTGGAGCACTTCCCTGCCCTAATGAGCATCAGGCCGATATCCTCTCCTCCCAGCCAGGGCAATCTGAGAGTGAAGGCCTCACCGCTGCTCCGAGCCCACTGACATTTAATTAGCGCAGTTGCTGGGATCCCGGTGTGCCTGTCCAGATGTGAACCAGAAAGCACCACACAGGGTGGGCACAAGGCAAATCCCTAGTCTGGAAGAGACAGATCTGCTCCTGCAAATGGGACCTTCTGAGTATTTCCTGTGTGCTCTTTATGGGCACCGTGCTGAGCTAACTCTGCTGAGCTCAGAGGAAAGCAAATCAATGTATGAAGAGCCTCAGGAAATCTTGGAAGGGTAGACATTTTAAACAACACACACACTCTCTCCACACTTCTTCTGAGGAGCAATTGCAATCTATTTAGGGTATGAAGTTGCTCAGAGTGACAGCAAGACTGCATGTTGTAACGACACCGTGTTTATCTCATTCTCCGCTCCTCTCCAGGCTGCAGAAGTGGTATTTCACATTCATCCTGCTTAAGATAGGGATCGGAAGAGGACTGTCTGGCCCACCTGATTTGAATCTGCTTCTCTAGTGCTAACCAGCATTTTGCAGTGCATCTGCTTTTCAGGTAGCGAATGTCACAGCCTCCTCTGTTCACTGTGTGACCCCACACTCAACCAGGACTGCCAGTGACTTGCTAAGTGCCAGAGCTGGGGCTGTGTTTACAGCTGCACCTTGTTGACTGAGTTTAGGGCCACTTCTTTTGGGAGTCTCTCCCCTTTGCTTTTATATCCCATTCCCTCACCCAACCTATTCTGTGGGTGTCTTGTCAACCTCCTTTCCTTTAAAGTTGGATATTACTCAAGGTTCCATTCTCGATCTTTTACTCCTCTTATTCCAATTGCTTTTCCCGAGAAATCTCATCTACATCCATGATTTCAAATAGCATCAAGACACCAATGTCTCTGCCCACCTGTGTTCCAAACCTTCCTCTCCTTCCTAATAATCAACCACATACAGTCAACTGTCTATTGTACACCTCCAAGCCAACGTCCCACCAGCTCCATAGACACCGAAGGTCTAGCACCAAGCCACTTCTCTCTCCACTCCATCTCCAAGACTCCTCCGTCTCCAGTACTGCCATCGGCCCACCCATCAACACTATTCCTGGGAGCTATCTAAGACTTTCACATTATTTTCATACTCGTTAAGCCATTTGGAATCATTAAATCAGCTAAGACAAAGTGATACTTGGACTTAGGAAAAGGCAAAAGTGATGGCTTCCCATTGCTGCTGGAATAAAGGCCAAAACTCTCAGCAAGATATGCATGTCCTCCTGATCTGCCCCTCCCTACACGCTCGGCCTCATCTCTGGCCTCTCCCTTTCTGTGCCCTCGCCGTTCTGGTCATCTCTTCTTGTTTGGTCAGTACAGACCATACATATAAAACAGAGAAGGGCTCCAGATCCTCACTCTGCCCTATGGAGCCAATGCATATATGCCCAGGGAGGAGAAAGTTATGAGCATTTGTCTGTTTTGGTATAAGCCATTTCCCTGTCCATAAATAGCAGAGATTAATTTCTTTAATTTCTGAGAGGGGGTTAACAAGAAGGAAATAAGCAACAATCAGTTTAGATTGCTACAAAAAGGGTGAAAGCAAAAAAGGAGAAGGAAGGGCAGGAAACGAGAAGCAGCCTTCTCTGGGTCAGGTGATCAGGCTCAAGACAATGAGGGAAGGAAGCTGAGAGGACAAAGGTCTGGAATAGTTTTTTTTGGAAACTGTGGTCTGCAGACAACTTGAATAAGAATATCAGGGCTAGATGGTAGTAAGTGGTTTGGGGTAGGGCCAAAGTGTCTGTAACTGGGGTCCAGGATCTGACGCACACGATGATTTGAGACCCACTGCTTCAGACCACAAGTTTAATACATAGTGTTTCCCAAGCTGTGTATGGGATGGAAGTAGAAAACCACCCTTACCCCCAGCTAGGGTTCTTTAGTTTCCCCTCTGACACAGACCCCCGGATCTGTCTCATTCCAATTACATCTGCCTTCCCTCCCCCTCTTCTGCTTCTGTTGGTCTTGATTCATTGGCACTCCTGATTCAAACTTGATTCATTCATATTCTCAATCTAATGAATGATCACAAGCCTGCCCTGTCAACTGGCCAGTCAATTCTCATTTATGATAAGCCTTCGACTGTCTGTAGAGTGCGTCCCTCACAGAACCACTGCAGTGGAGGAAAGAACTTCCATTAGGGTCAGGCTTAGGGTCTAGCACGGCCTTCTTCATCCTGTTAGAAACTGCATGGGTGTGTCCCCCTGTGTGTATGGGGTGTGTTACACTCATACACAAAGTGGATTAAACATTATAAATATGGACATAAAAAATGTTTTAAAAGTAAATAACCCATCAGTTCTTACAAAGATATTTTAAATGTGGGACACAGGAATCTTTCTGACTATGACAAATATAAAAATTGTCTACACCAATGTTTGGCAAAATACATAAAGCTCATGGGTGAAATCTGGTCTGCCAACCATTTTTAAAAATAAAGTTTTATTTGAACACAGCAAGGCTCTTTTGCTCACATGTATCTATGGCTGTTTTTGGCAGAGCTGAGTATTTGCAACAGAAACAGTATGACCTGAAAAGCCTACAATATTTACCATATGGCGCTTCACAAACCCCTGACAAAGTAACACAAACTCATAAACAGCATAAAGATGCAATTCTAGAAGGTATACTTTGAAGTTACCAATTTTTTATCTCTAAAATAGATCTTATTTCATTGATAACATAAATCCTGATGAGGGACTTTCCAGAATTTTCCCCTACTATATAATTTCAGATAATCACTTGGTTGTGGCTTAATGGGGACTTTTTTGGTCTAACTGAGGATAATTATTGCCTTTTAGGAGGACTGATTTTTTTTTTTTTTAAGCACAACAGTTTATCTTCTGATATTATTTTGTCCCAGTGGTCTGCCACTTTACTGTGCCCCTGTAGGTAATTCTGAGACTCAAAATGCACCAACAGCCACAAAACCCAAAGGCTGAGCAATCTTGCTACATGGTTCTCGTGGCCAGCACTTCAGGAAGAGCTATTTTCATACATTACTTTACTATTCTAGTATTAGGTCTACTGACTAAGAGTATTATTTGGATCCCTCTATCCAGGCATTCCAAACTATCTCATGGTCCCTCAATGTGTCTTCAGGATACAGTGCCAGTTAGTGTTAAACTCTCTTATGTTCAAGCTGGAAAAACAAGCTAATCAATAAGATACCTGCAAACACACACAGAAACATGTATATCCAGAATATGACTTCATGCTTTCACATAAGTGTTAGTATATCAGCTTATGTGTTTATTAATTATGTTTTCTCAGGGGCTCATTTACAATTGATTTATCTTTAAAGACTTGCTTAATAACATCAGGGTATAAATTAGTAAATGAATAAAGTATGGTCATTAAACAATCCTTTTAAGACTTTCAATAATGCTTTTGGTTTGGTGAATATTTTCTAAAGCAGACTTGGGTGCTATTTGTCCTTGCGTTACTTTGTTCTGCATTTCCCAAAATCATTAATGTCTTATTCATTTCATGGCAATGTAAGGAAGACCTAAGAACTCTTTAAGAAATGATTTAGCAGCAATATGTGCTATGTTACCTTTCAATAAATATTTCTATGAATTACTTTGAGGTACTCGAAGTCCTCTGCAGCCTGCTAAGACTTGGTCCTCTGTAGCTACTTCTCACAGGTGCACCATACTGCTCCTCCCTCCCTGTAAGGACCCAGACAACCTAACTTACACATACACAGCATGTGAATACAGTCCTGCCGCTGAGCATTTTCCCTATGATGGAAAGCCTTCCTCTTCCTCTTCTTTCTCTGCTTATCTCATTTTTTTTTTTTAATTTATTGTTGGGGATTCATTGAGGGTACGAGAAGCCAGGTTACACTGATTGCCTTTGTTAGGTAAAGTCCCTCTTACAATCATGTCTTGCCCCCAAAAGGTGTGGCACACATCAAGACCCCACCCCCTCCCTCCTTCCCTGTCGCTGCTCTTCCTTTCCCCACCTCCTCTCTCCTTCTTTCTCTCTCTGCTCTCCCCTTCCCCCACCCCCATCGTGTCATTATCATTAATTGTCCTCGAATCAAAATTGTTATCTCATTTTTTTTAAGAGTCAGGGTCTTGCTCTGTGGCCCAGGCTAGAGTGCAGTGGTGTCATCTTAGCTGGCTGCAACCTATCAGATATCCTCCCACCTCAACCCCACAACAGCTGGAACTACAGGTGCATGCCACTGAGCCTGGTTAATATTTTTTTTTTTTTTTGTAGAGACAGTGTCTTGCTACATTGCCTAGGGTGGTCTTAAACACCTGGCCTCAAGTGATCCTCCTGCCTCAGCTTCCCAAAGTACTAGGATTGCACAAATGAGCTAGACCCAGACCACTTACCTCAGTCGTATCAATCCATAAGATTATCTAAAATGTAAGCCCTTCCACAAAGCATTATACAGTAGCTCCAGCTAATATTACCCTACTTCCTTTCTAATGATCTACAGCACCCAAGACACTCACTCAATCAACCAAAAGTATTTATTGTACCAAACACAGTCCTATGTATTGGGTGACATTTATGAATAAAATGGAGTTTGGAGCCTAAAAGAGGAGGCAAACAAGTAAACAGACCAGAAAAATTCAGTGATAAATATTCTACCACTGCAGTCAGCACAGTGTGAGATGGGAATATACCCATCACACAGAGGGTGTTGGGAGAGGCATCAAACCAGACCTGCGGCATGGTAATGTTAAAAGAGCTCAGGTTCTGGAATCTGAGTGTCTGGTTTTGTGTCTAAGTGGTACAGATGGTGAAAAAATCATGAGTTCCATTATGGATATGGTTAAGTGTGAGGTGCCTAAAGAGATGTCCAAATGCAGATCTTGAGCAAACAGTTGGAGGTACAAGTCTGGTGTTCAGAAGAGAGACCCCCACCGAAGATACAAATTTGGAATTTTTCATGGTACAGCTGATGTTTACAGTCACACGACAGAATGAGCCGATCTCGGGAGTGACCGTTGATTAAGACAAGACACTACAACACTCTGACTAGAACGCTGGTAACAGAAGCAAGAGAGAGAACTAGAAACCAGGGAAGGAAAACAAAAAGACCCAGAGAGTGTGCTGTGTGTAAACTACACGCAGAAGCAATTTCAGGGAAAAGAGACTCGCCAATTGTGTCAAATGTCAGTAACTCAGTCAAGTAAACTGTGGAATGAGGACGACTCTTAAGATTTATCAAGGTTTATCAAGGTGGTAGTGACTGGTGGCGTGGCCTCATCAAGAGCTGTAATGGTGGCATGGTGAGAACAAGACCCTGGAAAAAGCAGGTTACAGAGAGAACAGGAAGAGAGGAATTGGAAATGGAAACCATGTGCCATCTTTAGAGATGTTTTGCTATAAAAGGAAGCAGAGTTATGGGCCACTGGGCTGGAGGTTTTTTAAAGAAGCAGATTTGCATGCTTCAATGCTGAGTGAATGACCCAGTGACGGAGGGTAGAGAGAAGTCGATCTCTCTCTGTGTTCCCCTGCCCCTCTCTGGTTCATTCTCTCCCCACTCCCCTTTCTGGCTCTTCCCCACTTCTTTACCCAAGCACTTGCAATGTGAAAGGTACACCCCATGAGGACAGAGGCTCTGTCTCATGCATTCCCTACTCAGCACTCAATTGATGTCTATAGAACATCCATCCATCCATAGGGCAGCAGTTCTCAACCTTCCTAATGCTGCGATGTATTTTCATTGTTACAAAGGGTTTGCAACCCACAGGTTGAGAACCACTGCCATAGAGGAACAAAAAATCTGCCTCAAAGAGGAGACATCTGACAAGCATATAAGCTCACTGAGGGGAGAGATTTGGGTCTGTCTCCTTACTCTTTTATCCCAGCACTGAGAACAGTGGTTTTTCACATGCCTGGACACTTAGAATAAGTCTATTTTCTGCAGTTTAATATGATACTCTCTTGATGATATAAAGAAGGTTTTTCCATTTGAGTTCGCATATTGGAAAGGTCCTACCTTATAAAAGTCCTTCTATGAAGTGAACTTAGTATCTCTTTTCACAATGACTGTTGGATGAAACACACTTCAAAATGAATTATATTCATTCTCGATTGTACCTCAGAAGGTTTGATCATTACCCCTGAGAACTGAAAAACAGCTACATCCATTTTTTTATCTGGTGTATTCTGCAAAACTCTTTTAGAAATCATAGTCTAGGGCGGCGCCTGTGGCTCGAAGGAGTAGGGTGCCAGCCCCATATACCAGAGGTGGCAGGTTCAAACCCAGCCCTGGCCAAAAAAACTGCAAAAACAAACAAACAAACAAACAAACATATATATATATATATAAAGAAATCATAGTCTATTGTGTTGTACTATGCCCTTGTATAAATTCCTTTTAGAATTAAATGCTAGTAAAAAGTTGGGCATTAATGAATAATATAGTTATTAATTATATTCTTGGTTCCCAAGAAGCTCAGAGCTACCACTGACTGATAAACAGTAAGAATATTAGCTAAGACCCTTAGCATACTTAGAACCCCTTTCCTTTCCAATAATATACCCTAACAGTCTAATTATACATGTGCATTTCTTGTTATTCCTTAAATTCCTCTTGCAAGTAGACAAGGTGTAAATTAATAGACATGTATCGGTTGATTAGTTATTCCATTGCATTATTTAGAATATAATCTAATCCAGTTAAAGAGCCATCATGTCTCGCTACCTCTGTGTTCATATATGTTTCGGGAAGTTTACTTTGCAAAGACAGCTAACGGAAACCCATCATATTTCATAGATGAGAAAGCTGAAGACAGAGAAGCTGAGTGGCATAAATAGTTCATATAGAACATACAGGGTGCAAGAATGAATAGTAGCTGAGCTGTTTGCACGATATTCCAACATTCTAGCCAACGTATGAGTGCGCTACAAGCGCCTCTGTGAGTGGAAACCTCCAGCTGTGTTTTCTGCTTTCTGTACTATGAGCAATAACAAAGATGAAGTAATTGCAAGTTAGTTAAAACTCTTCAAAGATATTAGAGATGGAAGTTATGTATCCAATTACAAACCCTTCCTTCTGCTTCTACAAATGAAGTAAATGAAGCAATGCTGATTACTACATGTTAGCATGAGAAAACAGAAGCCGCAAAGAGGTGTACAGCAAAATCTCTAAGGAAAACATTGTAAGTAGTCTGAGTGATCTATACATTTCACATGATTTCAGTATAAATTAAAGTTTAGCTATTTAGAGTAATTTATATGCATATCCCTTAAAACGAATCTAGTTCAAGCAATTATAGTTATGAAACATGATTTTTTTTTTTTTTTTGAGGTACGGTCTTGTTCTGTTGCTAGAATGCAGTGGCACAATCATAGCTCACTGCAGCTTCAAATGCCTGGGCTTAAACAGTCCTCCTACCTCAGCCTCCTGAGTAGCTGGGACTACATACAGGTGTGTGCCACCAGGCTTGGCTAAGTTTTAAATATTTTGTATAGGCAAGATCTTGCTATGTTTCCCAGCCTGGTCTCAATCTTCCTGCCTCAGTCTCCCAAAATGCTAGGATTGCAGGTGTAAGACACTAACCTGGCAAAAATAGAATTTTTAAAGAAAAAAATGGATTCATTGAGACTATCAGGACTTTTAGAAAATTTCTTCAGCATGACATAGGAATCCCAGTCCTTAAAACACCCTGGTCATTCCTACCATCCCCTCTCTCTCTTTCTCACTCCCTCTCCAGAAAGTTAAGATACACGTATTGGCTTTGGTTAGATATTGGGTTCCCTAATAGTCTAAGGTTCTAAAATATGCTAGGAAATGCTATGCACTTTCCCTTTTTGGGGGGAGGGGGTCATAAAAGCCCTTCCTGATATCTCTAGCTCTTCCAATACACTTTGAATTTAATGGATATAGTTGAAGTCAAAGCAGACAGAAGTCACAGACACAGCACCAGCCTTCTACATTGCCAAAATGATGCTCTAGTAATTATGTCATTCAGAAATAAATACATAACTAACAAACATGGTACCTTAAGCAAAAGAATAATTGCTTCCTCTAAATCTGTCTTCATGATTCTTACACCAAACTAACAATTAGGAAGTCCAGTTTCAACCCATTTCCCAGATTTCATGTTTTATTGTCCCCATTAATGATGAATTTGAGAGGTCATTTAAGTGACCATAACCCAAAGAGTCCTGGTTGCTTAGTGAAAAATAGGTAAGTGCCTCTTAGAAGAATTAAATCCATTATACCTAGGCACTTTTTCTCACTACATTTTTCTTTGTGGAAAGTTTCTCTCTTTTTTTTTTTTTTTGCAGTTTTTGGCCGGGGCTGGGTTTGAACCCACTGCCACTGTGGCTCAAAGGCGTAGTGCTGGCATCCTACTCCTTTGAGCCACAGTGGCTGCCTGAAAGTTTCTTTTTTTTTTAAATGAGGCTCACGGCTGCCCAGATTTTATGAATCTACTACTAGTTAAGCAGTCAAGACCCACCTATATGAAACCATTAAAGAATAATTCTAGGGTACTATATACCATAAGCTAGTATAAAATTATACGTGTGGTTTTGGATGAACATAACAAATGTAAGAATTCAAAACAAAGAAAAGATCCGTTGTTGGTTGGAATTTATCTAGGAAATGGGGTCTCAATTTGGATTTTAAAAGAACTAAGGCAATCCTAAAATGAGTTTTAACAATAGGAGGAGAGGGCGGCGCCTGTGGCTCAGTCGGTAAGGTGCCGGCCCCAGGCCCCATATACCGAGGGTGACGGGTTCAAACCCGGCCCTGGCCAAATTGCAACCAAAAAATAGCCGGGCGTTGTGGCAGGCGCCTGTAGTCCCAGCTACTTGGGAGGCTGAGGCAAGAGAATCGCTTAAGCCTAGGAGTTGGAGGTTGCTGTGAGCTGTGTGAGGCCACGGCACTCTACCGAGGGCCATAAAGTGAAACTCTGTCTCTACAAAAAAAAACAATAGGAGGAGATATTCCGTTAGTTCAGATGAAAAGTGGGATCATGAATAAAAATAAGAAAAGTACCTTGCAGGAGGGAAGACATTATAGGGCCCAGTCTATGTAGAGTTTACTGACAAGATTGGAAAAGAGAGATCTATAAAACTAAAAAGAAAGTGAATAGCAGTTGAATGAGATGCCTGACTGCCAGAATGCTGATATGAGCTTTGTAGAATTCTATTAATGTTAATCTTATATCGTGCCCAAATTACACAAAATATTATCAGTATGCATACACTGCAAGAAATCATTTCCCTAAACTCTTCTTGGGTGTCGACTGTATTCTAGGCACTGTACTTGATGTGGAAACAGGAATAAAAAAGACATTTTACATGTATCTGTGCATAAGGAATTCATACTCCAGGAGCAGAAAGTACCACTAACTTAGATCACAGTGTTAATGATAAAAGGAAAATATATGTATACAGATTTTAATTATAACATTTATACTATATAATACCAAAGCTTTAAAAGATATTGTTTCCTAGTCACTCTTCATTCATTCTTCATGTATTCACCCATGTGTGCAAGATTTGTCAAACGCCTACTGCAGCTACCAATACATTTACTCAATTCAAAATTGTAGTTCATTTCATGCAAAGAAATAATGCCACGTAAGATCCCTATCACTATTACCAAAAGAAGTTCCTCTCTGAAATACCAATTGTGCACTTTTGCTGAAGCTGTTTCCTCTGTCTTCTTCCACCCTTCTAGGCTTCAAGATTCAGTTCAAGTGTCATCTCTTCCATGAAGCCTCTCCTGACTTCTAGAGGAAGTGCATTTTGTACAAACCTCTATTGTAATAGAACTAGGTTAATTATAACAGTTTTTCTGTCTCCCTCTTCCCCTTATATACACCTCACCTCACCCTTATATGTAAGCTTTTTGATTGCATCTTTAGTCACCTTTCCATCTTAGCAACTAGCGTTACATAAGAAGTGATCAATAAATGTTCTGGAACGACGGTCTTATAAAAATGCAGCTGAGGTGTGTTACATGTGATCAGTATAATATTCAAGTACCAACAGCTGGTCTGGGGGCGGGTGAGAGGTCAAACTACCCACGTCCTCTTTTGCTCCTTTAAACATGCCTGGCTCATTGCTACTTTCAAGCCACTGGGAAGCTTCCCTGAAACCTCCCTCCCCCAATTTCATACTGCTGGCTTTTTTATTTTCACTTAGATCTGGCTTCCATGTCAGCCCCTCAAAGAAAACTCTCTAAATCAACTGATTTCTAGGAGCCTCCAGTTTCTGTCTCTCCCCACACCCTCTTCTCATTCACTGCTCTCTCTCTGATTTGTCTGCTCTTCAAGCTCCCAGCCAGAACGTGAATTCCCTGAGCTGATCTGCTGTTGATCTCTGCTGCTGTGTTCCCAGCACCTGGCACACTGCCTGGAGTCTAGGAAGCACTGTACACATCTATGCAGTGGAATGAAGGAATGAGTGAGGAATTCACCTCTTTTACTGTGTAAGTGGTAAACTGAAGTCTCAAGGGCTGAATTCAGCATGCCAGCGAGTTTTGTTTGGCCTGCTCAGTGTTTTTCAAAATCTTGAATGAGTTGCCAACATTTAAGTTAGAAGATTCCAAATTTAAAAAAAATTTCAAAATTCACGCGTCTTTTGAAATATTGGGGGAAGTGGAAATCCAGTTCCTGTCATCCCAATTTGCAAGTTGGCAGAAATGAGTAACAGCGCCTTGCTTTGAAAGAGGGGCATCAGACCATCCCAGTCCCAACTGCACCCAGATCACTCGTTCACGTGCCCGGGCTGGCCGTGAAGGTGGTTTGGATTTTGGCTCCATTTCTTCTACTAAAGCTTTTCTCTGAGGCCTATGCCTTATATCACCCTCATGTAATTCCTATAAACACTGTCCTAATGGGTCTGTAGGAATTTGCTGTTAAATCTTGGAATGTGTCTTTGGAGATGAATTAGATCAGAACTTAATTTCTTATTATTTCTGCATCATAAGATGGAAATACTATATAATTAAATACAAAAACTAAACTCATTACACAGTAGAAGAAAATTTAGAGAAATGTTTCACCAATCTCAAGGTAGTGAAAGAAAATTATCATTAAAACATTCAAAGCCAAAGAATCAGAAAGAAGCAGACATAACTAATACAACTGATAAAAGAGTTATTCTTAGTTAAAATTCATTCAGTAAGAAAAAATGAACACCAATAGAAGAAGGGATAAATACACTTTCAAGTAATTCACAGAAGAAATATAAATGACCACAGAACACGTCATAAGATTGTCCATTTTGCTAATAATCCAAAAGATATGAAACAGAACATGATTCTCCTTTCATTTGTCATTCATTTATTCATTCAACAAACATTTCTTGAGCAATCATTATTTCCAAACACTATCATTTTGGCAAAGATTTTTTTTTTAAATAGTAATAATTTTTGGATTCAGTAAGATAAGAACTATCATAAACTGTGGAAAACAATTTAACAATATACATCAAGAACCATAAAATAGTCACTACCCTGTGGCGGCCCGGTAATTAAACTTCCTGGAATTTATCCTAGGGAAATAATCAGTGTGGCAGATAAAGATTAATGTATGAGGATGTTAATCATACAGTAATTTATAATATCAAATACGTTAGAAACCTAAATGTCTAACAATAAGGAGTGATTAAATAAATTATGGTACATTCAAATGATGAACAGTTATGCAGACATTAAAATTACATTTTTTGAAGACCATTTAGTGATATGGAAAAGTGCTCATACAATTTTTTCAAGCCTGTATTTTGAAAAGAGTCTTGTATAACCAATTAAAATGATCCATTCTTTCTGGCCTTATGATCCAGGAGCTATTTTTGCTTTCCACAGCTTGCTATCTAATACTTCTTCCCATCCTGCAAAGCATATAACATTTCTTCATAAACTTCTAACTCCTGGTAGGCATTAAATGAAGGGTCTCATACAGAAAGACAGAAATTGCTGCATGAGACCACAGAAACAATATGGCTTCACATATACTAAACATACACAAAGTCATGAACACTGTTCTAGCCTGTGGGCAGTGACTGTTCCACAGATAGCAGGAATAAAGAGGAGAAGGCACAGGAAGAACCCAGAATATAAAAAGAACAAGACCAGAGCAGAGCGAAGGGGCAGAGAGACGGAAGGAAGGCATATAGAAGACACAGATTAAAAAGGACACTTAGCTGAATTTTAAGGAAATTCTCAGCTGACACCAGAGTATTAGAAGTTAAGAAATTCCCTTTTTGATGTATTTATAGCTTTATGTAGATCAGACAAGACGCTTACAAGAAGCATTGTTTGTTTCTTGTAACACTAACCACAGGAAGGGCCAAAAGGGATCTCATGGTAGGAAAAGCAGAACTACCTCACTGCCATGAAAAGAAAACAACAAAAATTGAAAGTCTGAGTGCACCAGAATAACCTGTCTGTACACAAGATGATTATAGTAAAACAAGGAGGAAGTTGCCTCTTGGTTTTTGAATTACTGAACTGTGCAGAGGCAGAAACCAATCTGCACCGTCATTTGCATTTAGGAGCCCAATGATTCCACATCCACAATAAAAAGAGTGAACCCTGGACTTGGTCAAACCACTGTGCACAACTACACGACCACTTCTAAGCAAAGCTTGCCACCACTGTTCATTTGCATTTGTGCCTTGGTGTGCGAGCTATTTAGATAATGCGTCCATAAGGAACTTGGCAACCACGGTTGGCCTCCCAAGAAACCAAATGCATATAATATCCCAACCCAGAGAAAGCCAGAAGAGTCACTTGGAGAAAGATCAACAGAACACAGTGACATCTGATAATTTTTCATGAACAATTGGCAGAGAAGAGTCATCCCATAAAGAACACTTTTCTAAACAGCAAGGTGACAATTCTTATGCCACAATAATAAAATAAGCTGACAGTTGCTTAACTCCACACTGTTACTTACATACGATAGGTCCACATCTTTTTCTAATTCCTATATCCCCTTTGAATTCTAAAAGGGACCCAATATGGACATGCATTTCCTAAAAACTCCTCTTACAATTTAATCGCAAGGCTTAACGCATTCAGCAATTCAGAATTTCCTTCCTCCCTTTGCTCAGCCTGATCTTTGTTCTCTCTCCTAAGGGCTGGATTTGTTGTCCCCTCACTGCTCTGCAAACTATGGCTTTTCCAGTATTTTGATTTGGGGAGTTTAAAAGCCTCTATCTATCCACTCAAGCTATTTTCACCTCCATGGTCTTCTCTGTTCCTTTCACTATGTTAATTTTAACCCCTTGTTGCCTTTTTAATACTTCTGAATTCCCGTTCCTTCCACCCTTGTCTTTGAATACATCTGTTCTTCTCCTTAGCACTTTAACAAACTCAAATCCATCAGAATGCCACCTTCATTTTTAACTTCCTTCATATCCAGGCTACCTTATTTTCTTTTTTATGTCATCTTTCCATCTGTGACCAGCTCTTACATTCTTTATCCTCTTTCACCTTTCTTCTCAACATGCAATTTAGCCTTTAAAAAAATTGGTATCCTCTGCTCTTAGTCTGCTTAAAACTGAACTGACCTCACATTAAGTCTTTTCTTGATTGTGACGTCTGCATTGTTACTCCCCGTATACTGGGGATCTGGGATTGGCTTTTTTAAATTTCTCCACGAACATGGGTGTGATCGGGGCTCAAACATCTGCCACTCTTCTGGCTCCAGGGTAAGTTCAGCTGATCTGGTGGTTCATTCTCCACTTAACAACTGCACGGTCAGGCTTTGTTCATGGAGCTGCTCACGTGGACGGGAACAATGACCTCCACAGACAGAGTGAAGACCAGCTTTCACCCAAGGAAACAGAAGTGGCTCTATTCCCTTAATTCCTTCTTCTCAAGCTCATTACCGCTCATCCCAAGCCAGTCTTCCTTGCCTTTTCCCCTCCCCAAAGCCACAGCTTCTAAAGCATCTCTTCGACCCTGTATACGTACTGTGTCACCACGTTTCTGTGTTCGTTCTGGGAGACGATATGATTTTAATTCTCAGCCTGGGAGTTCTTTCTAGCTTGACTCAATTCTTGTCATCTGATTTCTCTTTCTAAAATGACCCCTTTTCCACATCCTAAATTTTCTTTCTTCAACTTGTCCTTCATCTTGGCTTTTTAGTTCCCTAACACCTAAAATGCTCTTCTTTGTAGCTATAACTCAATGGCCCTTACCTCTTTCTGTTACATACATGCATTTTGACAGACTATGAGAAACCTTAAAATCTTCTCAATGAGTCAACTATATTATAAAACAACAGCAGCTTATTTTGTTTATATCTTTTAGAGTCTGACTCCTTCCCAGAAACTTTTGTAAAAATTGCACTCACGTTCACATACATTAGAAAGTGACGTAAAGACTAAAGGAGGGCTTAAGAAAGCTCTGAAGAGCCTCCTTTAAAAAGAAATCTGCTCAGAATCTGACTTTACATCTATCAACGTTTATGTGAGCAGCTGATAAGATGCGTGGGGAAGTAAAAGGGAGAGAATGCCAATAGGAGAAAATGGTGATAAAGATTGTGAACGTCTACAAAGTTTGAACCTTGTCTATAAAAACGAGGGAGCTACTCTAGACAAAATCAAATTGGCAAATGTACATTTACAACTGTTTACTTCTAAACAAATCTGCATTAGAAGATGCAAATCTAAAGTTGATCTTCATGTTTAAGGAATTAAATTTATTGATTAATACTCAACAGGTACCTGTTTTTGTGAGTTATAAAACGGAGGCGAATCCTCTAAGAAAATGTAAAATGTAGCCTCATCTTTGTTAGAAGACCACTAGAAACCAATAAGAGGCTGCCACTTTGAGACTTCTGCAAAAAGCATGTCAATTTATTATTCAAGGATTCAGAGGCTGCCGGCCAGCTCTGTCCTGATGTGAGCTGGGGAACCCCTTCCTCCGTGTTCCTTTCCCTGAAGCCTCTCCTTCTCTCTCCTTGGGGACTTCTGTTTGCTGCCAAAATTTGCATGCTGCTCAGGCTCAAACATCTGCCTCTTCCCTCCAGGCCTGACAGTTCTGGGTGCCAAATGTGATTTTCTTGTGACCTGTCCCCCTAGCATTCTCTGAAGTACACAAGCAGGCATCCTGGGAGCTGGCTCCTCTCTTTAGCTCAAACGTAGGACAGCAAGTGCTGAATAAATGAAGGGACCAGAACTTCAAAATAGCACAATAAGCCACGGACAAAACACGTGACCGAAAGGATGACCAAAATAATATAAAGATATAAAATGTGACACCTGATGGGCCAGAATATAGATATTGTGTCCGACATCTTTTGGAGAAACACCATCATCTCCACCCTCATCGTCCCCATGATCACACTCCAATCCTTGGTTGTAGGCATTCTTCATCACATCCACCTATCAACAAAAACAATAAAGGTTTGAAATGCCACGACAACATCCATTTTAACTTGTTTATAAATTATAATTAAAAACTGGGATGCTTCATGAAACTCCAAAGTACCAAAGTACTCTAAATGAAAATGCCCTTGAAAACCATCTTTATTGAAATGAACATGTTAGAATTTTCCTACAATATTCCATTGTTTTCCTTGGGAAATTTTGCTTTGGTTTTTGAATGTTGATAGTGCCAAAGATCCCATGAATTAGGAGAATATGGAACCCGGCTCAGATTTAATTATTTATTACAGGCCCACTGGGTAACAGGGAGACGTGGCGCTGGACTCTGAACTGGGTACTAAGGATCCAGCAGTGGATAGGACAACGTATCTCCCACAGTGGGGGAGACAGCAGGTAAAGGGGAAAATAAACAGAGTAGTTAGTCCTGTGGTAGAGCAAAATGTGAGGCTCTTACAAAGCCCAGAACAGGTGCACCTAACACAGGCAAGAAGCTGAGGGTGGACCACAAGGATGAAGTGGATAAGGAGGTAACATGTTGTCTGCCCAGCAAACAGTATGTTCAAAGGTCTATTGTGCTATACTGTTGTTGAACAGACACATAATTCATTGCCCCATTTAACCACAGGATAGGGCATCTGTTGTCCTCTTAACCCACTGCCTATAGATCTAACCTCTGATTAAATAAATGTTAAATCAAACTATATCTTTTTTCTCTCCTCCCCTTCTCCCCTTCTTGAGTCTATCCTTTACCAATAAAGTAAAAGCAAGAGAGTATGGTGTCAGCCTTCCATGGGATTTCCCAACAGCACCAACAATGGCTCTGATGAGAGTGGGACTTAGTTACTGGGACACTGAGCGATATGGTTTGAGTATGTCCTCAGTGATCTTGAAACCCAGTGCTTCTAAAACACGCCTACATTTATTCATAATTTGCATGTTATGAGGAACAAAGAAAATATAATTTCCACAAGAGGCAGACCCACTAACGATCTGTGCACAATCTCTACCCAGGCTCTGCACAATTTCCTCTAGGCCAGGCATTATACAACATTCCACTGACAAGAATAATTATAAACAATATGGGTTTTATTTTTATTTTTCAGTAAGTGGTATAAGTAAAATTTTTGAAGGGTACGATTATTTTCTTTTACATACCTTCCTCACAGATGCCAATAAACTATGAAACTAAAGCTGACTTTTTTTTTTCTAGCAAGACACATTTGCATATAGTTTAGTAGACTGTGACAATTTGGTTAAGAAAAGGGCTTGGAGTGGCTACAATTACCAAAGCCATCAGCCCCCCTACCGTCACAGGGCCTTCGGAGGTCATTCATAATGCTAGGTCATAGTGTTCCATTACACCTTGGTGGAACAGTGAAAGTCAGCGGACTTTTTCCCTGATGTGCATATGGTGAAATTGTCCCTTTTAGGTGACACATTATTAACACAGCTTTTTAAAAGTTTTCTTACCAATTCCCTGGGTCTCATGTTAAAAAGAATTCTTTCTGCATTCTCGCTGTCGTGTCTGCTTTCCATAATGGCCAGCAAAAGCTTGGAGGCGTTGTTCTGGAGACACAGATTGAGTTAATGCACATGCAAAGTCTATTTCATGGATTAATGATCCCCTGCATTTGTTTTAATTGAGATTACCAGGGCTATTTTTTCTTTAATCAAACAATTTAAAAATGTCAATTTCTTTTGCCTTAACATTTAAAAACAGAACATTTAACACATTGCCAACACAAAATAAAATTAATGAATCATGAGAGCCACGTTACAAGGGATATTTTTTATATTGGTGAAAAGGTGCTTTAAGTGTGAAGTTGACTCACCACATAGTACATTAAAGTATAATCACATTTTCCTTCACTATTTCCTAAGTAGGCATTTCTGGATGACATCTTCACAAGAAAATAAGGTGAACAAATATTAATGACATATTTTACAGAGATGATACATAATTTAAAGAATTTCCCAAAATTGTTTTTAAGTTGAAATATTTATATTAGCAAATAAAAAATTTAAATGAATCTGAATAATTAGAATTAATCTATAACATTCTAAATTCATGAGTCAGAAATATGAATTTGCAACATACCAAAAAAGTAAAGTTCCAGGATTAGTGAGATCTAAAATGTTTAGAGCAATCTGCACAGATCTCCACAGAATTCTAAGCTATTAAATAAAACCCTGGTATCACTAACAGTGCTCTTTAATGAGCAATGCTCAGTAGGCTCTCAAAATGCTATTGGCAATGTGGTATTTTTTTTATCCAATCTTTTTTTTCATACTATGTCAGAAGAATAGATATCTTGCAAATGACCTACTGAAATACAAATCAATTTGAAAGTGTAAGAGTCTATATATACTAAAAAATCAAATGGAAATGTGTTAGTAGGGGATTTTCTTTCAAAGGAAATCCGATCCTAAAAAAGAAACAACAAACCTCTTTACCTATTTAAAAATTAAACACATCATATTCACAACTTACTTGCGCAAATAAAAATAAAAAGGAAAGGACACAATATATTACATACACAAAAATTCATAGAGTCTTCCATTAAATGAGTATGCTAGTGTTAAGTATGCTTAAAATTATGATTTAGCAATCAAATTCAGTAGTGAAAGTTATAAAACTTTGATTTTTTTTTTGTGTGTGTGTGTGTGGTTTTTTTGGCCGGGGCTGGGTTTGAACCCACCACCTTCAGCATATAGGACTGGCGCCCTATCCCTTTGAGCCACAGGCACCGCCAAAACTTTGATGTTTTTAATATGTCATCTCTATAATGTTATAGAGAATTTATTATTTACAGTACCCTACTCATCAAAGCCCCTCAAATTTGCCAGTATATATGTTAGTTTGTCTTACAAACACTGTTCTCATATCTCATAAATTGTTTAGAAAGGTACACTCGTCTCATTTATTAAGTAAAAAAATTATACTTAAAATATTTCAAGTCAAGTCCATACAACATTTGGTATTATAGATATACTGTGATTTATCCAACTTACCATATTTTTAAAAGGTATAAATAAATTTTACTTATTAAATAAATTAGAGCAATCTGTACAGATTAATTTTACTTATTAAATAAACAAACATTTAAATAACCTTTTTAAAAAAGCATTTAAATAGCTGAGAATCTCTTTGTGCTGTTATTAAGTTATACCCCATCATTTAATTTTTTCACATATGTTTGGATTTGTAAATAATCTGGTAAGTCATTCAGTTATTGCTCCATTAAGTTATAATAATTTAAAATGAGAATTAAAGATAGTCTTTAGCTGGGCTTAGTGGCTTATGCTTGTAATCCTAGCACTCCGGGAGGCCAAAGTAGGTAGATTGCCTGAGATCATAGGTTCGAGACCAGCCTGAGCCAGAGCAAGACCAAGTCTCTAAAAATAGCCGGGCATTGTGGCGGGTGCCTGTAGTTCTAGCTACTTGGGAGGCCAAGGCAAGAGAATTGCTTGAGCCTAAGAGTTTGAGGTTGGTGTGAGCTATGACAGCACAGCACTCTACAAACAAAGGGGCAACAAGGTGAGACTCTGTCTCAAAAAAAAAAAAAGATATAGTCTTTAAACGTATGAAGCCTTCAAAAAGCCAAAGATCAAGGCCTCTAGATATTGTTGTTTTTATAAATTAAGAGTAAAGACGAATTTAAGATAAAATAACAAACATTTTTCTAATTAGTCAAATTAAGCTGTATATTCGCCTAGGCAAGTGGTTTCAGTAACTGAAGCATGACACTAATGAGCAAACAGTACAAGTACAGCCTCCGTAAGGATCACCTTCATTCTAATCTATGAACAGAAAGTTCCAAGGAATATACACAATGCAAATAAAAACACTGGAAAATTAAAAACTCTTCTCTCCTACTAAAGGAAGACCTTTAGCACAGTCTTCACAGAAGTAGAACATAATGTGCACTCCATTCCATCCCTAAACCTACATTTAGGAAAAGAAATATAAAAAATATCATTCCTATTCTTTTTTGGCCAAAAATTTACCCATTCAAAGTTAAATATAATTATATATTCTTTAAAATATTAGATACACCTGCCTTTATAGACAAATTGTATTTAACCAATGATTTTTTTTTACCAGCTTAATACTTAACACAATAATATGGTCTTTAATATTTCATCTCAACTGAGTATCATGCTTTAGCATTTCAGATTTATATAATTTCTTGTATATTCATTTGTCTATTTCCATTTGAACTAAAATAATTACTTTAAAATGCCATTGTGTTGAAACACATTCTTCTTAGTAAAGTATCACAAGAATGGAAAAGCAAGTATCCAATGTACTCAACACCAATATGAAGCCAGTAGACCAACTAATACACTCCCACATAAGAGAAAAACTCAATTCAATTTAAGTTGGGGGGAAAAGGGAGAGGAAAAGAGGAGGAAGGAGGGGGTCAATGTGCTCCCACCTAATGTGCACAAGGTTAGGGTAGAGGGCACGCCTGCTGGATGCGGGACACAACTTTACAACAGGGACCTTGTTGTAACAAATGCAAACATTGTCATCTAATAATTTGTGCCCTCATATTAATCTGAAATTTTAAAAAAGTGAAAAAAATATAATGTAAAGGAGAACAACTTTAGAAAGAAGAGTCATAAAACTAAAACACAGCATTCCATTGACTTTGTCTAATTAATTGTGACTTGCTAAATGGAATTCTGTAGTCAAGGTGCATTAAAAATATATAGCATAGTAAATGCTCAGCTCCTTCTGCTTCTCTGGATAGTGAAAAATGTAAAATAAAAACAGAAGGGAAGGAGGGAAACAAAGCAAACCCCGCCCCTGAGCATGACCTCAAAGTTAATTTCTGTTGTAACAGGAATTTAGTAAGCATTGTCATCCCTGTCTGTCAACCGATTAGCTGAAAATAGGATAATATCTTGCTTTTTACAACAACCAACTTTGAAAGAGAGTTTTATGCTATAGAAAATACAGCTTTCCCTGCCTGAAAGATAAATTTACCATACCTTTAGCTGGAGCACCAGGTCCATTCGGTATTTACCAAGAGGGTTTATGTCATTTAGAATCAAAGCAATGATGATATCAATCCCATTAGATTCATGAGTAGCGATACAGGTCTAGAAAACAAAATGTTTGTAAAATAACATTTTAGCCACAACATAACACCAGACATAGTAGGATGTAAAATAACAGAATCACCTCAGTGTTTAGTGTTTTAACCTTTGAGCATCTGACTCATTCTGTGTAGGGTCTGACTACTAATTGATTAGTACTGATTAATTGGCTTTGTATACAGAACACTGAGAGAGATGCTATGTGAAGCACATTATCTTTTTAAATGAACCACTTTTACACAATTTCGAAGACCGCTGGTTAAGCTACCTACTCTGTTAGTCAATAAATTTGAATATACCCATTGACAGAAGAGTTCCTTAAACTCAGAAATTTAAGATTTGATTGACGTTACAAGAATATTCTTATTTATGAAAGCAGTGTGTCTCTCGTATTTATGATTTGTAAGTAAATTTTATAGCAGTGATAAAGCATTTTCAGTGAGCTGCTACTTAATGCTAAATTAGCGACAAGAGCTGCTGCTTCACACGCTGGGTGGAAGACAGGCAACATCCCGAGAGATGAATGTCCACAATTTCAAGGTCAACTGTATTAGAGTTCTAACCCCAGTTTTACAGAACTTAAAATCAGGAATGACGTGGCACAACATGGAGGGGTCTGAAAAATTAAACTACCTCACCTCACAAGGGGAGACTTAACATGTGAAAGACCGTATTCAAGGCAACTTTGGAACGACGGACTGCCTTTTCACTGTGGGTCTCACTTCTCCCCTTTTACAAGGAACTTTTTACTCCCTGGACACAGGGGACAAGTGTTTTCCATCCGTCTTCTACATTTCCTGAGGTTCTTCTGTTCATTAAAATGCTTGCCAGACTTGGAGGGAATCCATTTGCAGATCTTCTCTAGAACTCACTAGCAACCCTCTTTCCTTCCACACACTTTCAGAGTGTGGGGAAATATATAGGGGTTTGTGTCATTCCATGAGCTTTTACTTTTACAGCTTATTGGATTTTAGTAAATTACTTTCAAAAAAATTCCTTTCTCTTATTAGACCAAAACTGGGGACCATTCTTACAGGCCTTCCATGAAATAGTAAAATGGACATATGCTATACGTATTTTCTATGATGGATGTACAAGGTTTTATCAACAACAAAATTAAATCCTGGAATTTATATGTTTTTCTTTAACTTTGAGCAGTTACCTTTTCTTGTATTATTGATCTAGGAGAGTGAAATATAATCCAGAGAAATACAGGGTAATATCCACAAACTCTTTTAGCATGTCATACATACATCACAGAAGGGGAAGAATAACTCCATCGTGAATTATCTAATGAGTTATGCCAATAATTGTCATGTTTTTATTTTACGCACCTATGTATACATGTATGTGTGTATGTACATGGGTGCATGATTAGATAATAGATATTCACTGTGGGTCTCATACACTGTGAGTGTATATCTGTTAAGTACCATATAAATTGCAACGAAAAAGCAAACTTTTAAACATTTCTTTTCTTTGTCAACCATTTGGTCTCAATGGCTTCTTTAAAATCTATATCCAGAAATGTTTGTGACTTGAAAACTTCTTCCAGGATGGATCCTCGCGTGGGATGGTGGCTGTGTGGTACCTGAGCAGATGCTCTGCTGTCAGCTCGCCAACTTCAGGGCCACTGCCCTGCCCTTTACTGACCCAAGTGTTCTTCCCTCTACTCCTACAGCGTGTCCTTGATGGGAACAAGATGGGGACTGTCCTTCATGTCTAAGAAAATGGAATCAGAGACAAATATTCTGGAAAACAGAGTTGAAACTCTGCCTCTCTAAAAGTAATATACTGAAAAGGGCATTCTATTTAGACTCTGAATCAAAAGTCCTGAGTTGTAAAGAACAGCTGGCTCTATAGCTTACTGATTCTGTCACTCTGAGACTCCACAAAGTCACTTAATCTCTGAGTCAGAACCTATTCATCAGCAAAACAGGCGCAATAATACCTACTTCATACGTTTACTGCGAGAATAAAGGAGATAATATACCCTACCCGCTGCAGTGGAGCCAAAGGAGTCAGAGAAAGTTCATTCCACAAATCCTGGAAAGAGTCACTAAAGATGAAAACTGAGTGATGGCCAAGAAACACATTTCACTCTTTTTAGTAAGTATGATTTTTATCATGAACATTTTCATGGAATTTTTTATGATAAAATTAAATAAAAATATAGCATCGTCAGTAGATGATCTAATTCACACCCACATAGGAGAAAAACTCATTTCAATTCAAGTTGGGGTGAGGGGGGAAAGGAGGGGAGGAGTTTGGGTGCTCCCACTTAATGGGCACAATGTAAGGTGTGTATGTCACACCTTTTGGATGGGGGATACAGCTGCAAGAGGGACTTTACCTAACAAGTTCATTTTGTACCCTGACATTAACCTGAAATTAAAAGAAATATATACATGACATAGTATCTGCTAGTTTACAATTCAGACTTTGTATGTTTTTATTAGGAAAGCAAAAATATCTAGCAAAGAAAGATCTTTTAAATGCACACACAAAGGCTGGCTCCTTCCCCAACGCGGTCGCTTCGCTGATGAGTTTCTGCGTGACACACAGCTTTCACCCTTACCTGATTCTCATGGCATGGGCCCTGGCAATACTCAGTCAGGCTCTCCAGAGTCTGGTTGACCAGCGCCACGTTCTTCTCATTGATGTAGAGACCCAGCAGGCCCAGGCCACCGGTGGTACTTCCACATATGCAGTCCAAAAACTGAAGGGTCTCACAGACCAGGTTGTAATTTGTTTTGTTGTTTTGATTCCTCAAGAAGTGCTGAAGACAAAAGAAAAAGACACCTGAGGGAGGGCTTAAAAAAATCATGCCGCCATCCTTTTGCCAGGGCCGTGACTCACGCCTGTAATTCCAGCACTCTGGGAGGCTGAGGCAGGTAGATTGCCTGAGCTCACAGGTTCGAAACCACCCTGAGCCAGAGTGAGACCCCATCTCTAAAAAAACATAGCTGGTGTTGTGGCGACATCTGGAGTCCCAGATATTTGGGAAGCTGAGGCAAGAGAATCTCTTGAGCCCAAGAGTTTGAGGTTGCTGTGAGCTATAACACCATGGCACTCTACTGAAGCAACAAAGTAAGACTCTGTCTCAAAAAAAAAGGTGGGGAGGGGGCGGTGCCTGTGGCTCAAAGGAGTAAGGCACTGGCCCCATATACTGGAGGTGGTGCGTTCAAATCCAGCCGTGACCAAAAAAAAAAAAAAAATTATGGTGCTAATTATTTTCAGTTCTCCTTGAATGTGTTTTTCTTTTTCTTTTATTTTCTTTCTTTCTTTTTTTTTTTTTTTTTGAGACAAAGTCTCACTTTATCGCCCTGAGTAGAGTGCCATGGCATCATAGCTCAGAGCAACCTCAAACTCTTGGGCTAAAATGATCCTCTTGCCTCAGTTTTTTCATTTTTAGTAGAGGTGGGGTCTCACTCTTGCTCAGGCTGGTCTCCAACTCCTGAGTTCAAGTGATCTCCCCACCTCAGCCTCCCAGAGTGCTAGGATTATAGGTGTGATCCACCACACCTGGCCCATATGTGTTTTTCTTATTCAAGAAGATTCCCCACCCCACTAATAACCCCGTGGCAGTGTGTAATGAAATTTCTCATTATATATATATATATAAAGTCTCCACATTAATTAAATTTCTCCTTGGGTTGTGGAGGGCCCTTATATTTTTCTTCACACATATATGTTTAGCAGCATCATTCATAATAAACAATTCTCAATTATCTTAAAACTATATAGAGAAGGTAAACATAATAGAAAGTAGGAAAAAGAGAAAGAATAAAGAAAATACAGATAGATAGAAAGAAAGAAAGGCTAGGCGCAGGGGCTCACACTTGTAATACTACCATTCTGGGAGGCTGAGGAAGGCAGATCCCTTGAGCTCAGGAGTTTGAAACCAGCCTGAGCAAGAAAGAAACCCCATCCCTACTAAAAATAGAAAAACTAGCCAGATGTTGTGGTGGGCACTGTATTCTCAGCTACTCAGGAGGCTGAAGCAAGAGGATCTCTTGAGCCTAAGAGTTGTAGGTTGCTGTGAGCTATGATGTCACCACAGCACTCTACCCTGGGGGGCAAAGTAAAACTCCGTCTCAGAAAGAAAAAATAAAAGGGAAGAAAAAGAAGATCATTAGAGAGAAAAGCAAATTTTCAAGTATAAATGATCCCTTATAAATAGTTCAGCTTCACTATTCATTGGTTTTTAAATGATAGTGGTTAGAAGCTATCTTCAGTTGGAAGCATCTATCAATATTTCCAGTTAACAAACAACCCCACTTCTAAAAAGTTATTCTAGGTAGGTATACACAGGTTTAAGAGATAATAGTACATACAAACAGTAAAACACTGAAAAATTCTTAAAATGAAGTGCTTCAATATGTACTGATAAACATAACCTAGCAATAAGCAATTACTAATAAGATACATTACTAAATAAAACATGTAAGTTAAGGAATATTGCTTTTTGCTTCTTTTTAAAATGTTTACCTGCACTTTCAAAGATTTTTACATATATATAAGCCTTTGAGAGAAAAAACAACCTGCGAACAGTGATTTTTCTCTGGGGAATAAACCTGGAGGAAGAGTAAGCACGGAGCAAGTTTTTATTTTTATTTTAATTTAGCACTTACTTTTATTAATTTTTTGTTTAGATTATTTATTTGAATTTATTTCTACCATTTATGTTTCCTACACAGATGCTGAGCACTAGTTAGAAAAAGAACAGGCTAAGAAACTATCTTGGCTTTCTTAAAAGAATTACCTCCCAAACAGTCAGTACGTGGCTCTGATGAAAGCATTTAGACCACGGGTGGGGGACCTATAGCTTTAAGGCCATATGCGGCCTTCAAGGTCCTTAAGTGCGGCCTTTGGACTGAATCCAAATTTTACAGAACAAATCGTTTTATTTTTATTAATACATTTTTGTTTGTCTTTTATATTTTTATTTTATTTTTAAAATGAATGTATTCAAAATACCAAAGAATAAAATAAGTTTCACGAAATAATCCTTCCATCTTGAACTGTCACAATTAGAACATTAGTAAGCCAGAAGGGCTAAATTGACAGTAGCTTTGCTTCATGATTTAATTCTAACTTCCCCCACCCAATTGATGTCACTCCTGAGGCTGGTTGGTGAGAGTTTATGGGGGTAGAGTACCCCAGTCTGTTATCAGCTGTTGACAATAGTACACTATGTTTCTGTTTGAAGTGAAATTAGTGAATAGTTACACAGCTGGACAGTACTTTTTAATTTTGTCTGCTTAAAAGCCCATCATTTAAAAGAAGATCAAGAGGGGTGGCGCCTGTGGCTCAAGGAGTAGGGCGCCGGTCCCATATGCCAGAGATGGCGGGTTCAAACCCAGCTCTGGCCAAAAACCACAAAAAAAAAAAAAAAAAGAAGAAGATCAAGAGAACATTGAAGGAAGACAACAGATTTTTTAATGAGGATTGAGAATTGCAATACTATCTTGTTTCTGCTAAAGATAAGATGATGTTCTTCGTGATACTGAAAAATTAACATGAAAGAAATTCAATGCTCATCAGCCCTGTAACAACTCATAAAGACCACAAATACTTCAACTTAGAAGGAGAGGCATAAACAGTTGTTTTTACTGCAGAAATTAAAAGAGGAAAAGTTAAAGCAAAGATAATGCTTTCAAGCAACAATAAGACTTGGAAATAATACCACTGAAGGAACTTAGAAAGTAGCTTAAATACCTGGGGAAAAGGACAGCCATTCAGTGAATGCATTGTTGAAGTTATAGGATGCTTAGATCCCCAAAATGTTTCAAAGTACAAACAATTGACTCTTTCAAGAAGAGCCATAACTGATTGGCAGCACGTATTAGACTTCAACTAACAGAACAACTTCGTGTAGTACTTCAAAAGGAAAATATGTATTATTCAATTGCTTTGGATGAATCAACTGGTAACTACTGACTTGGTGCCTGTTTTATTCTTCATTCAGGGCATAATAGATTTTCTTTGCTGCCAAGAATTACTCTCTTTGGGCACTCTTGCAAACAGAACATGGGGAATGAATAACTTCAACATCTTTCGAGATAAATGCTGTGATATTAGACTGAATTTGATAACTATTTGGTGAGCATATGTACAGATGCTGTACCTTCCATGACAGGAAAACATGAAGGGATTTTTTTAAAAGTGCACGGATTTTTAAAAAAGTATTAATAGATCCAGATGCTCTTAGGTTTATTCACTGTGTCTTACATCAGGAAAATCTCTGCGCTACTATTTTAAGTACGCTTTGCAACAAGTTATAAGTATTGTTAACTTTATTAGTGCAAATGCAACATGGCATCTTCAGTTTGGTAACATGCGAAAGTTGAAGGATGAGATATTCAGCCTGGATTTGCTCTGTCACTCTGAAGTGCATTAGCTATTGCAGAAACAGGTGTTGCCAAAATTTTGTGTTCTTTAAATTTTGATAGTCAAATTTGATAAAGAACAGAATCAGCAGTGTGAATTATTGAAACAAGATTTCTATCGGAATGCAACATTGCTGTGTGGTATCATGTCAACTCAAAATGACTTGAACATTTCTTTGCAAGGTAAAACTAAGTCTATACAGGATATGTGGCAAAAAAAAAAAATCCAAGCATTTCAAAAAGGCTATCTTTTCTCAAAATACTTCTCCAAAAGGAAATTTCAGGTAAACATTTTCCCCCATTAGCAAAGGTCATTGATGAGCAGGATGATAGATGTGTATCATATGAAGAAAACACAGCTGTGTTATACCTATTAATTGGAGAATAACAATGAAAGGTTCACCCACTTTAAGAATCATGACATCACACTCACATTAGTATTTCAGTCTCACCTAGCTGATATCATGAAGGTACCTAAAGAACTACAATTGATTGAACTCTAAGTGGGTGACACGTTAGAGTCATTGTTACATGCTAAGAGGGATCCAACTGAATATTCTACCCAGTAGAATACCCCCAAGCCTTCAAAGACATTACCCCCAAAATGCTTTCTTGCTTTTAGCCACTTATCTATATTTTCCCACCTAACCCAAATCAAGATGCCCATAAGATCACGAATGTCTGATACCCATTTAGAGGAACAACTGAAACTCCATGCTGCAACCACATATTCAAATGCTTTCCAACAAAAAGGAGACACAGCAAAGTCATTAGAAGGTTAGTTAACTTAACAATTAACAAATACTTTTCATTTTTTAAAATGATTAAGTATACAGTAGTTAACTTTTTACAAAATAATGTACATTTTTAAGTATATCTAATTGAAGTTTCTTGAATATGGCCTTATTTGATTATAGCTAAATTAATGTGCCTTCCCAACACGAAAAGGTTCCCTTCCCCTGATCTATTAATATGCTTTATATATCTATTTTCTACACTGACAAACTACTTGGGGTGGATAACCTATGGCCTTTTAGGTCCTTAGGTACAGCCTTTTGATGGGATCCAAATTTTACAGAACAAATCCTTTTATTAAAAGAGGTGCAGCAGAGAAAGATAAAGGTTTTCTTGCCTCCTTGCGTTTTAAAAAGGACTATCATGAAATCAGAACCTGAAGAAGGCTGCAGGTTCACAACCCCTACAAGAGGACAAAATTCATTGTTTCTCTTACAGGGCAAAAAAGATGTAAGACAACAACTTCATTCATTTAGAAATGCATTATCCTTCACTCCTGTAAAAAATTCTCTTCTATACTAACTCTGTTTCTAATTGAGACCTACAATGCATCCTCACACAAAAAATATACATTGGGTTGAAAATAATGAAATCCCATAAATATATAAAACCATGAAAAATATAGATGAGACAAATATGACTTGCTCAACAAATACCGAAATACTAGGAATAAATTGATGCCCATTGAGAGTCAAAAGATTTGTGCTGGGGATACACAGACTGATACCCTATAAGGCTGATTTTTTTCTTGCATGAAAAAATTTTCCTCTAATTTTTCTTCACTGATACAAAAGTTTCTTCCCATTTCAGAAAAGCACTATTTCCTTTATTGATTATCTTTCCAAAACACCCTCTAAAACTACTTGTGAGTTGTATCTGAATTTAATTACTTATAACCATGTGCTGTATTCTCAGCTTTCCCACAAAACAAACAATACCTGCAGCTCCTGGTTGTGGTTCTCACACAGCAGCTGAAGGAACCTCAGGATTGGCTGCATGATGGCAATGGCGGGGCTCATGGTCACCTCCTCCGCAGACTTTTCCTCCGCACTCCCTGCTTCTGCCCCCGTGCACATAATGTCGATTTCTGGATCCATCTCTCTTCTGTACACACAATATGCTTTGGATGTTGCTGAAGATGCTTCTGTTAATTGCCCTTTCATTCCCTCTTTTAAATGTAATGATGAATCTCTTACTGAAAATAAAGCAGTACTCTTATATACCCGAAACAATTCCTTTCGCTAATTAAAAGTAAGAACAAAACCCCCAAAAGAACAACAACAACAACAGAAAAAAAAACACACACACAAAGACAATCAGGTATCCATCCACATTCTCTAACAACTAAATTAAAAGTTGCCTGACAAGGGCGGCGCCTGTGGCTCAGTCGGTGAGGCGCCGGCCCCATATGCCGAGGGTGGTGGGTTCAAACCCAGCCCCGGCTGAACTGCAATAAAAAAAATGGCTGGGCGTTGTGGCGGGCGCCTGTAGTCCCAGCTACTTGGGAGGCTGAGGCAGGAGAATCGCTTGAGCCCAGGAGTTGGAGGTTGCTGTGAGCCGTGTGACGCCACGGCACTCTACTGAGGGCCATAAAGTGAGACTCTGTCTCTACAAAAAAAAAAAAATTGCCTGACAAGAGTTGCAACAATTTCAAAAAAAGGATTTTAGGTAGCAACTAAAAAGTCAAATTTGCGATCAGAATTAAATAAAAAAGATCTCGAGGGTAATTGGTGGGACCACACCTACATTGCATCTTACAAGGGTACATGTGAAACTTACTAAATGTAGAATGTAAATGTCTTAACACAATAACTAAGAAAATGCCAGGAAGGCTATGGTAACCAGTGTGATGAAAATATTTCAAATTGTATATAAAACCAGTGCATGGCGCCCTGTGATTGCATTAATGTACACAGCTATGATTTAATAATAAAAAAAAAAAGATCTCAATGCTTAGTCAATTTTAGAAGAACTCATGTCTTTCCGACACACACACACACACACACACACACGCATACAGAGTGTCCACAAAGTTCATGTACAATTTAAAATAGTTGGCTATTTTAAACTGCCCATGAACTATATGGACACGCCATATATATCCATATACAAGTTCACATATGTGAGAAGGTAGAAAAAAATGATGCGACGAACTTCAAAATGTTAATAATATCTTTATGATTTGTACTTAGTATATTGATGATTTTGTCATTTCAAATACCAAGAATCTTTTTGTTGGCACTGTATATTATAAAGTTTTCTCTGTTTTTGAAGTTTAATTTTCATGGCCACTTAAAAAGTGAGGGGCAGTTATTTTTTATCATGCATGCCACAATGAAATCAAACATGGTTCATGTCACTGGTTGCCTTGCTCTGATTATGTCTCATTTAAGTCTGGTCCTGCAGAGATGTTTTAGGGTCAAGTCATGACCAAAATTTTTTATGGATGATCAGAACCACAGTAGGGGTAATTAAGCCCAGAGAACTGCGATGACAAAGGTAAGTGCCATTTAAACATTGTTACTCTCTTTTCTCTCACTCTATTCTCCCAAATACTCAAATGCTTCTTTACCTCTCATTCGTGGACCAGATGTCATCAATTCATTGTCGTCATCCCTTTTTTTGCTACCTAAATCTATGGTATTAACCGTCACGGTTGATCTTATCTCTTTCTGAGCAGCCTTCATTCGATCATAGAGAACTTTGAAGAATTTTTCTGACTTTTTTTGTTCATGCAACTGCTGGTAGAAAGAATACTGCAAGAAAACACATTTGAAGGTATCAGTGCCCAAGGAGAGACAAATAGTGTATTTATGCTAGAAATAAACATAAGCATTACAGATAAAAGCACACATTTAACATGCTACCCATTATTTCATAAATTGACAGCCTTTGCCAGTTTCTTGTACTATTTCATGTATACTAATAATAGCTAGTATCTACCTAGCACTTTTCACTGAACCCTAACATTTTATATGCTATGTAATTTATCCTTACTGGTTACGCATATATTTTTTGAAAATTTATAAGGACACTGTAAGAAGTTGTATGGAAGGAGTTCTTTCAGTATTATTATAAAGTCATTCATTGATTCCACACATATTTATTTAATGCCTACTGTGGGCCAAGCCCAATGCTAACATTAAAAACAACAAAAAGGAAAAGCAACTACATTTCCTGCCCTTCTGAGTTTGTGATCTAAAGTTGAAAACAGCCACGAATCCAGTGGCCATCCTGTATAAATAGGAGCTTATGGAAAGTTACAAAGAGTTATTTTTCTCTTTAACTTAAAGTGCATTAATTTAGAATCTGTTACCATGGTAGCCTCACTCATGGGAACTCACTGATAAATAGGTATGAAGTTCTTTCGGTTCTTTTTGGTTATTAGCTACATTGCCTCACATGGAATCTAGGAGAAACCCACTTTAAAATAAATGCTGCCTGACAGTGAATAACGATGTAGAGAGGGTGTGATAAATATATCTTAGTAAGACACGGAAATATTGGGGCTTGGGAATATTTACCCTAATCATCATCTCCTCTGTGCTTTGTGGAAGTATGAAGGAGAAGAGAGAAGACAGCAAAGATATTACACTCCGATACAGAAGATTCTACTCAGACATCGAATTTAGGTGGGGAAATTATAAATTATTAAATAAATTATACCAAGATTATGAGATAGATAGGAGACAAAAGAAACACAGTAAAAATTAATAAAGCTGGGAATGCTGTAACTTAATAAAGCTGGGAATGCTATAACTCTCACGATTAAAAGAGAGTTACATAAGCTCAGGCAGAGACAGCATGAAGAAAACGTAAGAAAGTAATACTGATTCCCAGATCAAGCAGAGCTGGCTGTGATCCAGTATAAGAACACGTAAATGGCCGATTCTGGGGAGTTTCCTTCTGCAGAGAGGCCTTCCTAAAGGAATGCCTGCAAGCACCGGCACAGGTCTTAGGGTTTGTAAGGGAGACGTTATGACATCGGGTCTTAAAATGTTGCCTGACTTGCAATTTTCTGTATCAGCCATATAGATATAGTCACACACAGAGTGTTTTACAAAGCCTTAGATGTCAGCTTCATACCTCCAAGGGGACGCTCCTAAGCAGAGGGCTAGCAAGCCCTCAAGGAAGAAGGCCAAAAGTCACAGTAACCATAGCAACTGCAGAAAAATAGTCAAGCTGGCTCTGTTAATTCAAAGGATTGATGCAGCATTCACAGACCTCTAGGGTCCCATGAATGAAGCTGATGCTTAAGCCCTAATGTTTTCAATATAATGGGGTTAGAAGGTGGAAGGAAGTTCCCATGTATTAATGAGGAATTATAAAAACATCATGGCTCTGTTATAACAAAGTTTGTGCTTTCTCATCTGTCACCTGGAGATACTTTCAGTACAACAATATGATGAATAGAGTGTTCTGATTTCCATTTTATAATTAATAAAATGAGGTTTAATAAAAGTATGTGACTCGCTCAATTATTAAATAACTTGTAAGTGGTGGAGTTAGGATTTCAATCTAGATTTTGTTACTCTACACCACTAGATTTATAAAGTAACTTCTTAAGCTCCAAGCAACAGATTATTAAATAGAGGATACTCTGATAAATCAGAACTTTTATAAATCAGAACTCCATAATGCTGAACCGCATGATTTTTTTTTTTTTTTTTTTTTTTGCAGCTTTTGGCCGAGGCTGGGTTTGAACCCACTACCTCCGGCATATGGGGCCGGCGCCCTACCCCTTTGAGCCACAGGTGCCACCCCTGAACAGCATGATTTTAATGAAGATTAAAAGTTCATTTCACATATATTTATGTAACCTCAACATTAAGGATTCCTACTTTTTAATATTTTAATATTTTGAAACAGAATCTCAGTGAATATTTTTCTAATGACACCAGTGGAAATTTAGTTCAATGGCAGCACCTCTGTTTGTTGTTTTTTGAGACAGAGTCTCATTCTGTCATCCTGGGTAGAGTGCCATGGCATCATCATTGAGCTCAAGAGATCAATGAGCTCAAGGAGATCTTGCCTCAGCCTCCAGAGTAGCTGGGACTATAGGCGCCCGCCACAACATCCAGCTAGTTTTTTTCTATTTTCAGTAGAGATGGGTGTCTCACTCTTGCTCATGCTGGTCTTGGAACTCTTAAGCTCAAGTAATCCACCAGCCTCAGGCTCCCAGAGTGCTAGGATTACAGGTGTGAGCCATCGTGCCCAGCCAAGTTTTCTTCTTAATAAAGATATGGTGTTTGCTTGGGAAACGTCCTTCATAAGCTGCATAGAATGTAAGGAAAAATGTTAAGAGTTTGTTTTGGTTTTCTTTCTTTTGATTGTTTTGTTTTGTTTTGTTTTTAGGCACTAAGAGCGATGGATAAACAAGTCTGTGTGACAGAAAGTAGTAGAGACAGAAAAGGAACGTGAAGTGAGGATGGAGAAAGACGGGGGCATGAATTCCCCTGTGAAGTGTCCCAGGGGCAAGGATGGAGGAGATGTTTACTGTGGCTAAGAGCAGCCTACACGGGTTTGAAACAACCTGGCTCTATCTCCAACCAGCTATGTGAGTTTTGGTCTGCCTCAGTTTCATCTTCAGTGGGATAGGACAATATGTGTGTTACCTTACAGGTTGTTTGAGGATCAGCCAACTCAATACACATGAATTACTAAGAATAGTGCCTGGTATTTAGCAGATAGCAGATATTAGTTTTCTTAGTATTAGTGTACAATTTGAAATTATGTAATTACTTTGTCTCCTCGATCTTTCCCTTTTCTCTTCTTCTTCTTTTTTTTTGAGATGGAGTCCCAGGCTGGAGTGCAGTGGTACAAACATACCTCACTGAAGCTACAAACTCCTTGGCTCAGGTGATCCTCTTCCCTCAGCCTTCTGAGTAACTAGGACTACGGGTGTGCACCACCACGTCTGGTTAATTTTTCTTATTTTCTTTTGTAGAGAAAGGGTTTCACTATGTTGCCCAGGCTGGTCTTCCTACTCCTGACCTCAAGCAATCCTCCCACTTCAGCTTCCCAAAGTGCTAGAAAAACAGGCATGAGCCACCAAGCTCAGCCTCTGCTGCTCTTTAATGAAAGTAAATATACTTAGTATATACTTAAATATACTTATTAGAAACATAAATTGACTTATGTAGTTGAAATTAAGGATGGAGCTACAATTCACACTTTAGTACAAAGCAGGCGTTTCAAGACAATCTGTGCACTGAGGAAGCAGGACATTCATGGTGAGGAGACAATGAGAACGTAAACTCCCCAGGTGACCAGTCTTCAGGGAGAGGGCTAAGCTCTACAGTACTATAGGGCAAGGAGTACGATGCAAGTTGACGTCAACTAGACACCTCCCAGAGCCACGAGCACATAGCTGACATTGGGTTATGCAATGATGTACATAAGTAAGGGGCCTGAATAGGGGAAAGATGGCAAATGAGACTGTCATGACTCATCGTAAAGGAAGGTTTTCAAATACAATAGCAATTTAACACTGTTTCATAAAAAAAAAAAAAAGAAAAAATTGTTGTATGGCCATAAAGCACTGTAGATATAAATAATAAGACATGACCCCATACATTAAGGAAGGTGAAATTTAATTGGAGAGCCAGAGTGCAATACAAATGGTAACAAAACAAAGTAGCACACTCCAAGGGCTACCTGAGTACTAAGCAAGTGGCATGGGATCTCCGATAAGGAACGGTCACCAAACCCCCCCGACAGATACAGAAGACTTTGTGTAAGAGACAGAATTTGATTAGGGCCATTCATTCATAGATCCATTCACTCCTGAACATTTCTTGAACTCCAAGATTGGGCCACATGTGGAGCCAGACACAAGGGGTACAAAGATGTACAACACATGTTATGGAGAGGGCCAATAAAGTAGCAATAACTTGCACTTACAAACAGGGGCTATTATAGCAAGTCCCAGAGTCACAAACATCTGACTCTTACATGACTCACACTTATGAATGGGGGGTGGGGGGAGAGGGCTATTACAGGTAATAGGTAAATGTACCTGTGTTCCAACTAACATACAAATTCAACTTTGAAACAAGCCGATGGAACCTATCTCCTTCGTAACCTGGGGAGCTGCCTGTAGTCCATTCTGCCCAATGGGACTGTGGATCAGAAGACACTTCCATGGGGAGTTACTAGCATGAGAAAGCATAACACGGTTGAGGAAAAGCAAAGAGCTTGGTGTGGCTTGGGCACAAGAGAACGGGTGGACAGGTAGGGGAAGAAAGGAAAGTTGGAAAATTTGAAGAGACTAAAGCATGAAGGATCTTATGGATCATAGGAGGGAATCTGCCTTTACAGGGCAGGTGACAGATTTTAAGCAGGAGAATAACATGGCTTTGAAAAGATCTCTTTGGAGGATGATTTCGAGAGGGGCACAGCTGAAAGCAGGGCTACCTGTTGGAAGAGTGCTTGCTCTCCTGTCCTCTCCTACCCTCTAGATAAGTCTGTCTGATGTCGTGTAGTTACCCAATTTCTTTAGAAAGTCTCGGCTGACAGAATTTCAGAAACAGCATTTTTAAAGATTGAATAATATTCTATTGTATATGTACACCACACATTTTATAATCCATTTATCTGTTGATGAAAATAAGCAATGCACAGAGGGACAAATACCACATGGGCTCTCTACATGTAGAACCTAAAAAACTCCCAGCAGTGGAGAGGAGAATAATGGGTACAGGGTCTCAGTTACACAGGAGAAGTAAGTTTGGGGCTTCTCTTGTCCAACAAGGTGACTACAGTTAATAATAATGTATTATATATTCCAAAATAAAAAATTAAAAAAAAAAACCAAAATAGCTGAAAGAGAGAATTTTAAATGTTTTCTGTGCACAGAAATGATAAAATATTTAAGGGGATGGATATGTCAATTATCCTGATTTGCTCATTCCACAACATATAATTATATCTAAATATCATAAATGCATACAATTCCTATCTGTCAATTAAAAATAAAAACTAAATTAAATGGAAAGAGAGAAAGTCCAAATTCAGTATTTTGGTTGTAGAAGAAAAGTTAATTTCCAAGAAAATCTACTCGAATTCCTCCATCACGCCTTTCCTCAATTTCCCTCTGAGGAAATTTGTCCTGCAGCTTTAATACCATGAGAATTTTCAGCACTTTCTTTTCTCAGCTAAGAAATAATGTTTGGGGGTTGTTTTTGTCACTAAGCCATTTGCTGTTCACGAGGCCTTTATTCCTAAAGGCTCTGTTACTGGATGTCATATATTAAAGTTTCTGTTGTTCAAATTATTTGATGGCTAATTAAAGGAAAATATCCCAGTTCTGAATTAAATGTGTCTTCCGCTCTTCTTGAACAGGGATAGGGGATTTAAAATTTCTAACTAGTTGTAAGCCTACAGTCTCCTTCACCAACCAGTGCAAATCCAGAAACAGCAGGCTTCTGGGTAGCAGGACCAACAACTAGATAAGAGAAATCAAGTGTTCTACACCTCTCTATAGTGACCAGAGTTCACAACAACTTACAGTATAGTTTCAGATAGCTAGAGGATTTGGAATGTTCCCAACATGAAGAAATGATAAACGTTTGAGGTGATGAATATGCTAATTGCCATGATTTGACCACTGCACATTGTAGACATGTATCACAACATCACACTGTAATCCACAAATACATATAATTATTACATGTCAATTAAACATAATAATAAAAGCCAAAGAAAGAAAGAAAAAAAAAGGAAGGAAGGGGGGAGAAGGAGGGAGGAGAGGGAGGGAGGGAGGGAGGAAGGAAACCTCAAGGACAATGTTGTTCTCTGGGAACATCCCCAGCTCTCAGGCTCTTGGGACAGGTTTGCCTTTGGGTGTGGCTGAGCCCAGAGGCAACCGGGTGGAAGTTTCAAATGGAAACCATGTGGCTTCTGGAAATAATGGTCTAATCTCCTGTGTGCAGGTGGGAATATTGCTCCCTGTAGCTCCTGGAATCATGTCAGAAGAATGAGTCCAAGGAATGTTCTGCTTTACTGAATAAATTGTGAAGCCCTGTGGTTTCTATAGCAAATCGAATAAATGTATCTGGACAATGTGACACATAAAATTTAATTTTTCCCTGAGAAAGTAGTGAGAAACTAAAAGAAAGCATTGCTTTTCTTCAGGTTCTATGACAAGTAAATAAGAAATACAAATTAGGTGTAATGCCCATGATTGATAAACAGGTACCTGTGTTTGTGTATTTCCTCCTTCAAGCAGGGCAATGCCGAGAAAAATGCCTTCTGAAAAAATTCTGTCATTTTTGGTGTTCACTATAACATCGATGACAAGTTCTGATGCACCTTCTTTATCCAACAGACACTGAATATCTGACATTGATATGCCCATCTTATCTGAATCTTGTCCAGAAAAGCTTCCTGTGATTCGCAAAAAATAAACAAACAGTAAGTACAGACCTTATTTGCATATATAAGCTTTCAAATTCTTAAACCATAGAATATTTCTATTGGGACTTTTCCCCTCCACAAAGCTACATATAATAGAAGCTTGAGTTCAAAAAATACTAAAAGTTTGTAAACACAGTGCTTTTAATGAAATGTTGGACACCTGTAATTAAATGTTTTTTAAAAAAAATACTTTAGAAAAAGAAAACTAGCTTTATACTTGTTCTCCCTAATAACATACTAAGAAATTATAACTTAGTTTAGCTATTAATATTTTCCCAAAGTCAAAAGGAACAATCAACTGTAATGTTTAAATCTGTTGTTTCATGAAGCCCAAATTGTACAAAATATTTTTAATAGTGCTTTTAAAATAAATGTGTGTTAATAATTTACCATTTAAATAAAATACTAGAGTAACAGGGACATGCAGATATGTCATAAGAGTCCTTCAATGATAAAAATTTGGCCAGTATTACCTCCCACTTGTGTGGTTTTGGGGTAGGTTCCTGACAGGTGTCCATTTACACCAGCTCCATAATCACCTTTAAAGTAGCGATTCAATAATATTTTTCTCAATGTGTTACCCTAATGAAAAAAGAAAAGATAAGACACGTATTATTGTTTTCTTTTCTAATAAAAGTACAAAAGCCAGCATATTGAAATGTCACTTAAAATGCATTTTGTGAATGATGCTGAGACATAGAAAAAATTAATTTATGCCAAATAATATTTTCTGAGGCAAAAATTATAAATGTGCTCAATAAAATAATAATTTTACTTCTCATAATAAATAAGAAGGATGAGAGAATCCTTTTGGAGGCGATGAATAGATTTATGGCATAGATGGTGAAGATCGTTTCACAGTGTATACTTACTTACCTCCAAAGTCATCAAGTTGTATATATTAAATATATACAGCATTTTATAGGTCAATTATACTTTAGTAAAGTGGTTTAAAAATAATTTTAATCACTAAAAGTTAAAATAAAACAAATAAAATACAGTATTTTCAATAGAATATGCTAGAAAAATCACCGATGCTATAAATTTAAGATTGCTAAAAAACCTGAAGCTCCCAGTGCTGGCTAAGAGTTATCCAGGGTGCCTAAATAAGACACAACATAATAAACAACTTAAGAAAGAGAAAGCTTTAGGTAGAGGAGCTTAGTCAAAAAGAGGTAATAAAGAGGTAGACAGCAGGTGATCAAAAAATTAAGCTTCAAAAAACAGAGTTAATTTTATTTAAATCCCAGGTTGCTTATTCAGAAGACAGTGGGCAAAAGACAGTGTAAGATACATAATTCAAAAACTCCTAAGTCTTCTATAATAGACTGATGACAGGACAATTTTTAAATGATACATCTCATAATATAATTGCTTACATGTACATAAGAAACTTAGATGATAACTCTAAATTTTCCTTTTCAATGGCTCTTCAATAAAGAAGAGTGATTGAAAAGTTGTTTTTACAGAATCATGCTTTAAAAAGTATTTAAATTAAACAAAACAACAACTGAGATGTTATTCTGATCTTGCAGGTAAGGAAACTGTGGCCCAAGAGCCGCAGACCATGAGGCTAACAGGTGCATGAGCAGGACCTGAACGCAGCTCTTGACTACAACACCCAGCTGTGTCCTCACACCATGCTGCTCCAGCCCCTGCAAGCACCCACCATTGCTCCTGTCTCTCTTGTTCTGTTACCCTTTCTCAAGGTCTCCGTGTCGTGTCCTCAGCTCTTCAGTTGCTCTCCCCTCCCCATCCCCCTTGCCCCGCAGCACCCTTACCTGCTCCTTAGCTGCACAATCACTCCTGCAGGTCTGACTGCCACATGTGTCCCCCCCAAGCTTCTCATTCTGTTTCCACTTAATCCTTACCTATGTCTTGACGCTCTACTGGCACGTCAAACTCAATTTTTCAGAACTGAATATTCCTTCTCTTTCAAACATGTTTTCCTCTCAGTTTCCTTATTTTAAGGAGATCACAATCATTCTGGTCACGCAGTCTTCAAATTGAAGGAATAATCCACTACTCCTCCTGCCCCAACTTGACAATGATTTGTGAAATCCTGCTTATTCCACCTTTTCAACTGTAGCTTCCAATAGTGGCTTCATATGTGAGTTTTTACCAAATTGAAATGAGCGATCACTTCTCCACCAAAGTGTTCTAAGTTTTTCTCTTCGCTCAAAACATATTCTCTGGCTGAAATGGTCTTCATCCATCTGACTTATGGAGTATATATATATATGGTTTTAGGTACTGTCTCAAGTGAGTAAGATATAACCCTCCCCTAAAAGAGTTCACAACGGGATGAACGTAACAATGGAGACACCTCCTAGGTCCTATGGAGGCATAAGCAGCAGCAGCCCACTCTGAGGACGCTCTCCATGGCACAGCTCCTATACCAACCCATATGATCACTGTCACAGACTACTGTTAGGCACAGTCAATGCACAGCCAATATGTCCTAAATGCCATAACACCAAGAATTCAAATACACATTCAGAGTGTCTGCAGTTGCTTTTCTTTATTGCAACTTTTATTTATTGATACTTACTTGTAAGTTCTCAGAACACAGACATTTATTATTGCTTACTATTTCATGTTTTCTTCCCTTAAGACTTTTCAATATAGGGGTGTAAATAAAGGTGATGACTAGTCTTAGAAGAAATAGTGAGGTGTTAAGAGCTTATTCTACCAGTGAACACAACTCTACTGTCCCTTATAAAACATAAGCAGGGCACCTAGAGAAGACATAAGAAATAAAAATAGCCTTTGTTTTTTCTTTCTTTTCTTTTCTTTTTTGAGATACAGCCTCACTCACTTGCCCAGGCTAGAGTGCTATGGCATCATAGCTCACAGCAACCTCAAACTCCTGGGCTCAAGGGATCCTTCTTACCTCAACCTCCTGATAGCTAGGATTACAGGTGCCCACCACCATGCCTAGCTAGCTTTTCTATTTTTAGTAGAGATGGGGTCTCACTCTTGCTCAGGCTGGTCTCGAATTCCTGAGTGCAAGCCATCTGCCTATCTTGGTCTCCCAGAGTGCCAGGATTACCAGTGTGAGTCTACCTTTCTCTTTTTAAAAAGGGAAGGTCCTTTAAGTTGAATTAATTCCACTGGCCAAAGAATGATTCTTCCAAAAGGAGAAGAAAAACAAAATGAAACAAACATGTATTTGGATCAATGTCTTTGGGCTTTTACAGTGTACTTCATTTTAGTAGGAGACACTATGATAGATCTTTTAGGTTCTTAACTATAGGGGTTAAAATTATAAGCTGGGAAGGAAAATGTGAGGTCATATTAACTGAAGCACTAAATTTTTTGCAAGGGTAGCTCAGTTTGCTGTACTAATCATGGTTCTCACTTCTACAGACCACTCACTCCAACCCTAGAAGAGATGTGTGGCCCATTTCTAACGAATAACATTGACAAATGTGAAAATCCAGGCCTTTCTTCTTGAAAGTTCACGAGTCAGTGTCAGTGTATAGAAGACAATTTGTCAGGAGTGGGGGCCTGCATCTTTTTCACTTGCTGCAACAATTTTTAATCACACTACTCCAAGAATCCAACCAAGAAATGAACAAACAATAGCTTATTTTAAAAAAATACAAAGAAAACTGGTTTTGACCCCCCCCCTTTTTTTTAATTCTCTTTACATTTCTAGGAAAATAAAGTAAAACCAATCATAGAGTAGAATTAGGTCACATCAAATTAAAACTTATATTTAAATTCCCTTGGGGCAGATAAAATCACAGGTGCCTATCACATTCATAAACACCAAAATCAAATGAGGGGGGCCAGGGCGCATGGGCTCACGCCTGTAATCCTAGCACTCTGGGAGGCTGAGGTGGGTGGATTGCTTGAGCTCAGGAGTTTAAGACCTGTCTCAGCAAGAGTGAGACACTGTCTCTACTAAAAATAGAAACTGGGCATCATGGCAGGTGCCTGTAGTCCCAGCTGTGGGGGAGGCTGAGGCAAGGGGCTTGCTTGAGCCTAAGAGTTGGATGTTGTTGTGAGTTATGATGACACTGTGGCATTCTACACGGGGCAATAGCGTGAGACTCTGTCTCAAAACCAAAACAAAACAAAACAAAAATCAAATGAGCAAATACTCTTATCCAATTGCAGTCTAGTTAAAAGCATTGTTTTTCTAACTACATAATATTTTAGCATATCACACACAGAAAGCAGAGGGAGCTCCTCATTTCTCTGCTTTTAATCCTGGCACCAGACTGCCTGAATTCAAATCCCCTCTCTGCCACATATTTACTGGAGGATCTAAAGCAATTACTTCACCACTCTGGGCCTCAGTCCCTCAACTGCCAAATGGAATAGTTACTACCTACCCTTATCAGGTTCCTATGATAATTAAACATTCAAAATGTACATGAAGTACTTAGGACAATCCCCAGCACATAGTCAGTGATACCCAGCTGTGTGGGTGATGCTCTCCCTGCCAGGACACAGAGTATTCACACCATGGAACAGTTCACAGCCTACCAAATGCTTCCGTGCATGCTTTCCTACTGTATACCAAACCTTCCCATAAAAGTGAAAGAAATTTCTAACATACAAAGAAAAGGAAAAATTTAAATAAAAGATAACCTATCTAAAAATCCTAATTTTTCAACTATTAATCAATTTTTGGAATTATATACTCATCAGTTAACATGGCAGAAGCACCCCAAAGCATGCACGTTCTTCACTATATAAAACATATACTTACAACTTCAACTAAGTGGAAAAAATTCTACCTTGGTTCAAACTCCATAGTTCTCGGCTAGGACAAACTTTGGTGTTAAAAATCAATGAAGAACAGGCACAGATGGAACAGGATTCATTGTGTCTCTATGATCTGCCCTCAAGAATGGGAAACTTCAGATATTGCTACATCACAAGTTCAGCAGAACTGACCTCTCGTCAAACACCACGCTCTGAGTGGAGGGATGAGAGGCAAGTACTGTGGCCCAATCTGCCCTGTGTCATTTGTGGTGGCCTGCACTCGCTGGGATGGGTTACTTAGTTGTGTGTCATCTCCCCACATTACTTGAACTCAAATAAAGTAACTGCAGAGCCACTTTCAGAAATTCTGGTGCCAGGGATGCAAATGACAGAGCTATAATTGCCATGGCAAGAAATTTGGGGAAGAACTAAAAGTGCATTAAGTCATTTGGAAAAGAATTCCACCACAGTTGAGAAGTTCGACTTCTGAACTGGTTCTTCAAATCCAAAATGAATTCCTGACCAGGGCCTCCATGGTAGGTATCTTTGTTGGGTTAAACCAATTAGCAAGGAATGTCCTTTGCAGTCTTTTCAACAGCAGAGTCAATTCCAGGCCACAAGACACTGCTGTTAGCCAATGTCTTCATGCGAACACATCCCAGATGTGCTAAATGTAATGTAGCCAAGATAACTAACAACCACCTTCTGAAATTACAACAAATATCTCCATAAAAAGACATCTTTTGTGGCCAGAAAAGTCATGCTGACAGCATGTTAGTATCTGCGAGGATTGATTTTTTCTTGGCCATTCCCTGTTACACCAAGTCCCACGGATCAAACATTAAGAAGCTCAGAAATCACTGCCTTTCATTCATAGGAAGGATGATATAAATTTGCTGATCCTAGAAAGGACTAAAATTTTCTTTTATTTCTGAGAAAACACAACACTGCGTGCCTTAAGAGGGGTTATTAGCCTTAGGAGAGAAGAGTTCAAGGATGTGACATTTGAGGTGTTGTTTCCCATACTTGTTACCATCCCCTGGGAAAAAACGACACACTAAAGTAATCCTATGTTTCCCTCATGGACAATATAATCAAGGCACCATGAAAAAATGACATCACAGTCAGGATCCTAGAAAACTATGTCCTCAACTAGAAGTTCAAAAGGTAATGAAAGTTGCAAACTAAAGATGCTCAGCTTAACGATTTCTCCATTTATGATTCATGATTAGCTACTAATCAGCCCAGACGAAATCTGCAAGGAGATGATTATACGTACCTGTGGTCTCTACATAGTTTCATTTTAACATTAAACTTGGTATTAGCATAATTAGTGTTTCCCTAACCTTTTAGTTTAATGACAATTTGTCTGATTAGGATATTTTTTCTCATTTGAATTTTCAGGGGTAAAAAAGGTACATTTCTCATTTTAAATCAATGATTATCATAACTGTATCTTTTTGGAATTAAAGACCATCACTATAATCAATTACATCTTCTGGGAAATCCTTTGGGATAATATGGCCAAGCTCCTATAATCCAGCTGACTAATGGTTTGAATGTCTTCGTCTATCAGACTAAGGAGTGTATGCCAATTTCTTCACATTGCATCTTTCTTAAGGGAAGAGACATACATTTCAATAGGAATAGTTGTTAGATACATTCACAAGATGCTCTTCTTGGCACAAGGATGCAATCATTATAATCTTGAAAAACATGTGGATGTCTCAACAATTCTAGTATAGAACCTCATGAAAAAAATACTAGTAAATTTTAGAACCAAATATTCATAAACCACAATGGCAATCTATTTCCAAATTCCTTCCTTCCTTGTTTTTATTAATTTAAAGACATTTATTATATTTCTACCATGTGTCAGGAACTAGGAAAGGGGGTGCAAAAAAATAATCTTGCAGCATATGACAAAATAATTTTCAAATATGTAGAATTGGGACATGTGGCACTGCTTGCCTTCCTTTCTTTCTTTGTTTTGTTTGTTTGTTTGTTTTTTAATAGTAACTTGTTCTGTTGCCCAGGCATGAGGGCAGTAGCATCATCATAACTCACCAACCTCAAATTTCTAGGCTCAAGCAATCCTCCTACCTCAGCCTCTTGAGGAGCCGGGATTACAGGTGTATCACTATACCCAGCTAATTTTTTGTATTTTTTATAGAGATGGGGTTTCAACTCTTACTCAGGCTGGTTTTGCATTCCTGACCTCAAGTGATCTTCCTCCTTCAGCCTCCCAGAGTTCTGGATTTACAGGTGTGAGCCACTGCACCTGGCCTTGACACTGTTCTTCAATATAAATATCCTAACCCGACCATTTGACTGCATTTGTGAAATTTAAATGTTTAAAGTACGAATGATGATGTTTACACATTTGATGATGCTGCTGGATACAGAAGTAACTTCACTAATCACTCTGGCTTTATCAAATATCCTAGCCTCAAGACAAATGGGGTTGCTGAGAAGACTTTGTTAGCAGATGATTCTACGCCATTCAATAAATAATCAGTAAAGGAAACTGTATTTATGTTTTTTGGGGGTATAATAAAAGTCAGCTTTTAAATCCTAGGAAACATCAAATTCAACAGACTTTTTCACCTCAACCATTTTAAATACAGGGTCTGCTTAAAATCAGGGTTTGAGAACTTACATAACCCCTCACCAATGGACTTGAGAATGAACTTTACTGCTTGTAATTATTTAGTTTTCTAACTAAGCAGTTTTCATCTGATCTACAGAACATAAAAGGCAAAACATTGAGAGGAAAGTAAGTACACAGGAAATGAGCAGATAAGCTTTAGATATTATCTCCTTATTGAAGAAAAACTACTGGACTCACACATCATAAATCACTACCTCATAAAATCACACACAAATGGCAGTGGCACATGATCATTAAAGTGACACCCGTAAGCTCTTGGTTGGTATATAGTATAAAAAACTATTAGTGTGCGATTTGTTACCTAAAAAATGGAATTAATGCTGCCAATGTAAGCATGTGCACGCCCACCAAAGATTGGGAAAAATGGAACTTCGAGAGGTCACTGTAAGCCTTCAGCAAAGACTCGCTGACAGGTGGTATGGTAAGTACGTGGACTCAGTAAGGGACTCAGCTTATGGCAGTCCCTGAGAACCAAGGGCAGGAGTGGAGAGGAAATGGGAATAAATGAGGGAGCTGACATTGATTTGAACAGAAATGTGAACTACCATGGGAGAGGGGTGTTCTCAGACACGGGGAAAGTCGTGTTTAGCTTGCTGTGTTAAGGTTCTGTCCTCAGAAGCTGTGGTTCCTATTAGAGAGTTCCACAATCACTAAATGAAGATGGACACAAAGGCACAGCTTTGGGAAGGTGTGACAGGAGGTGAGGAACAATGGGTCAAGGAAGGACAGACAAGCCCTACACTGACCTCCCTGTTTCTAGGACCTTTCAGACTCCTTCCTGGAGCCTCTTGCGCACTCAACAGCAATGTAGTCCTTGAGCTCCAATGGTGGGAGATGCTCCCACCACACACACACACACACAGTGAGTGAGAACGAGAGACACTCTTCTTTTTCCCAAAAATACTAGAAAGAAATGGTCCTTAAAAGGTAGGAATAAAATTAGCACTTGTATATTACTTATTAATAAATGCAAATATTTAGCAAAAAAAGTATGAAGCCAAATTTTAATAAATGTGAAACAAATTTAGAAGTTCCTCAAACAAGAGGCAACTATGTATGGAGCTGGGTTGAAGAGGAGTTCTACATTGCACAACTTCAAGGGAGGTCTTGAGAATTAAATGAGACAATATCTGCACATAGTTTACATAAGAAGTTCAACTGATGAATGCATCCTGCATTGGCAATGATAATGCACTTCAGTGTACTTCAGTGGAAATGATGTTTCAGAGACCAGTGTGATTAAGTTCAGATTTGGGTTCTGCCACATACTGGCTTCGTGATCTCAAGAATTTTACTTACCTGTCCTGAGACTCAGTTTCCCCATTTATGAATAATATTATTATTCACACCATAGGCTTATTTGAGGATTAGAAATTACATATGAAAAGCTCTGTGTTCTTAGCTCATCGTAAGTGCTAAGTAAACAGTTACTATAATAGTTTACTTAAGTATATAAGAAAATATAAGCTTCCATCTGGGAAGACTTGCACAACTGATAGCATAATGGGATATTATGATGCCCAGTGTCCCAAAGATAAACATGCTTTAGCTGCTGGCATAAATATCTAGTTCTAACCTTCTATAATTTCTTTAAGAGAAGGCAAATGAAAAGCAGCATTCATTTTGTAGAAGATTACTTTGAAGCTAATTTGATCAGTATACTATGATTTCATAAAAACAACACCTACATGTAAACAGGTTCAATCACTCTGAGAACATGTACAAAGCACAATTCTTGGGAAAATGATTTTGTAAGGTTTTCTTGAAGTAGTGTTAGAAGGAAAAACAGTATCTCATGCTCTATGAAACATAAGCTATTTTCTCTCCTAATATTTACTTTTAGTATAAGCTATATAAGAAATGCATTAAACATATTTATATGATGCAACAATCGTTTATTAGAAAAGACTGTGCTTCCTAACTAGTGTTCCCACATCCACGTGGTGCCCCTCTAAGTCATTCTTCACTCAGCATCCAGAGGTTTGCAAAACAACAGACGAGTACGAGTATTCGGAGTACGTGAACACATAAAGAATACTTACAAATCAATACGAAAAAAGTTAAGGACAGAAGAATTGAGCTGGCATTTCATATGAGAAACACATATGACCAATAAACATGAAAAAATGCTCCTCACTGGAAATTAGTGAAATACAAATAAACTAGTGGAGCCACCATTTACACCCAAAGAATTGGCAAAATTAACAAGTCCTTAAAAACCAAGGGCTGAAGTGGATGTGGCTTAAGAGAATATGGGGATGCAAACTTGCACAACCACTTTGGAAAACACAGCAATAGATGTTCTCAGCTAAAAATTTCATTCCCAGGGGAACATAAGGTCAAGGAGATAAACAGTGTCACATCCTAGACATTCATACTAGTATTAATAGCAATAGCAAAACAAACGGCAAGCAAAAATGATCTGGAATCAACCCAAATGGTAAGTGACAGAAAAACAGACAAATAAATTACAGCATCCTCCCAGCGTGGAACAGTATACGGTGGCAAACATGAATAAACTGGAGCCTCACAGAAACACAGCTGTTGTTTTTTTTGAGACAGAGTCTCAGTTTGTCGCCCTCAGTAGAGTGCTGTGGCATTATCATAGCTCACAGCAACCTCAAACTCTTGGGCTTAAGCAATCCTCTTGCCTCATTTTTTCTATTTTTAGTAGGAACAGGGGCCTTGCTCTTGTTCAGGTTGGTCTCAAACTCCTGAGCTCAAGCAATCCACCCACCTTGACCTCCTACAGTGCAAAGATTACAGGCGTGGGCCACTGCACCTGACCCAGAAATACAACAATCTTGATGAGTCTTAGAAATATAATATTGAACAGGAGAAAAAAAGAAGTCTAGAAGATATATAGTGTGGTATTAAAAATGTGAGCTACAGTTACCACTGGAAGAAGAGGCGAGAAAACACAGGAAGACACAAATCATTGATAATGTTCTCATCCTTCAGTTGGCTGAGGGATTCATGGGTCATCATTATATTATTATACTTTATAGTTACAATTACGGTACATATTTTTTCACATAAATTCAATCTTGTATTTAAAGAAACTATTCAAGAAATTTTGGACATTGTGATGATAGCTTTCCCACATAAGATGTTCTACTGCTTCCCGGTCCTCTTTGAATACTGGCAAAATCCATAGCATGGAGTAGGTGACAATTCATGATGCGAAACGTGAGAGCTGGAACCATCGTCATCATCATCATCATCTGAACCAACTCACATGTTCCTCCTGCCACACAAGACTTGTAGCGTCTCTGATCACATTCTCTTCCTCTTCGGGACACCAGCAGATGATGTTCCCTTGTGGCCGCCACGCTTTCTGCCTCCCTCTATCCCCAGCCCTGACAACCTTACTTAACTCCTACTCAGCCTTTAGATCTCAGCTCCACCATATCTTCCTCAGAGTCGTCTTCTCTAAACTTCACCACATCAACTGTCATTCAATCTTCTTATAATACCATGTACCTTAATACCCCGTTTCCCCGAAAATAAGACCTACTTACAGGAAAGATAAGACGTCCCCTGAAAATAAGACCTAGCACATCTTTGGGAGCACACCTTAAAATAAGACACTGTCTTATTTTTGGGGAAACAGGGTAGGTACTTAGTCTTATATTTACTCATATCAATCTTTCATTGATTTCCATCACCCTCCACTGAAACCACTCTTACAAACTGATGAAGGGAGGCAAGGCAAGGACTTAGGTAAGGGTCCCAAAACTCTGAGAAGGAACAGCCCTAGCTAAAACAATGATAATAATCAGTCACTGTCTGCTTATTTCTTGACAATGGTTAGTCATTGTCCCCTTGTTTGCTTCTCTATAATAGCTTTTCTAGAGGGCACTGCTGGTAGTTGTAAAATCTTAATTTTTCTCTGTAGAAAACAGCTGGCCTTGGACCCCCACTCAAGGAACTGCATTCCAGAGGATTGGCTGATCCCTGCCTTAGGCGGCAGCTCATACAAAGGGACTGCTGATTCCACCCTGAAACCAGCCAATTAGCAGACCTTGATTGCCTAACCCTCTGCCCACCGAACTGTCTTTAAAAACCCTGTCCCCTGATTCCTGAGGCATCTCTCCCGTCTCCATCCACGCTTAGAGCTTTGTGGAATAAACTCTTTCTCTGCTGTAAACTCTCTGGACACCGGCTTTCCTTTGGACAGCGGGCAAATGAACCTGGCTGGGTGGCAACACCACTAGATTATAAGCACTCTGAGGACAGAGACTGTGTTGTTTTTTTCTCTGGCCATTAACTCCAATACCTAGCCCCAAACCCAGCACGTTAAGTACTCAATAAATATTTTTTGAATTAATGTGTGAATCAATGATTTTAAATGAGAAACCACTACATTCACAGCAAAATTTGACACTGAGTGCCTTCTATGTAAGAATAGCTGATATATGTTGTATATCATGTCTTTTAACTTCAACAAGTATTTGAGATATAATCAATGTTACTCGCATATTAAGTAGTTTTACACAGTACACGAACACATTACCTGTAGATCTGTGACTAAAAGAAGGAAGTTGTGTTGGAATACAAGAATCAAAATGTAAGAACACTTGATATAAAGATGGGCAATTCCAAAATTCAGTTGTAAGACTGGAAGATAAACTATCAATGAATAATTGCAGATGTACCCTAATGCAAAAGAATACATAGCATACCAGAAGATCAGTCCAAGATCTTCCCCTCTACATTATACCTATTAAAACAAGATTCTCATATTTCACTGAAAAAACACAGAAACTACCTTGTTACTGCATGTCCTGCAAAGACATGTCCTGCAAAGATCCGTCTCAGCAACACAATTCCTAATACTATCAAATAGATACAAAGTTACTATTCTCTTTTTATTTTTCATTATATATATATTTTTTTTAAATTGTTTCAGGTTCATTGCGGGTACAAAGAATTAGGTTACTCTGATTGCATATGTTAGGCAAAGTCCCTCTTATAATTGGATCCTGCCCCCAAGAGGTGTGTCACACACCATAACCCCCCCCATCTCCCTCCTTTTTTCCCTCTCCTCACTCCCTCGCTCCACCATCCCCCGCCTTGAATTGATTGGAGTTTCTCTCTTATAAAGGTAGGCATTAGATCATCTACTGGTTTCACATTAGAATTGAGTATATTAGATTCTTGCTTTTCCATTCTTGTGATACTTTACTAAGAAAAATGTGTTCCAACTCTACCCAGGTTAATACAAAAGATGTTAAGTCTCCACATTTTTAATGGCTGCATAGTATTCCATGGTATACATATACCATAGTTCGTTAATCCATTCCTGGATTGGTGGGCCTATAGGTTGTTTTTAACTATTCTCTTGTTAAAGTATTATGTTTGGGTGTATCATAATTTATAATAAGAATACAATTAAAGATAATTCTTTTTTATCTCATCTTTTTCCTCATGAAGTATCATTTCATTTCTGTAGTGCTTACTATTGTACTAAAAATTGCATAAATCTAATTTTGATCATTTCTTATCAATTTGTCCTTGAGACCACATATTTGGACTACTTTAATATAAGTTCTTCATGTAAACCGTAATTTACAAAGAATTTCATAGCAAAACAATTATGAGATGATGATATAAAACTGGTGAAAAATAGGAATTTCTTATATTTTCAGCAGCATTTCAAAGCACCAACACAATTCGTCCCCCCAAAAAATGAGGTCTCAGTTCAAACAACCTGCATAAGCTAATTAAAGGGACCAAATGCCAAATGCCTGCCTACCTTAGAAAGGGCCTTTCTCAGAAAGGCTTCGACTAGGCTTATCACCGTCCTTTGAACACTATTTTGAAAATCATTTTGATTCCCTGTGGCATACGGCATGACAGGAATTTCACTACTTTAATGCATCTAGAACTATCCCTGGAATCCTGAGTACTAAGAAAGTAAACTTTATTTTTAATAACATGCAAAGCCCCTTTGCTGTTAAGGAAGCCAGCCCCTTGGTAGAACTGTGGTGCTAATATTTGCATTAGAAGCAGGAGTTTTCACAGGCTTGTGAAATCACCTGTTGAAATTACCTTCTGAAAGAAATGAGACAAACCATTCTCAGGCTGAAAAGAAAGCTTACAATCTTCAATAAATTTAATTTCAGGTAAACCAGCTACTGTGAGTTAGTCAATCGAAGAGAAGAAGAAAAAAGAATCATTTCAGTGAAAAATTACAATGTTGACTGAATACTCCCAAACTGGGAAAAAATAAGTCAATGAGTATCTCTGCGTTTTCTGCATTTGTGTGTGGACGTATGTGTGTGTATTACATGCCCATACATATTTTTTGTATTCCTGGATATTGATGCATACTTGTAAAGGGTATTTATTAAATCATTGCAGCATTAAAATTCTTGCTTTCTCCTCTGGGACTGAGTTGTCTCCACAAAACAAGCAAACAAGCACATTTCCTTCTGTCATATGTGATTGATTCCAACACACATAATCCTCTCTCCTTCATTTTAACATTTCTGAGTTGCAGGTCACTTTAAAATCAATGGTATATACCCAGAAGACCAAAATTCACATTATAACAAAGATATTTGTACCAGAATGTTTATTGCAGCCCAATTCATAATTGCTAAGTCATGGAAAAAGCCCAAGTGCCCATCGATCCATGAATGGATTAATAAATTGTGGTATATGTATACCGTGGAATATTACGCAGCCTTAAAGAAAGACAGAGACTTTACCTCTTTCATGTTTACATTGATGGAGCTGGAACATATTCTTCTTAGTAAAGCATCTCAAGAATGGAAGAAAAAATATCCAATGTACTCAGCCCTACTATTTTATGGCTTTCACTTGAAAGCTATAACCCAGTTATACATGAAAAAAGCCAACAATCCCATATATCAATGGGCAAGAGACATGAATAGAACTTTCTCTAAAGATGACAGACGAATGGCTAACAAACACATGAAAAAATGTTCATCAACTCTATATATTAGAGAAATGCAAATCAAAACAACCCTGAGATATCATCTAACCCCAGTGAGAATGGCCCACATCACAAAATCTCAAAACTGCAGATGCTGGCGTGGATGTGGAGAGAAGGGAACACTTTAATACTGCTGGTGGGACTGCAAACTAGTACAACCTTTCTGGAAGGAAGTATGGAGAAACCTCAAAGCACTCAAGCTAGACCTCCCATTTGATCCTGCAATCCCATTACTGGGCATCTACCCAGAAGGAAAAAAATCCTTTTATCATAAGGACACTTGTACTAGACTGTTTATTGCAGCTCAATTTACAATCGCCAAAATGTGGAAACAGCCTAAATGCCCACCAACCCAGGAATGGATTAACAAGCTGTGGTATATGTACACCATGGAATACTATTCAGCTATTAAAAAAAATGGAGACTTTACATCCTTCGTATGAACCTGGATGGAAGCAGAAGACATAATTCTTAGTAAAGCATCACAAGAATGGAGAAGCATGAATCCTATGTACTCAATTTTGATATGAGGACAATTAATGACAATTATGGTTATGGGGGGGGGAAGCAGAAAGAGGGAAGGAGGGAGGGGGGTGGGGCCTTGGTGTGTGTCACACTTTATGGGGGCAAGACATGATTGCAAGAGGGACTTTACCTAACAATCGCAATCAGTGTAACTGGCTTATTGTACCCTCAATGAATCCCCAACAATAAAAAAAAAGAATATGGGGAAGGGGGGAAAGGAGGGGAGGGAGGGCAGGATTGGTGGAGGGAGGGTGATTGGTGGGATTACATCTGCGGTGCATCTTACAAGGGTACATGTGAAACTTAGAAAATGTAGAATATAAATGTCTTAACACAATAACTAAGAAAATGCCAGGAAGGCCGTGTTAACCAGTGTGACGAAAATGTGTCAAACGGTCTATAAAACCAGTGTATGGTGCCCCATGATCGCATTAATGTGCACAGCTATGATTTAATAAAAAAATAAAAATAAAAATAAATAAATAAAATCAATGGTGTGTTGTAGTTTAATTGGCAGCAGTTTTTTTTTTTCTTTCTAGTTGTTTTCTTTCTAGTGATACATGAAAGTATGGCGGGCCTTACAACTGATGAAATATAGTGAATGAAAAAATAAGTATGTCTTCTTATATGGCACTGTAACACAAACTAAGCCCCATGGGATATGGCATTCACTGTGATAACCATTTTTGGTATCAAAAATTTGGTATCAGAAAATTTGGGGATTTGACCTTTGTGATCACTTTCTGTTTAGAGTTTTCCCACTTTCCTGCTAAATGTTGTGTATAATAACCAAGTTCATCATCATCTTAAGTTTTAATGTCACATGCCCTGAGCTGGGCTTCCATTTAAAATAAGTAAGGAAATGGCGTTACTGATAGAGATGAGAGGTATATTCATCTTATAAAAAAGAGTAATGGAAAAGCAGTAAGTGAGAGAGATGTGTTTAATTAATTTATGAAGCATGAATAATATTTCATTTCTCCCTTAAAAAAATACCTTGATAAAAACTCCATGCCCACCAGGATGGCTAAAATAAAAAAAAGACTAGCAACATCAAGCACTGGTGAGGACGTTGGCAAATTGAGACCCTTATGTCGCGCTGACAGACATACAAAATGATACAGTCACTTTGGAAAACTGGAAGTTCCAAAATATTAAACATAGAGTTATCATGATCTAACAATTCCACCCCTAAATATATATGCAAGAGAAATTAAAGTGTTATATCCAAAAATAGTAATAATAAAGTGTATGTCCACACAAAAACTTGTACACTAATGTTCAAAACAATGTGATTCACAATAATAGAAGCAATCCAAATGTCCATCAACCAATGGTGAGTAAACAGAATGTAGTATATTCATGTGATGGAATATTATTTGGCAATAACAGGGGAATGAAGAAGTACTGGTCTATGCTATAATGTGGATGAGTCTTGAAAATAAGATGCCAAGTTAAAGGGAGGAATCACAAAACACCACGTTGTTTGATTCCATTTACATGAAATGTCCAGAAGTACGGCGGGCACGGTGACTCGTGCCTGTAATCCCAGCACTCTGGGAGGCCAAGGTGGGTGTATTGCTTGAGCTCAGAGGAGTTCGAGACCAGCCTGAGCAAGTGGAAGAACCTGTCTCTACTAAAAATAGATAAACCAGAAAAACTAGTTGTGTAGGGCACCTACAGCCCCAGCTACTTGGGAGGCTGAGGCAAGAGGATCTCCCGAGCCCAAGAGTTTTTAAGTTGCTGTGACCTAGGATACCATAGCACTCTATCCAGGGTGACAGAGTGAGACTCTCTAAGAAGACAGAGAGAGAGAGCAAGAAAGAGGAGGAAGGAGGGAGGGAAGGAGGGAAAGAGGGAAGGAAAAGGAAAGTTCAGAAAAGGCAAGTTCATAAAGACAAAAAGTAGATTAGTGATTACCAGGGTTTGGGGATATTATGAACGGGGATGATTGCCAAGAGGTTAAGGTTTCTTTTGGGGGCAATACAAATGCTCAAAAATTAGACAAGGTGTTGGCTACAAATCTGTAAGTATGTAGTATACTAAAAATCACTGAATTATATACTTTTAGCAGGGTGAATCTTACAGTATGTGAATATCTCAGTAAAGCTATATAAAAATAAAAAATAAATCCATTATTTTTTATGGGCTAAGAAAAATCACCCCTTAAATGATTTTTAAAGTATATTTCTTAAGAAAACTAATGTCAGTTCTGTCCAAATTTTTGCTAAGCCACTGAGCGGTTATTTGCCACAAAGTTCTTGCCTTTAAATGCATCTGTGCAACAGATGTATTACAATGGCACATGTTTCGAATGTTACATCTGTTAGTAAAATGTAGAGCAGATCAAACTGTTAATTAAATGTGAAATTGTATGTTTCAATTTGGAGCCAATATCTTGTTAAAACTGCCTAATATTTAAGGCACAATAAATCAGGCTAGTACATGGTATCAGGGACTGTTTGAGTCCTGACCTGTGTGGCAAGGCAAGCCAGTGCGCTGAATATAGGTTAGACAGTTTCCATGGATACCTCACACTCCTTGAGGTGTAGAAACTCAAAATTATAAACAACTCCATGAAAATTAGGCTTCACAAAATATATTAGTAAAAAGAAAACCCTCATCTTCCTTAAGAAAGATGCCAGAATTTATTTTGTTGCTAAGTGGATAAGGTTTTCTTAGGGGGGAAAGGGAACGAATTTTCAAAAGAACAGTTTTTAACTTTGTACTTGATATTAGAGAGACATTCAAAATGTTTCATCATAAACTTTAGAGCAAACCTCAAGAGTTTAAAGATACTTAACTTTTATAGCAACCTACTAGAATGAATAATGAGAGCTGAGTTTAATTAATGTAGCCACTGCATGCTAACATGCTAGTCTTTCCAAATAGATGTACACTGTAATTACAACCAGGCTACTCCACCCACCATCCTTTTGCTCCTTCCCATGAAATAAGACGGCACATCTTCCAGATGTAGCAGAAAAGCCACAGTGTTATCTGCCAACCATCTCAGAATTAAACAAAACAAAACAAAAAAAGAATTAAACAAAACAAAGCATGAGAAGAACACACGTAGCTTTCATAAGGAAAGGAGCTACTTCCCGCACCGCTTCGCTGAGAAGACCTGACCACACACCTGGTTGGTTATCCCTTTACCCAGTTAGAGAAGGAGGAACGCGAAAGTCCTGCTGTCAGCTTTTTCCTTGTCCCCAAATCTCCGCCACGATTAAGCAATCAAATCCCAGAACTTTAAAGATCATTCAGCTGGCACAGAAATACAGCTGTCTTCTTTGGGCCATTTAATCCAGTCATTACAGGAAGAATAAGGGAAAGAACACAAATTATTTTGAAAACGGAGACAAATGATTCACTACATTTTAATTGAATTAAACTAATATTTGATTAGGTACCAGGACAATTTCACAAACATGTCATTTGATGCTCATAACAAACTATTAGTAACACCACCGAGCTCAGCAGTAAGAGTCAACTGCGGTATGCATGTCCCAAGTATTTTTGAAGAGTAGGCATTTGTTTTGTTTTGTTTTATTATTATTAAATCATAGCTGTATACATTAATGTGATCATGGTGGCACCATACACTGGTTTTATATACCATTTGACACATTTTCATCACACTGGTTAACATAGCCTTCCTGGCATTTTCTTAGTTATGTGTTAAGACATTTACATTCTACATTTACTAAGTTTCACATGTACCCTTGTAAGATGCACTGCAGGTGTAATCCCACCAATCACCCTCCCTCCGTCAATCCTCCCCCCTCCCCTCCCCTCCCTCTCCCCTTTCTCCATATTCTTAGGTTATAACTGGGTTATAGCTTTCATATGAAAGTCATAAATTAGTTTCATAGTAGGGCTGAGTACATTGGATACTTTTTCTTCCATTCTGAGATACTTTACTAAGAAGAATATGTTCCAGTGCCATCAATGTAAACATGAAAGAGGTAAAGTCTCCATCTTTCTTTAAGGCTGCATAATATTCCTTAGTGTACATATAACCACAATTTATTAATCCATTTGTGGATCGATGGGCACTTGGGCTTTTTCCATGACTTAGCAATTTTGAATTGGGCTGTAATAAACATTCTGGTACAAATATCTTTGTTATAATGTGATTTTTGGTCTTCTGGGTATATACCTAGTAGAGGAATTATAAGATCAAATGGCAGGTCTATTTTTAGATCTCTAAGTGTTCTCCAAACATCTTTCTAAAAGGAATGTATTAGTTTGCATTCCCACTAGCAGTGTAGAAGTGTTCCCTTTTCTCCACATCCAGGCCAACATCTCTGGTCTTGGGATTTTGTGATATGGGCTAATCTTACTGGAATTAGATGATATCTCAAAGTAATTTTGATTTGCAGTTCTCTGATCATTAAGGATGATGAGCATTTTTTCCTATGTCTGTAGGCCGTGCGCCTGTCTTCTTCAGAGAAGTTTCTCTTCAAGTCCCTTGCCCAGCCTGCGATGGGATCGCTTGTTCTTTTCTTGCTAATATGGTTGACTTCTCTGTGGATTCTAGTTATTAAACCTTTGTCAGAGACATAACTTGCAAATATCTTCTCCCAGTCTTAGGGCTGTCTGCTTGCTTTACTTACTGTGTTCTTGGCTGTGCTGAAGCTTTTTAGTTTGATCAGGTCCTAGGCATTTGTTTCAATGTAATTTTAAAAAAAGACAGGTTTTTGAAAAATTAGGAAACGTTCACTGGAAGTGGAGGGTGCAAGAGCTGGTAGTAAAAGATCACAAAAAGAACTTTACCTAGAAAAATATTACATTAAATAGTAACTGTGCTCTCAGTTTTCCATACTGATGCCAACTTTCCTCCCCTATTTCTTATTCACTATCATCCTGATTCTACCAAATTCTTCCTGTTTTCTTAGTCTTTTCATCTGAGCTAGAATCCCTTTTGCTTCTGGATGTCTAATCTTTTTTTTTTTTTTTTCTGTAGAGACAGAGTCTCACTTTATGGCCCTCGGTAGAGTGCCGTGGCCTCACACAGCTCACAGCAACCTCCAACTCCTGGGCTTAAGCAATTCTCCTGCCTCAGCCTCCCGAGTAGCTGGGACCACAGGCGCCCGCCACAACGCCCGGCTATTTTTTGGTTGCAGTTTGGCTGGGGCCGGATTTGAACCTGCCACCCTCGTTATATGGGGCCGGCGCCTTACCGACTGAGCCACAGGCACGGCACGGATGTCAATCTTTTAAAGAGCTCTCTACCATAGCACCCTGTCAGTGGTGCAGGAGTGGCCGTAGCAACTGGGTGGACTCTACCACTCCAATGACCTTCACCAGAGACTCCTCTGCATTCTTCTGGCCTCAGCATTTATACCACTTGCTTGGAAAAGCTGTTTCCTGGACACCCCTCTCCTTTCCCAGCATTCTTCCTCTGGGTACACACTTATACAGCATTCTGGATTTCTCCACCAGAGTAATTTTTAAAAAGAAATTAACTAATAATCTCTGTCCAACTATATGGTTGATATCTGACTTTCTCCCTAACCTCTAAACCCTATGTGGTACAGTAAATTGTTCATCAGCACATTTCCAGGGCTGAGCAGACATTCAGCAGATTTTCTGGGAAGTCTATATTGTCTCATCCATTTTTCCCCCTATTTCCAAATACCTCTGCATTTTGCCTTGACATGATTTTCTAAAAAAACAAAAATATTTTTCACGGAATTCAGATTCTTGTTTTTCAAAATCACCTAAAAAGTCATACTATGACTTATTTATGAAATAAATATGCTTTATCCTATTTTGGCCTCTGAAGAATAGAAAACAACCACTCTCAGCACATGTGGGCCCAGCATAGAAATATATATGGGGTCACGCTTCAGACACATGTGGAACCAACACATAAACAAGGGGAGGACGGCCAGGCAGAAGGGAAATTCCCTATGTGCACTCTAGCTACAAGTCACGTCTTGAAGTCTAAGCCGCATCTGTCCTCTATGTCCACCCTCAGGCTCCATCAGTATCTTGAGCTCTGAGCTCCTCGATGCCTTTCCACGCAGTCCTACCTTTCTTGGCATTAAAGTTTTCTGCTCTGCAGCTTCTGCATCTGGAATTACCTCCCTGTGCCTTTCTGCCCCATGGGCTCTTCATCTCATGTCAATCCTTAGCCAAAGCAACCCTGTGCCCTTGCTTTACCTCTCCACAGACAGAGAAGGGAAAGGATCTTTGACTCTAAAGCATCTGAGCAGACACTTTGGAGTAAGACACTCTGCAGTTATCATCATGAAGCACAGGACGCTGCGTGGATGCCCAGGGGATTTCACAGGTGTACGGAAGCCATTCCCAGCCTGCATTTTAAAAGCCTCCACTAAAGTCAGAATTAAGATTCATTATGCAAGTGCCATTCTATTAACATTTTAACTCCTTGAAAAAATAAAAAAGGGGGATGTTAATATCATTCTTTCTTCTGGAAAATAGAAAAAGTTTTATAAAAATCCACTGCCAAAGACGTATCAGAGATCCTTACCCTGTAAGTCTGTAGTTACCAACAGGACAGAGTGAAAGACAAAGCTGCTTGTTTGCTGCTGGAAGAGGCCCCGTGACAAAGGTTGGCCATCTGCTCCCCAGTCCTCTTCCTTCTCCTCTGGGCGCTCCGTGAGACTCCATTTCCTGGTCTCCAGTAACCAGGTGGGACCAGGTGGCTAAATCTGAGCAGACTGAAGGGGAGCAGCAGTGCTGTGGATACGGCCTCTGTGGGAATCTTGTGTTCCTTCCTTCCTCGCAGGCAAAAGAGCCTAAAAGGATCTGGTGCCCAGGAGGGAAGGAATCTAGGGGCCTGGGCTGCTAGGGGAGGCCAGCTGGTTTGGGGAGTAGACCTGCCTTACTAGGAATGCTCATATTGGAAATTTAACTTTCATTATACAACATAATTAGACTTTTATTATATTAAACCATGGAGATGTTCGGGTTTAGTTGTCTTATTAGCTAGTTCAGGCCAGTTTGGGTCTGTGTGTAAACCGGTCCTGTCCTGGGCAGCTCTATCTGTGTCTCCTTCTAGGGTATTTTGTTCAGATTCTTCTTTGTCTGTAGAAACTCTGACCCTGAGCAAAAGCTAAAGATGAAGTTGCCATGAAAAGTCATCTGAGAATATAATTTCACCTATAACCGAGTTTCCTAGGTGTCACCTTGCGCCAGCATTCCCTCTTTCTAGCATCTTTGCCTTTTCTCTCCTAAGGATTTTTTCTATTGTCTCCAAATTCTCTTTACTAGAATTCTCTCTCTCTCTCTCTCTCAAACACACACACACACACACCCCTACTTTCTCTGTCCTCTGTGGCAGTCCCTGAATAGATCCAATCTCCTAAAAGTTACCCAAAAGGAAAAGAGGAAAATTAACTGGCTCAGGCCACATGCATGTCATCAGCTGTTTTGAAATGCTCTCTAGCATCCTGCTGTGTCTCCACCAACCTTTCATTTGCCATTTTCACTTGTCCCTCTTTGAATGGCTGAAAATATTTCCCTCCCTCAATGATGCCTTAAGGCTTACTAAGCTTCTGAAGTCCTTAGAAATCCCTCAATGACATGTGTCTCTCAAGAACAATGTGATATTTATGAACAATAGGATCCATGAATTTGTTTTTATTTTTTATTATTTTACCAGCTATGAAAGAAACATGGCCTACATTCCTTAGTGTGATCAGTTCCCATGTAGAAAGTGTCCAATTAACTGCGATCTCTAAAAAAAGAAAAAGTAAAGAAGGAAGGCAGGAAAAGAAGAGCAAATAATTGATGGATGGTCTTGGCTGGATTTGTACCAATTTAGTTTGGTATGCAAAAGACAAAGTGGTAAGAGTACTGCTGCTTCCTCTAATGAAAATGATTTAGAGGAATATTTACTTCAGTCGTGATGTTTCTAGTCTTGAAAGAAATACAGAAAGATACAAAAAGATATTCGTCTGTACTAGATCAATTAAGTCCCAACCTGGCTAGAAGTGATGATAATTATAGGAAAGTAAGTTGTTATGTTTTCATCCCACTGCCTGTTGCCTTGGCACGTGCTATTTCCAACTCTGTCTGGAAATAATAGCACATCAAGCCATCTTGGGTGACTTATATAACCAGCTACTATCATTTGAAAACTGTCAGCTCCAGTTCATGCCACTGTTCATGCAGTTATACTATTGGAACACTGATTTTATTTCATTTATTTTTCTGCGTACTGCTGAGAACTATACTTTAAAAGGAAAATCAATTACAAATCTTCACCCTTAATCTTTTATTATTATTTTTTTTCTGTCACGCAGGCTGGAGTGCTGTGGAATCCTCATAGCTCACTGCAATCTCAAACTCCTGGGCTCAAATGTTCCTTCTGGCTCAGCAGAAGGAGCTAGGACTACAGGTATACACCACCACACCGGACTAATTTTTCTATTTTTAGTGGAGATGGGGGTCTTGCTTTTGCTCAGGCTGGTCTCCATATCCTGAGCTCAAAGGATCCTCCCGTCTCAGCCTCTCAGAGTGCTAGGATTACAGGCATGAGCCACTATGTCTGGCCATCCCCCTTGATGAAGCCATTTTCAATTGGATTACTAACAAGTACCCTCCCCCCCAAAAAAAGATTTAATGAATAGCTGATCTTAAAGTATTTCTTATTTTAATTTATCAACTAAAATTTGCATTAATACTGTGATTAATTCTTCAGGGAAACATTTTCTGTCTGCATTTATACCAACGGACAAAGAAATCAGCCTTCCAACAGAACAAAATTTGTATGTTTTCTCATCAACTAAAAGTAAGAAGGTAGAAAATTATCCTAAACTTAACAAATGTACAAAGGCAGCTTAACAAATATGCAGAGTAATTCCTACCTCAGTGCTCAGTAACATATTTTGCACAATGAAAAGTAGACATACCCAAGAGTGTAGTAAAAAACAGTCCACAAGATTTTACTCAGATTAAACCAGTTTACTCCAGTAACTCAAGACAGTAAGAAAAAAAAAAGCCTATAGGTTAAAATAGGCAGCTCTTAGAAATAAAAAAAGAACCTTCATATTGTCTCTTAAAGAAGGTAATTTTCCTGGAATACCTAAAAAATAGCACCAAATTTTAATACTAAAACTTAATTAAAAGCAAGAAAGAAGAGAGCAGAATTTCTTTCTGCCAGGACATTTTAGGGATGTCTGAACATTATTTTGCTTCTGCATTTGAACAGCTACAATTATTATATTGCCTGTGTAAACTACCAAAGCCCTAACATTAAAATGCCATTCCTTGAAACACATACTGACTCCCACTATGTGTATGACTAATTAATCATCATTATGCTTCCCCTGAGAAAATCATCAAGGACAATAAAATGAAACCATGAAAAGTCCATGCTCAGCAAAAGGAAGAAACAGATATAATTGGTAGACTACAAAAGACAGATAAGGGCTATCCTTACCAGCAGCCAAGAGTTGGAACCCAAATAGGAGAAAGTGCAAAGAAATACTAAGACATGACTCAGCAGTGGCACCAAAAAGTAAAGGCAAATATATAAGACATCCTGGCATGAAGGAGCCCACCACACTATACCAAAGCTACATTTCATGCTGTAACAACTGAGGTCAGACGCAGTTGAGAAAAGGCAATGCCAGGGATGCAGAGGAACAACTCTGGCGATGAAAGCAGCCATCAGGGCAGCCATACTTCAGGATGTGCTCTGTCTTTGTGACAACAGAAAAGAAAGAACTTTGGGACCCTCAATGACCTCCTGTAAATTACTGGTTGCATCAGAAGAAAGAATATGGAAAGGAGATATGAAGGGAAGAGAAAGGTGGAATGCAACCATAAAGCTTATCAATAAATGTAATCATGAATTATACATACAAATTTAAATAATTACCAAAAATTTTGACATGAATTTCAAAATTAGGATCAAAGGAATACTACATGGCAAAAAGATAAGAATTCAGGAAGAGACTGTGGGGGGAAAAACAGTATTAGATGAAAGTAAGAAAATATTTCTTCAGAAATGAATAAATAATCGAAAGAGACACAAGTAAGCACCAGGAACAAAGGGATGGAGAGGACAGATAATGAGAAAAACAAAATATAATGGATATAAAAACATATCTTCAAAGGTTAGAAGAGAATACAAGGGAAAAATAAAATAGTGAATGGAAGACTCAACATACACATAATTGAAAATCTGATTAATCGTCATTAAGAAGAAAATCAAAGCCATGGAAGCAAACAAGTACTCTAAAAAGACATGCTGTAATAAAATTTTCCTAAATGTAAGAAGATTTCAAAGAGCACTGATAACAGACAAGAAAAGTAGAAACTAGTCTACAAAACTTAAATGCAAAAGATTTCTTGCATCTGGAAAATGAACTCTCCTTAAACAACTTTTGGGATAGAAAGAAAATCCAAACTAAATTGCGGAATTTCTAGAAAACAATAAAAATTAAAATGCTATATACAGGGAGATGCTACGGGATTTGGTTAAAGTAGTGCTGAGAGGAAATTCTGTACCTTAAACTTTCATAACAACAAAAATAAATGTCATATCCAAACATAACAAATAGCAAAAATTTAAACCGAATAAATTATTAAATATGGAAGCATGGTATAATGAGTTGGAAAAGAAAAATAAAAAGCACTAATCAATACATTAAAAAAAAAATCTGTTCTTCAAAAAAATAAAATGAGAGAGATAACCATCAGTCAACTCAGTAAAAAAAAGAAAAAGAAAAAAAGGTTAAAACACAAGACAAAACACTGCAAAAGGTCAGTTAAGTAAAGAAACAGGAAAAAAATTAAATGATCACAAGATTTCCTAAGATGAACATAATATTTCAATTGTATATAAAAAATTTTTGAAAGCTTAAAGGAAATAAATCATCCTGTAGGAAAGTCTAATTCATTAAAATTGAACCAAATGAGAAGGAAAATCTAAAGGGACCATTTCCATAGAAGAAATAAAGGAAACTACTAAAGAGCAAACAACACAAAAGGCACCAAGCCCAGAGAGTTTCACAGAGAAACTCTACTAAACTTTAAAGAGATCTTTCCAATGCCATTTAATTGTTTCAAAGCAGAGGAAAACAAGAAAAACTTCTAATTTTTCTTACAAAACAAGTAAAACTGACATAAAAATGTGACAGATAGTGATCAGCAATTTAAAAATATCTAAAAGGCCAGGAACAGTGGCTCATGCCTATAATCCCAGCACTCTGGGAGGTCAAAGTGGGAGGATCACTTGAGCTCCGGAGTTACAACACCAGACTAAGTAAGAGTAAGACTCCATCTCTACTAAAAGTAGAAAAATTAGTCATCATTGTGGCAAGCGCTTGTAGTCCCAGCTACTCAGGAGGCTGAGGCAAAGGGATTGCTTGAGTCCAAGAGTTTGCGGTTGCTGTGAGCTAGCCTGGGCAAGAGTAAGACTCTGTCTAAAAAAAAAAAAAAAAAAAATCCATGCTCTTTTAACAAATGTCAGTGTGTGTACACACACACACACACACACACATATGTATATATTGGTGAATTCCATGACCCAGTGGTGTTTGTTCCAGGAATGCAAAGATGGCTCAATATTAGAAATACTGGGAAGTCTATTAACCAAATAGGAATTTTAAGGAAATGTATATATATATGAAATGTATGTAAATATACATATTTTAAGGAAATATATATAAATATATATATTTTCTATAATATAGAAAAGTTATATGGTCATGCTGTATAGATGCTCAAGAACCATTTCACAAAATGTTAACCTCATTTCTGATTTTAAAATACACATAATAAGTGGATGCTTCTTTAAAATTCTTTCTTATCCCCCAAACCAGCATCATGCTTAATGGGCAATATTAGAGGCATTCTCAATGAGGCCGGAAAGAGACAAAGATGTTCATTACCATTAATATTTAACACGTGCTGGATGTACAAGCCAAGACAATTCGCAGAGGGGAATGATTTAGAGATAAAATATTTGGAAACTATCACTATTTGCAGATGATGTCATTTCATCATGTTCTGTGAACATCAAGAACAATAAAATGAAAAAGTACCGAAAAAGTAAGAGAATTCATTAAAGTGATGGGATTTAAAACTTAAAGAGGCTCTTTGTGTACTGATATAGCAAAGTCAACAAGATACATTAAATAAAAAGAGCAAACTGTAAATGGTGGTATGCTAAGTGATATGACAGAAACAAAAATACAGTAGACATTCGTAGTTGCTTGTGTCCTACAGAAACTCTGAAAGAGTACGTAAGAAACCAATGACAGTGATTATCTAGGTGGGAGTAGGTAGGAGTGTGGGTACAGGGTGCAAGAGCCAGGAAGAGGGGATAGAAATTATTTTCGTTACATTTTTGAACCCTGTGGAGTATTATCCATTCAAAAATTGAATTTAAAATAATTTTTAACTGAGAGAGCTTCTTTAAGGTTCCCAAAGAAACATGCCAGCTATTAAGCTGCTGCCTCTCAGCTCCAAAGTGGTCCTTTATGATGCAGGGGCTGGAATTTTACAGATCACATTTCTACTCTGCTTGCTTGATCCAAGATAGGTTCTGCCAATAATTAGGTACAAGGGGGAGACTTCAAGGCGGGAGGAAGAATAGACTTGTTCCCTTGTCTGCTACCTGAGGACTTCCTGTGGATTTCCTGTTTTTACTTCCTGTTCCACCCATGTGTCAGTCCCATCACACTTTATTCCAGTAATAGTGGTTCCTGTCTGAGACCATAATTGACTTAGAATGTCGTTTTTCCAACATTCCTTTCCCTTAGAAACATCTGCTCCTGCCCTTTGCCGGTGGTCCTCAAAGTCTGTGTCTCAGGCACACAGGACCCCTCCTCTAAGTCTTTAAATTTTAAATAATAACAATTTTTTATCTTTGCTTCCACTATAGAGGTGATAGCTGCTTCCTAGAGTTGCCATTTATGTGACTCTGTAGTGTTCCCTTTTAGCCTTTCATTTCTTCATTCCTGGTTATCCACTCTCTACATTAAACTTCTTGTTAAAATAACTTGTGTTTTTCTGTCTCCTAATTCAAACCTGCTGACAGACCAAGAAAATCTTTCTCTTTATTTTTTAAGTACATAGTACATGTGAGTTTGATTGATGAGCTATTCATGGGGTGTGGATCTTCTTCTTCTTTTTTTTTTTTTTTGTAAGACAGATTCTCACTACGTTGCCCTCAGCAGAGTGCCATGACGTCACAGCTCACAGCAACCTCAAACTCTTGGGCTTAAGTGATGCTCTTGCCTCAGCCCCCCAAGTAGCTGGAACTACAGGTGCCTGCCACAACACCTGGCTATTTTTATTTTTTAAATGTTGTTGCAGTTGTCATTGTTGTTTGGCAGGCCCGGGCTGGGTTTGAACCTGCCAACTCCAGTGTATGTGGCTGGCATCTACCAGCTGAGCTACAGGCGCCTAGCTGGGTATGGATCTTCTATAGGCTGATAAAACTTTCAAAAATTATGATAAAGCAAATCAAAATTAGGTAGAATTAGTGAATGTAAGAACTATAACATGTTTCTGCTTAGGTTAGAATACCTGGATAAATTATTTCCTGAACAACATCACATGAATGTAGCAATATAAATCACTATGAAAGAAAGTACATTAAAGACCCAGATTCTGCCCTTGAGTAGTTTCCTTTTTAGGGTATCAATGCTCAGAAAGAAATTTCACCTAACATGTCTTCTTACCTGAAGACACATTTTGGGACGTGGTACATTTTCAACAGTTATGCAAATCTTACATTTAGTTCATTGGGAGTAAAAAGTTTACTCACCCATGATTGCGGTTCAAAAAAGCATTTATTATTATTTTTATAAGTGTAACCCATGAAAAAATAATTTCTATTGATTACATAATATACATCCTAAAATTTAAGAAAAAAATACCATTATAGATGCAATATACTTAGTAATGCACTGACAGTCAGACCTTTAAGAATATGTTTCTAGAATGTACACGTTCTGCAAAGTTTCACATACCCTATTATTTACTGTCAAAAAATTTCAAATTCATTATATGCAGTCAGTCTTCTGGAGTCTTCCCAGGTTGGAGCCATAATGCTTTTTTTTGGTCATTAAGCATGTAAGTTCAAATCTTAATTTGGCCTTTTTAAACATTCTCCTTTAAAATAAATATTTGTGGTACAAAACAAGATGATCTTTGTATAACAGGTGGAGGGGTGAGATGAAGAAAAGAAAAATGCTCAGGGAGCCTCAGCCTACAGTGAAGGATCATATATCATCTTTTAAAGCTGCAGACAGAAAAGGAAACACCACCACAAAAAAAAAACAGACTCAATTACAGTAGGGTAGGAGATTAGCTCGTTCCTTTTTATTATTTTGTAAAGATGCAGCACCGAGTTACACTCATTGATGATAATGAGCTATCCCTCCGTCACCAACTCATTAAACCAACTCTGAATTCACTCATTAACAAAGTTACACCAGCTAGCATCAATTTAAGACCTAGAGGCTAGCCTTTTTATAGCAGATGTTGTACAATGAATTACATTTCCCACTATATTCTTTTGACTAGTGTAAAATATTACAATGTTAGCCACAGAATATTTTATATGTCTATTCTAGCAAGATATATTTTCTATTAAAGTTTTACTGAGAAGCAAAGACGAACTATTTTTACAGTTTGTTTTGAATATGCAAGATGAACTCTCTCTCTATAAATATATATAGTACATACATATATACACACATATCAGATGTACAACATAATAAACAGGAATGTTCAAATGCTATCTCTTTAGTGCAGAATTTTAGACAAGAAGCAATTACCAATCCTGCTCTTATATAGAATCACTTGGGAAGTTATTTTAAAACCACAACTAGACCTGCACTCCAGGCATAATAAGTCACAATTTCCTTGAAATAGGGGCCAACTTGGCTCAGTATGTGGAACAGCATTTGCGGACGATTAGTACAATGGAACAAAGACACTGAAGGTCTATTTTGGAACCTATATCCAGTCACCTCCAAGCAGTGTGACCCTGAGCAGCTCATGATCCCTCTCTGTGCAAAGTTTTCCCTTTGGCTAAATGGAATAACAATGACTATAGTGGATAGTTATAAAAAATTAAATAAATGGAAAGTACAAGTGCATGTTAAATCCTGCACCTAATTTATATAATCTATTAAAATGAAAATTTGTTAAAATCTGGGTTTTAATATATCCCAGAGAACAACCCAACTCATGAATATCCACTCACGTTAAAAGTAAGGATATATGGTTACACCAAGCAAATTCTTGTCCTAAGAAGGTTTTCAAAGGATACAAGAAAAATAAAAGCCTTTTTCTAACAGAAAACCACAATGACACCAGTTTTGCTACAGTTCAAGACTACTTTACCTTTAATTACCAAAGAATTGTACACCTAATCCCTGTTGATGTAACGAAATGGAAGCACTCTGCATAACATTTCAGTGCCTTTGGTTTCAATTCAGTGTCAAAACAATTCTAATGACCATCAACTTCTTGCCAGGGCTTTTGATTGAAAACTTAAATCCTAGTTGGAGAAAAATGAGGGGCAAGAGAGAACTGGGAAAGCCAAGCTCACATCACTGATTTGGTTGTTTCCCAGTAGCTCTATAAGCCCCTAGTATAATATAATAATAATCCTCTTCTTCTTTTCCAAGCCCCAATTTCTCAACATCTATTACCTTTCCTCCTCCATCCCAGACCTACTTTTGTGAAAAGATATCAAGAAATGCCAGCCAAAGAATATGGGGTTAATTTCTGATGGTTCTCAAATCCTTAAACTGATCAGCTACAATCTCACAAAGAAAATAAATTTGCTTAATATTAAAAGGCTGTCTGAACTCACAAATTAAAGTTCTGTCTCACTAATCTTCCTTCTCTCTACCAAATTACGACTATATCAGTTTCTGTATTCTCATTCATAGATTATGGCATTGGGAAAAAATTGGGGAGGGGGCAACCTTTTAAGCAGATCCTCAAAAACAATGGCAAAACCTTTCTTCTCTTTTTAATGTACTGGTGGTACATAGCTGTAAGCAAATACTTTTCTCTAGTTATGAGGGCTGGAGTATTTTTTTTTTCTCCTGCATTATTTTTCTAGGTTACATAATGCTTAAACTCTGCTCTTCAGGGACGTGATGATGTATATACAATGCAAATATCATTGCTGGAATTACAATGGCAATTTATCAATTTATGTGCAGCTAATCAACCCATTTGCTTTCTAGTGTACAGCAATAAAAGCTTATCTCATGCAGACTCACGGATCGTTCAAAGCAATCTAATTGAATTTCAGGGCCAAGAGCATTGCACAACACGTGACGTGTCTCCAGTGGAGCACGGTGCCAGACACTGCAGGCGTTACATAATCACATGCTGTTGTTGGCAGAGCCGCCTCAGTGGCTTGGCAGTCCGTGTCTCCTCCAATCATGCCCTGCAGCTTTAATCTGCACAGAGTGTTCACATGTAGAGTCACATGTTTTGGGACTTTCATAGCAGGAAATAAAATAGGGACCATTTCCCTACTGGTAGAAACAGTTCATTAACAGTACACATGATTATATCAGGATAGAAGACATATACAAAACTGAGTTTTCTAAGCAAACAACAAAAGCAAATGTCAAATACTCCATTTTTCAAATGATTAGGATATATAATATTATCTCTGCCATTTCAAGTGAATTTTCAAATTAGGAAAGTGTGGGAATAACATACTGAAGACATTACATAGTATATTAGTATTCATCAAACATGAGCTAGCTATTTCTGAACATGAGTGACAAGAGGTACTGTAAATTCTGACCCTCACATGCTCTAGTCATCATTTCATTTTCAGGGGTCAATCACAATATGTACAATCACAAAATAATAAGCATATGTAGTTTTTAAGTAATGTTAGTACATTTGTAAATATTGAGCCATCATATATGTACCTAAACAGTTGCCTTTGCCTCCTTACCATTTTACTGCTACTGTTTAGGGCCCTACTATAAAAATATCTCTGAAATTTATAAAGATATACAAGTTAAATAAATTCCTACCCATCTTTTGTTTTAAATTTCTTAAAAACATCTGTATACAAGATCCTGAACTCAGGTGCATGGCAAGTCTGCAGATTTTTTTCAAAAACAAAAGATCTCAGTTTAGTCCATACCAGGGCTATTTAATAGAATTTTCTGTAATGAAAGAAATGCTATATAGAGAGAAAAAAAATGAAAAGAACATAACAACAAATAAAAACAAGGTATAAAAACCGTTTTATTTCTGTTAAAACGGTTTCCGTTTGTTTTCTGATATCAAGGTATGTTTTAAATCTCCATTAAAATATTATCAAAATAAATAACATAATGTTACAGTAGCTAAAATTAATACAATTAATCAATTGCATTTTTTTTTTGAGACAGGGTCTCACTTTGCCATCCTCAGTAGAGTGCTGTAATGTCATAGCTCACAGCAACCTCAAACTCTTGGGCTCAAGCGATTCTCTTGCCTCAGCTTTCCAAGTAGCTGGGACTATAGGTGCCTGCCACAATTCCTGGACATTTTTAAAGAAGGGGTCTCACTCTTGCTCAGACTGTTCTCAAATTCCTGAGCTCAGGCAATCTACCCACCTTAGCCTCCCAGAGTGCTATGATTACAGGTGTGAGCCACCACGCCCAGCCTTAATCAATTGTATTAAAATATCATTAATCAACAGAATTCTAAATAAAATGTGACTATGTCTCTATAAGTAACAGGATTTAGAAAAAATTCGTTTTGATTTCATATGACTTGGATAATTATGAAGTGAGAACTCAAAATATGAACAGATCAAATAAAACATGTATTTAATATAATTTAAAGCTTTAAACATGGGAAATACTCGGAGTAGGATAAATCATTTGTGAGATGGTGACACCTACTGATGAGTTTTAATCTTACAGCCCAGCTCTACAGGCTCTGTGCATGTACCATCTCAGGGAAGGAGGAGGAAAAAGAAACTTCCAAAGATTTCAGTATAAAATATGACTATCACTACCAGGAGGAAAATGTGGGCATGAGAGACAGGGAATGGAAAAAGAGAGGTGCTTTCACAGCCCTGCTCACCTTTCTATTCCCAAAGCTTTCCAAAATCTAGGTCTTCATGTCCTTCATCCTACAACAAATTCCTTTGAATGCTTTTTAGTTTGGGATTTATGATAGGTATATAAAGTTCATCTTTTTAAAGTAAAATAGCCTTAGAAATACATTTCAGAAGCTCCCACCTGGACAGCTACAATCCTCTCCTGCCGACCTCTCTGCCTACAGCATTTCCCACCAATAATATCACAGCAGGATTAAACTCAGAGAGTCACTCCCAGATCCAAAATATTCCATCAGTAACTCCAAGTTGACTGACTGCAAGGTGAATTCTATTTCCACAGGTTGGACTTTGAAGACCCTCCATAAGCTAGTTTTTAATTCTTCAAATTTATATTCCAATACTTTGAAACAAAAGTTTGAAACATATAAGCAGGATTACTCCCAACAAGAACATAGCCCTGCAAGAGACTTGAGAAACTTCTCTGAAGAAGACAGGCGCATGGCCTACAGACATATGAAAAAATGCTCATCATCCTTAATAATCAGAGAAATGCAAATCAAAACTACTTTGAGATATCATCTAACTCCAGTAAGATTAGCACACATCACAAAATCCCAAGACCAGAGATGTTGGCATGGATGTGAAGAAAAGGGAACACTTCTACTCTGCTGGTGGGAATGCAAACTAATAAGTTCCTTTTGGAAAGATTTTTAGAGATCTAAAACTAGACCTACCATTCAATCCTTCAATTCCTCTATTAGGTATATATCCAGAGGACCAAAAATGACTTTATAACAAAGATATCTGCAACAGAATGTTTATTGCAGTCCAATTCATAATTGCTAAGTCATGGAAGAAGCCCAAGTGCCCACTGACTCATGAATGGATTAATAAATTGTGGTATATGTACACCATGGAATATTATGCAGCCATAAAGAAAAATGGAGACTTTACCTCTTTCATGTTTACATGGATGGAGCTGGAATATTCTTCTTAGCAAAGTATCACAAGAACATTAGAAAAAGTATCCAATGTACTCAACCCTACTATGAAACTAATTTAGAAGCACCCACACTTCCAAATGAAAGCTATAACCCAACTATAGCCCAAGATGAAGGGGAAAGAGAAGAGGGAGGAGAGGGGATGGGGGAGGACAACAGGCGGAGGGAGGGTAATTGGTGGGATTACACCTACGGTGCATTTTACAAGGGTACATGTTAAATCTACTAAGGGTAGAATATAAATATCTTAACACAACAACTAAGAAAATGCGGTGAAGGCTATGTTAACCAGTTTGACGAAAGTATTTCAAATTATATATAAAACCAGCACATTGTACCCCATAATTGCATTAATGTACACAGCTATGATTTAATAAAATAAATAAATAGGATAATGCATGCAAAAACTTAAAAAAAAAAGAAAAGAAAAGAAAGAAAAAAAGAACAGAGCCCTGGATAATTTGTTCACAAACCACATTCTGAACAATGATGTTGTCTGGTATTCTCTCTCTACAACCTTGGACTCACCCTATCGGACCACTGCTTACCATAGCATGTCTGCATTAATCTTCTGTTTCCCTCTTTAAATACAGTTGGTACCAACCACTTAGGTGGCATCTTGGTCCCCAACCTCCAACCCAGATCACCACTACCCACATCCCTGCGAGGCTTCCACAGTTCCCTGAGAAGCACTCAGGTCCTGCCCCTACAATACTAGGCACATTCCATTTCCAGCTCCTGAACACACTCTCAGCTAGCTGGGGCATGCTCCTTTCCACTGTCCTCTGCTTTTGTACGCTGCATTCGTCTTTAATTTTACAAATGCTTACTGGGTAATCCAAGACACTGTAATATGTACTATAGATACAACAGGTAAGATTCCTACCCTCATGGAAGTTACAGACCTAATGTGGGAGACAACAAGTAAACAGCAAAAAGAAAACTTGATATGTGCACTTTCTGAAACTTGTAACAACAACAAAAAATGAACAGGATGGCATAATAGAGAAAAACTGGAGTAAGTCATTTCAAATCTGGTTTTCAAGAACGGCATGTGAGCTGAAAATGTGACATTGGAACTGAGACCAGAAAAATACAGGAGATAAGCACACAAATAACCAGAGGAACAGCATTATAGGCAGAAGGAACAGCAAATGCAAAACTTTTTTTTTTTTTTGAGACAGTCTCACCCTGTCACCATGGGTAGAGTGTCATGGCTTTATAGCCCACAGAAACCTCAAACTCAAGGGATCCCCTTGCCTCAGCCTCCAGAGTAGGTAGGACTATAAGTGCCCACCACAATGCCCCACTAGTTTTTCTTATTTTTAGTAGAGACAGGGTTTCACTCTTGCTTAGGCTGGTGTCAACTCCTGAGCTCAAATAATCCACCCGCCTCAGCCTCACAGAGTGCTAGGATTACAGGCATGAGCCACCGTGCCCTGTCTATGAAACTTTTTAATGAAAAAAGATGATCCCAGGGTGGTGCCTGTGGCTCAAGGAGTAGGGTGCCAGTCCCATATGCCAGAGGTGGCAGGTTCAAACCCAGCCCTGGCCAAAAACCACAAAAAAAAAAAAAGAAAAAAGATGATCCTGTTTGAGGAACAGAAAGAACATCATTTTGCTGCAAAGTAGTAAAATAAAGGAAAGAGGTTGCAAAGGTGGCATAAGCTAGATTCATGCAGGGCCCCATTGATTCCGGTAAGAAATGTGTATTTTTCTTTTTCTTTCTTTCTTTTTTTTTGAGACAGAGTCTCACTATGTCACCCTTGGGAGAGTGCCGTGGTGTCACAGCTCACAGCAACCTCAAACTCTCAGGCTTAAGTGATTCTCTTGTTTTAGCCTCCAAGTAGCTGGGACTACAGGCGCCTGCCACAACGTCTGGCTATTTTTTTATTGTTGTTGCAGTTGTCATTGTTTAGCAGGCCCGAGCCGGGTTTGAATTCGTCAGCCCCAGTACACGTGGCTGGCACCCTAACCACTGAGCTATGGGCACCGAGCCTGTATTTTCTTTTAAACAGCAACAGAAAAGCAACAAAAAGTTTTAAGATGAGAATGACATGACCTGACTTACGCTTTACAACTATTACTCTACTGGAAGTTACAAAACCATTGAAGCAGGAAGAAGAGTTAGGAGGTCCTTGGTAATCCAGGCAGGAGATGACGGTGGGGCAGACAGGAAGCTGGGTGCATTCAAGACACATCTGTAGGATAATCAATGGGACTAGCTGATACATTTGCCAAATGGGGCTAGAGATGAGGAGTCAAGAAGATATGTACAACGTTGAGCAGTTTGGTGAATGGAGACACTATAGTATTTACTAACAATGCAGAGGAAGGAGAGGACAGGTTTGGGGATATCAGAGGCCTGGCCCAAATTCTGCCTCCTGCATGAAATTTCCTAGTACCAAACAGCCCATAATGATCTATTCCTGGAAAATTATGGTAACACTCACTTCCAGTGTCTCAAGCTTTATGAATAATTCCTAGGAAATGGCTTGTAGCCGTCCCAAACCTATCAAAAATGTCTTTGGTGCATTACTTAACATTCTGCCTGTAACGCCTATATAATTCACTTAGCAGGTAGTACAGACTTATATTATTACTTTTCACATGTACTCACATGATGTGCCTTCTACACTGGAGTACAAACGTATTATGGACAGATGACTAATGATTCTCGGTGCCTCAGAGTTGTACTTTGAAGAACGCCTTTGATAAATGTTTGTTAATAATGATGAATAGAATGTCTAGAAGTGTCATCAAACTCTAGAAATTAAACACCACACCGCCAATCAATTACGATTCTGGTATCGTCAAGCCTTTGACATTTGGAGGAGTATAAATCAAATGAATTCCTTTCAATTCAGGCATATTGATAGGTTTCTGGGATAATCAATTTCAAATATTCCTTTTACAGAAATTTTCCTTAGTCTTGACTAAAACATACCTACGCTATCGCTTGCCAATCTCAGAGAGAAAAGAACGGCTTTGGCACAGGTGAAACCGGGGGCAATGCATAGTTCAGCAGTAGCAACAGTGAGATGCCGACACCGAAGGCTTGTTTTTCATCAGAGATGCTTCTGCTGGGAAAACAAGTTAGGACCTGCTGCTCCTCCTCTGCCAGGCAAGGGCCACACACACGCAGTAGTTCTCATAGGAAAGTGAACTCAGCGCAGATAAAGGCAGTGAGAATTTATTCTACAAATGTGAGAAAGCTCTCAATGGAGAAAGGTCAGTGGAGAAGGGCCTCTCCTCACCTCATGTGTCCCAGGTGGGGAAACTTCCATTAGTGACACTTTTGACCGCTCTCTGCCCACTCACTCACTCCTCCCCAGAAAGGGGGAAATGTCTTAGGTAACCGGCGGTTTGGAAAGAAGGAAATGGAGATGCTCAGAAAAGTCTCGCAGGTAAATTCTGGACTGCTCTCTGCTATCCACTAAGAGCCTTTGGGGGAGTTTAGGATTGTTATTAGATTGGGAGAAAATATTAGCAAACGCATCTGCAGAGCCAAAGCCACATTTTCCAGTAATATTCCAGATATTAAGCTCATACTTTGATCTTGACGTGAAGGACTCCTATAACTCCCAAATGTGTCCCACATTTTGGGAAAGGGACGCTATTTAAGGGGCCTCGATTCAAGCCTTAACACTAACAAATAGTTTGAAATACAACATAAAAGGTGTTGAAGGTGAATGTAGCATAAGAGCCAACATACTTTTATGTTCTAGGAACAATGCGTCTATCTCAGAAAACAGTGTGTGTCCTATCACGTCCTCGTCCACATCTTCCTTAGTCCTTTATGATAACAACATCCATCTGCAAGCACGCTGCAGGAAAAAACCCCGAAATAACATTTCTTCACCAGGCTCCAGAAAACCTGCTCAGAATTACTCTGCACATCGTAGAAGAATGAAACTTCAAGTTCTCTCTTTCCTATGTTCAGGTTCATCATTGTGAGATTCGATGTTCCTTTACATTCAAACTGCAGTTTCTCTTGCTGATACTGCTGCCACTTGTGGACACTCAAAATATCACGCAAAGGAGACCTGGTTTCTTGGCTAAACTTCATTGCCTTAGCTTTCCATATTTGTTTGAGGAAAACTGGCAGGCGATTGGAATAATTCCGTGCCTATCCAGTTGTGTACTAAACCGATTTGCAGTGCTGAGCGCTGGGGCAAACAAGTGGGTGGGAGTTTCCCCCTCCACAATAAATGGCACTTCCTTTCTTCCTGTTACTCTAGCCGCCACAATCCTTATAGTTATTTCTAACTCCTCTTTCTCTTTTATCTCACATTCAACTCATGAGCAAAACCTGTCTGCTCCAACTTCGCTCTATGTTGGGCATCCTTCAGCGTCTGGCCGCCACTGCTGTCACCGGTTCTCAGCCACCATCACGGCTTACCCAGATGCCTATAATCACTCCTTAAGAATGCCCCATGCCTCATTTTCCTTCGCTTAAGTGTGTTCTCTCCACAGCAGGCACGATGCTCCCTGTAAATCATAGATCAGATTGAACCTACTCCCATACTCAAACCCTTCCAGTAGCCTCCTGTCTAACTCAGGAAAAACCAGAGCCCTTGCACATCCTGCAAATGCCTTGCACGATCTGGCCTAATGCCACTTACAGCACCCCTCTCCAGCCACACTGGATGCCTTGCTATTTCTCTCACACAGGCAGCTCAATCCTTCATCAGGGCTCTTGCACATCCTGCAAATGCCTTGCACGATCTGGCCTAATGCCACTTACAGCACCCCTCTCCAGCCACACTGGACGCCTTGCTATTTCTCTCACACAGGCAGCTCAATCCTTCATCAGGGCTCTGGCACGAGCTGCTTCCTCTGTCCAGGATGTCTGCATGTCCTGTCCCCTAACCTTCCTTGGTCTCTGTCCCACACAACCCTGTCAGAGAGCCACTGTCTTAACGTCCCAGCCAAAACCCAGGCCTCTCTCCCCACTTCAGGCTCTGCTTTTACCCCAAGGGAGGCAGCTGAATGATTTAGTATTAAGGAGTAAAGCTCCTAGAAGCCACACGGCCCGGGTTCTGGTGCCAGCTGGGTTACCAGCCAGTTCTGGCTGTGGAACAGGGGAAAAATAACCCAACCACTCTATACTTCAGTTTGATCTTCTATAAAATGGAGCTTGAAATCACACCTACCTCACAGAGTTGCTGTGAGGATTAAGTATCCATACAAAGTACATCTAACATCCTTACAAATGGTCCCCAGGACCTATGAACATTCAATACACATTGCTGTGATAGTTTTTTGACCCAGCATTTCCCTCTTCTCAATACACATTTGTTTATTTACAGTCAAACCTCTGTAAGTGGACCACCCAAGGGACTGTAACCAACCGGTCGACACACAGGGGTGGTCAACATCAGGAACTAGGCCTATCATACTGACATACACATGTGGTTCAGTCTGGTCTATGAAAATTAGGTCAACTTGAGAAGGTGGTCAATGTAGGGAGGGCAACAATAGCGGTTCTGCTGTGTTTATACCTGCTCACACACCAGAACGTAAGCTCCATACAAGAACCAACTGTGCCCTTCATTTTATTTTGTTTCCTTTCACTGCTGTATGTTCAGCAGCTAGTATAGCTTCTGGCACATTGTTGACAGTCAATTTTTTCCCTTATAATCTCACAAGGCAGCTTAAGTCTACCCTCCAGTATTTCTGAAAAGAAATTTATGTACCTTGTAATCACATTAAGAATCTAAATCCAGAAAATGGAAGGAGAATCAGAGAAACGTGATAGAAGAGAGCTCAAAGGCTCACATGGCTCAACTCTGGCTTTTAATTCAACTTGACAGATGACACAGCTGAGACCCACGGGGGCTACAACCCCATGGCCAGGATGTGATGTAGCAAGAGCCCCACTGTCCCTGACCAGCACTTTGGACACTGGCCAAGTTTACTTTCAATGCCATATTTAGTCTGTATACATAGATCAGATTGACTAAGTTCATTTTTAATAGTTGTATATAGTTGAAAAATTATAGATCGGGGTCCTCAAACTTTTTAAAACAGACCATTGGAGGGCCGGACTATAGTTTAAAAAAAAAAAAACTATGAACAAATTCCTATGCACACTGCACATATCATATTTTGAAGTAAAAAAACAAAAGAGGAACAAATACAATCACACCGCCGCATGTGGCCTGCGGGCCGTAGTTTGAGGACCCTGCTATAGATGATATTTTATTTTCTCATTCATATGAGGTCAGAAAACCAGTTAACTTCTCAACCATTTGACACCGTGTTCTGCCTGAGCTGCAGTGGACGTTTCCAGGGCAGCCGACCCAGATCTTCTGAGTCCCACACCACGTCCTGTGGAAGCTTGAGCTAGCTGTGCAGCTATCTCCCTTTGTCTCATGACCAAGTCCACCAATGAGAATGCTAATTCACCAGCTGCCCGACTTAACAGGTTCAAGAACAAGGGAAAAGACAGTACAGAAACGAGGTGATGCCGAATAGAAGTCAATATGGAGTTGAGGAAAGCTAAGAAAGATGACCAGATGCTGAAAAGAAGAAATGTAAGCTCTTTTCCTGAGGATGCTACTTCTCCACTGCAAGAAAACTGAAACAATCAGGGTACTGTAAATTGGTCTGTGGATGACACTGTCAAAGGTATAAACAGCACCAATATGGAAAACCAGCTTCAAGCTACTCAGGCTGCCAGGAAACTATTTTCTAGAGAAAAACAGCATCCCATCAACAATATAATCCGAGCTGGTTTGATCCCAAAATTTATGTCGTTCTTGGGTAGAACCTATTGTAGTCCCATTCAGTTTGTATCTGCTTGGGCACTAACTAACATTGCTTCTGGGACATCAGAACATACCAAGGCTGTGGTAGATGGAGGTGCTATTCCAGCATTCATTTCTCTGTTGGCCTCTCCCCATGCTCATATCAGTGAACAAGCTGTGTGGGCTCTAGGAAACATTGCGGGTGATGGTTCAGTTTTCCGAGACTTGGTTATTAAGTATGGTGCAGTTGACCCACTGTTGGCTCTTCTAGCTATTCCTGATATGTCATCTTTATCATGTGGTTACTTATGTAATCTTACCTGGACACTTTCAAACCTTTGTCGCAACAAGAATCCTGCTCCCCCACTAGATGCTATGGAGCAGATTCTTCCTACTTTAGTGCATCTCCTGCATCACGATGATCCAGAGGTATTAGCAGGTACTTGCTGGGCTATTTTCTACCTTACTGATGGTCCAAATGAACGGATTGAAATGGTTGAGAAAACAGAAGTTGTGCCCCAACCTGTAAAGCTTTTGGGAGCTACTGAATTGCCAATTGTGACTCCTGCACTAAGAGCCATAGGGAATATTGTCACTGGGACAGACGAATAGACTCAGGTTGTAATTGATGCAGGAACACTTACTGTCTTTCCCAGCCTGCTGACCAACCCCAAAACTAACATTCAAAGGAAGCTACATGGACGATGTCAAACATCACAGCTGGCTGTCAAGACCAGATACAGCAAGCTGTGAATCATGGACTAGTCCCATTACTTGTTGGTGTTCTCTCTAAGGCAGACTTTAAGACACAGAAGGAAGCTGTATGGGCTGTGAGCAACTATACAAGTGCTGGAACAGCTGAACAGATTGTATACCTCACTCATTGTGGCATAATAGAACCATTGATGAACCTCTTAACTGCAAAAGATACCAAAATTATTCTGGTTATTGGATGCCATTTCAAATATCTTTCAGGCTGCTGAAAAACTAGGTGAAACTGAGAAACTTAGTATAATGATTGAAGAATGTGGAGGTTTGGACAAAATTGAAGCTCTACAAAACCATGGAAATGAGTCTGTGTACAAGGCTTCATTAAACTTGATTGAGAAGTATTTCTCTGTAGAGGAAGAGGAGGATCAAAATGTAGTACCAGAAACTACCTCTGAAGGCTGCACCTTCCAAGTTCAGGATGGGACTCCTGGGACTTTTAACTTTTAGATTGTATAGCTGAGGCACAAAGTTATCGTGTACTGCGTTTGGTATAAGTTTGTCTTTCTTACTATTTCTCCACTAGGAACTCTTTTTAAACGTGATTTGTTATTGTAGCACTTTTTACAACACAAACTATACTTGTACAGTTCCAAACTGTACATACATACTGTATGGAGCCTATCCTCTGAAAGGGTTTCTTATTTCTATGTGGAATTTCATATCTTGCAGTGTCCTGTAAATAAAGATTAAAGTCTACCCTTTTCTTTAAAAAAAAAAAAAAACTTTTCAACATTCTGGAATTTTATACATCTTAAGTCTTCCAAGACAGATCCAGAGGCCACAGAATAAATTATTTGGGCCATTTTCTTGTATTCATGTATGTAGTTTGGAAAGCTCATTGTGTTGCCAACAGTAATAATCTTGGGATGATATTGCTCATTGAGGATCTTTTTCTTCATTAATCCTGGAGATTTTAAATTTCTTGATGGATCAACAGTACACGCAGGAGGAAGACTCTATCGTCCTTTGACTCATCATCAAAGGGGCTACAAACTACTAGAATCAACACAGTCATAATCTCTACACAAATTGTCTCCTGCTTGCTACTCCTGCCTTTAGGAACTGTGCCTAGAGTGGGATTCTCTGAAGTCAGCCCATCTTCCCCATCAAGTTCTTAAAGGATCTGATCATGGTTCTGGGTAGAAATCCATGTTTATATAACTTTGTCAGACACTAGTATATCTACATGGTATTGCAGCAATAAGTTCAGAGTAAAAAGAAATATTTCTTTCCAGATTTCTTTTCTCATTTTGGATTCTCTTAATGCATGCTAATTTAAAAATAATAAGACATAAAAAATTACATTCAGCAATGAAGAGTTGAAATGATGTAAATGCAAATAATAAATTTTTTTAGGGGTAAACTCCTTCATGATTAAATTTAAGCACTTCTAGCATTGAATTATCAAGAATTTTAGGCTTGGACATAGCCACTGAATCCTAAGTGTACTGGGTAAAGGACATAGCCACTGAATCCTAAGTGTACTGGGTAAAATAAATCAATTGCAGAAAATTGTTTTTGTCCTAAGTACTCTTAAAAGTATGATAAAACATAGATGTCTGGGAACCAAGAAAGTCCACTTTTGTGTCTGGTTCCTTGGATTACTATAAAAACATTCATTGGACTTCACTAGTACACGTTCTCATATGCTGCCCACTGAAATATCCGAGCCAACGTCAAGTACAAACAAACGTAATGCATACAGTACAGCCTTAAGCATGTAAGTCATTTCCATAAATGTACTGAAAACAACAGCGAAGAACAATAAAATCAGGTAAGATATTTTACCATTAAAGTCTGTAACTCGTTTTCAACCATTCACTTACCACATGCATGGGGAATGTGTAATAAATTTGAGTAAAAACTAAATTTAGAGAAATTCACTGGTACACAGGTATAAAAATTGTTTTTTTTTAAGGCTCCTGAATTTTGTCACTGTCCTTAGCTTTGCAATACATGAATAGCAACGTTCTGGTGACTGTCATCTGTGTGCATATAAGGCTGCCTCTCCATGTCTAGAATAACATTATGTCAGCCTCATTTTTAACTGGTGACATTTTCTCATGAACACCTTTGTCTTTCTGTTACCATGTTTTATGTCTGATGTTTATTGCATTTGCTCATATGTATAAAGCATATCTGAACGATCAAAAATAAAATTCCTTTTTCCTGTGCGGTTAGCAAGGTAACCCGTCACTTAGAACCTCAAGGCAGAGCTTACACCAGTATCAAAATGAAAGCGATCAATAATCCTAATTTAGCTACGTAACAGATACTTAGTTGAGGACAGAAGGAACTGCTTTGTAAATGTATCTTCAAGTTTATTTTTCTGATACTGCTTATTCTCCTTTGATAGACATGAGAAAATTAGTTTCAAACGCAATAGAAGTAGAAAAACTTTACATGTACAAAAATAAAATAATGTTGCCTTAAAGTATCAGAAAAATATTCTATAAACCAAGATATTTAAAAAAGTAATACCGTGACATGGGTCATTTTCTTTCTTAAAATGAGAATTTCTTGCTTCATTGTTATCTCCCACATATAGGCACAAGGAATAAGTCACTTTGGCCTGGCCATATCACAGGCTAAATGCACCATGCTTGTTTGTTTCATATTTTTTAAAATTTACTTTATATGGGCATTGGAAACAACCACCAGCATTTTAAAAATTAGCCACTTGCCACCCCCCCCAAAAAATGCAAAATTGTGTACATGTGGTTTACAAAAACTCGTAAACGGTATGAAACGGTATGAAACATCCCTCCAGAAAAGGAACATTTTTTTAAATGAAAATACTCGAGGGCATATTTTTCTAAGAGATGACCAGAATGATAAACTGATAAAATGATATTCCAGAATAATTCTTTAATTCTTAGAAAATAAAAAACCCTGAAGATCACATCTGACACACAGTTCTTCATGCTCATGCTGAAACACAGACAAAAAATGCTTCATAAAAAAGTGCACTAAGTCAGGCACCGCCTGTGGCTCAAGGAGTAGGGCGCTGGACCCATATATCGGGGGTGGTGGGTTCAAGCCCAGCCCCCAGCCAAAACTGCAAAAAAAAAAAAAAAAAGTGCACTAAGTCAGTCCAAGGCTAAGCTATCACAGACACAATTCCATAAGATGTTTAAATTTTCCCATTTTGTTTATTTGGAACCACACAGGTCTTTGAACTTCATGCTCAAATATCTACATGTGTAGTTCTCATTGTGACTAGAGTTTTTAAGCCAACCAACTGTTTATTTTTGAAGATAAAAGAAGAGGAACGCAAAACCCCTTTTCAATGTTTCTCCTGTTGGTTTAGACTCATTTGAGTGATAATATTTAGAAATAACTTCCTAAATCTGTTTATAGATGCCAGCAATCTGTTCGTTACATTTTGGCTGCCCTCAACAAAATGAACACGAGGGAAGCACACACAGGAAATACTTGCACATATCTTATCCAGACGTGGATTAAAGACTGACATGATGTTACAGGCTGAATCGGGTCCACCCCAAAATTCATATGCTGAAGTCCTAAGCCCCAGGACCTCAGAATATTAACCATATTCAAAGATATACTTTTAAAGAGACAATTACATTAAAATGAGGTAATTAGGCACTCTGGGAGGCTGAGGCAGGTGGATTGCTTGAGCTCAGGAGTTCAAGACCATCCTGAGCAAGAGCAAGACCCCTTCTCTATTAAAAATAGAAAAACTAGTCAGGCAAGGTGGTGGGCACTTGTAGTCCCAGCTTCTCAGGATGCTGAGGCAGGAGGATCACTTGAGCCTAAGAGTTTGAGGTTGCTGTGAGGGAGACTCTGTCTCAAAAAAACAAACAAAAAATGAGGCCATTAGGATGGGTCCTAATACAGTATGACTGGCGGGTGTCCTTACAAGAAGAAATTTGGCCACAGGTACACAGGGAAAGACCTTGTGAAGACACAGGGAAAAGATGGCCATCTACAAGCCAAGGAGAAAGGCCTGGGATAGTCCCTTCTCCCCGCCTCCCACCTTTCAAAATTATCCAACCCTGCTGACACCTTGATTGCCAACATCCAGGCTCCAGAACTGTGAGAAAACAAATTTCTGTTGTTTAAACCAGCTGGTCTGCAGGACTTTGTTGTGGCAACCCTACAACATACTGTACGTGGCATTATTTTATTCCTTCATATCTTCTCACAGAGGATGATACAGCACATGGCAGGTTCTCAATGGATGTTGATTATCTGAATAAAGCCTTACAAGTGAGACCAGGCTTTTCTCCCCATAATCCTCTCCCTGGTGCCTAATCCCTGACCCAGGGGCACAGGGCTCAACATATCCATCATCTCCCTAGCACTTGGAAGCCCTGGGAGCATGGCTTTCCTGGAGAAGGTCCTTCATCTGCTCCTCAGCTTCTGGCCCAATCATGGAACAGCTATAAATTTTTATTATATCCTCTTTTCGCCCTAAAATAGAGGCACTACAGAAATATTCAGCCTTCTCTTTCAAGGAAGTATCCTTGGCAAGACAAGTCTCTACCTTGATACTGAATCAGTCAAGTCCTTGAGGAAGTTGAGCTTAGATGTTTTCCTGAGGTACTTTTAAGAGATGAAGTGAATTATTTTTCACAAAATTAACGCAGAAGCATTGTTCCAACAGCAGTAAGTTAAGCCAAAAGGGAAAAAAGGAGAATTCAAATGTAAAGAATCAGCAAGATGATATGCAAACATGCGAATCTCATTTTCCTCTCAGAAAATGGCAGATGTAAAGAGAGACAATCCTTGCCAAGAGATCTCCGAGGAAACTGTGTGATCTCAACTATGAGATAAATTCCTAATCCCTGACATAGCCTATAAAGAGGGCAAGACATAAAAACCACGTCTACTCTAAAAATAAATTTTACATGATTCTCAATAGAGCTGAAGAAATAGCAATTTCATTATACGAGAATCAGTAACTATATTTTCCAATTCTTTAGCTGTCCTTCAACAATAGGGTATTCTGGCCTTGAAAAAGAAAATCCAAACTTCTTATGAAAATGAGAGAATAGAACTTCCCTCTCAAGATCTTATAATGTGATTTAAGGGAAAAAAGTTTATTGTTATTTCACCTTAACTAAAGCATAAAAGTAAAATTTTAAAAAGATAATGAACGTGGAGTTTACTAAGGAAGAAAATGACTTATCTTCCTTAAATACTGAACATTTAAGGAATATTTAACATTTAAGAAATGTTAAATCTTAGATATGTAAGGGATTCTCCCCTCAAACTCTGAACCAGTAGCTTCCTAAGGAAGGAAGGGTAATATGACAATAAGGTCAAATCGTCTTCTTAAAAATTAGTCACTTGCTGTGTTTTACTTCACCCGAACTGATGATACGTTGCTGAAGCACTCTTGATTCTTAATGTTAAAAGTTGTTTTATTGGGAGAAATAAGTTCTGGTGTTCTATTGCCCACTGGGGTGACTACGGCTAACAATATTGTGTATATCACAATAGTGAGAAGAGAGGATTTTGAATGTTCTCACCACCAAGAAATGATAAATGTATGAGGTGATAGACACGCCAAATACCTTGATTTGATCATTACACAATGTATGTATTGAAATATCACACCATGCTCCCCAAATATATACAATTATGTGCCAATAAAAAACTGTTGCATTAACTGAGTAATAATTGAAATAATTTTAAATCTCCTGATCCCTAACGGTAAAATAAATTAGCAGGTACCATACACGTGCATAATAAAAGTGTTATCTGTAGCACTTAAAATACTATGTAGAATATGGTAAAGGCCACAGAGTCTAATAAAACTTTATCAATAGTTGTTAAATAATACCCTTTGGCAGAAGCTCTGCTAATTGTAGTTTCCATTGCAGATTTTTTAATCATCTTCTCGCGCAAAGATATGATTAGAGATTAACATGCATCAAATAGCACTGGAGAACTTCTTGGCAATTTATAATCCAGTTCAAAAATTCTGATTCAGCTCTAAAAGTTTCGTTCTCAGTTTCAGACTAAGAAGAAATGGCGATCTGCCTTGGGACTAAATCAATTAGTCAAGTACTTGAGGAAGTTGAGCTTAGATGTTTTCCTGAGGTACGTTTAAGAGCTGAAGTAAATGAATTCTTTTTTATAAAACTGATGTAGAAGCATTATTCTAATGGCAATACATTTTTCATTAAGCCACAGAAAAGAGAATTCAAATGTAAAAAAAAAAATTACAAGTTTTAGAATTAGACGTTATATAGATCCCACTTTTAAAATAGAATTTTTTCCCAAGAAAATCCGTTTTGTGTTGCACTGTAGAACAATCATTTAAAGATGGTGCATGCAAATAAGAAAAGAATTCCAAAAGAACAACTTGTATGTCAGTCAAGATTTCAAAGATTAATATTTATGAAAACAATTGGCAAACAACAGTCCATGATCCAAGAACAAAAAATGTTGCAGCAGATGTCCTGTCAAGAGGCTACAGACGTAGCATACTTTCATCCATATGTTTTCTCAGCCTTAAGAAAAGATATCCTCAGTCATTCCAATTTCGCAGAACACAGAGTGCCTGTGTATAGAGCAAAGCAGAAGCTTTCTTCTGTATCAGAACTTTGAGCCAAGATTTCTGGCTTCATTCGGAAAGAGGTGGCATGTACATTTGGGTTGAACGTGAATAGAAAACCAGAGAAATAACTCAAATAATCTGAATAACTCAATCTGTTAAGATTTTGCAAAAGAAATTGGGGTGGTCATTGGCTGTAATGGCCCATCTGGCATCCCTTCCCCCACCTTTTGGCAACAACACTTCAATTTTTTTTAGGAGAAACAACCCCTTCCCTCTTCTATGCTGTTTTGTTAGGGCTATCTGTTGGTGCTCTGTCTTGAAAAGCTGCCTAACCGTTGAGATTGTGACTATGAAATCTGAGGTTAAGAAGTAGAGGAAAGGAACAAGCTACAGTATTGGGAAGTTAGTGTGGTCAATGGTTCTGATTAGGTTGAAGGAGTGTCTGTAATGAAGCGAGTAAACTGAAGGTCAGTGAGTCAGGATGCCTGGATTAGCAGTTGTAGAGAAGAAGCAATTCCTGGTGATAATAACTTCTAAGTGTTATTAAAGAAGTGAGTGGTGGACAGTAAAGGGGAGGTCAGTTCAGATACAGAGGTCAAAGGTCAGAGAGGCCTGAGTGTTGGATAGACACACAGCCTACGGACTGAAGTCACACCCGATGCCAGTGGGGCTGAGGGCTGAGACAGTGATCTAGGTTCCAAAGTCTTATTTGGATGAAAGGGATCCACTGGGATGTTGGCTGGCATCAGGATGAGTCAGTCAGAGCACCTTAACCTCAAAGGAGCTGAGGATTTTAAAAGAAGCAGAATCGGTCATAAAATAACCATGGGAAACCACCAGGACACAGAGCCTCCTCACGTGCAGGATGAATGAAAAAGACAGTGCTGCAGAGATGGTGGGTTGACCTCAGAGGACAGCGAGTCTTTGTAAAGCAGGAAGGTGGAAGGACCACCAACAGAAGAGCATGGGATGGGGGGCAGTTTGCTGAGTGGGAATTCCAGACAAGAGAGGAAGAGTCTGGGAGACTGAGGATGACAAAAATGGCAAGGAGAGGCAGAATGTCACCGAGTTGACAGGAAGGGTTTGGAATTCACATTTTGTGCACTGACTGGGAAAAGCACTGGGGGAATTGATAACAAGTTTCTTTCAGGAGACTGGGCAATTGGCCTAGTAGCAAGAGGTCTTATTTATCCCTGCCAAGGGGAAAGGAGACTCTTAGCCAACCCTACATATGCCGCAGCCTGCTTGTTGAAAGAATAAATGGTTGCATGAGCCACTGCGGTAGATGGCAAGAAGCCTCAAGAAAGCATCCTGAAAGGTGTGCCGCGTGTGACACAGTCGCTTGGTGACCACTCACCTTCTGATTACTCTACTCAGGCACAGAAATTACATAAGTGCATGTGACTGAGTTAGTCTCCTCAGCACCATTCCTTTGATCTGATATTAATATAAACAATGAACTTGATCTTAATCGTCCATGACTCTTTGTTTAGATATGCCACATTACACCATTTCCCCTATTCCATTACTATGAAAGTAGTACAGTCTACGACTGAGTTTTTTTTTTTTTTTTTTTTTTTTATGGTTTTTGGCCGGGGCTGGGTTTGAACCCGCCACCTCCGGCATATGGGACCGGCGCCCTACTCACTGAGCCACAGGCGCCGCCCATACGACTGAGTTTTAGTTAAAAACTCAACCAAAAGCTAGGAACAACTGAGATAACATAACCCCGACACCTTCACTGAGCAATATGCAAATACTCAAAATGTTCTGCGTTGTTTTAAGTAACTGAGATTTATCCAAAAATGTTTTAGATTTTCAAGCACCATATGGAATATGCAGAAACCAAGCCTAGCCTGAAGAAATCAGTAATTGGTAGATATTCAAAATCACTGTACATAAGAAAAAATATCTTAAGGTGGTGTAAGGTAGTTTAAAGTATCTTAAAGTGGTTAAGAGGCAAACTACTTATATGTATAAGAAAATAACTATAACTATATATATAAATATGGAAATAGCTTTCTTCTTGCAGCCATATGTGGAATTCCTACAGCTTCGTAAGTTGTCATCACAATTGAATGAAAGGTAATACCATATAGTGACTGGAAACATGGGAAGCCAAACAGCCTTATTTTTCATGCTGGGTCTACCAATTCTTGCTGTGTGACTCTGGACAAGTTTCCTAACCCTTCTGTGCTGCAGTCTCTCCATGTGCCCTTACGAGGGGTAAAGGACTTAACAATGTAACACAGTAAACACTATAAAAATTTTAGCTGTGGCTGTTATTCAATGCATGTGCCTGAAAGTTGGATGAAAATTTATTTCCTTTTTATTTTTTTTAACGATTTGTTTGATCTTCAGGTTTCTAGAAGTAACAAAAAGAGAAGTAAGTCTGAAGGAGGTGGCTTGAAAAACTGAAATCCAATTCATGCAATCATTTATTTTCCCCAGCATTGTTTAATTCCCTACTACATGGAGAGGCATCAAAGGAAGAATCAGAAAACCTTGATGCATAGTCCTGCTCTGTAACTCACTAAACGTATGACCCTTACTGGGTTATTTTATTTTCTGTGCCATTTCTTGCCTATAAAATGGAAATTACAATACTTTCCCTCCTCAGAGTTACTGTGGGATGGGAGCACACATAGACACACTGTTACCTCGCAACAATCAACACCAGCTTAATAATAATAATAATAATAATAACAACAACAATAATAATGAGGCTTTAGTACTTCATATACTGGATCAGGGGTTCTCAACCTTCCTAATGCCACGCCCTTTAATACAGATCCTCATGTTGTGGTGACCCTCCAACCAAAAAATTATTTTCGTTGCTACTTCATAACTGTAATTCTGCTACTGTTATGAATTGTAATGTAAATATCTGATATGCAAGATGTATTTAGGCAACCCCTGTGAAAGGGTCGTTCAACCCCCCAAAGAGGTCCCGACCCACAGGTTGAGAACAGTTGTACTAGATTATATAACTCCTCTCTGAAGACCTATTCAAACAGCCATCCATGAATTAGTATATGTGACAGAAAAAGTGAAATAAATCAGGTTTGACCTGCTACTCATAGCACACACAGATCAGTTCCAAACACCAATTTTGTCTGTTGCAGGAGACCGATGCTGCCTGAGATCAAGTTAGTGGACTCGGCAGCTAGTTACTCTCGCTAGTCTAACTCAGCCTCCCTCCAGAGCCCCCACAACTCCCATGTTTTTCTGGTTGCCTAGTGGGCTGTTTCCTGATTCAAAGCCTGCATACTATTTGTTCCTTTTCTTTTTTTTTCTGACAGAGTCTCACTCTGTCACCCTGAATAGAGTGCCATAGCATCATCATAGCTCACTACAACCTCAAACCCTTAGGCTCAAGTGATCCTCTTGCCTCAGTTTTTCTATTTTTAGTAGATATGGGGTCTTGCTCTTGCTTAGGCTGGTCTCGAACTCCTGAGCTCAAGCAATCCACCCACTTTGGCCTCCCAGAGTGCCAGGATTACAGGTGCAAGCCACCGCACACAGCCACTATTTCTGTTTCTTTTTTTTGTGTGTGTGGTTTTTGGCCAGGGCTGGGTTTGAACCCACCACCTCTGGCATATGGGACCAGCGCCCTAGCCCTTCGAGCCACAGGCGCTGCCCAAGAATTTACCTTTATTTATTTATTTTTTTCTAGAGACAGAGTTTCACTTTATGGCCCTCGGTAGAGTGCCGTGGCCTCACACAGCTCACAGCAACCTCCAACTCCTGGGCTTAAGCGATTCTCTTGCCTTAGCCTCCCAAGTAGCTGGGACTACAGGCGCCCGCCACAACGCCCGGCTATTTTTTGGTTGCAGTTTGGCAGGGGCTGGGTTTGAACCCGTCACCCTCGGCATATGGGGCCGGCGCCTTACCGACTGAGCCACAGGCGCCGCCCGTCTTTTGCTTGTTTTTATCAGATTCCCTCCCAGGGAAGGAGGCCCTTCCTGGACCTGCACCCCCGTGGCTGGAGTCCTGGCTCACTGGCTGGCCTTCAAGTCTGGTCATCCTTTGCTCCACCCTCCTATGATGAGCTCACACTGTTACTGCACACAGTGCCTGGAGACCCCCCACTTCTTCCCTTTTTGCCTTCTAAGCCACACAGCGAGCAAAGACTCCAGCAGCCTACTGGACGTGATACTTTCTGCGAGACTGTCTCCCTTCTCACCCCTCTGTGCTGTGGCTCTCTGCTGCTGGCCCAACTTCTCAGGTTTCTTGGGTTGCAAAAACATGGAAGCAAAACTAGAAGCAAGACTTCTACCACCTACTTCTTAGGACTAGTGAAGGCTGACACGCTGTGAAGGTCTGAGGTTGTGCATGCACAGGGATGACTAGGATGGTACACATTTGCAGTTGGAAACACTTATTGCCACTGTGTGTCAGTCACTCAGTCCTCAAACATTTGTCCACACTAAGTGCAGGGCACAGTACCAGGCACTAGAAATACAGAAGCAAATAAGATCAACAGGCTCTGACCTCAAAGAGGACAGCATTTTTTGGAGTGTGGACTGAGATGAGAGAGAGACCCAGTACAGCACCCTCACAGAACCTCAGCACTGAAGGCCTTTGGGGGCGTTTCTTCATCTTCTGTCATGTCAGACAGCCCCCCCCCAAGGAGTTTCTAACTTATTTAAAATAATGGTAACACACACCAGGGCATGATTTTAAAAGGTCTATGCTAATAAGAAAAATATAATTTTATAAGTGCTAAGGTGATACAAACTAGAATGATAGGCAGTTAAACCAATTGGGAAAGGGTTTAGGTTAGATTTAGGTGGAAATGATTAATATGATAATTGAATACTATATTAATTTTAGAGGTTTGCTTTGTTTTGTTTTTTTGATTAGTGTATCTTTATTGGCTGGGCAGCCTACAAAAATACGGAACGCTTCACGAATTTGCATGTCACCCCTGCACAGGGGCCAGGCCAATCTTCTCAGTATCGTTCCAATTCCAGTATGTGCGTTGCTGAAGCAAGCACAGTTTTAGAGTTTTTTTTCTTTTTTGTTTTCATTTTTGTTTTCTGTTGTTTTTCATTTGGTTTTTTTTTCTATTTCTGCTTTTCACTGTTTTCTAAGTTTGTGTTTAATCACAACACAATTTTTCACCTACAGTCATTAGCTACCAAATGTCTTCCTCATACTAGAAGCAACGAAAGGTGGTTACTTTCTCAGTACAAGTGATATTTTCAGCATGATCCTTTAGTGACAGATCTCTCAAGGGTCATAGCATATCTCAAAAACCCCACTGAGGCAGCCAGTATCATTATAGGAAATTTTGAAGGGTAAAATGCAATGTAAGACATGGTTAAGAACTTTGTAAATTTTTGTAATAATGAGGTTATAATTACTACCATTGATCTTTTAAGCTTACCACCTTTACATCCTAACAAGTGACCAAGCCAGCCCAATAATTGGCCTTTTTGAAAAGAGTAAATTTCTAAAAGCAATTCTTTCTTTTTTTTTTTTTTTGTAGAGACAGAGTCTCACTGTACCGCCCTCGGGTAGAGTGCCGTGGCATCACACGGCTCACAGCAACCTCCAGCTCTTGGGCTTAAGCGATTCTCTTGCCTCAGCCTCCAGAGCAGCTGGGACTACAGGCGCCCGCCACAACACCCGGCTATTTTTTTGTTGCAGTTTGGCCGGAGCTGGGTTTGAACCCGCCACCCTTGGCATATGGGGCCGGCACCCTACTCACTGAGCCACAGGCACTGCCCGCAATTCTTTCTTTTATCTCCACTTTAATGCTCAGTCTTTTTTACCTAGGTAAAAATATAAAATAAAAATTCTGAAGTGGAAGAGTAAACTAACTATAAAACAGAGCTCCTATTATAAGACAACACATTTTCATATTTCCAACCATTTAGTTACCTGGTGGAAACACAACACGTGCAGTTGCGCATGCACACACACAAATAATATGCACAGGGATGACTAGGATGGTACACATTTGCAATACCACTTATTGTTTCTGATTTAAAACAACATTAGAGCACTTATACTGCAAAAACTGTGTGCTCACCTCTAAAGTTTATTTAATGAGAAATACTATAAAATGCAGTTGAAACCAAAATTTATTTCCCTTAACAAAATACTTACTATCCATGAAGCATTTTTACTTAAATTCATTTATTTGCCTGCCAGAAAGAGAAATGAATATATGCAGAGGAGGTGAATGATTCTGCACAGATTCTTGCAACACAAGGAGCTCGACACAGTTTATAAATTCTCAACAATGTGATTACCGCTGGGACTGACAGTTATGCATATTTGATGGAGGAGTTAAGATGCTTGGGGTAATTATGACTTATTCTTTTTGCTGCTCCTCAAAATTAAAAATGAAAGATTAGTTACAATAGGTTTTTTTTCCCCTCCTAAGGAAAAGAATAAATTCTTATTAACTGGAGAGAAGCAAATTTTAGAGTTGTTTTTGTTTTTTTTTTAAAGATGGAAGACATCTTAAAAATAAACTTAAGGCATCATTTCTTAAAGATCTTTACTACATACCACTCCAGATACCAACTTTCAAATCAAGAATCCACTGTCTCCTATCACTGTTCAGTGTGTAAATATCATCTACTCCACCTGGGCATTCGCAAAGATCACAGCTCTCAATTAGATGCTATGCTGTTTGTTGAATGCCACATTTCCACAAGGGGCTACCTACAACAGTCATCTTATAAAGTATTGCTTAAAACTTTTATAGCTAATAGTCTGCTTAATAATAGTTCACAATCATAGGGAGGAGACCTAGGGGCTCTGATCTTGATCTGTAGATCTGAACAAATAAATCTTAACAATATGACCACTTGTTAAGAAAACATGTTTCTTTGCCTATTGGTAGCTGTAGGGTAAAGCTGAAACACCCGACTCTAAAAACACATTTATGCATACCTTTAAAAAGATTCAACATTATTTGTTTTCTTTTAGTGAACTGAATGAAGCATTTGACAAGGAAACTCCTTAAACTCCCCCAAAGCTACTCTACCATATTGTTCCAAATCAACTTAGCCTAAAATCTTCAAGCATTTCCTCATCAGCTCACTGAATGAATGGCTTGTGCTTTTCCAGTACACTCTTAGGCAACAAGTTTTATCAAGAAAAAAATTAAAGAACTTTTCATGTTACTTAGTAGTACATCTGAGAAAACAGATAGCCTGTTGAGATCTACCATGCTAATTAAGAATGTCAGCTCAGGCAAACATTTAGGCAAAATCCCAGCTCACTTCTACCTTCAAGATGCAAGACCCTAAACCCTGTATTCCTCAGTTTCCTCATCAGCAAAAGGGAAATAATAATACTACCTATGACATAGGGTTGAAAATTAAATAACATGTATAAAAGATTAGGAACAGTGTCTGATAATAGTAAGCTCTTAATAAATGCTAGTTATCACTATTTTTTAAAACCAGTGCATAAAACTATGCAAACAGTTACTGAAGAGGCAGTTTCTAGATCTCTTTCAAACAATATTCCAAGGATATACAGTCCTTTCCATCTAAACATTTTAAGAATATTGCACTTTATAAAGATCTTGGTTGCCCTATAGATTATGTCAGTGTAACATGAGTAGATAAGAATATATCACAGGGGAAATTAACACTGGCATTCTAAATAGGTCAACTTCTTTGACTACAACAGGAGAGTGACTTTAAATTACCAACTCCATAGGCTATCAGTGAATATTTCTGTACTTTTCCAATTCTAAAGTACAGAAGCTACAAATTTTATATATTCATATTTAGGATTAGCATTTACAGACATCTTGTTATGATTTGTTTCTTCATTACTATAAGACAAATGATTTGTAATTCTCTGTAAATCTTAATGAAAATGTATTCCAAAGAGTAAAAGATGATGGAAATAGACAAAAAAAAAAAAAAAAATCTATAAAACCAAACCAATCTTCTGAACATAGTCCCTCTTTCCTGTTCCAGTCTCATCAGCTGACCTCTTTCTGTCTCCATTACCACCTCACCTCTACACAGATCTGGACCTAAAATAAAAACGCAGAACAAAGATCTGGTGCTATAACCAAGCTCAACTGCTATCAGAGATGGGGTACCAGAGGTGGTAGAGGGGTCACGAAAATGAAGGAGAAAACAAAGGGCTTATCTCTCAGAATCTTAGATACAGACTAAGGAGCATAAAGCCAGGAAGAATATTCCTAAAGATAATTCATTTAAAAATAATACTCAAAGTTATTATAAATTTTAAACTTTTAAAACTAGTTGACTACCAGCTACTTAAGGACATTTGGTTCCGCCAAGAAGCAAGGACAGCGCATAGAGAAATCATGCTGCCCTCAAGCCATTTTGAAACATTCCTTCTCTTCTCTTTTCCCCAATTTTCTAACATACATATTCCTATAAAGTACAAAGAAATAAGCTTGCTGTTGTTACCTTTAAAAAAAAAAAAACCTTTAAATATGACCAACTCCAAAGGAATCTTGAGCCTTTAAAGTTAGTTTTTAGAGTTATATCCTTTGTAAACTTTTGCTTTTTTATCACAATCACCTAAATAAACAATACTTTAATAGAATTTTTCTTAAACTCACTTAGGTAATTTTTCTCCTTAAGGACTTTCTATACATAATTTCCACGTTTTATACTTCGATAAAAATAAGTACTATAGCTTAAGTCACTATATGATCCCTAGATGATTTCACGTATAGAAATACACAACAAAAAATTCAAGTTTCCTTTATGAATATTATTCTTGCAAGAATCTTTACAATGTTGCCTACCCACACTTTATCTCCCAGCCTTTTAAGTACAAACTAAGGAACAAAAATCAAAAGAAGAATATTCATAAGAATAACTAATTTAAAAATAGTACTCAAAGGTATTATAAATAATAAACTTTTAAAAAATAATTGACTACCAGATATGTGGTAGTTACACCACATATCTTTAATATATTTTCTTAAAAGACGTTTGATTCTACCATGAAGCAAATTTATGCTTGTAGGGATCACAGCGAAACTTGCCCTTTTCCCTTTGGTTGGTTCGCTCAAAGATCATCTCACATTTATGGGTAGATTAACAAGAGTAAGGTTTGTTTCCAAATACGATGCACATGGCGGGAATCACAAGAATGATTTCCCAAAGTCTCAGAGATGGTCAGTGACTTTTAAAGATGCCTTTTAGAAGGGAGGGGGAAGAGTGTAGAAAGTATACAATCAGCAAGTGTTGCTAGAGGGGATGTGCGCAGGTGGGTGGAAACAGATTGAATTGTAGATTAACCTAAGAGACAGGTCGAGGGCTTCAAATGACCTTAGGGCCAGGTCTATTTGTATGCAATAAGGAATCAGCAGCCTTTTCTGATTTTAAGTCAGATTACTCAGGTTTTATAGAGGAGAGGCCAGTGCTTTCTGATCATAAATAGGCTTTTAATTCAAAATATTCTTTTACCAAAGCAATCATATTTTGGGGTGAAATTTTCCTTAGCTCCTTTATGATTCACTGCCTTATTGTTACATTTTTACAGTCAACACACACACTGCTTTTAGTGTCAGGAAGCAAGGATATGAAAATAGAGACTTTCTTTTAAGTTAGCATTTTAAATTTAAACAGGTGGAGTCTCAAATGTAATATTAGGATAACTAGTGTGACAAACCCTGGTGAGTATCCTGATTTTATTTAATTCTGATAAATCTTTTGGGAATGCTTCAATACACGGATAGTTGAAATCTAGTTGATTAGGAATTAAAGGACCAGGTATTGGGTAAGCAATACTTAGAATTTACTTCTCTGAGTCTCTTTCTACATTTGCAATATAGAGGTAACACTGCCTGCTCTATGTACTTTCTAGAATTTATTAAAAGGTACCAAAATATTTAAAAATATTTTGAAAACAGCAAAGTGCTATAAATCTCAAGCATTTCCCATTTAAACTGCCCTGCCATCCACAGGTAAGCTCTGCATTTATATGACAGATGCCATTTTCCACTGTCAATAAAAGGGTCCTTGTGGTAGGTTAGACAATGACCCTCCCCAAAGACGCCCACATCCTCATGATTGCTCACCTAGTTACCAGAACCCGCAGACATGTCATTTCACATGATAAATTAAGGATGTGATTGAATTAAGGATTTTGAGATGGAGAGATTATACTGGATTATCCAAGTGGTTCCAAATGTCCTTATAAGAGGGAAGCAGGTATGTCAGAGCAGAAGAAGGATATGTGATAATTGAGGAAGAGGAGACAGATGCGGGCAAGAGGAAGAAAGTGGTGGAGGAAGGAAGATGCTAGCTTCTGGCTTTGAGGAAGGAGGATGGGTCCTTCTAGAAGCTAGAAGGGTCAAGGAAATGAATTCTTCTCTAGAGTTTCGAGAAGGAACACATCCTTGATTTTTAAGCTTTTGATCTCCAAAATTGAAAGATAATAAATTTGTATGGTTTTAAGCCACTAAATGGTTTATAAATAGGAAACTAATACAAACATGAAAACATAGCCACCTGTTATTATCCCACTACTGATAATCAGTGATTTTTCTCAGAGCCTGACAAGAGTTGTGCAATAGTACCTCTGAGCAGCTTCTAAATCTGTTACCCAATGCCATTCCACGGGGACTGGTGAATCATTTAGCTCTCTCTCCACTGGCATGGATAATTGAACACCATCTGTTAAGAAGGTCCAGCTGACAAGTAGAAGTCAACTGGCCCTGTCTCTTCTCTACCCGAGGTATTTAAATGATTCTCCATCTGTTTTTCTTTAAATTTTCTTGAAGTGGGAGAGAGAATCTTCTGATGCCACTAGGAGAAACGTATCTCATCCCAAACACTTAAAATTCAGAAGTTGTCTAAGATCTAGAATTCTTTCAGCTACAATATTCTGCCCTTGGTAGACATAGAAATTAAGAAATTAGATACTTGTCTTTTTCCAGGTTTTTCTTCCTTAGTTAAATGACTACATCTTTAATATTTCCCCCATCTTTAATGTTTATTACAGGTTTACCTTAACCTTTACTTACTGTGGATGCTGTATTTTGTCTTATATTCTGTCCACCTGTGTCTCAAAATTTGGAGCCATGAACCTGCTAGACAAGGTATACTAATCTTTATTAATAGCCAAATACAAAATTTGTAAAAGGAGCTTGTGATCTAAGAAACAGGAAGGTGGGGCAGAAAGGAAAGCATGCCAATGAAAGCCCTCATTCTGGCTGTTGCTGTGTGATCTTGGGCAAATCACATAACCACTGAGACTCAGTGACATCATCTATAAGACAAGGAGCTTAAATTAAATATCAGACAGGGCCTGAAGTGTAATAAAAGAGAGGCATGAAGCATTTTAGTCATTCTACTTAGAATGTAATCACTTCTGGAACAGTTAGCGAGCTCATCCCTTAGCTTATCCACAAAAGTTAACACTGGGGACAGTGAGCCTTGCTTGTATTTCAGCAATCTATGATTCCAGACAAAGCCAAGTTCAGGGCAGGAAAAGCCTGAGGTGCATCACGAGCATGCTGAGTAATACAGATTTCTAACAGGCTAATGAATGAGGAAGGTTAGGGGAAAAAAAGAAAAAAGCAGAGAAGACAAATGAAAGGCTCTCATAATCTCTTGCCTAGACTATTACAGGGGTCACTATAGTGAATATGAATGGCACCTCTTGGTGGCTCCTGTGTCACTCACCTCCATATCCCCAGTGCCCAGGCACAATCACAAGCATTTAACAGTTGCTTACAACATATATGTTGAGTGGCTGAATGAATGACCCACAACCATCTCAACTTTTCCCTAAGGGGCACGTTCACACCACATCCTATATGAATGACGCCCCTTGAAGCTGTGAAAACAACAAGGCTGCCTCCCTGTTAAGGGAACAGAGCAGTCTCAGGAACCAAACTACTGGAGTTTGCTAAACAAGAGATAATGAAAGCCTGGACCAGTGATAGCAGTGGGAGTGGAAAGGAGAAAGCACGTTATTTATTTTAGAAAGGTTTGGGAGATACACAAAAATACTCTTGACTAGTAAAGTAAAATCTTATTTGATTTCTATTTTCTTTAGAGTAATTCCATAATAATTTGTTACATAAAAATGGAAGGCTCATCCTGTATTTCCCGTTAAACATAAGTCTCTATGATTGTAAACTTCCCTTTCTGTTAAAATGTATACTGACCTCGTGTTTCTAATCTGGTATTTCTGTCAAAATCAAACAATCTACAGCAATATTTTAAGAAATCAAAGAAAGATTGCAAAAAGTTCTAAGGGATTCCATTTACCATTTTTAAAAAGCCTACCATATACTCAAACTTAGAAAAACACTTTCTTGAGCCCATGTCACGGAAACATTTGCTAAAATCACATTGATCACCTTTATTTTGACATTTGTTTCCAAATATCAAATGATGAAGAGAACTAATAAGGCACTTTTATTACTGAAAAACAAACAGGATTCAAATGGAACATTTTGAAGCAATGCCCCTTCTATTAATATCCAGATTAAAATATAGTCTATTCAGAATTAGAGGGCATATACACAAATTAAGGAATAAAATCCTTCTGGTTTTAAAATATCCAATGACGAGTATTTACTGAAACAGACCAAAAAATTATTAAGGAGAATAGTACAAATTTTGTTTGATATCTGACATATAAGTATAGTTAGCTAGCTTAAAATAAAACTTCTCTAGATTTATATTTTATATTTAAGTGTATCACCTTGGGTATTAAACATGCTGCAAGCTATCTATTAATGAGCATCTGAGCTGTCATTTTTAATAGCAGACTGACAGTTATTACCTATAAGTTGATACTTCCCTGGAAATCATTTGTGCAATCTCAGGTTAATATAGTTAAGAATAGAAACTGATGATTTCATCTATAAAAAATAGTATTATTTTATAATATTTGACATATTATCAAAAATAACATCAACATTTACAGTAAAAAAATCAACATATGTCAAAATGCATTCTCAATATGCCACAGAACTTTAGACAAAATCTAAATAATGCATCTCAATCACTCACTGGTTAAAAAGGTCATTTGGTCCATTGAAGCCATAACAGGAAAATATACATTTCCATGACAGAATATAATAAAACAAATGAATCAAATATTTAGGCAACTCTAACCTTAGTTACTTCTCAATTCAAAGCAAGACATGTGAGATGAATACCATAAAAACCAAAATTATCTAATTCACCTAAGTATACATGCCATTAACATATAATGCAAGCGATCATATACAAGCCTACTATACTTAATAGGTTACGGTATCCTGCAAATCTTACTTTATTTCTAAATACTAAAAATATTAAAAAAAAAATACCTCTTCCACAAAGCTGTCTTTCTTCTCCAGCATTTCTCGTAATGTCTGAAGAATTTTAATGCACAGTTTTTCTTCTTTTTCCATTAGTTTCTTTGTATGATTAATCAACCTTAAAGCAAAACATTAAACCTTTAAAAGGACGATGATTTATCTTCAAGCTACATATAAACATTAAAGGCTATAGATTAAAAAAATTACAGTACTATTTGAGAATACAAAGTAAACCAGATACCTGTTTTCAAAAAATTTAAAATTACACTTCAGCTTATAAATTTTGTATTATAACAAAGCCTTTTGGTTTTACAGGTAGTTTATCTCAAACTTAAGGAGCACTCTTTTAGAGGGACAGAACTCTATGAAAAGCAACGAAATACTGATATTCTCAACCCCATCTAAGACAACCTTATTAATAGAAAAATATAAATGTATGTAGCATATTACCATATGTTGTGTTATACTGTATCATTTATATATATATATATACTATTACATTAATTATATAGTCTAACAGTGGGGGTTCACAACATTGCAACCTTAGCATAACAGGTAACTTCCTAGTTTCCATTTATAATACTATTTTTCATTGCTAAGGCTTGGTAGAAACAGGAAGTTTCTGGTATTCGAAGCAAAAAAGAAAAAAGTAACAACTAAGACGGTCTATCCATTTACTATTTTTGCTATAATTAGAGCAAAAACGCTAATCAATTTTATAGTATTGAACCAGGCACTGGTGTTCTGTTAGGAGAAAAGTTTCAGGATCATGGTTATATTCTATTCCCAAGAACTCAAAATCAAGTAACATGTTCATATTCATAATTAATAACTTAGTATATATAGTAAACAATTTTATAGTGTTGTACCATGCTCGGGTGCTCTGTTAGGAGAAAAGTTTCGGGATCATGGTTATATACTATCCCCAAGAACTCAAAATCAAGTAACATGTTCATATTCATAATTAATAACTTAGCATATATAGCTTGTGTTATTAAAAAGCTGGTCCTCAAAATGAGAATTTTCTAGAGAAAATAGGAACCTGAATAGCCCTTCCAACATGTACCAAAGATGCAAGTGATGGCAGCAGGAAATAAGTATAGGTGTGACAGCAAGCAAAAGATGGACAGCCAAGGGGCGGGGTCAAGCTGCAGGACTCGGCAGAGAAGTGTCATAGCCAAGACTGGTAAGTAACGAAGCCCAGAGGACAAAGCACCTGCCTCTAGTTACATTATTGTTGAGTGGTAGGACCTGAAAATAGATTCAGGTCCCCGACTTCTAAGCCAAAATTCTTCCGATTCTGGGAAGTGGAAGAAGAGGAGGAAGGGCAGATCAGAGACCCTTCAATGAACAGCCTGGGTTGATGTACAGACACTCTATCTTTTACTTATTGTGGGGGGAGATGGTCTCATTCTGTCACCCTTGCTAAAGTGCAGTGGCACAATCATAGCTCACTGAAGCCTCAAACTGCTAGGCTCAAATAATTCGCCTGCCTCAGCTTCCTGAGTAGTAGGTACTATAGGCACCCCACCACCACACCGGGATACTTTTTCTATTTTTTGCAGAAACAAGTCTACCTATGTTGTCCAAGCTGGTCTTGAATTCCTGGCCTCAAGCAATTCTCCCGCCTGGGCCTCCCAAAGGTCTGAGATTCTAGACTTGAGCCACCATGCCCCACCAACAGTTATAGTTTTAAATAACTGCTTCATGCTAAAGTAGCACATAACGAAGGGTAACAGTGGTTCCCTTGTAGACACACTGAGTTTGAACAAGGTGTTATATATCCATGTGGTCAGGTCCAATGGACAGAATAACTTCAAAAGCTTTTGTAACTACTGTGAAGCCTGCCTCTTCAAAACTTCCACTACTTAATGGGTCCTTTCTTTGAATATGAAAACATAGTTTTCTATATTAACATATAGATATGTTAAATTTCTTTTGATTTTGTTTTCTCTCTCAGGCTAAATACAGCTCACATCTGTAACCCTAGTACTCAGGGAGGCTGAGACATGTAGATAGCTTGAGCTCAGGAGTATGAGAGCAGCCTGAACAAGAGCGAGACCCCTTCTCTACTAAAAATAGAAAAGCTAGCCAGATATTGGGAAGAAGCAGCAAGATGATCTCTTGGAACCAAGAGAATGAGGTTGGTGTGAGCTATGACAACACCATGGCACTCTATCCAGGGCAACAAAGTAAGACCCTGTCTCAAAAAAAAGGGGGGAGGGAAGTAACCATAAGGCTCACTGATCACTTGCTATGGATTTATAGAAAAATCAGATAATGTTTGGCTGAGTTAGTTCAGTAACTTTCAAGCATTTTTTTCTATGATAAAAGTAAGATATACATGTCACAAAACAGGCAAGTACATAAGTACAAGTGTGGGAATGTGTGAACTGACAGAAAAGTCATCCTTCGGGGAAGAGATGCACTCTTGATATTTTATAACTTTTCTAACTCATTTTTTAAATTAGCTGGTTGCCTTTATTGAAGTCAATTTAAAAATCCACAGACAGATCATATTCCTCCAGTTTGAAAAACACCAAGACTCTCCTTCATAAGGAAGAGCAGTGCTAGTGTGGATGAACCAGCCGCTTGTGAGGACATCAGTCTCACTGACCTAGTCTCTTCTCACTCCCCAACATGACTAAGGACATCGGTACATTTGGGTCCTTTCCTGGGATCCGTCCTTCACATCTTCCTGCAGACCAACCTGAATCAACGGGTTCCAAGAATTAGATTCATTTGAGGCTGTAAGAATCCTATTTAGGCCTTTGTCCTAAATTTATATTCTCCAACCAAGCATTAGCAGGGCCACAGACACAGCAATACAAGACCCACTGCATAGCGATTAATAAAGCTGTAGTCTAATTGTGTTAGTTGTTCTTGCAGATGAAATTCTTGGTTCTCCACAGAGTTGGGAAAGGGGTAAGATGAGCACTAGAACAGAAAGCAGATTCTCCTGGGCCTCTGGCCATAATACAAACGGGAACAGCACAAAAATCCCTTCTCAACCACTCCTTCATCTGGGGCTAGTGTCTGCAACATAGTCCCATTATCTTATCACTTCTGCTTCTCTCTTTTTAGTTTACCTAACAGTGCCACAGGCTTGCCTTCAGCGCAGTTCAATATTTATTTGATATCCTGAGATACTTTATACCACTTTCTCATAGACCTGTATCTTCAAGTTCTAAGCCACTGCTATCTAACAGAACTCCCCGCAACAACAGAAATGTTCTATATTTGTGCTGTCAAATTTGATCCTCACTGGCCACGTGTGGCTATTGAGCTCTTGAAATGTGGCAGACATGATTGAGGAAGTGAATTTGTATTTAATTTTAATCTTAATCTAAACAGCCATGCACCCTAGTTCTTAACGATCCATCAGCAAACCTTTTCTCTGAAGGATTAGATAGCAAATATTTTAGACTTTGTGGACCACACAGTCCCTGTGGCAACTAGTAGACTCTGCCACAGTGGATGAAAGCAGCCCCAGACAACAGGTAAATGAATGAGTGGCTGTTAATAAAATTTTATTCACTAAAATGAGCAACAGAACCAATTTAGCCTGAAGGCTAGAAGTTTGCCAGTCCCTGGTTAGCCTGTTCCAGGCTATCAAGTCTCTGGGATATATGTACAGTATCATATTAATTAATTTACTGAATTTAAAATTGCCCTGTTTATTAACTACTTTTTAACCTATATTCTATGCATTGATAATATATACATTCATTGAAATGAAGGGTTATTTTTCAAAGACCCTATGTTTGGAAACTATATTTTTATACTGAATTACTGGCAGTACCTCTACTTAAATTTTTCTTTTTAACGTTTGCAGCAGTTATCAGTTAACACCTACATACTCTTCACTTTAAAATCCTTATTGAAAAATAGCCGGGCGTTGTGGCGGGTGCCTGTAGTCCCAGCTACTCGGGAGGCTGAGGCAAGAGAATCGCCTAAGCCCAGGAGTTGGAGGTTGCTGTGAGCTGTGTGAGGCTACGGCACTCTACCGAGGGCCATAAAGTGAGAGTCTGTCTCTACAAAAAAAAAAAAAAAAATCCTTATTGAAGATAAGTGCCCAAATGCATTCTTCCCAGTCCCCCAGTAGTGGGCCTACAGCCCCACCCATTCTTCAATATGATCCCCATAGTCAGTTCTTCCCATCTTATATTTTGTTTTCATTCCCAAAGTTCCAGCTTAACTGGTGAAAGAAAGGAACACACTTTTCGTACCCCTAGTCCCTCAGTTTCTGCCTCCACGCAGTTGTCTCTCCCAGGAAGGGCACACATCTTCCAACTGGCCCTCTCAAGTCTGTGTGTGATGACCTGCAGGGCATTCAGTGAAGTGTCCTTCACACAAAGACCTGTCTTTTCTTTGCAGGGCTAGCTATGTTTTTTCGCACAACCGTTCACGCACTTGTGAGAAAGAGAAGAGGCAGACCTTCCCTGAGAATGTTTCACTTTCCATTAAGAGGAAAATACATCAGGGCAGACATATCAGCTCTAACAGACGGACAATGCCACAAAAATACTGAGAAAAGTAAGTGACAGCCCCGCAGAGGAAGCTCGGCAGGCAGCAGGACCACGTGCTGGGCTGGGGGTAGAGGTGGGGGCATCAGAACCCGGCAAAGCCCCAGCACACACCTGCACCTCAGCATCCCCACCTCTGAGGCCAGGCTGCCCCCGGGCCCTGCGGATGCAGACAAGAAAAAACAGTAGGTAAGCGAGCAGGACGACAGCACGGTCTCAATAAGTGCTGGCTCCCTTTCCTGTCTCCCTGTGTTAACAAAAATCAGCGACTTTAAATAAAAATATTGTATAAGGTCTCATCATATAATTACAGAAAGGAAATAGAACCAAAATATTTGGGGTGTGATACTTTTGTGCCCGATAACAAACACTTCATTTTCAGTAAATTTATAATAACTTGACCTTCACCAAAATAAAATTTCAAACGACTCAATTTAATTATTTTGGCAGTCTATATTTTCACATGGATTTTCGACCTTTCACAGACTTTGTAGATTGTCATCATCTATCAGCAGAGGACAATGTAGACATGTTAGAGGCCATCTCAGTTTGGTGACACCAGCAGAATCTCAGAGCGTGCCCACTTACTTCGACATGAAAGCACCACATCTTATTCTTGCGTCACTTCCCTCGGGGAACAGCAGTTCTGGGCTATACAGCACATCAACCAATACCGAGAATTCAGCCTGCATCATTGGGCTGAACTGTTGCTCCCAGGAGGCCACGACGTCCTAACAAGGAAAGCACAGGAGAATGCCCATGACCTAAGTCAGATTTCGTCTTCTGAAGATAGGACAGACCTAAGAATACTAACCAGAAATGAGACGTGAGAATCTCAAAGAAGGAGGAACCTATCTTCCCAGGTCTGTGCTATAAGTAAAGCCTGGTTTCAAGTTTGAATGCTGACCGGGTTTCTCTTTTTTTCATTTAAAAGATAGGGAGGGGTGGATAGCTATAAGACTTATAATCCTACAAGAGCAAAAGTCAGGAAAGCCACCCTACGGGCCCTGCAGTGGCCAGGATTAACACAGTGGCTAATATGAATGAATGTCAAGAAGCACTGTAGTGAAAGACATCCTAGGCACACCCTCTCTATGCTGCCTGACACAACAACTACCTCTCCTCTGAGATGTGCTACTCCCCTGGACTCTCCTTGAGACCCTCAGCCTCTTCCTTTCTGCCCTTGCCTTTTTTCTCTCTTATTTTGGGCATTCTGCACTCTCGTAGGTCTCACGGATGTTCTTTTTCCTTTCTATCATGATATTCTCTGTTTTAGTAATACCTACCTACTCTCCTTGCTCCAACCTTTATCTCCAAATACACACTGAACTTACAATACATGCAGCAGCCTGTTAACCTAATTCAGCGCACGTTCAATTACCATAGCCACTGCCCCTACTGTGTCCTCTCTTCCTCTCCACTTGCTCTTACAATAGAGAGTCTTGATAATGTCACCCTGTCTCCAATCCTCAGGGCCTCTTACGTTCCTCTCACACCTTCCTTCTTCATCCAAGAGCCTCCAAGTCTGCTAATCCTACCTGTCCTCATGATTTGCAACGCCTGTTCCTTTATTTGATTCATATCACTACCTGGATGAGATCTCAAGTAACTCCTAACTAATCTGACTTCAGTGATTTTTTTAGCCTGTGTGCCACCGCACACTGGTGTGTCATGAGAGGATCTTAAGTGTACCATAAAAACTTTTAAAGACCATTAATTAAATTATTTTTGAAAGACGTTCAAAGCACAGTAAGTATATTCCTTTTTTTACTCTTTTTTTTGATCAACATAATCTAAGTGTGCCACGGAAGTTTAACTATAGGTTCAAGTGTGCCATGTGATTTTAAAAAAAAGGTTGAAAAACACTGCTCTGATCTCTTTCTGACAATCCAGTCCTATAAACCAATAACTGCTTGATCACCTATAATGACATCTTCCTCCCAAATTTTTAATGACTCAACCCTTTAAGTTTCTCATATTCTCTGAATCTAGCTTATCTTTTTTTTTTTTTTTTTTGTAGTTTTTGGCCGGGGCTGGGTTTGAACCCACCACCTCCGGCATATGGAGCCGGAGCCCTACTCCTTTGAGCCACAGGCACCGCCCTAGCTTATCTTTCTTTATCCCAAAGAACACTCAACACTCACCTGCACATGATCTCTTATTTACTCCTATTCATCTCCTGACCATTCTCCAAGCCCCCAAAACATCCTCAAACCACACCATAACTCACTCCATGAAATCTTCTACTAATTATGTGGATGGGAAGGTGTTTGTTATGAGCCAGACTGCATTCTCCCCAAATTTCAAGTGTCAAAGTCCTAACTCATAGTACCTCAGAATGTGACTCTATTTGGAGATGGGGCCTTTAGAAAGGTAATGAAGATAAAGGGAGTTCACGCGAGTGGGCCCTCATTGGATATGACTTGTCTCCTTACAACATGAGGAGACAGCACACACAGGGTGCGTGCACAGAGGCCCTACCACGTGAGGACACAGTGAGTTCAGCCGTCTGCAAGCCAACAAGGCGGTCTCAGCAGAAACCAAACCTACTGACATACTGATCTTGGACTTGTGCCCGCCAAAACTGTGAAAAAGTACACTTCTGTTGTTTAAGCCACCAGTCTACAGTATTCTGTTGTGGCAGCCCTAGAAAATTAACACCATCTCTAATTAGCCAACTAATACAACATCCAGCCAAAAGCATGACTGAGATACTATACAAGTCATTCTACTTAAAGGATTGTAAGAGAACACGGACAGAGGGAAGCAAGGTTATGAATACTTATTACATAAAACTTTATGGTAAATTATTTTACCAGTATTGGTAGTTTGTGATTATTATTTTCATGTTAAGACCCACTATTCATTACCATACTATCAAGACACATTAAATAATATACATTCATTAAAAAAAAAAACTCACATCAACTTTTACTTAAAAGCTATGTATTTAAAAGGGTGGTGGTGGTATAGTGTAAAGTAAGGCCTGGTCCCCAATCAGAATTTGATATTTTCAACCGTATTTTATTTGTGTGACCGCATATTTTAAAAATTACTATTTAGAAAATATTAATGCCATTTCATGCTCCCATTGTACCTGTAACTTTTCAATAATATTTCTGTAATCCCAGGCAGGGCCTCCAAGTGCTTCTTTGAAGCGTGGTCCAGAGCGAGCTGATAATCTCCAACCCATGGCTGCTCTCTGTACCATATTTGAATGGCTCTTCATGAAAAGAGTATTCACTTGGCTGTCCAAATCCACTGGAATGGCAATTCCACGATTTTTTGCTGAAAAAGAAAGATTTAAAATATTTCCCTCTTAATTTGACTAAAGTTTCTTATGCGTTATTCAGTGTGACAAACATAAAAAAGAAAAATATATTAAATCTTTAAACTCTACCATTAAACTGTTTTATATAACTATAAAAGCTTTTAACCTGAAAGTATTTCAATTCTTAAGACCAATTAGTAAAGTGGGTTCATTAAACATTCAAGAACTTACTTGATTGCTTAACGATTAATGTTTGAAATGGACGTCATAGGGCGTCAGTGCAGAGGAACACTGTATAACAACCATGCAAATTTGTACTTTCCCAGATGCCAAAGAAGAAAGCAGAAAGAAAACACATGGTAAAATTCTGTCAATCAATTGATTAATTTAGTGTTTGTGTGTACACACACGAACACAAAATAGTATGTGATAAAACATCTGAGAGTAGAATTTAAAGTCTGAGGGTATAAAAAGTGAGCCTTGGAAGATGGCATGTCTTAGTACATACCCGTCTTTCCAAGATCCACTGGGATCGTTTGACAGAATTATATCACAGTGATATTGAAAAGTGGGAATGCTTATCACAAAGAAAACAGAAATATTGAGGGGGTTTTGCAACCCAGAATTTAGATAGACTTAGTCCATGAGAGAAAGAGAAGAAATTGCCCCACAAAAGATTAGAGTTAGAACATGACTTCTCAGCCAAAACAAAGTATAGCTCAAAATATGAGGAGTCATCTGGGCAGCTGATTAAGGAATAACATCTGGGCCAAGCGTTGTGGCTTACACCTGCAATCCTAGTACTCTGGGAGGCCTAGGCAGGAGGATTGCTTGACCTCAGGACTGAAACTAGCCTGAGCAAGAATGAGACCCTGGTCTCAACTAAAAATAGAAAAATTAACTGGGTATTGTGGTGGGCGCCTATAGTCCCAGCTACTCAGAGGCTGCGGCAGGAGGATTGCCTGAACCAAGGAGTCTGAAGTTTCAGTGAGCGCTGCTGACCCTACAGCACACTAGCTTGGGGTAACAGAGTGAGACTCTTTTCTAAAAAAACCTGAACAGCTGCGAAGTTAAGGGTCTCCTCCCTCTGACTAGCAGAGCAGCTGGCAGCAGCAGCCCTTATCCAGAGAATAAAGTCAAAGCAATGCAGAAATGTTCTCTGAAGAAAGTTGAATACCTGGCAGAAGAGAATGCCCAAGAAAGGTGTTAGGACTTGACCGAGAAGCAGAAGAAAGCTTAAAGTAACTGCAAAGATCATCAAATAAGGGGTAGATCACCAAATAAGGGGTAGATCATCAAATAAGGGGTAGAATGGGACAAGAGAAAAGAATCAGCGCTAGAGGGAGAGAAAACACATCCAAGACTCCAACCTCCAAGCAAAGTTCCGTTACTTTAATACTTGCTGATATTCCCAGCCTGTCTTCTGCTGTACACATGTGCACACACACGCACCCTGAAGGAAAGTCTGCACATCATTTGTTTAGCTCCTCACACAGGTCAGCCATGTCACTTAGACAAGAATTCATGGAGATAAACAGACCCTGACTGCAGTGGAAACCCAGGCCAGTCATTATGAACCCTAATTATGAACGCATCACCAAGATCGCAAGGAAAACTAATAGCATTCAAAAGAACTGGCCCCTGGGGCAGCGCCTGTGGCTCAAGGAGTAGGGTGCCAGCCCCATGTGCCAGAGGTGGTGGGTTCAAACCCAGCCCCGGCCAAAAAAAAAAAAGAACTGGCCCCTGTGAAAACAGAGATGATTCAAGGAAAAGCAAAAAAAAAAAAAAGTTTAAATAAATCTATGTTGTCCCAGATTTACTGTCCTAGAAACTGAATATATACTGCATCCAAAAAGTCAGAACATCACCAAAAGTCAGAACATCAGACAAAACACGTCTTAGAAAGTAAAAATGTAATTGGATAAATAAACATTTCAAAAATTGGCTGAAAACAAAAAGATAAGAACGATGTTGGTAATCTAGAAAAGGAAGCCAAGGAATCTTCTAGAACATAAAGCAGAAAAGATCAAACGAGACAATTAAAAAGAGATTATGAAATAAAGAGAGCCCATCCAGGGAGTTAAATATCTAACAAATATTAAGTTCCAGAAAGAAACAGCAGACACATTGGAAAGAAAGAAATTATTAAGAAAACAATAGAAGACAATTTCCTTAAGCTGCAAACAGGTGTTAGTCTCCAAATTGAAAGGTTCCACTGTGTGCTAAAGAGAATAAAATAAACACAATGGACATATTCTGGTAAAACTTCAGGGTGCTGTTTGCATTGAACTGCATCTTCCCAACCCCACCCAAAAAGTGTATCTTGGAGTTCTAACCAATACCTATGAATGTGAACTTCTTTTGAAATAGGGTCTTTGCAGGTGTAATCAAGTTGAGGTCATACTGGATTAGTGTGGGCCCTAATCCATTTTGACCCGTGCCCTTGTAAGAAAGGAAGGGGAGACAGAGAATCACCAGAGGCAAGAACGCCAACTACACAATGATGAAGACCGAGGCTGGATGAGCAGCTGCAAGCCACCAAATGCCAGTGGGCAAACACCAGAAGTTAAGAGAAAGGCATGGAACAATTCCTGCCTGGATTCTTTAGAGAGAATGGGCAGCTGCTGACACCTGGATTCCAGACTTTTAGCCTTCAGACGATGTGAGACAGTAAATTTCTGTTGTTTTAAGCCACTCAGTGATAATCTGTCATGGCCAGCCCCTGAAATTAATACAAATGGCAACTGTACAGAGAAATCTCAAGGACTTCCAGAGGCAAAAAGGATTCCCGAAAAGATTCTGACTGTCATTAGATTTATCATCAGCCCTGAATTCTAGACGATAATGGAATAATATCTTTAAAAATTAGATAGACAAAAAGCTTTGGAATTAGGAGTTTATGTCCATCTAAGCTAATAATCAGATGAGATTCACAAATAAAAACATTCCATAATATGTAAAGGGGGTTCAGAAATTTTACTCTGAATCCCCTATGAAAAAATTACTCCAAAAAATTGAGAAAGGAATCCAAAACAACATCGGCATAAACATAAGAAACCGTGGCAACTGAATATGTAGCTGAAGAAAAAAATTAAGCTGGAAACGAATGTAAGAAGCCTCATTAGATATTAATTATTGGGAAATTCTCTTCTGTTTGCAAAAGTTTTAATATCATATCACTATATTTTATCTCAAATGGTTACACAAGTGGACAACATTTACACATCATAATTTATAACTTCCGATAATTAATTGTAATGTTTATCAACCAATGAGAATATTTAAATTATATTTCAAAGTTCAATACAAATATCATAAATCATAATAATGAAAAACCAATAAAATTAGAATGCAGAATAGAAAGAGTAAAAATGCAAGAAATGTATTAATTTCTTATTTTTTGCAATGTAGAGCAAACAGACATCATTTAGAGCTGATAAAATCAAGGAACAGAGATACAAGGATCATATTTAAAGTTATAGTGATAGTTACCAGAACATTTATTTTAAATAAAATAGTTAGAAAGGAATAAAAAGAAATTAGAGACAGATAATCTGGCTTCATACAATGAAGGGAAAGCAACAACAGTAGACAATACTATTTCTGCTGATAACAATTCTCTAAAACCATAAGATACTTCTAAATTTCTTTGAAAATAGACAATCAGCAAGTGCAACACACCTGTGAAGTCTCAACTACTCTGGAAGACTATTGAGGCCAGGAGTTCAAGACCAGCCTGCCTAACATAGCAAGACCCCTGTCTCTACAGAAAATGGGAAAATGGGTGTCTCACTCTGACGCCCTGAGTAGAAGCCACAGTGTCATAGCTCACAGCAACCTCAAACTCTTGGGCTTGAGTAATCCTCTTGCCTTAGCCACCTGAGGACCTGGGAATACAGGAATACACCACTATCCCTGGCTAGTTTTTCAATGTGTAGTAGAGATAGGGACTCACTCTTGCTCAGGCTGGTCTTAAACTCCTGAGCTCAAGCAATTCACCCACCTCGGCCTCCCAGAGTGGCGGCACCTCTGTTATTAACAATGTAGCCCTTTTCTTAGTGACTTCAGGAAAATCTCACCCACCCCCAGATTCTTCTGTAAGCTGCTGCAATTACATATTTCTCTATAGCCAGCGCCATGGACAAACAAGGCTGAAAAAACTCCACCATCCCAAACTCTGTTGAAAGATTTTTTGTTTCCCCTAACCCATACCACTTTGATTGGTATTATCCAGTCTCCTGTCTCAGCATAAACTGTACAATATAAATTAGGAGGGTAAAAGATATTACTTTCCCATGCCTAAAGGTAAACTCTACTTCAAGGGCTAAATTACAATTTTTAAGCAATAAAAGAAAATTAACTAAACCATTGAGAAAAAGAGAATTTTGAGTTAAAGCCATCCATATAGATAATGATGTAGTTTTTTCAAACAATTATAAAAACATGAACATCTCTAAAGATGTGGTCTGAAATAGAATCTATTCTAAAACCAAAATTTATAATGCTAATTTAGCTTTCTTTTGTTTAAAAATTAAAGCACAAAAGAAAATTGGAACTAGAAAAAGAATTTATTTCACTTATAAGAACATTAATAACTAGAAAAAATATTTTTCAAAAGCAATCAAAACTTAGATTACTTTTATTAAGCTTTAAAAATTCGAATACAAATAAGATGTCGAAATGTGAACTAGGACCGTATTCTTAGGATTAACTGTGGGTCACTCCCCGCCCCCTCCAACTTTCAATAAGAACAAGCTAATCAATGAACTACAGTCAGCCATTCTTCTGGCCTGTAGCATTAACAGCAACTGTATTCTTGAACAGATACAGTCACATTAATGTTTAAAATGTTTTCAAAAGAATCATTCCTTTCTCACTTCCAAGTTGGAGAGCAACTGAGATACTACCTGGTAAGGATATGTTGTCAGAAAGTAAATATACGGAGTCCTTAAAAAACCAACAGGAGAGAGAATGGGTTATCAATACATTTAACTTTTGTAGAGTTCTTCCTAGAGATAAATAGTTCTCTAAAACAAGCTATTTTTATTCACAGGTTTTTTTTACTCTTTAGACTAACCTTCTAATTAGGCTTACAACTCATGGAAATTCTCTGAATGTGACAAGTCTTTGCCATGAGTTGAAGATGTAATCAAAATCTATTTCTAATTAGTATTCATTAAATATTGCATATGATGTGAAATTTTTTAATTAGATGGAATTACTGATAATACCTGCCAGACCAAAATCTCTGAGCACAGATACAATACAGTGATAGGTGCCACGGAGAAAAATGCTTAGACAGATAAACTGACAGGTAGGAAGAGAAGGCAACAGAAAGTATAAGCATTAATTAGAAAACGTGGTTGGTTGTCAAGCACTACTATTCAGGACCATGAGAACATGAAGAGTTGAGGCACAGAAAGGTGTGATGGTATCTTTTCTGCACCACATCCAAATATCCAGGATAACTTTGCACAGAGGCACTATTGTTTTTAAACAGGAAAAAAATATTTAAAATATTAAGTTCACCTTTCCTGTTTGGCACTCAATTCATTCTTAAATTGAATGAAGAATCTAAGTTTTATGGGTTATTGAACAACCAGTATGGGCACACCTGACTAGTCATCTGGAAAAAATAAAGTTGATTCTATACCTTATAGCTAAATATATTCCAGATAACTCACAGTTTTAAACAGCCACACAAAAAACACAAAGACGCAGACAAACCAAACCCAAGAAATTTCTCCACGGGAATTCAAGAAACAGCATCTCAGAATGATCAAGGCTATTCTGAAGACGAAAGAAAGTCTAAAATGCTTAAAAGAAAAATTTTAAATTCTGCAAGCCAAAAAAAAAAAAAAATTCAAATGACAAGTCAAGTTGGAGAGCAACTGAGATACTACTTGGTAAAGATATGTTGTCAGAAAGTAAATATACGGAGTCCTTAAAAAACCAACAGGAGAGAGAATGGGTTATCAATATCAAAGAGCTCCTTTCCTTAATATCTAAGTGGTTGTACAAATTATTAAGAAAAATATCCACTAGAAAAAATAAGCAAAACACAAGAAATTACAGTTAACAGAAAATACCAATAATCATATGGAAAGGGGTTTTTTCCTTCACTCATAAAAAAAGAAACATTTGTTAAAACTGTAACCGTGTTTTTACTTATGAGATAGGTAAAAAATCTAAAACACTGTATTATGAATAAGAAAGGTAACCTCCTACATTTCTGGTGGGGTATATACCAGAAGGCAATCTATACAGAAGGCAATAGCGATCACAATTAAAATAACCCAGAAATTTTATTCCTAGGTATTTACCTTACTCTCTCACATGTGGGAAATAATCACAAACAATAGAAATGTCCAACAACGGGGTTAAGTCAATTATGGTCATGCAATGGAGTCTTATACACCCAGCGATAAGAGTGGGATACTCATTAATTTATTTATGTTCATTAACTGATTTCATTCATGCAATAAATATACACTACATGCCTACTGTGCTTTAGGCACTCTGTCAGGCTTCAGAAGTTTATAACAGATAATGTACTTACTTTTATTGCACTTTGTCATTTGGTATATGTTAGATTTACTCCCAATGCATTGGAAACTCATTGAAGTCAGGAAATGTGTCTTGACACACTACATTTCCCCCCAAATTACACTAATTCCTTTCAGATTATAAGGAGTCATTATAAATCAGTTGAATAAATAAATTTGCATAAATAAAGTAAAAAAATAATAAGATATTGTTCTCTTGTAATTTATTCAGATTTAATTTTTTAAATAACAGTAGAATTTTTAAAAATCACAATCACAGGGGCATATTATGTCAAACTCTTTATACAATCAAGTACAATACCCTAAATGGATTAAAATGGGTATAATCCATTTATTTAATAGAGGCTGAATTTCTTTTCTCAATGGGTTCATATATTCTACTACATGTTCAAATTTGGGGGAACAATTAGCTTGAAGATTGATGTTCATTATTCAAACCATTTGTAAAAGATTTCACAGAATTTCCATTTGGCAAATAGATTGTGTTACCAACAAAGTATACAGCATGAATCCCCCAAATCATACGAAGATCATGACACACATGGAACAAAACTCTTTTTTAAGTGAAATAACATGGAACTAATTCTTGGACGCTTTTTCTCCCAGTTCTATACTTCTACCAAGTACAATTGTATTTTATATGAATGAGTAAACTAAGGAGCAGCAATTTACCAAGCACATTGAAAAACACATGCGGTGGCACCTGTGGCTCGAGGGAGTAGGGCACCGGCCCCAAATGCTGGAGGTGGCAGGTTCAAAACCAGCCCGGGCCAAAAACTGCAAAAAAAAAAAAAAAAGAAAGAAAGAAAGAAAAACACACAAGCCTTAATGGCCTTAATTTTTCTCAAATCTCAATGAACAGCATAGCAGGCATTTACTGCAGAGATCGCCACCCTTACTTGCTCCCACCACCAGCTTTAACTGATCTTACTGAAGGTAGAGAATGACAGAAATAGCTTTACCTTACATTTTACTTAGGCCCCCTGTGTGTAATGACTTAGCCTGGGAATTTGAATTTATTATCATTTAAGAATTTGAATCTTCTTGCCAAGTTCGAATTCCATATAACTTGGGAAAAAAGTATAGCAATGGAAGTAAATGTTAGTAATTTCTACAAATACAAATCATTCAAAAGCATATCTGCCTTTAAAAGCTTAAGAAATTTTAGCAGAAGGGCGGCGCCTGTGGCTCAGTCGGTAAGGTGCCAGCCCCATATACCGAGGGTGGCGGGTTCAAACCCGGCCCCGGCCAAACTGCAACCAAAAAATAGCCGGGCGTTGTGGCAGGTGCCTGTAGTCCCAGCTACTTGGGAGGCTGAGGCAAGAGAATCGCTTAAGCCCAGGAGCTGGAGGTTGCTGTGAGCTGTGTGAGGCCACGGCACTCTACCAAGGTCCATAAAGTGAGACTCTGTCTCTACAAAAAAAAAAAAGAAATTTTAGCAGAAAAATCTAACATGCTATATAGGTATATGGTAAGTTCACAATTGCCCATAGCTTCCATTCGAAAAGCTTATGAGGCTTTATCAGGAAAACTTAACATGACATAGTAAATTCACAACAGATCACAGCCTCAACACATTAATGGTAATAAATAAAATTATAGCGCTCTTTTGGAATAATGATACAGAGAAAAAGAGAAAATAGAAGTACTCTTTTTCTATTGATTTCCCCAAACCCTTAATAATGTAATTCATTAGCTCCTCGCCTTCTTTTTAAATTATTTGAAAACTCTTGTGGATTTGTTTCGTGTACAGCTTAAATTGCCATCTTGATCTGTATTTTGTATGTTGAAGTTATAAAACAGGTAACATGTTTGGGTACCTTGATTTGTGATGGTACAACATCACAAATGCCTGCTAGCATGTGAGTACAGAAAGGGTTCAGATCCTGGCTTACTCTGCCTACCTGTGTGACCTTGAGCAAGCTGCCTAACCTTGATAACCTCATTTACCTACCTATAAAATAGGCTAAGAATTATGTCCATATCACAGAGTTCACCAAAATGCCCAACACTCAGCAAGGCAAGAGCTGACTTAGGAAATGCTTTTGCTGATTTTTACTGCCTTTTGCATTTATATAACTGCGATACAAATAAGAAAGGGAATGAAGTATTTTTGGATGATAGATGAGTTGAGCTAATATACTCGAGAGCACTTTACAAATCATAAAATGTTATGTAAATGTAACAATAATTGATATTTGCATGCCAGCAATATGTTTACCAATCTGTAAATGCACTGAAAATTTGTTTTATAAACAAAGTACAATCTTGACTTTGTTACATTTTAAATATATACGCCCTTTGCTCTCTTTAACATTATAAATCTTTACATATTTGAACTGTAGTAAATTCGAGTGAGTTGTGAAATGTTGGACAGATTACTACCCAGCGTTAAGCGAAGTTTACGAGGGACTGTTGTTTTGGACTAGCCTCCTACACTAGAACCCAGCAAACCAGACCAAACCAGGATGGAGTCATTCATGCTCGGTTCAGGCCAGGTAATCAAACTGAACTATAAAGTGAAAATAAGAGATTCACAGCAATCAATCAGGGCCCAGGGTGGCATGATAAGAAATTCCCTCTGTTTTAACCCCATCAGCAAAGTAACATGGAAAAGACCAACCCACTTCTTATTTCCTGTTTCTGCTCTCCTCAGTGCTTTTGTCTATAGAGAACCAAGGCGCTGCTGGATTCTAGAATCACAAATAAAGTCAATTACATTTTTAAGCTAAATTTGCTGCAATTTTATCTTTTGACACCAGCAAGACAAATTGCCATAGTCCTAGTTTATGTGTAAGGCCTTCCTAAGATAGAACTTCTAGGGAAACATGACAAACTTAAATTTCCTACTCAGAGAAGCTTGGATTTCAAACCCAACTCAAGTAGCATTAATTGGACAAGTTACTTAACTTTTCTAAGCCCAAATTTCACTATCTTCAAAATACCCAGCCTATGGATTGTCAGTCAACAAATGTTTATTAACCTGCTTGGTCAGCTTCAGACACATTCAGGCCCCAGAGGAGAATAAATCAAAGTCCCTATTTTTATAGTGGAATTTTCTACATGGGGAAGTGGACAGAAAAGAAGCAATGAATAAACAAGTTAGCAAGATGTTTTCAAATGATGGCTAAGTGCCAAGAGAAAAATAAAACTGGATAATAGGATAAGGGGCAATAAAAAACTCAGACACTATGTATGTACCTAGTGTTCCAGAAGGCGCCACTGAACGCTTGCTTATACTTCAAACTGAAATCGGATTGACAGGAGGAGATCAGCAAGTGACAATCTGGGGCAAGAGAATCCAGATAGGGGAAACAACAGGTACAAATGCCCTGAGATGAGGGAAAAGCCTTATGCAGATGACAGACCTGGTAAGAGGGCCAGTGCAGGCGGAGCAGAACTGAGGGACAGCAGATGACAGTGACGGGAAAGGTAGGACTAGATGCAGCTCAGATGATTAAAAGCTTTGTAAGCCCTGGAAACAAGCACACTGTTGTAAGTGCAACAGATAGTCTGAAGATGAGAGAGATGCTCCATTTACATTTTAAGATCATTCTACCTGCTGTGCAGGGAAGGGACTGCAGCAGGGAACACAATGAGGAGACTTTTCTGCAAACCATGTCTGATAATGGTGAATTTGGACAAGGGTGACACACAAGAGAAAGAAAAAAAGTTGTATTTTGGTATTAAATTAAAAAAAAAATGTTTGTTATTGGGGAAAAAAAGTTGTATTTTGGAAGTGTGACCAACAGAATCTGCTGTTGTGTTTAATAGCATGAACAAGAGGGAAGAATCAATTGTGACCCATAAGTTCTTTTTTTTTTTGTAGAGACAGAGTTTCACTTTATTGCCCTCAGTAGAGTGCCGTGGCATCACACAGCTCACAGCAACCTCCAACTCCTGGGCTTAGGCGATTCTCTTGCCTCAGCCTCCTGAGCAGCTGGGACTACGGGCGCCCACCACAACACCCGGCTATTTTTTTGTTGTTGCAGTTTTGGCCGGGGCTGGGTTTGAACCCGCCACCCTCGGCATATGGGGCCGGCGCCCTGCTCACTGAGCCATAGGCGCAGCCCGACCCATAAGTTCTTAAAAGTATTAATTGTTTAGGCGGCACCTGTGGCTCAGTGAGTAGGGCGCCGGCCCCATATGCCGAGGGTGGTGGGTTCAAACCCAGCCCCGGCCAAATTGCAACAACAACAAAAAAAATAGCCGGGCGTTGTGGTGGGCGCCTGTAGTCCCAGCTGCTCAGGAGGCTGAGGAAGAGAATCACATAAGCCCAAGAGCTGGAGGTTGCTGTGAGCCATGTGACGCCACAGCACTCTACCGAGGGCAGTAAAGTGAGACTCTGTCTCTACAAAAAAAAAAAAAAAAGTATTAATTGTTCAATTAATATCAATTGTTTAATTAATTTAATTAAACATAATTAAGTAATTTAATTATTAATTATGTAATTAATAATTAATTTAAATTAATGCCATAATAAATTAATTAATATTTGTAATATTAATATTAATAATAAATCAATATTGGTTGCTTTATTAATTTAATTAAATAAAAATAATTAATTTAATTAATTGTTTAATTAATAATCATTAATTTAAATTAATAATAAAATAATAATAAATGTTTGTTATTGGAGAAAAAGGTTGTATTTTGAAAGTGGGACCAACAGAATCTGCTGTTGTGTTTAATGGCATGAACAAAAAGGAACAATCAATTGTGACCCGTAAGGTTTTAAAAGAATATTAATTGTTTAATTAAATTAAATTAATTAATTTAAATTTATATTATTAATTTAAAATAATAATAAAATAATAATAATAAATGTTTGTTATTGGGGGAAAAAGTTGTATTTTGAAAGTGGGACCAACAGAATCCGCTGTTGTGTTTAATGGCATGAACAAAAAAGAAGAATCAATTATGACCCATAAGGTTTTAAAAGAATATTGTTTAAATTAATTAATTTAAATTAATATTAATTTAATTTTAAAAACAGGTGGTTTTTAAAAATCTGCCTTTATTACTTATATATTGCTGCCATATATTACTTATAATCACTTCCTTGTAAAGGAAGCTCATTGCTCACCTTCAAGTGTTTAAAGGAAATTATATGTTCCTCCTCAGTTTCCCTTCTTTGTCTAAATACATATTTCAGTTGTTACTCAAGTGAGGTGGTTTTAGATCCCTTTACCATCCTGAGTGCTCACTTGTGAATGCCTTTCACTTTGGTTCTGAGTTTTTTTCATGACCAGCATTCACCAACATCCCTAACAGCACACAGTCTAACCAAGGCAGAGCAGATCAGCTTTTCACCCTCACCCTTGATAATAGCTTCCTATCACTTTCTTTTTGACAGCTAATTCATAGTTGTTGTCTCGCAAAATCTGACAGGGGCAGTAAGAATAGTACTTGGGATCACGTAATTTAGGATTAGAGGAAGACCATGAGAAAGGTTTATGTGGGCAAATGGGGGGGCGGGGGGTTCAGATCTGGATGCAAGAGAAAGTGACTCTGATGAAGGGATCTGAACGACAAACACTTGGAGGAATGGACAAGACGCTGGGAGGTGGCAATAGTGGCAACTGTAGAAAGGACACAGTCACAGTGTGATGGTGCATGGGGCACAGTGCAGCCTGCCGGTTCATAGGATGTGTGTGGGAACCAGCGTGCGTCTGACAAGTACAGACAGGGAAGGGGACTGTGCTGTGGAAGCCACGCTTGTCACAGTGAGGAACCCAGCCTGAGTTTGGAGGACGAAAGGCAGCAGCGAGGGTTGAGGACTTGGCCTGGATGTTTTTAAACAATAGAGTGAACTCCACTTCCGGTGGTACATTTATGTGAGGAAAGACAGGAGAAGACATTGATTACCTGCAGTAGTCATAAAAGAAAGTAAGGAAGGGTTAAACGAGGCTTGGTGGGGGCAGGGGGGTGGGAGGCAGCAATACAGAGGGAGGTGGGACAGCTGAGCCTCCAGAGCTCAGGGACTGCTGAGATGCAGAGACCAACAAGGAAGATGAAGGAAACGCCTCTTCCCTCAAAGACAATACTGAGATCTTACACACAAACATCACTTTTCACCTATCTTGATTACAGGTTTAGCTATCACTCACATCTTTAAAGCACACGGAAAGACACTTAAAATATCCTATTATGTCATAAGGTTCTGGCTAGTATAAGAAATGGCAGGAAATGACATCTTGTAACTTAGAAATAAAAGATACATTTAGGCTAATATAGTTTCAGTGACTATTTTAAACTCAAAGTTCTGCTGTCCTGCAAGAACTGATTTGACTAGCCCCTGCACATGGCAGTGGAGTCAGGGTTCAGGTGGGAGGCAGAACATGAACGCTCACTTGTGGCTCAAAGTTCTTTATCTCAATTTGTAAGTGTTATGGACAGGATGACCCTGTGGCCTGCATAGGGCTAACGAGTATTTTTTCCCATTGCATTTGATAAATACCCACGGACATGGAGGAGAAGAAAGAGGAGGAGATGAGAGAAGAGGAGGAGGAAGGAAAAAGAGAAGAAGGGAGACTGCTTTGAAATGTGAAATACAGACACATACTTGGCAGCTAAGGCAATATATCCCTACCCAAAAATCAACACCATCTTGCTTCTTTCTATTCCTTTGGATTTCATCCTTTAATTGTTCACATATATCCTAACTAACCTGATATAAATGAAAATACTTTACCGTTGTTTTATTATAACTTGAAAATGTATTATTAAAAACTCAGAAATTACATAAAAGCATGAACAAGAGAACCAGATTCACCTACCAAGCCACCACTCAGAGATAACCAATGTTACTATTTTACTTATATTCTTCTGTACATTTTGCTATGTGTGTCTTTTTAGAATAAAAATGAGTCTCTCTTATATGTCCTTCTTTATTTTTAACACAATGCACATCACAGCCCTTCCCAACCATTCCATCCAAAACACCTTTAGAAGGAGCAGAGCACAGTGAATATCAGTGCTGGGTAAGGTGAGACAGGAGTGGGAGGTGTGCTCAGGAGGGCTGCTTTTGGTGGAGAATCAGAACTCAAGAGGGATGAAGAGGGCATCTAGGCCGGGGACAGCGTGGCTCAGGTAACACAAGTGAGCAGCGTATCCATGTGAAGGAGGGACCCAGGATAGAGAGTCTGAGGCCCAGCAGGGTGAAGGGGTCATCCCCACAGAAGAGCAGCCCGACCTAGACTGCTGACTGTGAAGGGGTCATCCCCATAGAACAGCAGCCTGATGTAGACTGTTGGAGTCCAAGAGAGGTGCTGTGCTTTGAAGTGGCCCCCAAGTTAACGTGCTGGCAGCTTAATCCCCAGGGTAACAGTGTTGAGAGGTGGGATGTGGAAGGGATGATTAAGTCATGAGGGCTCATGAACAGATTAATGCTGTTAACACAGGAGGCAGTTTTGGCAAGACTGGGTTTCTGATGAAAGAACAAGCACAGCCCCCTCCCTGTCGTGTGTGCCCACGCACACGCGGGTGCTCTCCTTTTCTCCCTCTCCCCATTCTGCCTCTGCCGTGGGACGATGCAGCGAGAAGGCCCTTGCCAGATGTGAGCCCCAGGACCTGTACTTCCAGCCTCTGGAACTATAAGAAATAAATCTCTGTTCTTTACATATTACTCAGTCTCAGGTATTCTGTTACAGCACAAAACGGACGAAGACAGGAGGTGAGGAGGGTGTGTCCAACAGGACACAGTCAGCGACCAAGCTGCAAGAGGACAGCAGGGTTGTGGGGGTGGTCCTGTATGGGGTGTCCAGGCCAACTAGATGGTGAGATGATGGGGTGTGTATGCAAGAGGGTTCCAGGTATGCATTAAGTTATTAGTTCATTTGAAGAGAACCCACATCTTTATCAATTGAATTTTCCAATCCAGAAATATTTCTCCATTTCTTATAAAATCATTTATATTATCCCTCAATATAGCATAGCTTAGTATCTCGTATTTCTTAAGCTTACTCTTATGTGTTTAATATTTTCATTGCCATTGCGAATGATACCTTTTCACAGTCTGTTCTGTTTCTTTGTGGTATACAGAAAATCCATTTAGTATAACAGTTATAATTAATTACCTAGGTGCACTGTATTACGAGTTTATTAGTTCTAATAATTTTCAATTGATCCTCTTGGGTTATAACTGCTATTGAATATATTCAATTAAAATCAGGGCCATCACTATATTTTGTTAATATAAAATCACTTAAGTCAAATTAGAGGTGGGAAGGAAAGACTAACAACATATTCAATGGTCATTAATTAGTGAAGCCATCTATTCATTTATCATATATCCACTGAGCATACACTATAACCCTGGCCAAGTTACATATCCTAAATAATTCTCTGTTTTCTCAACCACACAATATAAATAATCAAAGAAATTATCTAAAGAGGAAACGAGATAATGCATTCAAATTGCCTAGCATTGCACAAGGTGTTTGATAAATGTTAACAGCGATAATGACAATGATAATGAAACATGCTATAAACTGCCCTTCCCAATCCCTGAAGAACCACCATTAATTGAGAGAATGATCAAGCTCTTTTTCTTTTAAGTCCAGCAAGTCTGTATTTCTTCCCCTTTCCCATTAATAGAATGGCCCTAATGAACCTCCCTACACCCACAGAAAAAGAGGACTCTGAGAAAATCTACTAGAATATACTAACCTTTCTTTAGCAATAATCTCTTTGGCTTCCAAATTTCTGAAGCCTTCTATGTATACTAGGTTCTCAGTAAATACTGATGGATTTCAAACAAAATTGGAAAACTAAAAAAAAAAAAAAAATCTGAAAAAGTTCTATGCCATATGAGGATATCAGTAAGTCCAGAAACTTAATAAATAAGGCAATTCCAAAATAAAATCTGAGAATAACAATTAACCAAAATAATTCCTGTAAATTCTTACTGAGCTATATTAAAGTGCTATATGCAATGATATTAAATTTAAGTTTTGAAATATAATAATTATGCTCCCCTCCCAAAAGTATGCAACACTCAGAATCATTTGCTGATCACTGCTCTTGAGCCTTATAGAAAACGATGCCTGTTTTAGAATTAAGTTGTGAATTGGGAACCTGCTCATATTGCCTATTAGCCAAAAGCTAGATTTCTTCAAGAAATATAAAAACAAGGAAAACCCAAACCATGCCTTACCCACTTCAGCCAAAGTTCTGATACAGGATTCCACCGAAGCTTTCTGTGCTGGGTTTGGCCAGGTGCAATTATAAATCCTGAAGGCAGATTGCAGCAGCTGAATAAAAACCGGCTGGTGTGTCTGAAAACAGAAGGCAGGCAAAGAGTGCTGCTAGACCAACACTACTACTGATGTGGTAGCTGTGCATTATCAGAAAGGGTCACCAAAGTAAAACACGACACTATCATTCCAAGTTTCAGTGCCGTTTAATAAATATCTCATCCAATGAGCATTATGGTAGACACCGTGCCACATACTATGGAAAATTGATGACCTGCATTGTAAATATATTCTTAACCAGAAAAATATGCCATTTCTTGAAGCTAATGGCATGAATTTAAATAGATGTTTTATAATCCTTCATTTATTCCCAAGTATATACATAGAGCAGATGTTTCTGGGTTTGTTAGTTTGTTTTGGTTTCACACGATGGGCAAGTAGAACAGACAACCATTTCAAACTACCAAAACATTTTCATGGGGTCTGTCTAATAGTTCAAAATTTCTCCCTAAAGAAAGTATAATCAAAATGATATTTTGTAAGAGTAATACACAATTGCTGTAGAATATTTGGCAGCCACAGAAATAAAAATCGCCACTAATCCTACAATGTAGAACTAAACAGAATCAATATTTTAAAGATTTTTATTTCCTAAGTTTTTCCATCCTTTACATAAACAACTTTGAATGCTACTATAATGCAATTCTGTGGCCTAATATTAATTACTTCATGATTCTTTTCTGGAGTCATCAATTTTCTCTTTTAAACATGATTTCTATATTATATATAATAAAGCCATCCTACAGATAATACCGTATTTTATTCAGCTTTTTTCCCACTTGTGGACTTTTAAGGTTGATGTCAATTTTTTAGTTCTATAAATACTTGAATGAAATTCTTAATATATAAATTTCCGTTAATTCTTTTAGGATAAATTGCTGAAGTAGAACCATAGGGGTCAAAATGCCTCACGATTTAAAGAATTGTGCCAGTATTTCAACACTTGGCAACAAACAAACAGATATGAAAGTTCTTATTCTGCTTAAGGAGAGAAAAAAAATAATTCAATTTGAGGATGGAGGTCATTTATTTAAAATAGTATCTGGTAAACTCTGAAAGGGACATAACAGTAAATAATATAAGAGTAACCGTCAGAAGTGTAAGAAATAACTTTCTGACCAGGTCAAAATATTTTCCCACTCATATAAAATAAATTCTTTGCCACAGAATGCTTTTGTATTTGTTTAACTCACCTGGAGGCTGGTACTGTTGTCTGAAAAGGGAGAATTAAAGAAGCCGCTCACAATGTTCATTATTGACTCAGTAACACACTTCTCTAAGAAAACATCCGCATGTTTCCTGTCTGTAGTTGTGTTGCAAACCTGGAGAAAAAACCAACTTAACATTTTTATTATATCTTTAAATTGTAACTCAATACTGGAACCCTCGAAGAATTCTCCCAAAAGAATTGTCAATAACATTTCTTCTGTTTTTTAAAGCTGTTTGAACAGAAGTATTTGTGCCTGAAATCCATAACAATTTTATCAGCCTATAGCAGCTGCTTCTTTCTTCTAGTATGCTTGTCAGTTCATCCCTGTTGCAGAATTCTTTCACAGACCCCCAGCCCCTTCTTCCTGATCTGCTTCCCCCTTCTCTTGAACCCCAAATTGTCCTTCTGTCCCCAATCTTGTCCCTCCTAGAAAATAAATTCTACTCAATGTAAGGAAACCAAAGAGGAAACAGTCATTCAAGTATAAGAAAGGGGGGGATGTGACTAGTGGTGGTTTATATTGCTGCATATTTTCACTCTAATACCTGGCTTCGTGCAAACACAGAAAATAGCTGGAGAGGAAAACAGAAAGGTAGGAGAAGCTAAATCAAACCCTCTCCGACAATTTTGACGTTTCCATCCATAGACCAGAAAGCACGAAGCATGCATCTGTTTGCCTATGTTCTCAGAGGGGGCTATACCCGAAGAAACAGTACAGGAACTGGGGATGGACTAGAAAAGAACAGCCCTAGCTCCTGCTCTGATCTTTTCATCTAATTAAATGAGGCAGAAATCGTTATTTTGCTTAACTTCAAATTTTGAAGTGTGTTGGGGTAGACAAACTGTAAAAGGTGAATGATTAAAAACACATGCCAACAACAGCTGACTAGTGAAAAGACAAGAAACATGGAGATAAAAAGAAGAAGGAGAAAGGCAGAGGGTTTGAGAAAAAGATTGAAAAACTGGGGCAGAGAAAGAACATTAAAATAGTCACAAAATTATGGTGGGTAAATATGGTGGCCACATGTTCCATCCAGATGTTCTTGGACAATCCAAATTCTTATGTAATTTCTTTTTCTTTTCAATAAGGTGCTTAGCCAAAAGAATAAGTAAATGTAATTTAACCTGGTATTGCTTTAAAGTCTTTCACACAAATTCACAAAAGAGAAAAATTCCCTTCTCAAATCATGTGTCCCAGGGTTTTTGGTTTGGAAAATAGGCTCAGTATTGCTCAATGGCCTTAGAAGACAGAAGATAGGGTGTGGTTTGTTTGTATCTAAGTCACTTCTCATTGGAATAGTTCACTTTTTCCTCAACAAGGAAATGACACCTGACGGTGTTATTAAAAGTAACAGGTTTTTAGTGCATCTAATCTCGTAGGGTGATTGATGGGAACAGTGCAATTAAAGAAAATAAATGATGTCAAATTATGTAATTTTCTAGTTGTTCCAGCATGTAACATAGTGCTTAGCACATAAAAGTTGTTCGACAAATGTTTGTGTAAGGAATGAATCAATGCTGTAATTTTACAAAATGAAAGAAGGATTAAGGACTCATTTTCTTTTAGTGTTAACTTTGGGTTCAGCTATATTTGGAGAACATCTAACCTAGGATTAAAATTTAATGTGGTCTCAGAACTAATATAAAATTGATTTTCCCATGATGGATATGAATGAGGATTTATGTCTTTAAGTATCTTTTCAGCACTGGCTTTTACAATAAAATTTTCTGATGCATAGGTTAAAAATATCTTGAAGTTGAAGAGGTAGCAGACCAATTCTATCACAACCAGCCCAAACACCCTTCTTCCTCATCCAGAGGTTTTTCTCTCTGGAGTTATTATAGTATCATACTGCATTACTGACAACTGGACAATGTGCCAGAGAACCACCCATAAATTTGCTTGTCAATAAGTGAATTAACAAAGGTAATCTATTTCTAGATTTAAAAAAGCTTTCCTCCAAATTCTGGATTATGAAAAGTGTGTGTTTTATAAAACTGTGCGGAATCTATTCCTCAATTCATTTAGATGAAGACCTTCAAATAATTTTTTTAGCTATGTTTCCTTCCCTATATGAATGATTAACATTTTTTACCTTTCAGGAGTCCTCAAACTTTTTAAACAGAGGGCCAGTTCACTGTCCCTCAGACCGTTGGAGGGCTGGACTATAGTTTAAAAAAAAAAACTGGGTGGTGCCTGTGGCTCAAGGAGTAGGACGCCAGTCCCCTATGCCGGAGGTGGTGGGTTCAAACCCAGCCCCGGCCAAAAAAAAAAAAAACTATGAACAAATTCCTATGCACACTGCACATATCTTATTTTGAAGTAAAAAAACAAAATGAGAACAAATACAATCACACTGCCTCATGTGGCCGGCAAGCCGTAGTTTGAGGAACCCTGCCATTGTAATATTATAGATAACCAAGAAATATAGAAAGCTACTTTTCTTATTAAAATGTTTAAAAACTTTTCAGGAAAAAAATAAGTTAATAAATATTAATAATTCTTTATTTTTTCCTTTAATGTATAATTATTGTCTTGTTATAATAAAGATTGGAAATGGCTAAAATAAAACTATATCACATTAAATGATGATATTTTGTGTAATACATATAGTCAAAAAATTTCAATCTGTTTATACATATTATTCATATAACATTATTTCCCATAAAACATTTTCATGTACTGTCATTATCAAAACACTTATTTTTAAAAGCTATATTTATTCCATCATTCTAAGGCACCATCATGCTTTAACCCATTTTTGGAATGAGTTGAGATATGCATTACCAATATTACAAATCATTTGCTTATCTTCTTATTTCCTTCTTACTGGTCTTTTATGATGTGATTTCTTTTTCTTTTTCCTTTGCTATTATGAAGAATTGTAGAAAATTAATGCTTTTGCTTTCATGTTTTGTTTTGGTGTATGTCACCATGAAAGAAATCACCAGATGAGGGTATGCCGACAGTTTTACACTGCTTGCTGGGTTGGTCATCTAAAATAATAAATTTACAGTGCTATCAATGAACTATGCATGGATACAAGGATGCTCCCTCATTACCACCAACTAGCTCTTGCTTTGGGGCTCTGGTCAGATGCAGCTAATGTGAGACATCACGGAGTGGGACAGAAAGAGGTCAAGCTCCCCTCTACCTCTGGCTCCATCCTCATCTCCTCCCATGGAAGCCTCTATTCTCTGGACACAGCTCCTACTGGAGCCCTTCCCCACGTCTCCAAGCTCTCCCCAGGCCCAACCTGTGCCCCTTCAGGACTAGAGGTAGTAAAATCTCCAGGTATCCCCATCCTTTGTTTCATTTAACCCTATGCTGATCTCTCGGAGTGCGCCACGTGCTTCCTGCTGGCACTGACTACGACACCAGTAAATTATGTTTTACTCAGTTTAATGAATTATTTTGCAAACTTTTCATAAAATCACTTCATTCCTATATTCTGTCATTCACAAGCAATTCAAACCCTATAAATCACTTTCCAAAAACCTGGATAACTTAGCAGAACTTCATGAAATACTTCAAAAGGAAAATACATATTATTCAGTCACTTTGGATGAATCAACTGACACGACTGACTTGATACCGGTTTTATACTTCATTCCAGACCTAACAGAAGATTTTCTTAAATACCAAGAGTTACTGACTTTGGGCACTCTGTGAGGGGAACATGGGCAATATATATTTTCAACAACTCTCAAGATAAATGCTGTATGAAGTCAGACTGAATTTAGTAAATTTAGTGAGTGTATGTACAAACAGTGCACCTTCCATGACAGGAAAACATGAAGGGTTTTTGTATACAGATTAAAAAAAAAAAAAAAAAAAGTGGTAACAGATCCAGATGCTCTCATTTCCTTTTTTCAATTTTTTCTTTCAACAAACAGAACAGATCCTTTTATTTCTATTAATATATTTTTGTCTATGAAAGTATATGGTATCTTGCATCAGCTACTATTCTAAGTGACACTTTGCAACAGGTTATAAGTATTGTTAACTATATTAGTGCAAATGCAACATGGCATCATCAGTTTCATAATATGCTGAAGTTCAAAGATGAGGTATTCGGTGTGGATTTGTCATCTCAGTCTGAAGTGTGTTGGCTATCACAGGAACAAGTGTCAGTCAAAATCTTACCTCTGTGATAACAGTTATATATTATAAAGAACAAAATCAGCAATATGAGCCATTGAAAGAAGACATCTTTAGGAATGCAGTATTTCTGTGTGACATCATGTCAAATCAAACAATTTGAATATTTCTTTGCAAGGGAAAACTAAGTCTATATATAATATACAGCAAAAAAAATGGTATATTTTTTCACAAGACTTCTTTCTCAAAAGGAAATTTCAGATGAACATTTTCTCCAGTTAGCAAAGGTCATTGATGAGCAGGATAATAGATGCTGATCATTTGAAGAATACACAGCTATAATAGACCTGTATTAATTGGAAAATACAATGGAAGTTCCACTGACTTTGAGAATCATGACATCACAGTCAAGTTAGCATTTCAGCCTCACCTAGTTGATATCCCCCAGGCACCTAAAGAACCACAGATGGAGTTGATTAGGCTCTTGATAGATGACATTTTAAAGTCATTGTTTGATGCTAAGATCCAACTGATGTGGAAAATGTAGTAGAATTTCCATGCCTTTGGCAACATGCCCCCAAAATACTTTCTTGCCTTTCAACCACTTATTGGTGAGGATCAATATTCTCCTACCTAACCCAAATTAAGACAATTTTAAGGTCACAAATGACTAATACCCATTTACAGGATCACTTTGCTGCAACCAAACAGTCAAATGCTTTCCAACAAAAAGCAGACACAACAAAGTCTTAAAAGGTCAGTTAACTTTATTTTATTTATTTATTTATTTTCAAGATAAAGTCTTGCTCTGAAACCCTGGCTAGAATGCTGTGGCTACATCATGGCTCACTGCAACCTCCAACTGCTGGACTCCGCTATCCTCCTGCCTTAGTCTCCTGAAGAGCTGGTACTACAGGCCTATGCTATGAAGCCAGGCTAATTTTTTCTATTTTTAATAGAGCTGGGGTCTTACTTTTACTCTGGTTGGTCTCAAACTCCTGAATTCAAGCAATCCTCTTGCCTTGGTCTCTCCAAGTGCTAGAATTACAGGCATGAGCCAATGCACCCAGCCAACTAGTTAAGTTTAAAATGAGCCAGTTTTCATTTTTTTAAATTATTAAGTACATAGACAGCAGTTGGATTTTTGCAAAATAATTTACATTTTTTAAGTGTATCTAATTGAAGTTTCTCGAATGTGACCTTATTAGATTGCAGCTAAATTACTGCCTCTCAACATGAAAAGATTGCTTTAAACTACCTGGAATTCGCTGCTGCAGGTGACCTGACTTACAGATTCTGATTAATTTTTTTCTTTTCCATTCTGACATTCAACTGTCTTCCAAATATTTATTAGCTAGTAGCTTCTGGACTCTCAGGTTACTTGAGGTTTGTCTTACAATGTGTCACTAATGACTCATTAAATCTTTCTCAAAATCTCTGGATTTTTATATTTTAATATTTTAACCCAACTCCATAGAATGAAATAATTTTCAATACATAATATGTTTTATAACCTGAAAACCGCCTACCATCAGTCTTTTCCAAGAAAAAAGAATCTACCTTTGAAATATTTGTCCTTTTCTATTTCCAGGTGAATTTTACTATATATTTGTCAAATGTCATGGCTTATCGCATAGGAAAATAAATTATTAAATTAATGCTAAATATTGGACTAGGAGAACAGTGAATCAAACCAAAAAAAAAAAAAAAAGTCCCTAATCGAGAGAGACACAACAGACAAATTAATAAATATATAATATGTGAAGTGGTAAAAATGGAGAAAATAATCAACTATAGAGAAAAATAAAGAAGGGCAAGTGTTTGAGGAGGGCGGGTATGGTCAAGGATTACTACTGAAGGCCAGGTGTGGTGGCTCATGCCTGTAATCCTTGTACTCCGGAGGCCAATGCAGGTGGACTGTTTGAGATCAGGAGTTCAAGACCAGCCTGAGCAAAAGCAGGACCCCATCCTACTAAAAATAGAAAAACTTAGGCAAGAGGATCGCTTAAGCCTGAGTTGGAGGTTGCTGTGAGTTACAGCGCCATGGCACTCTCTACCCAGGGCAACAGCTTGAGACTCTGTCTCAAAAAAAAAAAAAAGGATTCCTATTGAATTAAATTGCTTGGGTGGCATCTCTGTACAATGTGACATTTAACAAAGAATTGAAGGAGGAAGCAGCCATGAAGGTTTCTGGGGCAAGAGCAAGTAAAACTGTCTCCACTGATTGAATATGCATTCCTGTACATCAGGAACAAGCCTACTATGTGCACCACTGTCCTTGCAGCAGCACATTTTAGGTTTTTTAAATGACTTATTGAAGAAGAAAATATTAAGTGAAATTTCTAGATACAATTATTTCTGAATTTTTCCTCTTTGTATATGATGTCTCTCCTTTCCTTCTTCTCTAAGAGTGACTGCTACCCTTCAAAGATGACAGACTGTGCTAATTAAGTTATCACATGATACAGCAACACTGCCCAGCAGGACTTCCTGCCATTATGGAAATCTTCACAATCAGATATGTCCATGTAGTAGTAGCCATTTGACACATGAGCTAACTGAGCACTTGAAATGTGGCTAGTACACCTGAGCAGCTCAATTTTTAAATTTTATTTAATTTATCCATACTAAAATTTAAATTTCAATAGCCACATGTGTCATATGGCTACCCTACAGGGCAGGGCAGCTCTGGAGCCAGTAACATACTTTGGATCATACAGATCAAGGCACACGAATTTCAACGATCCTTTTACTATTCTCCACAGACTGTAAAAATATTCCTTTAAATATCTATGGTATTATCTCATACGTATTTTAACTTACATTCCTTTATTTACTCGTAAGACCAAAACTCTTCCAAGCACATGCTTTCTGCATGTCCTTTTACGTGAATCATCTACTCATACTCAACTGGCTATCTTAAATTCTAAATTCATTTTTGAAAAAGACAACATTTCCATAATATCAATATATATTAATTGTAGCAACTCAAAAAACAATCCAGGAAAATATAAATTGGAAAGTGAAAACTATCCATAATCCTACAATTCAGATAAAAAACTATGATTAATATTTTGTAATCTTTTCTTCTAATCTTTTTGCTCTACCATACACATTTAGCACAATTAAAATCATTCCTGGATAATCATATCTTCCTTTCTACACTTCATACTCAATCATTAGTATTTCTCACATTATTAAAAATTCTCAAAAAATAATTTCAATGGCACTAACAGCCATTTTATAGACAATTTATTTAATCATTTCTCTAATATTAAATATTTAAAATATTTCCTACTTGTATATTAGTATAAAAGTATACTGAACTTCTTTGACCACACATTCTTTATAGCATTTCTAATTATTTCCCAAGGACAGATTCTTAGAAGGTAAATTACTTGACACATTAAAAAGGTATGGGTTTTTTTTAATCCATTACCAAAATGCTTTTCAGAAAGACTACATAAAATTATATTCTTGTCAAGAGGTCATGTACATGTATACCTCAAATCATCACCAACATTTAATATTATCTTTTCAATCTTACAACTTGGATTGTTAAAAACTGGCTCTTATTTCCCCTTATATTATTTTTAAAATTATTAACAGTTGAACATTTTTTCAAGTGATTTATTAACTACTTGTATTTTCTCTTCTATAAACCAAGAATGCCTGGTTATGCCCATTTTCTTATTAAATTAATAGAATTTTTCTTAGCAATGTACATAACTTCTTTTTTAACTTTTTTCTGTCACTTTCAGATATTTATTTAATTTATTTTTAAGACAGAGTCTCACTTTGTCACCCCCTAGTAGAGTGCTGTGATGTCATAGCTCACAGCAACCTCAGACTCTTGGGCTCAACCAATCCTCTTGCCTCATCTTCCCTAGTAGCGGGAACTACAGGCACCTACCACAACGCCTGGCTATCTTTAGAGATGGGGTCTCGCTTTAGCTCAGGCTGGTCTCAAACCTGTGATCTCAGGAGATCCACCCACCTCGGCCTCCCAGAATGCAGGGATTACAGGCATGAGCCACCACACCTGGCCTAATGTACGGAACTTCTTTATGTGACAGTTAATATGTATTTTTTAAAGTACACAGTAACTTTTTCCATTTCAATGTCTTTATGTACTTGCCACATTTTGCCATGTATAGTGCACACTTTTTTGCCCAAATTTTTAAGGGGAAAATAGGGCTATGCACAACTTGGGAGCAGAGGAGCCCAGTGGGCCTCCAAGGGCCGCTGCACTCTCCCACGTGGGCACAGGGTTCCAGTCCAAGAGGATCCAGGATATGGTGGGAGCGGGCCAGAGTAGCCTCTTCTGAGTGCCACAATCGGGGAGCGGCCATACAGTGTAAAGACCAAAGTGTGAGGTCTGCCCACACGGAGGAGACGGGGAGCCCTGCACAGGCCCCGAGGACCTGCCTGGCTACCTGCAGGCAGAGCAGCCTCAGAAGCTTCTGCCCCCCTGACCCCAACTTGTCAAGGAAGGAATGGCTCCAGGGAGAGAGGGAAGGGGCAGACTTCACAGAGTGAGCAGATGCGGGAGGGTAGTATGATGTTCACATTTACCGGGGGTGGGTTAGCCCTCCCCAGATATGTCTCTCCTGGCTGAGAGCCGGCCACTTCCTCAAGGGATATTTTCCTGAAAGTCTGGACCAAAACATAGGTGCACATTATACACAGGACCACAATTTTACATAGCAAAATATGGTAAGTATTAAATTTTTAAACAGTGAAATGTCTGTGATTTTCCTTTGCTAATTTTATCTCTTGCTTTTACTTTAAAAGATCTTTCTCATGCAAAGGCAAATAAATATTCATTTACACTCCCATCCATTTTTATTGTTTCAAGGTTTTTTTTACATTATCTCTAAAATTCATTGCAATTATTGCTATCACTCATATGATGTGCGTTTCACCCCAACTATCCAGTGTTGTCAACAGTCATATTGATTTAGTTCAAGTGAATAAGTTTGTTGAGTGTCTGTTCCATGCTGAGAATGTTAACATACTTGGGATCTATCAGTGAACAAAATAAACAAAAATCACTATCTTCATGGTGTTTCTATTATTAAGTTAATAATCCAAAGTAGGCAACCTACAGCCCAAGGGTCAAATCTAGTAGTACCCATTCATTTACATATTATCCATGGCTCCCTTCCCGAAAGCAAGTGCTTTAACAGTTGTGACAGTGGCTTACAGAGTTGAAATGTTTCTCATCTTGCTCTGTTTAGAAGAAGTTCACCAATCCCCGAAAATAACAATGCCTTCCCATTAACAGGTGATAATTTATTATACATTAAGATCTTACAAAAGTAAAAAGTCTGTCTCTGGATGTTTATTTCATTCCACGGATACGCCTACTTAATTCTGTGCTAAGACCACACTTATTTTGTTTCCAAATCCACTTTTGAAATATTTTTCAATTCCTATGACATTTGTTTGTTCCATAAATATTTACTGAGTATCTACTATGTGTGAGACCCTGTTCCGGATCAGGCACCAGCCGTGAACAGAACAGATGAAATCCTCACCTTTCATTTGTTTCTGCTGAAACAAATACAAATACACATATAAAAATCAGGTGTTAATGAGTTGTAGGAAGAAAAATGAGGCAAGTGCAGGGAGGACAGAGGAAAGAGGTTGGTACTTCATATCAGGTGGTCAGTGAAGGCCTCTCTGAAGAAGGAAGAAGTTGGGACACCTGGGAGTCGAGCATCCCAGGATAATGCGCGGGAGCTGAGACGGCATACTTGGCACACCAGAGGACCTGCAGGGCATGGAACAGGGAGAATAAGGGGACAAGGGCAGAGCAGGAGTAGAGGCCAAATCATTGCAGGCTTTTACTCCAGGTTAGACAGAAGTCACAGAGGAGCCTGAGCAGAGGAGTGGCCTGAAACAACAGTCATTTTCTTCTTCTTCTTCAGTCATTATGGCTGCTACATAGAGAAGAGATGGAGGGGAGAAAATCTATCGAATCCCATCAAATTAAAGAACTGAGAAAGTGCATTTCAGGGTACATATAACCCTTATCTCCCACCTATTTACTTGGTAAATTAAATAAAGGCAGAAAACAGCTCAAGTGATCTATCTGGAAGTGAAATACACCCATCTGTCTTGTAAGCAATGACTGACACGACACTGAGTTCGGTGCACCTCCTCCATCATTTCTCCATCGAATTTCACTTTGTCAGTACATTACTTAGGGTACTGTTCGTCATTATAGGACCAGGACATTGATGGCAAAATTGGGTACATCTTCAAAGAAAATATATAGTCTGAGGCTAACTCTGATCACAGTCTACTCCCCCCATGTGCTTTCTAATAACGGCTCAAATCCCCTCGCTATGGAACAACAATCAGGTATAAAGCCAGAGAAGAGTATTTCCACCCTGTGAACACCAATTTCAGCTACACTGGGACCTAGATCAAAGTGGGCTGTCATTAAACGAACTGAAAGACAAATGTAACAACTTTCATGGGTCTAATAGCTTTGCTGCCTTCCTAGACCTGGGTACTTACAGAACATGGATCAGAATGGAATAAGTAGGTGAAACGCTATAGCACCAAGTTACTAAAAACAATTTTGGGTGGAAGATTTTTGTATATGGGTCTTAGTGAGATCAAAGATGGGGTGAAAACTGGAAATTGAAAGATACTAATACTGGTGACGTTAGACAGCTTTACTCAAAAACAAAAAGATTCTATAGTTGTGCTGACTCCAGAAAAACATAAGAAGAAAGGTGGATGGTCATATGGGTGCCAAAACATACTGACATTTCATTTCCCTTTTAAACAAAATTGTTCTCCAAATTTCTACTAAAATAAAATTGTGCTGGCCAAACCCTGCCTGAAGTACAGGGTTGCATCCTGAATGCCACATTTTTAAACAGAAATACAGTAATCCTAGCATTCTGGGAGGCTGAGCTTGAGCTCAGAAATTCAAGACCAGCCTGGGCAAGAGCATGACCCCATCTCTAAAAATAACTGGATGTGGTGCCAGGCACCTGTAGTCCCAGCTATTCAGGAGGCTGAGGCAAGAGGATCACTTGAGCCCAAGAGTTTGAGGTTGCTGTGAACTATGACACCACAGTACTCTACGGAGGGTGACAAAGTGAGATTCTGTCTCAAAAACAAAAACAAAACAAACAACAGAAACAGAGACAAACCAAAGAGAACTCAAAAGTATGCTGAAACAAAGCTCCCAGAAACCATATCAGAAGAGCAACCCCATGGAGAAAATAAGGGAAGACATGAGGGGCTGTCATAAAATATTTGGGAAGCTGTTGGAGAAAAACACCACCTGCATTAGGCTGCAGGAAACTTCCTACTCTCTAACTAGCTAAGCAAGTCCCCTAGCAAATGATGTCTCTGGAAACCACAGGCAAAATTATAAGGTCAGCACAGATGATCTTATGTTCCTTTAAGTTATATAATTTTATCATTTCAAAGTAGATCACTAATGAGGAGAACAGTGAGAAGGTGTTTATGGTAAACACCTGCATCTTTGTTTAGCTGAATTGTTAGGCTGCTGCAGAAAAAAGAACTAGGTAAAAATTATAAGTAAAAATTTGACTCAATATAAGAGCTTTTAATAATTAAAGCTGTGTAATAATGAAACTAATTGTCTCAAAAAGTCATAAGATTATTGTTAATGGAAATATCTAAGTAGATGGTGGAGACTAAGCGCTGGCTATGAAGATGACTACTAGTGTCCTCCAACACTAAGATGCTATGATTGTTTGAGTCTAACTTACCAATCTCCTTTCCTCCAGATTGCCTTTACCGTTTCTTAGTGATGTAAAGCAACTGTTCCAAGATTTCACAGTTTTGTCCAACATCTGAGTTGGATTCATCTCATATGTGGCTATCTACTGATGTCAACTACTGTGGTGCATGTTCAGCTGCGTGGACGTGGTTTCTAGTCGTGCCTGAGTGGGATAGGCTTCCTTCTGGTCATCCTCAGTATTATCTGGTACAGGTCTTGGGGAAGCATCTCATTATTACTTAAAAGGCCACATATAACCTTGTAATAATCCTGGGACGATGACATGAACGATGTTACCAACTCTCTTACTAGGTGTTAGCACGTGCTAAGAGTTTCATACACATTATCTCATTGGATCGTCCCACCAACCCAATGAGGAATGTGTTAATACTGTGCTCATTTTACAAATAAGGAAACCCAGGTTCCAAGGGATTAAGTACCCTGAGCTAGGGAGAGGCAGAATCTGGACTTGAACTCTGCTCTGGCTAATTCCTGTGACATCCCCTACTCTTACCCAGGGGGCTCCACGGCGGCAATTTTTAGAGTGTAGTCCTCGCACCAGCAGCTGCAGCGTCACCTGGGAACTTGTTAAGAATGCAGAGTCTCATGTGGACTGAATCAGAAACTATAGGGACAGGACCCAGCAATCTGTGTTTTAACAAGCCCTCCAGATAATTCTGATGTTCACTAAAGTTTGACAACTGCTCCACTGACCTAAAACTTTGCCCAAAAGACCACACTCTCCTCATTTGACCATATTTATTTTTGTAACTTAAATCTGAAACTTTGTGGCAGCTCCTTTCTCTTCCTTCAGGGAAAGAGAAATCCCAGATACAGAAAAGTCAGGTTTCCTTTTTGTTCCCTGAAACAGGAAGGGTGATTTCCTATCAAACCTAATGAAGGGATTTGTGAGCTGCTGCTTTAACATGTAAATAAGAGGGAAACAAGAAGGAAGTAACTACTTTTGCAGCATAGGTAAACTGCTGTTGTTGGAGGGAAAGAGAGCATAGGCCAATATCTTAAAAATTCCCCTAGAGCAGTGGTTCTCAACCTTCCTGATGCCCCAATGTATTTTAATTGTTAAAAAGGGGTCACAACCCACAGGATGAGAACCACTGCCCTAGAGCCCTTACAAAATAAATAGTATTGATTATATACTCAATTAAAATAATTAAAATAAAAATCCCTCCTACATGTGTACTTTAAAAAAATAAAAAAAAAAGAATATAAGGCCAGGCTCACACCTATAATCCTAACACTCTGGGAGGCCAAGGTGGATGGACTATCTGAACTCATAGGTTCAAGACCAGCCTGAGCCAGAGCAAGACCTTGTCTCTAAAAATAGCTGAACACTGTGGTGGGCGCCTGTAATCCCAGCTACTCGGAGGCTGAGGCAAGAGGATCACTTGAGCCCAAGAGTTTGAGGTTGCTGTGAGCTGTGATGCCACAGCACTCCACCAAGGGCAACAAAGTGAGACTGCCTCAAAAATAAATAAATAAAATAAATCTTCACACTTTCACCTGGTGAATACATCAACAGAAAGAGTGTTTCCAAGGTGGTATAATCAATGGCAGTTGTAGGGATCATGGTGAAACTTGCCCTTTTCCCTTTGGTTGGTTAGCCGAAAGATTAACTCACAATTATGGTACATTAATAAGAGAAAGGTTTATTTCCAAATACCATGCACATGGGGGGAAGCACAAGAATGATTACCCAAAGTCCCAGTGATGGTCAGAGACTTTTAAAGATGCCTTTTAGAAGGGAGGCGGGAGAGTGTGGAAAGTGTACCTGCAGCAGGTGGTTGCTAAGGGGGATGTGTGTAGCTGGGTGGACACAGATTGAATTGTAGATTAACCTGAGAGACAGGCCTGGTGCTTCAAATGACCCTTCGGGCCAGGTCTATTCGTATGTAATAAGGAATCAGCAGACTTTTCTTATTTTAAATCAGGTTACTCAGGTTTTATAAAGGAGAGGCAAGTGCTTTCTTATCACGAATAGCCTTTTAATTCTAAATATTCTTTATACCAAGAAATCATATTTTGGGGTGACATTTCCTTAGCTCCTTCAGAGTTATCATCAGCTTTCCTTGGCTTAAAAAATAAAAATCCTTTCCACTTTCTAGCTCATGCTGCCTAGAATATGACCTTGGTCTTTTTTCAAGCTTATCTTTAGTCCATAGCACTGTGCAACTCTGCAAATCAGTCTATAATCTCTTTAATATCTTCCTGCACGTGCAATTTTAAAGCTCAGTCATTGGTATATAAGCCTCCTTTAATTCAAGGTGTCTGCAGATACTTCTAGCTGGTCAGATACAAGCTTTTCTCAAGGTCAGTGGGGATACATATGAATGTTATGTTAAATGACACATAAAACCCAGTGGTTGCTCTACAGGTACAGATTTACCTGGGACAGCTGGTTAAGTGGCTTTCAGTCGCACAGATATGGAGTAAAACAGGAACTACCTTACTTCACACACATTACACAACACCAAAAATAATATAAAATAAGCACATTTCACCTAGAAACTCTGATAAAAAGAGTTCCTGGTCTGGAATAGGGTGCCCTGGGATATCTGGGTCTGCAGTCAAGTGTTCATTCATATATGGACTCTGTCATCTCTCCTTTCGGAAAGCGGTGCGGGGAAGCAGTGAGCTAATGAGCAGGTAACAGGTAGCATCCATTCCTGAAAGACTGTGGAAATATGGACTCCACTAGTCCCTCCCTTCCACATCTACCTCCTTGGGGCCTACATAAAGCTACCGGCCCTCAGGAAGGCAGGAAGACCAAAGGGACTGGGACAGGCCACCACAGTGCATACTAGATCTAAGGAATAATTTACTCACTATCTTCCACTAGTGAAACCCTTATTGGAACATCCTGTCCCATAACTTTAAAGGGAAAACTAGAAAAGATTTAACAGAAAAAAAAAAAAAAAAGACTAAAATAATTAGACCCCAGACATTATGATAATTCAGTATATAAAAGAAAAGGCTAAGATGTGCTGAAGAAAATTAAGTGTTATCTATTTTCCTTTCTTCATCTATTCATTTACTCAATATCAACAGAGCAAAAACAACTGTTGGAAGTATCTAAAAAATGCCAACCAGGTCCACATGTTCTCATCAGTGTCTCCCGAACAAAACAAACAAGAGGTCGTGGACTCTAAAAGCAGAACATAATTTGGCTGACATGACTGAAAACATCAGGTGATTAAATTACTAGTGCATGCTTCTAAGGAAGACTGGGGATAGACTACAGTGGGCAGTGCTAAGTCCTGAGCACTCGCTGCAGGGCCTGTTTGCCTGAAAGCAGTAGTAGTTAAGGCCTCTTCAGGGCTCTTTCATCTGAGGTTATAACTGCATTCACAAGAAGAGGCTAAATGCAAACTGACCTCTGCCAAGTATCCTCTCTCAACAATGTAAAAAGTCCACAAGACGCCACTTACTAACAGACAAATAGAGTTAGTTGTAAAGGTAAAAATGAACACTTTATCTCTTGCTATATATGTTGTCGTAGGTATTTTGTGTATAGTAACTCATTAAATCTCACTCACAATCTTATGAAACTTAGTCACAACTTCACGAATGTAAGGAATGAAATCAACAGGAGTGGGCTTAATTACAAGTCTTCATCTAGATGCCTAAAACTATGGATATTTAGTCGAAATACATGTTGACAACCTATACAAAAAGTGAAATAGTATGTGAAGTGTCACTTACCCTTGCCATATCCACCAAGAAGTTCTCAAATAATTTCCATATGTGATTACTTGTATAGATTTCTTTCATTTCCACTTCAGTGTCAACGTAACAGTGATTAACAAAGTTCACATAAGCAATTTTAACCTGTGTAAGTTTCAAATATAAAAGAAAGTTTTCTTTACTGTGCATTCTTGAGTATCAATTATGAAAGGGCAACATAAAATCTGTGTTAGTTCTTATAGTAGATTATAACATGTTTTGCGTCTACCAAGAAAGCATCTCCACTTCCCTTCTTTTGCTAACATAACCCACTGACCCAGCAGTGAACACACGGCTTAGCACTCCGTTCCCGGGGTCCAGTGACTGGTGTGAGAACAGGCGCCTCACTCAAACCAAGCCTATCATATTTGAGACACAGGAGTCAAAAATCCTCCCTCTTCCTCTCTCTCCTGTCCTCCCCACCTCCTCTTTCTTCTCTCTTTCTTTCTTTTTGTTCTCATTACTAAAGCGAAACAAAAAGTAAACCTGAACTTCAAGAAACCATCTTATCCAGGTACACGGAAGAAAACTATGCCCAGAAGAAGAGAATGAGGCAGAAGGATGAGGGGAAAGGGGCAAGAGATGGAAGGAATTCTGACACTGTTTGAACCTCTGGATCCATCCAAACAGCCAGTCTTCAAATGCCCAAGTACAGGAGCCAATAAATTCCCTTTGTTTTGTTTAAACTAATTTAAGTTAGGTTTCTGTCACTTGTAACCAAGAGGGTCCTGACATAAAGGTAATTTGCTAAATTTTTAATTGACACATAATAATTATACATCTTGGGGAAAAACATAATGATGTTGTGATACATATAATATATAGTAACCAGACAGATATAATTAGCAAATCTATCATCTCAAACATTTATGATTTCTTTGTTCTTTATACTGGGAATATTCTTCTAGCTATTTGAAATTAAATAACATATTATTGCTAACTCCTACGGTGTTACAGAGCACCAAAACTTATTCCTCTTACCTAACTGGAGTTTTGCATCCTTTAAAAAACTTCTCCCTATCCTTCCTTCCCTCACCCCTCTCCAGCCTCTCTTCTGTACTACATTTTACTTCTATAAGATCAACCTTATTTAGTTTCCACGTGTGAATGAGAACATGTGGTGTTTAACTTTCTATTCCTGGCTTACTTCACGTCACGTAACGTCCTCCAATTCCAACCATCATGCCACAAATGACTGGAATTCATTCCTCTTTCACAGCTGAATAGTATTGCATTGTCTACATATACCACATTTTCCTTATCCAGTTATGTGTTGTTGGACACCGAGGTTGATTCCCTATTATGAATCGTGCTGCAATAAACATGGGAGTGCAGATGTCTCTTCAATAGACTGATTTCCATTTCTTCTGACAGACTCACAGTAGTGAGCTTGCTGGATCATATAGGTACTTCTATATGTAATTTTTTTGAGGAAACGTCATAACAGCTATACTAGTTTATATTCCCACCAAATGTGAATGAGAGTTTAAATATGTTGACTTAATATTTCATTGCTATTAAAAAAAATTTAGATTTCTTCTTTTGAGAAGAAATCAGCTCATAGTTTACTAAAACAAAAAAGAAATTGTATTATTGTAAGATGTAAATTCCTTTCCAGAATTAGCAAAAATTTTCATAAAGAATTGATATGATAGAAGATAAATGATAAAAAGAAAAAATAGCAATTCTAAGTATGTAGTTTTTCTTTCTTTTTTTTTTTTTCTGAGACAGAGTCTCACTTTTGTCACCCTCAGTAAAGTGCTGTGGCGTCACAGCTCACAACAACCTCAAACTCCTGGGCTGAAGCAATTCTTTTGCCTCAGCCTTGTGAGTAACTTGGACTATAGGCACCCGCCACAATGCCTGGCTATTTTTGGAGACAAGGTCCCTTTCTCTGGCTCAGGCTGATCTTGAACCTGTGAGCTCAGGCAATCTGCCCACCTTGGCCTCCCAAGTGCTGGTATTACAGGAATGAGCCACTGCGTCTAGCCTCTTCATTAGCATTTTTAATTTCTTTTGTTATAAAAATCTGATGAAGGATATAAATCTTCCCCAAAAAACCATATACACTATAAAAATCATGTGAACAATTTCAGGGGATTCGTGGAATGCAAGTTAGACTCACAAGGAATGCAGGACCAGCTTCCATGCCCAAGTGACCCCCGTGCTTGACTGAGGTCTAACCAAACGATCAACGGCAGGTGCCTGTGTCAGGCTGGGCACGGGGCAGGGAGAACGTGAGCTATCCCATGCGTATCACAACCACTCTGACGGCAGCTAGCAATTACTCAGTGTCCGCTGTGTGCCAAACACCCTCAGCCTTCAGTGTGTATTATCTTATTTAATTTAACCCTCTAGCAATCCTATCAGGAACACATGATAATTATTTCACTTTAAAATGGTCAAAATTGAAGATTAGAAAGGTTAAGAAACCTGTTGGGAGTCACACAACTAAGAAGTCACAGATCCAGGTTTCTGACTGATTCTTTATTTCATTTGCTCATTCATTCAAAACCTATTTATTGAGTGTAGGCTTCAGCTCATGGAAGATCATGGTGAATAGAAAAAGACCTGGTTATTACCCTCAAAAAGAGTGTAACTTGGGGCCAGGGTACAAGGGCTACAGATGTTAATTAATAAAATCAAACTTCAAATTATAGACTCTGATACACTTTCTAAAGGAAGCCAGGGAAGTCTTCCCTGAAGAAGGAAGGCTTGAATCAAGATCTGAAGGATGAAGATGACTTGTCACTTCGGTGAATATAAGAGGCAAGAGAGGTGTAGTCAGAGGGAGCTGCAAGTGGAGAAAAAAGATAGCTAGGCCAGGCTCTCAAAGGGAGCAGAACCCGGGAATTTCACCACGGCACTGTACTTCCTCTCTTTGCCATCTTATTTCAGACCAGCTGAGGTACAAAGTACTCTGAACTGAGGTTGCAACAATTCTACAAAATTTCACAAAAATATACTCTCAGAGGACTACACTAATTTGAAAGTTGGAAAGTAAACATCATCCGACACCTTTTTAAGTTACTGTGCTTAAATCTTTGGTTTTATGTCATTTTCAGCATACCATCCCACATTTTAAAACTTTCCAACAATACACCATAACAGTAAAAAAGAAAGAAATTATTACAATGTGTACATTCCCGGAAGCCGCAGGAAAAGAATCCTGCTGGCAGACAGCCAGCGTCTACCTGCCTTTTTTCTGCTATCAGACCGAAAACAAGGACAAAGAACAAAAGATGACGTGCAAATAAAGCAAAATGTGTGTGTGTGTTTTCAAAAATGCATCTATTCCAGATAGCCAGGTAAACTCGTAGTTTTTTTTTTTTTTTTTTGTAGAGACAGAGTCTCACTGTACCGCCCCCGGGTAGAGTGCTGTGACGTCACACGGCTGACAGCAACCTCCAGCTCTTGGGCTTCAGCGATTCTCTTGCCTCAGCCTCCAGAGCAGCTGGGACTACAGGCGCCCACCACAACGCACAGCTATTTTTTTGTTGCAGTTGGGCCGGGGCTGGGTTCGAACCCGCCACCCTCGACATATGGGGCCTACGCCCTACTCACTGAAACACAGACACCGCCCAAACTTGTAGATTTTAATACATGGTTCTGCAACAGCACTTCCCCGCCTCTCCAGTCAATGATTATGAATCCTTTATCCAGCTTTATCCAGTTTACTTTATCCAGTAAACCTTTCTGTTTAATCTCATTGTCATGTTTAGAATCTACGAGACTTGCATAGTAGCTTCTCCTAAACTAACAGTAGTTATACTTTTATAAAAAGTTTATCCTCTTTCATAGCTCCTTTTAGAATATCTTATTAAAAAGTAGACCTTTTTATGCTCCTTAAAATTTTCCAAATTATATAGCTAAATACAATTCCTTAATACATGATCTCATTATAAATATTAGTATGAGACACTTCTGGACTCCGATAAACTTTGAATGTTAATAATGATTCTACAGCTGCTAAGCTTTTGGCAGGCTTACCTCAGGGATGCAGTCATCGTGGGTCACCACCCTCACTATGTCGTCCAGGGGCAGAAGGGAATTACACTTGATTTCAGTATAGACATTTTTCCCCTCTGTGCATGCTGCCAGCAACTCCACCAGCGTGATGTGGTAGGCTAAGGGGCCACTCTCATCCCCGCGGTCTCTCTCCGAACACATCATATGGAGAAGGATTGGAAATGATGCTCGATCATTGTAAAATATCAGCACATCTTCACCCCCATTTATCAACTGAAATGATAAGAGAGTCTACATAGCAGTCCAAATGTTCATCCTTGTAGTTATTTTTAAACACTTGATCTATCTGAAAACACATGTATCTCTTTGCATAAACATAGATAATATTGCAAAAGCAGAGCTATGCCAAGGCAGGGAGGTGAAAGCATGCCAAAGGATCGGTTATGGATGCTCTCGAAACCAGTTGGGGAGATATGGGAGCGGCAGATGGGGCAAGAATTAAATGACATAGATGATAGTAAATTGTTCATCAGTGAGTTATACTGAAATCAAACCTAGAAAAGATCAAAGTTATTTCCCTCCACTTCAAATGGAAGACTCTGCCACCAAAGCATGAGAAATTTTATAATTTTACTAAAGCATAATAAAAGTCCCCATCCACTTCAACAGTGATTGGAAAAGTAAGCAAGTCTATTGAGCCAAACACGGCTCCATAAAAATCCAGAAAATTCCATGTGTGACGGGAAGGCATCAGCAGAGAAGGGAGGTACATTCATAGATGGGAGAAATGAGGAGGAAAAAAGGACTTTGAATTGGGAGAGACAAAGAAATGAATAGGTAGAGGCTTTTGGAACATATATTTTCATTCATATTAAATAAATTTAATTCACATGTAAACAAATGTAATTTTAGTGAACAATTCCAACAATAAATTATGTAATTTTATTGCTCAAATTACTAATGTCTTATTGTCCATCTATGATCAGTACCAATTTTATAACCACAATGTGAAATTTTAGTGGTGGGTAACAAAAGATACACAATTTTTCTATATATATCATATTTAAATTGAAAACATTTAAATTGATATGCCAATTAATTGGCTTCTTTTGAAAGTCTTGTAAGAGAATGTATATGTGTCAAATATATGGATCATATGTTAACATGAAAATTCTTTACACATGGCAACACATCACCCAGTAAGTGTTACAGGATTGGTTCACATATTGGCTGCTTTCCTACTCCAATCCTTTCCTTGGTGGTCACAATACAAAATCAAATTAGTTCCCATACTAATAGGCAATGAAGAACTATTGTGAAAGTAAATAAGTAAACCTTATAAGTTTAAATTGTTCCTTAAAATGTTTAATAACAATACTTCACACTTAACAATTCAAAGCCTTAAGCTGAATTCATTTTAAGATTTCTATGCAGCAGATCTCGATCATATTGAATCAATATGGAAATTTCCCCATTCCCAAATTTAAGGTAAACATGAATTTATGAACACGCTCTTAAACCAATATAATCTACCATGCAATGATTGGAAACCATGAATGAATAATCAATATGGGCCACTAGAGAACCATGAGATCACAGAGCAGTGATTTACCCAAATGGTCTCTTTGAGCCGCCAGTTTTTCAACATATCACACTTGGTTCCAAGTAACTTATTACATAAATATCATTTAATGTCAAACATCAGACTGAAAAAGGTAAAATAAATGAAATATTTCATCCATTCATTTTTCTTAAATTTTTAATTCACTCTAAATAGTAAGTTTCCACATGTTGCAGTAAATGGCTGATGAGTAGATTTTATTAATAACTTTGATTTTCTTCAAAGTTTGTTTTTGTTTGTGTTTCTCTGCAAACAGTGACAGAGAACACCCACTGCATCTTTCAGAAACAGAGTGACAAAGGCACAGGGATGACACAGGTCATCTGTCTGTGTTATATTATTGGAAACTTAAAACTATAAAATTTTGTCACTTTCATTCCAAGTAACCTAAAACACTTCATGGGATTTTACCCATTATTTAAACTATATAAACTCATTATAGATTACAAAAAAAAAAAAAAAAAGACAAACCTTAAGATATTGCTTCACTAGATTAAACCAAAATATATTTGTTCTTAAGTAGTTATGATTATTTTCCAAATCTACATTTGTTGGGGTTTCACTTGAAATTAACAGAAAATACTCATTCCAACACACTATTTATGTGAAGCTGATAAAATGCAAACTGAGAACATACCTCTGTCATGACCATATCCTGGCATTTCTTCACATATTTACCATCTGCTTTGACAATTGTTTGCAAAAACCTCAGGTACTCCACGTGGCGGCCGTGTGTCTCAATGCAGTGCACAAAGTGCTGCACGACCCTCTCGCTGATCTCATTGCACAGATGGTAATTGTTCATGAAGATGTGCCGCATGGTTTCTGCTTCAAGGAGCTAGACACAGAAGAACGTGCCCTTGTGATTCTGACAAGATCAAGTGTCTGGTCCGTAGTTTAGACTAATTTCCCTGCTTGAGATCAGTTTCATGCTTTATAGGAAGCCACAGTGAATTTTCTGTGCAAATCTATTACAAAATGCAATGAGATTGTTAACCATGAAAAGAAAACTGAGCAAACACAGGAATTTAGGTGGAGAAAGGAGCTTATTATCATAAAGCGCATCATGTTGCCAACAGTGTCTCCTTTTTGAAGTTTTTTTGGAGACAGGGTCTCACCCTATTGCAAGGTTAGTACAGTGGCATCATCACAGCTCATGGCAACTTCAAACTCTTGGGTTCAAGTTATCTTCCAAAGTAGTTGCCATCATGCCTGGCAAATTTCTCTATTTTTAGTAGAGACATGGTCTCATTTTTGCTCAGACTGTCTTGAACTCAGCTCAAGAGACCCTCATGCCTTGGCCTCCCAGAGTGCCAGGATTATAGACATGAGCCACCAGGTCCAACAAGCAACAGTTGAGATTAATTTAAAATTCAAAGCTAGCTCTTCCCTAAGATCCACTCAAACACATTTTACAGACCAGGGCAACCTCCGCCTTTGAGCTCTCAATATTTATTTTACTCCTGGTATTAAGAGAGTCAGTTCTTTGTTCTAACCGTATCTTTTCCCTAATATTAAACTACTTACATACAAATGAAGTTATCATTTGCATGTAAAATTGGTATAAAGTTTCAAGTTTCTATAAAAGTTTCTGTAATAGAAGTGCAAAATATTTGCTTTTAGGGAGAGAATCCTTACAAGGAAAAAAAATGAGATGATGATTACTAAAATTCTATTAATGTTCTAAAACAAAGTTGATGCACGCTTAACTATAAGTCACTAAAATACTTACACCCGGAGTTAAAAACAAATTCAGATGTTTATGAAGAAGAACTTGATTCTGTGGATTCCCTCGACAGAAATTCTGCAGGAACGTATGGGCCAGATTCATTACCTCATTCATCTTCTCATCATTCTGTAAGACAGAGAGGAGCACGTGACCACAGAGAAACCCACACAGGAGAGTGAATGTTACCAAAAGTATGTGTTTTCACCCAGGAACCATTTTTCTCTCTGACCCATAGTTTTTGCTCCCCTTTCTCTGGGCCCTTTATTTTTCACTCCTCTTACCTCTCTTGTCCCTCCCCTCTGTTTCCTAGATCCTCCTCACCTTCTCTATTTTCCCTCCTGTGTCTGTTCTGCTCTACTCTGTCAACCCCCATCTGGTCCTCTGCAGAGAGCCTCCTCTTTCTCCCCTGCCTTACTCCCCCCTCTCCGCCCCACGTTCCGCTCTCTGTCCCCTGATCTCACTTCTCCTCCCCCTCTGCTGCACCTCCCAACTCTCTAATTCTTCCCCTTCCAAAACATCCCCCTTTCCCAGTGTGTCTGTATATCTGGCTCTGTTTCCTTTTTCCTCTGTTTTTCTGCTTTTCTCCCCCTTCTCCATCCCTCCTTCTGATCCTTCTCCCTTCCTACGTTTCTCCTAACATCTATTCCTTCTCCTCTCCTGCCTCCTTTTTCTCTCATTCTGCCCTCACTCTTTCCTCCTCTCCACTCACTTTTCCTCTCTCCTCCACCCTGTGAACTTTCTCTCTTTTTCATATTTCTCATCAATCTCGATTCTCCCCACTCCCATCCTTTCACTATTTACCTAGTCTCTTATTTCCACCTCTTTCTTTTTCCCTTTTCTCCTCAATTTCTCCCCTCCCCTTTCCCTCTCATCTCTGTCCTCCTCTCCTTTATCTCTTCTTTCTTAACACTCTTAAGTAGCTTTCTTTATTCCCTGTCATTTTCCAAAGTCCTAAAATACGCTACTATCATTTGCTTATAAGAATCTGTGCACAATGCAATGGGACATTTCAAAAACTATTAAGAGGATTGTATAAATGTCTTACTACAACAAATAAGTAAGTGCGATGATGGCTCTGTTAATCAGTTTGATTTAAGCATTCCACATTGTATATCAAATCAGCACATTGCAAATAAATAAATATATAAATATACACAGCTACGATATAATAAAAAAAAATCTCAATAAGAAACCTAAGTCCCAAAACTCCGAGAATTCAAAGCTCTCTTCCTAACAGTGGTCTCTTATGTTATCACTGAAACCACCTAAAATTTCCCTGTCCCATTTGTCAAGTGGTCACTATGTTAGAGATCCAAATGGACTCGTGTTTGAGTGGTCGTTTATAGCACATGAATTTAATGTTTACAAACCTAGGGGGTCTATGGTTTATGCCATCTGTAACCAAATAATCAACTTAAGTTCATTAATACACCTATTTCCTCCTATTTAACCTAGGGATGAATTAACTAGCTTAATAAATAAGTTAAAGAAACTCCATTCCTAAATAAAAACATAAAAAAGGTTTATTTCAAAATCCACTAACAGATATCAAAGGGATTTCAATTCCAGAAACTCCCAATTCCTACTCAAAAACTGTGTAGTACAGAAAAATATCAGAGCCAATTCTCCTGAGTTTCAAATTTCTTTGATACTTTCATCTTATTCTTTTGTTTATTTCTTAACAATCTGGTTCTTCAAACTGAGAAAACTCAAAACCAAAAAGTAGTAACTAAAGACTCAATGCTGAAGTTACAATTATTAGAAGAAGGGAACTGATCGTATGTCTGATGCTTATGTTAGACAAAATAATTTAGATAATAAGTCTTGACGATTTAGCATCATATCTTTCAGTAACTCTTTTATTTCATTCTCTATTATGGTTCTTAGGAATGGTATAAATTTATATGCTAAAAAAGAAAAGAAATTGGGGGGGATCCAGATGGAGCAGGGACCCACACACAGAGGGGCCTGGGACTGTGTGCTGCACCCAGAGAGATAATTGGGGCATCCAGTGGTGGGTACCAGAGACCAAGTGGGGTACAGAGGGCATTCACATGGGGAACAGGTTGCAGCAGGGATGGAAGGCTAGTTTAGACAGGGTAGTGATAAGAAAGTAACTACATTAAAGTTTCGTAGCAGGTTTCCCATGACCTGATAACAGAGATACAATACAGAAAAGGAGAAACTAAAATAAACCCTGTGGTGCTGGAATTAGATGTATCACTGTGAAACCAAGGTTTGCAATAATATATTGACAGGAAAATAGACGCAAATGTAATCGCATATCTATCTGTGCATACACACACACACACACTCTTATACATATAATACACACATATGTATACGCTCTAGTTTTGTCTATTTAGAGGTCCTGGAAAGGGGGTTAACATCCTGATAGCAATAAGCACACTTTGTTCTCAGAACTTTGCTTCTCAACACCATTAACCACCAAATGGAGTGGGGCTTTCTGAAGAAGTGGCTGATTCCAGGATTGGAGCAAGAAGAACACAAGATGATCCTGGAACACTTTATTGTGCCAAAAATCAAGGAAGTACTCAAAGTATGATGAAGGCATGTTAGAGGACAGAGAATCTAGCTTACAGGGGCTCACTGGTCAAAGCTGAGACAATCTGAGGACCCGAACAAATAATGATGGAAACTTATTATAACCTATTGACTATACGAAACCTTATTATAACCTATTGACTGATGAACATAAGTACAATGAATGAATAACTCAGAGTCTGGAATATTTACTAGTTTCACAGCACCACTTGACAAAACAGGCATTAAGTACAAAGTGAGTAGTACTTCCCTCACTGTGAAGCAGTGAGTACTTCACAGTGGAGAGGACTACAGACACCACCGTCCTCGAGTGATCAGAGTGAACATCACCAGGAATGGGACAGATCAGAGTCGCGCTTGACTGACAGGAAGCAGTGAGAAGAATGTGGCTTCCTGTCACATTCCTGCCAAAGATGTGTAATGGAATCTAATTACAAAGAAACATCAGATGACCCAAACTAAGGGCCATTCTTTAAAGTAAGTGACTACCTTTAAAGGTATCAGTGTCAGGACAGTTCCAGCATGAGGAGATCTAAACAGACATGACAAGTGAGCAGCATCTGATTCTGAAGTGGATCTTTGGCAGGGTTGACTGCGATAATGGGAGAAATGTGAACAGTGAGCCAGATGGGGCAGCAGTGGAGTGCCTGCTCTGTGCTAACCTGGAAGGCTGTGGTGTGATCTTTGTTTGCAGGAATCACACACTGAAGGGTTTGAGGGTGATGGGTCATCAGGCAGATGAATCATTCCCAAATAATTAAGGGAAGAAGAACTTCATTTTTTTTTCTTTCTTTCTTTTTTTGGAGACAGAGTCTCACTCTATCACTCTGGTAGAGTGCCGAGGCATCACAGCTCACAGTAACCTCAAACTCTTGGGCTCAAGCAATTCTCTTGCCTCAGCCTCCGGAGCAGCTGGGACAACAAATGCCCCCCACAACATCCGTCTAGATTTTTATATTTTCAGTAGAGATGGGGTCTCCATCTTGCTCAGGGTGGTCTCAAACTCCTGAGCTCAGGCGAAACAACCCACCTCGGCTACCCAGAGTTAGCTAGGATTATAGGCGTGAGCCACCATGCCCAGCTAAGGGAGAAAAAATTCTTTGTAACTTTGCTAAACATTTGAAATTGTATCAAAATTAAATGTTAAATTATAAAAGTAACTAAGGACCAACCTTTTCATAGGGTATCTGCAGAAGATCCAGCACCACCGAATGAGCCCCCATATTTTTCAGTAATCGCTGATGTTGATTCCGACACTTCTTATTCTGTACACAAAGTTTACTTAGCCTAATCAAAATCTTTTAAAAGAAGAAGAAAAGCATTTAGTACAACAAATAACAATATGAAATACAGGCAAAAATTACCTGTCGTGCAAACATAAACCTATATAAAAATATTTCACGTCTGCTGACCTCCTTGACAATACGGTAGTTATTGCTCTTATTGCTGTCAATCTGAGGTTTCTTCGTCCCATCCTGTACTGGGCTTAGAATGTTTGATTCCTAAAATAAACAAAAATATGTATTTTTTTACACCACTTGTAACTTTATAATAAATATATTTTGCATTTATTTTGTAATAAGTTCACTAGTCAAGTTAAATGTTTCTTTTGTACTTTTTAATTGCATAAAAAATTCCTTGACTTAAATAAACCATGCAAATTACCACTACTCAATAAGAACCAAATCACAAGACAAACAGAATTACTATTGAGTTAAATTTTAAAAGCCATTATATGTATTATTAGTATATTCTCTTATAAGATTTAATATGTATGTAATATACGTATAACATACATATATATTTACATATATATGTAATATATATGTAACATACACATATATACATATATGTATCTTTATGAGATTTGATATATCTCTGACACATTATGGCTTTATAGTAGAGAAAAATCCAGAGCATAAAAGACATAATTTTATCATAAGGAATGAACTATAAGAATAAAAAGAGTTCCGAAGAAGCATATCATAGCAGCTGAACACATCTCAGGGAAGGGAAGAAAGAACAACTTAACCCAAGGATTCTCTCTGCCAGGTTACCATGACATCCGTAAGAGTCACGAATTGGGGCCAACCAAGCATGCACAAAATCACAAAAATGAAGAAAGAAAAATAAAACTCCAATTAAAAATAACATTTTAAATGACTAAATTAATAAAGCTTATTAAGAGGACCTGAAACACCACAAAATACTAAATAAATAGTGATAATAAGCATTGTCTGTAGCTTCACAATAAAAAGCAAACATGCCATTGTACTGATTGTAAATATCAACGACTGTAGTCACTATTCGAAAATAAAACACCAACCACAAACAATTCCATACAGAACATTTATTAAGACTTAGTACATATGAATACATGCAATGTAATACATACAATGTCATGGTCCTTCTCACAGGAAAATTATAGTCTACCTAAGAAAATTGGGAGAAATATGAAAATAAAAGATTTGAACTAGGCAGAATTCACTAGTCAGAGAGAAAGAGATAAAAGACAGCTACAGCTTTAGACAGCTTTATAAAGGAGGTCAAGTTTAAGCCAAGGTTTTCAGAGATGAAAACCACATAGTTAAAGTTAAGTATAAAGAATGTGTGGTTGGGCAGGCGAAAGGCTTTATCGGGGTAGAAGTCACCTTAGACAAAGATACTGCAGCAGAAAGGAGCATGATAACGTGTAGGAAACAGCAAGCACTGACAGCACGTGCTGCAAAGTCTGGGTGATCAGGTTGAGTGCGGCCTGATGACTTCCTTGATCTACAATATATGCAAAATTGCATTAGGAAGAATGTCAAATTCAACTTGGGTCAAAAACACCCTCAATTTTTTTACTAGAATGACAATTTGGGGCTTTCTCAGTTAAAGAGGACCCCAGTTTAAGCTCAGGAAAAGGGTAACAAAGATATGAGGCCAACTTCCCATGCCTCAATGATACAACTTCTTTTGTTCCAACCTGCTTTTCCTACTGTGCTCCAGACAAATCACAAAATTAATATAAATCAAGAAAGGAAGAAAAAATACTTTTCTTGCTAATCAAATAATTCTGATGAAAAGTTTTGTGCAGCTATGTGATTTGATCCACTTTGAGCCAACATTTTTCCTTAGTGCACACTTTGTATTTCTTTTGCTTCTCTCGCTGGCAAACACTATCCTGAGCCTCCCAGCCTGAACTCTACGTTAGCAGGTGATCCCTTCTTCTGTTTTACTCAGTAGATAGAAATACTTCTTTTTCCATCCACAAACCTGCCTACCTCCCTTCTCCGAGGTCTCAGAGAACTAAACTTATAATGTATGCATTTGAAAGTCCCTCCTCTCTTGCTTCCCCTTCCTGCCCGGCCTCTTCCTGCTTCATCCCCCTTTCTTGTCCATGAGCAGTTTCTATCCACTATAAACACTTCCATCACTTCCTAATTATGGTCAGATTAAGGCAAACCAAGCCCTTGCAGTGACACCGCACATCCTGGAAACGAGCTTTGACTCCTAGATTATTGGCCCCACTAAATTTCTCAGGAGAATAATCTATATCACACTGTATAAATTATGCCTCGTGTGCCAGTAACTCCTGTTACCAAAACTGTCTTCAGCGTTTGACCCTGTGGTTCACTACCAGTTTGGATAGGCCCCATTCTCTTTGTTACATCATGACATGATACTCTTCAAGATTACCTTTTTTTTTTTTTTTTTTTTTTTTTGTAGAGACAGAGTCTCCCTTTATAACCCTCAGTAGAGTGCCATGGCATCACACAGCTCACAGCAACCTCCAACTCCTGGGCTTCAGCAATTCTCTTGCCTCAGCCTCCCGAGTAGCTGGGACTACAGGCGCCCGCCATAACGCCCGGCTATTTTTTGGTTGCAGTTCAGCCGGGGCCGGGTTTGAACCCGCCACCCTCGGTATATGGGGCTGGCGCCTTACAGACTAAGATTACCTTTCCTGACCCCCCCCACCCCCGCCCATGTCTTCACGTAATAGCACTGGAATTGCAGAAAGTAAAAGGTATAAACTCCGAAAGCCTTCCAAATATTATTAAGTTAAATCCCAGGGCTGTGTCACCTAGCTATCTTAATGAATACTGGGATGGAAATGAAAGCAGCCCAACCTTCACTCCAGGGAAATAAAAGTGAGAAAAGAATGTGAGAGATTATCTGCAAGACACTAACTATTAAAGGGAATCCCAGAAAGTTACAGGAGAAAAGGATAAACTGTATCGTGTATAAGTGAAACTGGTGTAGAAAAAGAAACACGGTAAAAGTGGCTAAGACAAGTGGAGACTGACTTAGATGGAAACACACTAAGACTAAAAAATGAGACAATAGGTTTCTATTTGATAGTGGAAATAATTTGTTGATGAGTAGTAATTGCAAACGCTAGAAATATAGCTGTATCTCCTTTTTGTGATCACAAAAGTGGAGGCTGAAGTTCTAAAAAGACTGTTCCATTTTTGTCTACAAGACAAGAAATACTAAGGAAAACCAAATTTTTACCACCCCTGTCTGGTACTAAACACCAAACCAGTATTAAGATATTACCAAGTCTAGAGACTAACAAAGCTCCTTCAGTAGAAAGGAGACCTTTCTGATTCATGCCAATTAAAGAAAGCAGTTAAAAACACAGGCAGATCTTTGGCACATATATTTAAGCCCATTCTTCAAACAATGGCCTAAGGAAAAATACAGATGTCTTGTTTTAAGAAACGTAATCTTGGATAAAATGTACTATATTACAAGTTACGCTCTTTAATTCAGCCCAGGGGAGAACACAGTGCAAAACTCTGTAAGTATGGAAATTATGAAGAATAATGATTTTAATTTAAAATTGCCAGCAGTCAACAAAAGGCAATGACACTAGAGAATTCAATAAACAAGCCCTTTTAATTTCGGAAAATAATTCAATGTAATTAAATTGAACAAAAGCCCATAGAACATGTGGGTGATTCCAAAGCAGCGATCCGGGTAATTTAACAAATATGTAAACTATGTGACTACAGTTAGGTTTTATTTTCTCTCTCTCTCTCTCTTTTATTCTTTGATTTTTTTTATATCAACGCCTCCCTCTCCTCTTCTTCCTCCTCCCTTCCCCTTCCTCCCCCGGACTCCGGGCCCAGGGAAGATCCCGCCGCCACTGCCTGGGCCTCCGCTGCCCCCAGGGAGGCACCGCCGGCGCCCGGCCCCGCGCTGCCATTCCAGGCTTGGACCGCACCGCGCGCGTGGGGCTGGGCGCGGGGTGGCAGCGCGGGGGTCCGCGCCGGGAACCCCCCGCCCCCCATGACCGCCTGCTGGGTACAAAAGTCGCGCGAGCAGAGATGGCAGCAGTGCGCAGGGGAGGGAGCGCGCGTGGGCGGTCCCCACGACACGAGTGGGCAACCCCAGGAGATGGCGAAGAACGCCCCTCCCCGCGGCGCGGGGAAAGCACCCCAGTCCCCGTCAGCTAGCCCAGGGAAAGGCAGCCCGGCATCCAAGGCCGGCAGGGAGATGAGAACTGCGTGTCATTAGCAGGACAGGCAATGGTTTCAAAGCCACAGGCCAATGACCATTAGCAGAGGCAAGGCTCGCTCCGTCCCCATCCCCCACAACCTCCACCCACCTTCCCCTTCGCTACCACCCACCCCGCCTCGCGAAACTTTTCAACAAGATCCACCTCAGGTTTTATTTTCTCATTTTGACCCCAAAATGTTCTAAAGGTATTGCACTAGTTTTCCTCCAGAAAGGGCAGTAATTGACTATGTTTTTTATATCCTATAAAACTTTACTCCTAGGTGTGTGGCCAAATCTACAAAGCCCTGAATTTGTTCTAATGGAAAAATATAAGAAAAGTGCAAAATGTAGAAGTGAAACTTATGCAGAGCTCTGGAGCTAGACCCAGAGAACAGTGGCATGCTTGTAGTACACCTTTGAATGATCCTTCAGACAAGAGTGTTGAACAATAAATATGGTCCTCCAAAAGTAGTTACATTTTATTGCAATTGCTTCCTATTATCTAAAAACCTGAATTTATTCTCTCTAATGGAATATGGGAAACAGCTTAGTTAAGTGATTTTTATAGAGGCAGCTATATTTTTAATTGCATTATGTGTACCATAATAGTTCAGAAACAATACAGCAAGAAAAGTCTAGAAATTGAGTGGGAAGCAGGGTTCCGGAAGGGACACAGAGAGTGAATAAATACTGGTTTCAGTATAGTTTCCCTCCAGTTTTTTTTTTTTTTTTTTTTTTTTTTTTGTAGAGACAGAGTCTCACTGAACTGCCCTCGGGTAGAGTGCGGTGGCGTCACACGGCTCACAGCAACCTCTAACTCTTGGGCTTACGCGATTCTCTTGCCTCAGCCTCCTGAGTAGCTGGGACTACAGGCGCCCGCCACAACGCCCGGCTATTTTTTTGTTGCAGTTTGGCCGGGGCTGGGTTCGAACCCGCCACCCTCGGCATATGGGGCCCGCGCCCTACTCACTGAGCCACAGGCGCCGCCACTTCCCTCCAGTTTTTTAAAAGATGGGGTCTCAGCCGGGCATTGTGGTGGCATAAAAAAGTGACATAAAAAATTGTATAAACTGTGTGATGAACTAAATATTACCACTAATTGATGGGGATCCAGCTCCTTAATTTAAGAGCAGCAATCATACTTTAAAAAATAGAACTTTTCAGATTCTACCACGTAGAACTGCCTTCATCCTGCAGGCTGCATGATTAAAATAGCTCAGTGCATGCCTTCTATTTATCCCCACCCCACTGAAGCTTAAGGAGGTCCTTCCTCAGCAAAGTTGTCGAGTCAGCTAGACTGCAAAGCCCTTGGCTCACCATCTGTGCCCCAGCCTTCTCTGGGTAACCCCTCTTCAAGCCAGCCAGGGGTCTCTTTAGACCAACCACCCTCCCCGCAACTTTAGCTGCCAAATGCCTTCCTTTTCCCTTCCTCTCCTCCCGCCAAACATGGGGCAAGAGGCAGGGGGCAGATCTAAAGACCAGTCGTTTATACTTGATTGGCCCTTAAGATAAGAATTTATTCGATGCTTTTCAGGCGGCGCCTATGGCTCAGTGAGTAGGGCGCCGGCCCCATATGCCGAGGGTGGTGGGTTCAAACTCAGCCCCGGCCAAACTGCAACAAAAAAATAGCCGGGCGTTGTGGCGGACGCCTGTAGTCCCAGCTACTCGGGAGGCTGAGGCAGGAGAATCGCGTAAGCCCAGGAGTTGGAGGTTGCTGTGAGCTGTGTGACGCCACGGCACTCCACTGAGGGCAATAAAGTGAAACTCTGTCTCTACACAAAAAAAAAAGAATTTATTAGATGCTTTTCAAAATAAATGTTACCTCCCCTCAGACAACTTCATGATAACCTTCTGTGGATAGGGAGGTACTTTTTTCTCCCTCTGGTCTAATAGTAACACCATGTACTAGTCCAGGCGTCCTCAAACTTTTTAAACAGGGGGCCAATTCACTGGCCCTCAGACGGTTGGAGGGCCAGACTATAGTTTAAAAAAAAAAAAAACTATGAACAAATTCCCATGCACACTGCACATATCTTATTTTGAAGTAAAAAACAAAACGGAAACAAATACAATTCACACCGCTTCATGTGGCCCACGGGCCGCAGTTTGAGGACGCCTGTACTAGTCATTTAAGAAGATATCACCCTAGATCTACTTATTAACTCTGCATGTGAAACTAATTTGGATAATCAGGCAGCCAGGGCTGACAGTTTCTGCTTCCCTGGGAGACACTTAACTCTGCTTGAGGACTTGTGCCAAGACCCACAATGGGCAGAAGAGGCTGAGTCCTCTATTACTGGCAAATAAATTTCCTCCAGACTCTTCCTCAATCAGGCTCAAATCCCTTCCCTTCTTGAGGAAATATACATATTCCTAACCTTACTTCCGACCTGTTTTCCTTTCTTTCTGTTCCAAAACAAATACAATGCTGTTTTCTAACTCATTTGAGATGTCATTTTAGTTAGTATTTGATGATGTTTAATCTGATATCCTAGAAAACCCCCTAAATCTCCTTAATTATCCATATCTCTGATAAATAAGATGACAAAAAGCACGTCACTGGGGTACATCCTCTTTGTTTAGAGTGGGATTTAGGAAAAACTGGGACTATGTCAGTGATAGGTACGTTTAATGTAAACTAGTAACTGCTTTCATAAGAACACAACAGGAACCATTGGCATACAGCAATATATCCCAGGAATTTTCTGATGCAAATTCCAAGTGGCTGAGAACTCGCTGGTATTGTATCAAATGTAGAAAGGATGGGCAACCTTTCAGTCAACAGAGCGGCATGTAATAACAAAACACTATACAGGAGGTGAAAACAGTAACGTAACAGAGCATTACATGAGGAAGTTTCCCCTGGTCACAATCACATGAGGCCATGAGAAGAGGCAGAATGTGCGGGAGGGGGATCAGGACTTTCTCTTACACTGACTCTTCCCCCAACCAATCATACAGAAATGTTGTTACCTGATCTAAAAACACACGTATCTTCTGATTTGAATGAAATCAACCTCTATTATTTCCTTGAAGCTATTTTCAGAGAAAAAGAAACCACATAGGAACATAGAATCTTCACTAACGACTTCAATTAAGAACAAGTGGAAATGTTTAAAAAGAATAATAATAAAAGAGTAAGAAGCCGGCACGGTGGCTCACACCTACAATCCCAGCACGCTGGGAGGCTGAGACGGGTGGATTGCCTGCGCTCAGGAGTTCGACACTAGCCTAGAAAAGACAGAGACCTCTTCTCTAAAAATAGCCAAGCATGTGCCAGTCATCTGTAGTCCCAGCTACATGGGAAGCTGAGGCAAGAGGATTGCTTGAGCCCTAGAGTTTGAGGTTGCTATGACTATGATGCCACGGCACTCTACACAGGTTACCCAAAAAAAAAAAGCAAAAGAAAGAAATGAGTAAGATAGTAACTTTTCTTTATTACATAAAGGAAATGCTAAGTTTATGCTAAAACAGTATTCATTTAAATATAGGCTAGAAAAAAGGGAAAAGATTCTCATAGTAGAAGTGATTAAAAAAAATTCTGGGAGTTTAAGTTGCATATAAAAATGTGCATTGCAACCAAATAGAATGAAGATTTGTAAAACTAGCATTTGAGTAAAAACTGAAAATTATGTTTTCAGATTTATGTCATGTGAAAGTTCTTATTGATTGAGTCTCATCAATAGCAACCAGACATAAGGACGGGGCATCGGCTCAGTGGCATCGGCTCAGACATAAGGACAGGGATGTGTATAGTGATATAAACAAGTAAATAAATTATACACTAAGGGTTGGGCCAAAAAAGAATCTGGAGACACGAGGACAGATTGCATAAAATGAAAATCTAGGAAAGCATCGTCCACAGTTAAGGAATGAAAGTTCTTTATGCAATTACCATGGTATCCCTCATTGTTCAGGTCAAGTAGCAAGATTGTACATAGTAGGCCATGAGAGTTAGACATTCCACCAGTTACTGCGTCAAAAGTCAGTTCACCAACCACAAGTTTCGCTAAAAACACAAGTTTATGTAGAACTATTTTCCCACTGGGCAGAATCAAATACTAATACTTGGGAAAACAGCTTTCTCTCAAGATATCCTTCTAGAGCAGTGGTTCTCATCCTTCCTAATGCTGCGGCCCTTTAGTACAGTTCCTGTGGGTTGCATCCCACAGGTTGAGAACTGCTGTTCTAGAGAGACTTGCCTCCTTCCTTGCTTCATCAAAGAAAAACAGATGAGAAGAGGCAGGTAGAGAATAAGCTTTTGCTTTTACAGAGTAAGGAGATGTGTAGGGAACAGAATAACCATCAGATGGGGAAAGTATGCCTGGAGAGAAATAGAGCAAAACCCACGGAGAGCAGTAAAGAGAGGCAGGGAGAGAAGAAAGGAATTAATTAATAATTAAGTATATAACTGGTCAATAATAATTAATTTATTAAGATAGACCTGCAAACTATAATTCAAGCTCCTATTAGGAATGTTAATGCTAAGAAAGACAACCAAAAACTCAACGATGAGAAGATTAAATCATCCCCAGTGAAATATAAATAACCAAGAAATCTTCTAAGAAGATTTATAAACAGGTACATTTACAATTATCCTAGATATAATGAAGGACAACATCTCTCACGACCTCTGTGATCGCCCCATGCCACGCAACAGTGTTCACGATAACACCACAGCAGCAGTCAGCCTGTGTAGCTTTTATTGGGAAAGGGAAATTACAAGCCAAGAATCAGCAAGAGAGAGAAGGCATGAGTCCCTCATCCTCCCAGCCCCCCCCACAGAAGTGCTGGGGGATCTGCTGGATCGTATGGGTCTAGAGTTCCAAGTAACCACACCTCACCCCACAGTAACTACTTTCCGGGCAAGTTTGAGAGTAACCTCAATGAAGCTACACACAAAGAGTTTCACCATCGGGCAAGGCCTGTTGTGTATAGGAATCTTTTAAGAACATTAGTCCCATGGCCATGGGTATTAGACGGCTTCTGCTGGGCACAGATGCCACAGGTCCCATGGGAAGCTGGATTAGTGTACAGCCTCTTGCAAGAGAGCGACTCTCCATCTTGCAAGAACAGTCCCAGCCAGCTTATCCAGACAACCCCAAATGAGCCCCTGGGGACATTTTTCCATTAATGTTGTTCCTGACGTCACACGTTCGCTAAAAGAACAAAAACATTATAAACACAGGCAGATATGAATCTAGAATGGATGGATAGATATGAAAAAGAACTAATTAGAAAACCTGAAAATGAGAAATATAGCTCTTGAGGTTAAGAAGAAACTAGATACACAGTTTAAACATCGGACCTTAGATCGGTGGCAATATAAGTAAAATTTTTCAAAAGAACCTAGCAACCACGTATAGCTGGGTGAATAGATAGGGAGATAAATATAGATACACAAGCAAGCAAAATCATTGTAAGAAAAATTAACAACCAAAATAAATAACATGAGTCGGACTTTCCCTTGGAAGTGCTGCAATGCCCAAGTGACCTGCTTTTCAACCCTAAATAAAGAGATCGGTAAACATAAAGGGCAATCCTGACTTAACCCACTAGGATATGGTTTCCTGAGTTAATCTCCCCTTCCTATATTTAGAAGTCAACATGTACTTGAATGTGATGAATTAGTAATTGCTCCCAACACCACGGATAATGTCAACTTGTTATACTTTGTCTGGCATTTAAGCTTTCAAAAAAATGCTGGTACAGTCTTTTAATGCCCTGGAAGGTAAGTTTAATAAAGGAAAACACTATCATGTACAAGAGGTGATTAAGCTCACAGGCTCCAGGAATGCCTGGGCTTACTAGAAGAACAAATCCATCCCATTCTCCTTATTTATAAGACATCAACTACAGGAATGGGGTATTTGGAATCACATGCCGAGATTTGTTAGTGTTAGTAGACGGACTTTCAATTCACATTTATTGCCCACAGAGTATACAAAAGTTATCATTGAGGCAAAAAAAAAAAAAAAAAAAACTTTTATGTTTTTAGAGACTTTTTTATTCCCCAAATGAATAATCACGTGTATGTTATTTGATCTCCTGCTATTAAAGCAGGCACAAAGTTAGACCATTATGAGCTGTTTTAAAACAATTCCAATCTTCCTATGTTTACAGCCTTTGTAACATTCACCAAACAACAAAGGAGCATTATCTGTATGGCCCTGCTAGAGGGCATGCTGCCTGCTACTGGCTGTTCCCATCGATACTGCGATACACTTCATCCCGTTTACAATACATTGCCACTATCCTTGGCTGCTGGTTAACTGCGTACTATAGATTACTTGGCTGTGTATAAATTAGAAATTTGGTAGTTTCTTACTCTTCCCCCTTATATTAATCCATGTTATATATGTGGCCTTCTCCTGGCTTCCTGGTCCACCTGTTCTTATACATCTCTGCTGATATCTCAGTAGTTCATGCTTTCATAACCTCAAACCTGAATTTGTACAAGAGCCTCACAATTGGTGCCCTACCTTCACCTCTTATTCTGGACCACTCCAGATTCTTGCCAGACTAACTTTTCTGAGACAGTATACTTACCTTCCTCTCCAGAATCTTTAAAGCCACCCAACATCCAGCCACTTCACATATAAATCCCTTATTCTTGTTGAATTTTTCTTCTCTTGTTTTTATTCTTGAATACATTAGTGAACTAATTCCTCCCTATCCTTCAAAATAGACCTCTGCCACACATCTGGAGTGCAGCCTTCTCCAAGCCAGCAGGCCCACACTGCCCTCTCCTTTTTCTGTCCTACATAGTTCAGTATTTAATCAACTGCTCTGTCACACTGTTTTATGGGTACTCATTCTGTGTGTCCATCTTTGAGGGCAAGAGCCCATACTGGAAATTTAGATACCAAAACTTAAGAAGGGGAATGAAAAACTTAAGTGTACAAAGGCAAGTGAGACTAAAATTACACTTTAAATAGTGTTTGAAAGCAGGATTTTCCTCTGGAGAAATATGACGGTTATGTCACGTACAGGAGGTTTGGATACGATCCAGGTTGCCTCAAATCTAGCATCCCTGAATAGATGTGACAGGGACAAATAGAGGGTTTAAAGGGAAGAACAGTTGCCCATTACTAAGAACTGTCGAATAGAATGTGAAGAAATAAACTAGAAACCTCTCCTATACAACAGCTAAAAGTGATAGATAAATATTGAAAATAGCTCCTTTTAGTAGAGAGGGCAGAAACTGTGAAAATACATGCACATTTTGGAGCAATTATCACCCACTACATTCATTGTTGGCCCTGAGAGCTTCAGTCCATACCTAACAACCTGGATTCTGAGCTTTAATATGTATCCTACACATACACAGACATACCCCAAAAAGGAAATTAAAAATCCCAAGCAAGATCGAAGCTCTGAGCAGAGACCCCAGCATAGAGCCAGGAATAAATAAAGGAAACACCCACAGTGATAAACCAGGGAAAGATGTGGCCCATCTCCTTTAAAAGAAGAGCTAAATGGCACCTATCTAGGCCTTGGCTCTGGTCAAAAATAAAAATGGGGGGAGGAGGACCTCTTGAGGTTCCTATATATAACAATTTCAGGCAAGATTTGGGAGCAAAATTTCAAATAGTAAAGGGACCCCAAAAGCCCCATGCCAAAAATTGCATTTAATATAATTACAGAATACAGTATCTCAAAGAGCCTCAGAGAAGCTAATGAAATCTTCTCTAGATTGATTAACTACAGGCCTCAGAGCAATTCCACATATAAAGTTCCAAATAATGAGAGTTCATAACAACAAATCACTAAACACCTAAAGCAAACACATCTCAAAGCCTTCTGTAAGAAGCACTAACTTAAAACTGCAAAGAGCCCTCCTATTACAAAGCAACTATATCCCAAACATACACCTATTTTAAGTACATCTCTGGGCTCACTGAAAACACAGGACAAGTCCCAGAGACCCTACTCTCAATTTTCTAAGGGAATAAAAAAACACATAACTTGAAACCAGCTAGGAGCCACAAGATCACAGGATAAATTTCCTTGAAGGCAAATGGCAATACTAGCTCTGCAACACACAGACTAACTGAGGTCTGAGCAAGAGTCAAGTTTCAGGGGAAACTCCTTCCTAAGACAGGTGCGCAGGGAAGGTACAATGTGATTTCAGGCTAGCAGCGCCCCCTGGCAATAGGCCAAGGCAATCACAAATACTCTCCAAAGGAAAACATCCCCTATTTCAATTTCCAAGACTGAGGTCAAAGATAAGAGCTTAAAACCCACACCAAAATGTTTATACCAGCTTTCTTCTTAATTGCAAACATACTGGAAACAATGGAGCTGCCCTTCAGTATATGAATAAACTGCAGTACATACATACAATGGAATATTCTTCACTATTAAGAAGAAATGAGCTATCCAGTTACATAAAGGACATAAAAGAACCTTAAATGCATATAGCTAAGAGAAAGAAACCAGTCTGAGAAGGCTATGTACTGTATGATGCCAACTATGTGATATTCTGGATAAGGCAAAACTACAGAGACTACAAAAAAATCAGTGGTTGCCAGAGGCTCGGGGATTCTAGGGGGAAGAGATGAATGAGTGAAGCACAGAGGATTTTCAGGAAACAAAAACACTGTAATGGTGGATAAGTGACATTATGCATTACTCCAGAGTTACAGAACAGAGTCCAGAGCGAACAATACAGATTGAAGCTTGACAAACTACGGACTTTAGTTAATAATAATGTTGGGCGGCGCCTGTGGCTCAGTCGGTGGGGCGCCGGCCCCATATACCGAGGGTGGCGGGTTCAGGCCCGTCCCCGGCCAAACTGCAACCAAAAAATAGCCGGGCGTTGTGGCAGGCGCCTGTAGTCCCAGCTACTCGGGAGGCTGAGGCAAGAGAATCGCTTAAGCCCCAGGAGTTGGAGGTTGCTGTGAGCTGTGTGACACCACGGCACTCTACCGAGGGCCATAAAGTGAGACTCTGTCTCTACAAAAAAAATAATAATAATAATGCACCAATATTGGCTCACCAATAACAAATGTACCACACTTATCCTAGAGGTTAATAAGAGAAAATAAAGAGAAGAGGGGCTACATGGGAACTTAGAACTTCGTAATTTTTCTCTATAAAATTTTTCTAAAAACTAAGTCAATGCAAAAAAAGATAGGAGCTCATAATCAAAGATAAAGAATATGATGAAATGAGCAACATGAGTGAGAATCACAAGAAAATCTGAAGCACATCAGATCCTGGAATTATCATATACAGGCTATAAAATAGCTATAAGGAATCACGAAAATCAGAAAACAAAATCTGATCAAAAATGACTACACAGGCTGGACATGGTGGCTTATGCCTGTAATACTAGGAGGCCAAGGTGGGTGGACTGCTTGAGCTCAGGAGTTCAAAACCAGCCTGAGCAAGAGCAAGAGCAAGACCCTGTCTCTACTAAAAATAGGAAAACTAGCCAGGCCCTATGGTGGGCACCTGTAGTCACAGCTACCCAGGAAGCTGAGGCAAGAGGATCACTTGAGCCCAAGAGTTTGAGGCTGTGCTATACAGCCATAGCACTTTACTGAGGGTAACAAAGTGAGACTCTATCTCCAAAAACAAAAATGATTACATACATTTGAAAAAAAGATCCTTTTTAAAAGATGAATAAAATACAGTTGACCCTTGAACATCATGAATTTACGCTGCATGGGTCCACTCATACATGGATCTTCTTTTTTTTTATTAAATCATAGCTGTGTATGGGGCACCATACACTGGTTTTATAGACCGTTTGACACATCTTCATCACACTGGTTAACATGGCCTTCCAGGCATTTTCTTAGTTATTGTGTTAAGACATTTACATTCTACATTTACTACATACATGGATCTTCTTGTGTCTCTGCCACTGGAGAGAGCAAGGCCAACCACTCCCCTTCCTCCTCTTCCTCAGCATGCTCAGCTATTATGATTCAATTCTACTTAATAAATGGTAAATACGTTTTCTCTTCCTTATGATTTTCTTAACAATATTTTATATTCACGAGCTTGCTTTATTATTAGAATACAGCATATAATACAAATAACAAAGAAAATACTTGTTAATCAACTATTTATGTTATCGACAAGGCTTCCAGCCAACAGTAGGCTGTGATTACGATAGTTATATTGGGGAGAAGGTAAAAGTTACGTGACTGGCTGGCATTCTTCCTTTCCTTCTTTGGAATGCCACGCCCTTCTCTCTCTCACTCCTTTCCCCTCTCTCTCCCTATCTTCCCTTCTCTCACTCCCTGCTCTCTCTCTGCTCTCTTCTCTCTCTCTCTCATTTCTTCCCCCACTCTTGTCCCTCTCCCCAATATAAAATAAACTTCTACTTTAATAGTTAAAAAGAAAAGGTTGCATGTGGTTTTTGGCTACACAGGGGTTATTGCCCCTAACCCCTACATTTTCCAAGGGTCTGTTGTACATAAAACTCTGACAGGATCAAGATGAGAAAAGAAGGGAGACAAAAGTAAACAACATGAAGAATGAAAAAGAGGTATGAAGCTATAGATACAGCAGAAACTAAAATGATAGTAAAATAGTGTGAGCTAATATATACCAATAAATTTGAAATATATGGCTAGAAAGATATATAACAGATTGATTCAAAATAAAAAAAGTTGAATGAATTTAAAGCCATCAAAAAAATTGAATCAGTTAAAAATCTTCCTACAAAGTAAATACAAAGCCCAGGCAGTTTACAGAAAGGTTTGATCAAACATTCAGAGAATAGATAACTACAATCTTACACACAAAAAAGAGGACTCTACAATTCATTTTGTAGAACTGGTCTAACCTTGATATCAATTTTCCTTCAAGAAAAGAAAATTATAGCCAATCTTGCTGACAATACAGATATAAAATTCTACACAAAATATTAGTAAACTGAATCTAGCAATGTAAAAAGAAAAATCACCAAGACATTTCTATTCTAGAATGCAAGATTACTATTGTAGAAGCTCTATTTAAGACGTGTGTGATTAAAGTGAACAGATTAAAGAAAAATAGTGCAATCTCATTAGATGCACAAATTAGATTCCATTAATGTCAATAACCATTTGTAATTTTTAAAAAACTAGCAAACTAAGAATAAAAGGGAATTCCCTCCTTGATAAAGGGTATCTATTAAAATATGTACAGTAAACATGTCCAACAGCAAAATATTAAAACCATTCCCTTTAAAATCAGAAATGAGACGAGGATGTCCATGATCACCACTTCTATTTAACATTGCACTAGGACACTCTGCCAGCACAATGTTGTAAAAAAATATTTTTAACCTTATTAGTAGGTGCATATGAATTGAATTTAGCTGCACAGAATTTAGCTTTTTTCTAAACTATACGAGAAACGAAATGGCAAATAAACATATTAAAAAAACAGCTCAATCTCAGAAGTAATCCAACAAAATAAAAATCACAACAGAGATGGTGTATCAATGAGAACAACAGTTACAAGGATGGGGAAATGCAAGAACTCTCAGACACTGGTGGCGGAAAAGCAATTGGCCGTATCCGCTAGAGTGAACACACTACACGTTTTACTCCTAAGTATGTATCCCAAAGAACTTCTTGAACATGTGCATCAGTTGACATATGGTAGCTTTATTTTTAGTAGCAAATTATCTTTTAAAACATCAAAACTGGAAAGAACACAACTGTCTAGCGACAGTTAACTAGATAAACGTGTAAATGTAGTAACACATATTAGGGAAAACGAATGCATTACAGCTACGCATCAGTGAGGATGAATGACAACATACCTTCAACTGGCTAAATTTCATATATTTTTATGTTTTAGAAATACAGACATGTGGCAAAACCATTAGGCAAGGAAATTATTAACATAAATTTATGATAGTTGTTTCCTCTGGGCTATGGGGAGGAACCACATCAACTTCTTATGGATATTATTGCATTTATTAAGCTATATATTCATTTCAATAGAACATGCTATCTCTGGTGGTATTAAATTTCCCATGACAGAGATTTATTTTGCTGTAAGAAATATCAGGTGAGATAAAGAGAGAATACAGACATCATGTAAGGAATTGGAATTGATTAGCCCTATAAGTATCTTTTAATTCTAAAATTTCATAATTCTATATCTACCACAATAAACAGCACATGTGTTGCACATAAAAACAAATAATAACAAACACTAATTGAATGCTGACTTTGGCAGACACTGTTGGTTGCTAAACAACATCCTTTCTTATTCTTCCTTGACAGCAGATTGGAATTTCGTTCTACCTAGGGTGGAGTATCCTAGCTTGAGAGACACCTTTATTTACTCTAAACTAATCCTATAGTCCGTTGGTGTGGAGGTAAACATTTGGTCCTGTGTTGGCTAAGGAGACATGAGGTAGAGTCTACGGAGGGACACCTGGTAAAAGTTTCCTTGCTCCTACACAGAAGACCCAGAATAGACACTCTTTCTTGGTGATATCACACACAGATGCTGCAGCCATGATGCAACCATGAGATCAGTCTTGAAATTAAGCCCACTGACCCCTGATGGCAAAATCGAGACAATGAATTAAAGCTGGAGCCCTTTACTTCTTGACTTGTTAGTAAATAATATATCACCTTATTTATTATTTATATTGTCATATTATTTATATTTTCCCACTGAAGCCATATTAACTGACTATGTCCATCTTATAGGCAATAAAAATAAAACTTAGGAGAATGAAAGCAAGTTACTCAAAGGCACACATACACTGAGTGGCAAATTCTGGGGTATGCAATGTCCAAACCCACACTGTTAACCACCTCTGCATTGCCCTTTCCATGCTGCAGATCCTTAACTGACCTTCAACGCTCATTCCCACCCCTTCAGGTCCTCCTGTATCAAAGAGCTGGTTTCACAAATTCTCAGGTTCTACCAATGAGATGAATTCATGTGGAACTTGGAAGCTGGAAGGAAGTAAAGGGCATTTCCCTTCGACTATGAAGGCCAAAAAGAGTATCTCAATAGATACGAGAGCTTCTGGTGAACCCCACGTTCCATTATCTTGTCACAGGCTTCCAAAGTGTGAATGGCAGCAGCAGTGTAACGATAGCCAAAACAGCCTCTTGACCTCTGAATTGTCACTACGATTGTTTGACCTTGAAATCAGTAGTCCAGTGGCAGCCTTCAAACTGTACTCCTTCAGACTTAATCAAAAATGTAACTCCTTGTATTAAATCATGTCCCTCTTAGAAGCACCTAAAATTACTACCATTTCCTGAACTGATAAACCCTGAATTCAATAAAAAGGTAAACAAATACCAGTTTGATTGACTTACATTCATCTGCAGCCCCTACCTAGACAAATAGTTAAGTAACTCACATGTAAGGCAGTTTTATCTTTAGGATATCCTCAGTCAAACCACTTGTTCATCTTCTTTCTTAAACAAACTTCTTACTAACCTAAGCAAACATCATGAATGTGTACTATGATAGAGGCTCTTTCTTCTATCTTCCCTTAGCAAGTGGGAACTTAAAACTGTAGACCAGTGATTAACATCCTGCATGAAACATCTCACCTATACTCTTAGATGATATTTTCTTGCCAACTTTTACCAAAAGCATAACACATTCTTCTAAGGTTTAGGACTATTCTGTACTTCCCAAAAAGCAGACCTTTTTGCAAGAGGAAGACACATTTATTCACATGTATAAAATAGGTATTTTCAAAGGGAAGAAGAATTCTAACTCATGAAAGCATAATTTATCCCTTATTAATATAAGGTAATTAAACACTACATCAGAAAGTGCAATCTCACATGAAGGAATCAGATCTTATCATCGAAAAGACCTGAGTTCAAATTTTAGTTGAGTCACGTGGGGCTGACTGACATTGAGGAACTCCTTGGGTTCTCCCAGCTTCAGTCTACTCATGATTAGAAATGTGGTGTTTATAACTATCTCCAAAGTTTGCTATAACATTCAGAAAAGATTCCATAGATGAAAATGTCTGCTATAAGCTTAACATGGTGTATAGCAAATACTAAATATATGTTAAGTCGTTTCTTATTTCTTAAATATGTTATGGAAGAATTCTATTTCCTTGAAAAAACGGGTGATAAATTTCCATTGAGTGGAAATTCTACGTTCTACAAACACATTTAAAAAATCACAGGAGGGCAGTGCCTGTGGCTCAAGGAGTAGGGCACTGGCCCCATATACTGGGAGTGGCAGGTTCACGCCGGGCCCTGGCCAAAACTACCAAAAAAAAAACAAAAAAAATCATAGGAAAAGTTTCTAAAACACTAAGTCGAAAATGTCCTGCAGAAAAGTTATACATCATCCTGAGACAAGAAAGAAGGAGTAGCCAGCCCCCATTCAGCCCTCCCCCAAGGTCAATTTCCCCTTGAAACTTTTCAGTATTTTGATTGCTCTATTATCCCCTGCTCTGTCATCACTCTTCACTCCACAAAATTTTGGCTACTCCAACAAACACAAAACGTGGGCAGGTAAACCCATGTAAATAGTTTACATTGCTATAAATTAAAAAAACAACTAACCAAAACACTAAATAGTCATTTAAGAAACCTTATATATTATCAATAGACACTGGTACAAGTCTTTTATCTAAGAATTGCCACCAACATGCTATTTGAAAAACTTCTTTAGATTCATGGTTATAGTTTATTGTAACAAAAGGATATAGAAAAAAAGAGAAAAAAGAAAAAAAAATTAATGGTCATATATATTTATTCAGTGAAATGTGAAACCATCAACAAATGACCCCACTAAATCTAAAATCAATGCAACAGAAGACAAGATCACCACCTCCAGATTTTTGCTTTTTCTAAATTGACAGTAAACCATATTGCCTTTCCATTTAGATTTATCTGTATATTACATAAGGATATGCCATAATGACAAGGAGGATTTACACCGTGAGAAAAATAGCCACAGTGCAAGGTGGTAGCAAAAATTCACCTCTCTCCACAGACCTGAGCTCAGAGTCTACTCCTTTTTGTTCCTACTACCGCAGTTCTCAACCTGTGGGTCGCAACCCTTTTGGGGGTCGAACAACCCTTTCACAGGGGTCGCCTAAATACATCCTGCATATCAGATATTTACATTATGATTCATAACAGTATCAAAATTACACTTATGAAGTAGCAACGAAAATGATTTTATAGTTGGGGGTCACCACACCATGAGGAACTGTATTAAAGAGCTGCAGCATTAGAAAGGTTGAGAACCACTGTCCTACTACTTACTTCCTCCTATGGTTCCGATTCTTGGATTATAGGCTTTACAGTGGAAAAGAGGAGTGAAAAGATGAGGTAAGAAGTGGTATGGACTGACCAGAATTAACCAAAGGTTTATGGAGCTAATTGACTTGGCAAGTGAAAATGTTACGCTCTGTTGCTCAGAACAAAACTTTCTTCATGAACAATTCTGATTGTAAAGCACATGGTTATATATCTGACTTAAAAGACAGCATTTGTTTTATTTAGAAATAGATCTTGAAAACGAACCTCCATTGGTTCTTCACCACCTTTTACTTGGTTTTCACCCATTTCTCCGTTCTCATAGCTGCTGGTCTTCTCAACCCACAACTCAGACTTCTCTACAGTCAGGCGAAGTTGGTCTAGATCTGCCTTGATTTGCTTGTAGTTATCCACATCCTGATTAGACACCAGTAATTGCACCTGAAAACAGAAGAATTTCAACCCTTAACTTTTTCATGAAACTTCCTTTATTCCCATATCCTTTATGTCCAAAATCTCAAGTCTTTAAACATATTTATTGCATAGTTGAAGTTCAATATTCCTAGAATATTTATGAATACCTTAGATACTTTTTATGGTATCAACCATAAAAACTTACCCAGAAGGATCTGTGACCTCTAACCAACATACGTTATTTTTAATTCTTTTTTAAAGAAAGCACTAGCAAAACTTTTCAAAGTGCTAAGAAGGAATTTAAGATTTAAAAAAAAAAAGCCTAATTCTAATTTCACTGCTAAAGTTAATTTTTCTGAGACTCTGACTAAAAAGAGGTAGAAACACAAAAATAAGTGGTAGAAAATACTGACAGGTACAAGCGATACACTTCTGTTTTTTTTAATTGAGCCAGAGTCTCCCTCTGTCGCCTTGGGTAGAGTGCCATGGTGTCATAGCTCAAAGCAACCTCAAACTCCTGGGTTTGTGCAATCTTCTTACCTCTGCCTCCCAAATAGCTGGGACTACAGGCACTCGCCACAGCACCCAGCTAATTTTTTCTATTTTTAGTAGAGACAGAGTCTCCCTCTTGCTCAGGTTGGTCTCGAACTCCTGAGCTTAAGCAATCCACACACCTCGGCCTCCCAGAGTGCTAGGATTACAGGCATGAGCCCCCATACCCAGCCATGATATGTATTTTCATTTTATTATAATTTATATGTACTATATGGCATATACATATTAAATGCACAATTATATGTATTCACATCACTACCTTTTTAATTTTTTAGCTTTATTTTATTAAATTTATTTTAAATTAATTAATTAATTTATTTATTTTATTAAATCATAGCTGTCTATATTGATATGATCATGGGGCACCATTCACTAGCTTCACAGACCGTTTGACACACTTTCATCACACTGTTAACATAGCCTTCCCGGCATTCTCTCAATTACTGTGCCAGGACACTTATATTCCACATTTACCAAGTTTCACATATACCCTTGTAAGATGCACCGCTGGTGTAATCCCACCACAATCCCCTTCCCTCTATCCACCTCTCCTCTCCCTCCCCTACCTTTTTAATTATTTAATATTCTTTAACATATTCCTGTAAAACTTCCCAATAAAGATCAATGTCCTTTTAAATAAAATAAATATTAGTGAAACATATAAGCACTTGAGGATTATTGATTAATAATCTCAAGATTGATGTCCTATTCAAAGATCACAAAGAAAAAGATTAGATCCCTAATAGTTCCTTTCTTTTAGCAAAATATTTAGTTTAGGGTTACTGCTTATCTTGCCCAAATTATCAGTAAAATTTGGGGTCAAATATTATAATAGCTGTGGTAACAAAATTCCTAATGTGTTAATATCCCCCCAGTACCTGCTTAAATCTTAGCACTTGTCATTTGTATTAAACATATTAACTGAAAATCTCTTGTAGGGAACTCCTTAAAAAATAGATCATGTCTGGCATAGAGAAGGCCATGTTTACTTTTAAAAATAGAAAGTCTCCCCCAGGAAAAGCCACACAGTCTCATTAGCAGCAACCACAAGGTCAGGCTGGATAAACAATATTTTCAAGGCTTCTGCTATGAAACCATTGAGGGCTACTCAATCTTACCTGCTTAAATGCCTGTAAAACTTCCGCTCTCTGGCTGAAGTGCTTGAACAGTAGCTGCAGGGCTCCAGATAGCAAAGGGGGGTAGTCATGCATGATCAGATGGATGAGGACCCGTAAAAACGTCCTGCCTCCTTCATCGTCAAGCTGAACTGGGTTTTTTTCCTTTCTGTAAAACCAAAAATAATTCTAAAGTGACTCATATTTATATAACATCTACATTTAAGTGGTAAAAATTATGTATATGTTCTCAGTTATCCCTTCAGCCCATAACCTTGGGCTGTGGACCAGTACCCGTCTCTGACCTGTTAGGAACCAGGCCAGTGAGCAGTGAGCAAGCAAGTGAAACTTCATCTGTATTTACAGCCATTCCCCATCACACGCATCACCTCCTGAGCTCTGCCTCCTGTCAGATGGAGCATGAACCCTGCTGTAAACTGTGCATGTGGGAGATCCAGGTTGTAGGTTCATTATGAGACTCTAATGCCTGAGGCTAGCCCTGGGTAGCAGCTGCAAATATAGACCATCCTTAGCAGAGAGACCATAATAATCAATTGCAGATTCATACCATAACCATCCCCTCCACACACACCCTGGTCCAGGGAAAAATTGTCCTCCATGAAACCAGTCCCTGATGCCAAGAAGGCTGGGGACCTTCTATAAAATGTCTTTTCTCAAACTGGGAAGTAAAAGAAAAAGAAATTTTAACTTTATTTCCCCCTCATGTAACTGACGAGGAAATAATCACAAAGAAAAATGTGTGTTTTCCCATCAAAGTAGGGGATGAGCAATCATCCTAGTTTATCCGAGATGGAGGGAGCTCCCAGTCAAACAGGGATGAGTCGGTCACCTAGGCAACAAAAGACAGGCGACTGAATCAATCCAAAAGCGCCCATTGAGGAGACATACTAAGCTGAGCGGACGGACGGATTTGCCCCAGGCCCTGGAGACCCCTACATGATAGTGGGGAGGCGCAGGAGGGCAGTGTGCCCATGTGGGAACCTTGGCCACGTATGTGTGATATATAAGGATGCTGAGTAAAATCTTCCTGGGATGAAAGGTCCATCTATTTCCATGTGACATCATAACTGATTCATCTCTTCTCAGGAAAAACAAAATACTTCAATGGGAAAGCACAATAACAACAACGGGTTGGATAATGTAAAATCAAAGCTAAACAAATATTCACTAAAGATTAAGATCCTTTTAGTTCCCTTCTTTTTTTTTTTTTTGAGACAGAGTCTCACTCTGTCACCCTGAGCTCTGCCTCCTGTCAGATGGAGTGTGAACCCTGTTGTAAACTGCATGTGGGCGATCCAGGTTGTAGGTTCATTATGAGACTCTAATTGGTAGAGTGCCATGGCATCACAGCTCACAGCAACCTCAATCAACCAGCAATCACTTGGGCTCAAGTGATTCTCTTGCCTCAGCCTCCCCAATAGCTGGGACTACAGGCACCCACCATAACGCCTGCTATTTTTGGAGACGAGGTCTCACTCTGGCTCAGGCTGGTCTCTAACTCGTGAACTCAGGTAATCCACTCTCCTCGGCCTTCCGAGTGGGATTACAGGCGTAAGCCACAGTGCTCAGCCTAATTCCCTTAATTCGTATTTAACAACAAATTTAACAAAAAGCTTAACACAGTAGTCACCACTAATTCACATGTTCACTTTCCATAGTTTCAGTTACCTGAGGTCAACTGTGGTCCAAAAATATTAGACAAAAATTCCAGAAATAAATAATTCAGAAGTTTTAAATTGTGTGCCATCCCACTCCATCCCACCAAGGACATGAATCATCCCTTTGTCCAGTGTATCCATGTCCTCGCTACCTGCCCTGCTGGTGCGTCACACAGCAATCAGTCACCTTGGTTATCAGATCTACTATCTCTACAGCAGTACCTGTGTTCAAGTAACCCTTATTTCACCTAAAAATGGCCCCAAAGCAGAAGAACGGTGGTGCTGACATACAGTTATAACTGTTTTACTTTATTATTAGCTATTGTCCTTGATCTCTTAATGTGCCTAACTTACACACTTTAACATAGGTATGTATATACAGGAAAGTAACAGTGTAAATATAGGGTTTGGTATTATCCAGAGTTTCAGGTACCCACTGGGGGTCTTGCAACATATCTACTATAGATACAGGGGAACCACTGTATACACTTTTTTGAGTTCTCATGACAAGTCTGTAATAAAAATGGACACTAGAAATTAATAATGTATAGCTTAGGAATTTTTTTTTTTCTTTTCTGAGTACTATTTTGTTAAAACAATAAATGGTAGGCTTTCTGGTAGGAAAGGAGAATGGATATTCATGCCAAAGGTATTTTGTTTCCTTTAATTATGGATACTTCCAATTGACAGAAAATAGCTTTATTTCTCATATACAAAGTTAATGACAACATTAAAGAAGTTACTTTCTTGCCTCAAATATCCAAGATTCAGGGAAGCAATGTTTTACAAGATGCAGTGATATTTATACCAGGGGAGTTAAAGGGCATTTTTAGACTGTCATTATTTGAAGAAAGAAAAGCAAAGAACTCAGGGAAAAGTTCAATACACTGATCTCATCTCTCTTTTCCCTTTTTTTTTTTCACCTGACCTAAAGAAAACCTTTGCTTTCTCCTCTAGAGTAAATTAGCAGCTCCATTTCTGGCAGAAATTATGTTAGCAACAATAGAGGGTCTAAAAATAAATAGATATATGGAAATGAACAGTAATAAAATATTGATAAAATTCTAAGTAAAATCTTATTCCACAAATAAGATAAAGACATATAAATGTTACCGTACCTCCCAGCAAACATAGTTTCTGCCTGCGCTGCAATTTCATCTATATCAGGAACGATAGCTGCGAAGATAAATGGTGAAATCTGTTCTTTATCGTATTTTAATCAGGAGCCACAATGTTCATATTCACTTACCTGAAAATGTTTATGTCTTCATCAAGTCAATGAAAAAAAAAAAATCACGACATTGCTCTACTTAGACATCAATGTAAACTATTGTAAACGAATGTCTTGCTATAGTTAATTACAGATTTAAACATTCAGAAAGCACTGTATAAGTGTGTCTATATATACATTAAATCCAACACATAATTTAAATGGGTGATAATACGGAAAAATAACTATTTAAAGAATCAATATACACATACAATGAGCCTTGTTGCTAAATGCTGTTTCCAAACAACATGGTCTTTTTACCTAACTGTACTACAACTAAAACTCTACAGGGTGGGATTTTTTTTTTGGTTTTTGGCCAGGGCTGGGTTTGAACCCGCCACCTCCGACATATGGGACCGGCGCCCTACTCCTTGAGCCACAGGCGCTGCCCTACAGGGTGGGGTTTTTTTCTAAGTAAATCAATCATGATTCCTTACCATCCCCCACCACTAACATTTTGAAGACACCTTTCTTAAGATAATGTGTTTAAATAATATATATGCTATTTATTTCTCATCTCCAAAATATAAAAAGCAAACAAGGCAAGACATAAAAAGGTGAAAACAGTTTTCCCCAGAAAGCAATCCTTACAGAAATAAACCATGCAGAGAGATCAGGTAAATCAGAGGCAAAGAGTTTTCTGGGATGTCCCTAGACTTCTTTCCCTCAGCTACTTTACTGACACTGAAAGCTCATGTTTCCAGAAGTCTGGCTTCTGGGAGCTAATAATTTTTATGCTACTGTCAACACAACCGCCAGCAAGACATTCTGGTTCTGCCGTATCATTCCTGGAAATGGCCCTTTGGGTTTCTACACTTCTGGGAAGCAGAAAAACAACCCCACTGCAAATGTGCCAGAAGCGACTCCTCGCTCAGCAAGCTGAGCGCCATCTCCGGAGGCACGCACCTTCTGAAGGGTACTGACGATGCAGGCGGCGGACACTGGTCTACCATCCACTTTAACCTACGTTTACAATCACTGAATCGTGCCTAATGGACTGACAGGCGAAGAAGAGGAGAGTTCCTAAGGTTATCACTGTGGTTGTGATTAGAAGAAAGTTTTATATCTATGTAGAAATCTTATACTCAAAAAAAGAATGCTGTTAACTGGCTAAATTTGGAAGAAGATGGAGTTTCTAGCCTGCCCCGACTGGCCTGACCTATCCAGAAAAATAGTAATTTAATATTTTTTAGTGTAGCTCAAGTCACGAAATGTTTGCAATTATTTGTGCAGTCTTTTGTGATTAGGCTCCAAGACTCAGAGATGGGGTGGTTTCATCTTCCTACCTTTTAAATATGAAAACTGAAATATGGTTCCAGTTTATAACCATACAAATACACACACACACACACAAAATGAAATCAACACAAGCCTTTGAGGAATTTCACATCTCTATTATTGAATCAGGCAATGGCTTCCCTACAGAACACTTTTCCTTCTGAAAACCACATTTTCACACACTAGTCTTTGATTCGGGCATAAAAGTTTCTCTTAGATTTTTACCAAAACAGCATAATGCTTAAAAGATTGAGTTGGAGACACCTTAGAGCAGCAGTTCTCAACCTATGGGTTGCGAACTGTATTAAAGGGCTGCGGCATTAGGAAGGTTGAGAACCACTGCCTTCGAGGAAATTCCTGTTCCTCTACTTGCTAGTAATTAATGGTCTAGTGACCATTAACCAGTAGTTTAACTCCTCTGACCACAGTTTTCTCATCTGCAAAATGGTACAATAAACAGTAACTCAACCTCATAGAGTTGTGAAGATTACAAAGGAAAAGATATTCACAGCATCAAATAACAGCAAACATCCTCCACACCACTCTAGGCAAGTTATTTAATTCACTGTCTCAGTTCTTTCACATCTTTAGTGGAGTTTATGTCTCATAAGAATATGATTCTGTTTTTAAATATGAAAGATACTTTCAAGTTCTCAGAAAAACAAAATATGAAGAGTAAATATATACCTGATGGCAGCAAGGTATCTGGAGAGCCGTTGGCAGACGTCTCGGTGTGTTCATTGTCCTCGCCAAACTCCTTCTTATATATTGACAGCATATAGGAGATCCTATAATCTAGTCTGACACTCAGGATAAACTATGAGAACATTAAAAACAACATAATTTTCTTTAATTAGCACAGTTTTTTAAAAGGCTATTTGTTACACATGACACCAAGAATAACATAACTACCAACATTTCAAATGAACGAGTTAGAAACTTTACTTGTAAACTCCAACACTTCGGTTGCCTGTGTGTTTATCAGCCTCAAGACTGAGGAAAGGGATGCATTTCCATTAGCCAATGTCAGTAAAAGCTCAAAGCAATTTTTGTAAAAAAAATTTGGCTCCCTGTGATTTCTCTCTGAACGTTCCAGGTAGAGGTAACATGTGGGGCTGGATGCAGACATCATGATGATGATGGAATTTCACTGAGCACTTTGCAGAGCTGCCATCAGCTCTGGGAGGAGAACGCACCGAGAGGCTGAGAAATCAGCTACAACAGTCCTGACTCCAGCAGTTATCACCACCAGGCCTGGAGCCAGGCTCAAGGGGACAGCGGAAATAATAACATCTGTACACCACTGATTTTCTTCACTGATGTTTGCATTTCCTTAGGTTTGTGGTCTTAGCATCATTCTCATCAGTTGACACAAGGACAGAAATTAAGGATCCAATAATCTGCTAGGCACCACAAAGAATGTGAACATCGGAATCCCACTGCGCTCAAGGCAACTATCAAGATGGAAAGCAAAAGACAGCATTGTTCACATAATTAGGAAACTACTGAGTGCTAAACATGCCTTCTAAATTCAGCGGGATCAGAGGAGGAAAAGTCAAGATGTGCTACAGAGCAGAAGTGTGTTTTCACATAGTTCCCTTCACTCAGTTTGCGTGAGAGAGGCCCCATTTAACTTTCTGTCTCAGCATAATTGTGAACGGTGCCCCCTACGTCCTCAAAAGACTCTCATTTGGACAGCATGCAATATGGTCACCCAAGTTTTAGAGAAACTGACATTTCGTTAACTTTTCATTGAAGACAAGTACACAGAAAGGTGTATTTCGTAAATACAACCAAAATAAAAACTTTTCTTCTCTAAGGAGCCTGATTATGAGAAACGAATGAAAAGGAGATGGAAAGGGAAGGATAAAAACTAGGGCAGAGAAAGAAAGTTAGAGAAGTCCAGGGAGAAAGAGAGAGAGAGGAAAAAAACGAAAAGGAGAGACTAGAAGAGACACATGAAGTGATGGGAATAAGAGAAGACCCAGAAAGACAAGAGCAAGCAGAAGACCTTCCAAGGAGCGTGGCTACTAAGAAATTCTAGAAGAGATGTTCCAAAAATTAGAAACATATCCAAGAGCGGCACATGGGCACAGCGCAGCTGCCCCAGACACAAAAATCAGAGCAAACAGAGGTTCAAGAAGAATGTATAAGGGGCCCCAAAGAGGCAATGGAGTGAATCAGCCCCAGACTGCTGAGCCACAGACTCTCCATCTCATCATTCTGTAGCTGATAGAGATTACTGGGTTGTTGGTTTTTTTGTTTTTGTTTTTGTTTTTTAATTCTGTAACTGTCGGCTAAAATGAGGTCACATATTTTAGAGGCTGTCCCATGAGCAGGATGATGTTATTAAGGTGGGGGCTCATGAGGCCCACGGGTCAGGTGACTGCTGCCGTTCTCGGTTAAGAGTAGGAAAACTAAGTGACTTTTCAGGTTCATGAATACAGTGCTGGGAGGCCTGCCAATATTTCTCAGGATTTAGCTTTGTAATTCCTAGAGGAACTGTGAAACCTTTTATGATTATAAATCTAATTACTTTAAATGAAAAATGTACAGACCCTTCCAGGACTACTAACCCACTTCTGGTAGCTCGATCTACATTAAATTATGATGGAAGACATAGTAATCTGTATCCAGAATTCTAATAGATACTTGAAAACTCCACACTCTAAATCTGGAATAAATGCTGTAATTAAGTTATCATAAAACTGCCTTCCAAACTTTAAAAAACACACACACACACAGAATTCATAGCTACAGTAATGAAAAGTTAATTCAATAAACCAGTGGGCATGAAACAATAATTTATCTCCTTTAAATTTATAGATCTAGGTATTAGACTAGGTTGTTTTTAAATATTATTCCTAGTCTCTTGGAAACAAAAACATAAAGAGAGATAGTCACACATAAAATACTAAAACCAATGATTAACAATTTTTTCAATAATAAATTTGGGTTTTTTGCTATAACAGTAAATCTGGATTACATGGAATCATATGTGTGATTCAATTAAAAATAAAAAAAAAAAAGAGTTGGAATTTAATCATTAACTTTGCCTGCTCTGAAATCCCTCCTAAATGAAGGTAAAATGCAATTAGGGTCAACACTAAATGAAAAAAAAAATACAGTTTTATCAACCTCAAAGCACCCTGCACGTGTTAGATATTATCATTAGTATATTTAATAAAAATGGCTAAACGGGATTCATTATGTTAATAGAGTCTATGTGAGATTTCTTATCAGGCTTGCCATTAATATTAAAGAAATAAAATTAGATTAATAGAATTTCAGGGTATTTACACAGTGATTTGAAAACAAAAATTGTAGGCAATGAAACCAACAAGCAAAATTACGTCATTGTCACTTAGCGTCTATTATTCAACACACCTGCAAAATCTCAATGATCTTGAGCTTGGTGTCCATCACGGTCACGTCCTCGGCCTCAGCAGGGCCGCCCTGCTTGCTTGGGAGGATGCTGGGCTGCACATCCGGCACACTCATAGGGAAGATGGAGCCTCTGCTGAGCACCATCTGGGTCATCATCTCTCCCACCCCGTGGATGGTTCTCATGACGTTGTTACCTGCCGTGAGAAAAGGTCGTCAATCGACCCACACAACACTTGGAGAGAACGTAGATGTGAAATTCAGTTGGTCACAGCCAGATTGAAAAAATGACAGGAACAGTGTCAAATAGAGGAAAGAATAGCATCAGCATTGCTGGGGCTTTGTGCCTATTAAAATGTTGCAGACTCATTTCAAGACGACAGATTTTAAAAATGGAACTCAACTTTTCTCAGAAAATGCCACTGAATGACACCCACCAGAGCTGTCAGTAGCTCTAACACCCAAGTCGGGTCCTTCTGCAACATAGTATGTGTCACTAACTATCATCCCAGTAGGCCCTAACTTTTACAATAATGCAAAAGGAAGGTTATTAATTGCTAAGATAAAATGAGTTGCAAGCAGGGATGCAAAGATTGCATTAAAATGTTTAGATGATGAATTCTACATTAGAATCTTATTCTCAAACCAAGGGCTTTTTAGCTTTCCTTTCACAAGACTTAGAAAAAGAGCTTGTGAGAAGGATCATTACAACCTCGTATTAAAGGGAAAAAAAAAATAACTCCCATCTGTGGAAGAAGCAGGTATTAGCCAATATGTTCACTATTACTTCATCCAACTTGAATAGAAAACTGTTATTCCAAATCCACGAAAAGCAAAAAAAGCAATAATGTTTGAGGTAATTACAAAAACAAGCTAGTGACAAACATGATCTTTGTCAATGAGGGATCATTGTCTGTGTCTTCTCCCGCATTTGCCTTCCCATTTGTCTGCCAATAAAATTGCATTATCTTACACTAACCACAAATAGCTGTATTAAAGGATCCTCCTTTAATACAACTACATTTTACATTCTCTAGCCCGACTGCTGTTTCTCACTTCTAAGTTCCTACAATAAGCAACAAAGATCCAAAAAGTATTATCTACTTTCCTTTCTGAACAGTGGTCTTTGCTTCATGGGTGTTCATGGAGCTCTGCCTCAGGCAAAGGCCTAAAAATCTGGCTAAAAATTTCCTTTCCTTAAGTGTCTCAGGGTGGTAAACCAAGAGAAGGGAAATGGAAATAAGATGGGATGAGATGAAACTCTCAGCTCTAAGAGAAGAATATAAACTGTGGGGCTACCTACAGGATCGAAAGACAAACAGAAGAAAAGAAAATATTTAAAAGATGACTCAAGAGAATCTGGATGGTTCAGACCAGAATTACCGTCAAAACCACTGGTAACTTCCATTATTTGTACATTGTATGATTGCACAAAAAGTTAAATGACTTTTAAAATTCATTATCTGATCTATAGGAAATCAGTATAAGTAAAAAGAGAGTAGTGCCCCAATAATATAAATCTCAGAGTACAGAAGCGTCATATTCCAGGCAGAAATTAACATGTATTTTCATTTTGAATGTCTGGGACCTTTTATTATACCCCTACATGTATAAGCTTAAAAAAAAAGAAAGAATAAAAAATATATACCAAAGTAATTTCTAAGTTTAGATAAAAGTTGAGGCAAAAGGATTTGAGACAGTCCCCTCTCTTCTATCAGAGTAACTTTGAGGCAGAATGTTTTACTGTCTGTGGTTCTCCAACAATCATAGCAATTGAGTATTTCCAGTTCTCTCCCACCGTTTGCTCCATGAATTGCAGGGCTGCACATCTGGTTGTTGGCAATGGTTTTGAGCTGTCATTGTTAAACCAGTACATTTATCCGAGCCTTGATTCGAGTATGCATATGTGTTAGCCTCCAAGAGATGCTTTCTCACCACTAACACAGAACAGCCTCCTTTGTTATTCTTACCCCCAATCCGCACAGAAATCCTTGGCACCCACAGTGTCTGCATCTTATTTAGATTGCATGGAAAATAATCATTTAATCCATACTATTATTACACAGAAAGTTAGCCCAGAAAATTCTTTCCCCCAAAGATGGATCCTGTCACCAAGGAATTAAAATCTAGAAACCAGAACCATAATAAAATGGAACACATGTTGTCAATAAAACAGGAGGGTTCATCAATTTGTACCAATCCTTAGATGCCTGTGGCACATGGTTGTCACAGACATTTCCATGTATGGCCAACTCAGAGGTCTCTAATTAAAAGATGCTATATTTTCTGGATTTGCTTGGTGGTGACGAGAAGGGCTTAAATGGTGAACTACTGCAATTGTGAAAAACCTAAAGTCAAACACAACATAAATCATATATACACAAAACTTCCAGCATCCATTTTCTTCCTCAGAAAAATTCTAATTCTAGACTATTGAAATAAATCAGATGATCAATCCTCAACATTGCAGAAGAAGAAATCTTCCTGTTCTCAACCATATTTAGTTAATACTGACTGAAAAGTTTTCAGTGAAAAGCCTACTGTATTATCTAATCTCTACCAATGCAGCTTTTCTATGTCTTTTAAATTAACCCAGAAGCCAGGATTTGGATTTATGTACAAAGTGCATCGAAATGATTTGGAAAAATGGGAGTCACTTTTGTTAAGTTAAAAAGTAAGAAGGAAGGAATTGCTTAGGAAGAATGGCATACAGACTTTTCAACTTCTTTTATTATGTGACTGTATAGATATTTTTACTAACTCTAATTCTTCCCTCAATAGAAAAATCCAAAAGTAACACAGATATAGCAAATGCATGTTGAGAGTGGGGACTGAGAATGGCTTAGGAAAAATGGCTTTGTCTCTTTGATTTTTCCAATGAGCCAAGTTTCTATTACCAATTTCACGGAAGTGAAAAGCAATAGGAATTTACATAGCACTAATGTTGTATTGACCATAACTTAATTTTTCCCTATTCAAAAACCAATATATTGTGGGGGGCATGTCACATAATTGGGTTCAACAATCATTAACAACAGTTATATGGGTTTACAGATGGCATAAGAAATTTAACAAAATCTTAATTGAAATTTATCTTAAGTCTGTTGGTTTTTATTTTTATTTTCATCTTTATCTATTATCCCATTAGAAATACTTTTCTCTATGAAGACAAAAAAAGATAATCTGAATTTTCCTATTGTTTAGATTTCAGATAGACATTTCTGAAACAGTCTCAGCATTTTAAAAGATAACAGACATATTTGATTAGAAGAATCCTGTGAATAATTGTTCACAGTAATTTAACGGTTCTGTGACAAGTAAAGTCAGCTCAATGTTTTATAATAATAGAAGCCAAAAACAGATAATCATATAACCATTTTATTTTCATGGAAACATATTTTCATAGTTGGGAGCTGAATAAATGCATCTGCTGTTATAATAATTCATTTGAAGCAGAATGACGTTAAACTACAAAGACATGACTCAGGAAAGCTTCCTAGGTCCCATCCCAGCTTAGCAGCTCCTCAGAAACATCCAATTACTAGAAAACACCTAGAACTAGGGCAGTTTTCTATTTCAAACATTCTCTGGAGCAGTGCTTCCTCCCAGTGGCTTTGGGTCTGGGTTAAAAAAGGACTTTTTCATACGCAAAGAAAACAAAAACATTATCATAAGAACAAAGCCATGCTCAGGCGCCTGTGTTCAATGGTTAGGGCTCCAGCCACATACACCAGGGATGGCAGGTTCGAACCCAGCCCAGACCTGCTAAACAACAATGACAACCGCAACAAAAAAATTAACTGAGGGCAGCGCCTGTGGCTCAAAGGAGTAGGGCGCTGGCCCCATATTCGGGAGGTGGCTGGTTCAAACCCAGCCCCAGCCAAAAACTGCAAAAAAAACAAAAAATAAAAAAATAAATAGCTGAGCGTTGTGGCGGGCACCTATAGTCCCAGCTACTTGGGAGGCTGATGCAAGAGAACTGCTTAAGCCCAAGAGTTTGAGGTTGCTGTGAGCTATGACGCCACAGTACTCTACCCAGGGCAATATAGTGAGACTCTGTCTCAAAAAAAAGAACAAAGCCTTAATTAAGGTAGTGACAACAGAGTAACAGGTAACACGGTACTAATCTGGACTAAAGGAAGATCACAAATCAATAGCCAGAGAAGACAATGAAGTTGTCCGAGTTAGACGACAGAGTTTCAGAGAGCTAGATGTGTAGTTTACATGGGATTTTTACTCTAATACTCCAAGTTCCTGGAAAGAACTTGCTATCTATCTGCCTGGCGTTCTCTGGTCCCTGTGGTCGCACGGTCCGCTCTCGCTCTCTGCTGTCTGACTGGCAAAGCAGTGTCAGCTCCTCCGGTAGACCTCTTCTGGCCACCCTCAAAGAATTGCCATGGCTCTCCATCCGTGCACCAACCTGCTTTAGGTTCTGGTCCCAGGTTATCCCCCTCTCAGATTAGACTGTATATTTGTTTATGTATTTATTGTATTCCCTCTCCCCAACAAAATAAAAGAACTTATAACTTCCACAGAGACAGGAATTCTGCCTGGTTTGTTATTCTATTCCTATTGTCTGAAATAGTGCCTGATGCATAGCACTTGTCTAATAAATGTTCGTTAAATTAATGCATCAATGAAAGAAAGGATTGAATAAATTAAGAATGGAAATGACTTTTTAAAACTAAGGTTTATACAAAAAAAGGGTCTCATTATGTTAAAAGTACTCCACTCTTTATCAAGTTGAGTTTTTGTTTGCTGTCCTTAATACTCCCTAATTTTTCCCAAAAAGCAGATATAATTTCATGTTACTTAAAAGCATATTTATTAACAGGAAAAGAAAAATTAATAAAATAGATACTAATGACATAAGGGAGGAAAACAATGGAACCTGCCTTTATCAAGGACGTGTCACACTTTGTATATTTTGCGAGGCCACGGGTCACATACACACTTTACCTCCACTGATTGTCACGTCAGGGTGGGGCTAGGGGACCCACCCACGGACATAACCGGAAAGTGGCTAAATCTCAAATATAGGTCAAATGACCCCAATTTGAATCTTTTTCCCCACACCATGTTGCTTCACTACAGGCTTTACAAGGTTCTAAAACTCTTATACTAGAACTCAGCCCACCAAAAATAATTATAGAAAGGACTTCAATTAAAACTGCGTACTGAAAATATGGAATTATTATTAATCATGTAATGAACTTGCTCACGTTTTTCTCAAGTGGTTTTACCCAACTAGCTTTTATCACATGTGATGGGCCACACACTCCTAGGGGCATTTTGCTTATATTATGCAATTTAATTTTATTGGCAGCCCTTGTTCAGAAAGTGTTCATCAAGTAACTAATGTTCACCTACCTCCATACCAGGGACATCCAGCTAAGAGAAGTAGAATTTACCATATAGTTAGGGAAAACAGAAAATCAAGTTAAAAAAAATTAAGAACAAGTAGTAGGCAGATGAGATGATTAACAATACAATATGGGCAGTACACAAAATTTTTGTTTTAATTAGAGAAATTACAGCAAGAAGAATGAAGGACTGCTGCACTAAAGGTAAACAATTTTGAACCAGGCTTTGACTGAAGGGAAGGATTCAGATTAGAGAAGTACAATCTTTGATGTCACCAACCTATGTTCAATCTTAATCCTAATAAAATACGTTCTGGTTTCTCGTAAGAATAAAATTATGTATTATGTACAAAAAAAAGCCAAGAAGAATAAAAATAAGGATGTAACTGTGAGGTATTCCTATAAAAATGAGAAACGGAGGGCATGTGCATACTTTCACTACACCTCTGAGAAACAACTCTTTTCCATTTAATTATGTTCCATTATGTGGTCACTACCTCACTAATGAATATGTGGCTTCATCATCTAATGGTAGCTCACACAGCGTAACTGACATGCAATCTTGCCTCTAAAAGGACATCCTTTTAGAAGAGTGACTTATAAAGCAGATACCTGATTTTCTTCATTCTAAGTAAACACTTGTTGAATGCAGGGTATAGACAGACTGTTTACAGATCCCAAGTTTCTAAAGCCTTAGAAATATAACAAAATAAAAACTGACCAAAGGGCGGCGCCTGTGGCTCAGTCGGTAGGGCGCCGGCCCCATATACCGAGGGTGGCAGGTTCAAACCCGGCCCCGGCCAAACTGCAACCAAAAAAACAGCCGGGCGTTGTGGTGGGCGCCTGTAGTCCCAGCTACTCGGGAGGCTGAGGCAAGAGAATCGCTTAAGCCCAGGAGTTGGAGGTTGCTGTGAGCCGTGTGACGCCACGGCACTCTACCGAGGGCCATAAAAAGTGAGACTCTGTCTCTACAAAAAAAAGAAAAAAAAAAAAAAAAAAAAAAAACTGACCAAAAACATGTAATCAAAATGTCGTAATATTATTATCCATCTTTTTTTGAAAATCAAGTATACTACTTAAAAGAAAACTATTTCCCATCCCACACAATAAAAAAAGTTACTCAAAGGATGAATTGAAAAGCAATTCATACAGAATAGTGGCTGTGTCCTGCATCTTATTTTGGATTTCACCACTGTCATATATTGACAAAGTCATTTCAATATTCCAAACCTCAAGATTCTAATTTGCATGTTTCTTCTATCTGAGTGTCCCCAAAAACTTAATTTGTAAAACTGCTCTTTAATTCTTAATAGCTGGGGAAAATGTGATAAATGAATTTACATACTTTTTTACTTAGATGTCATTTACTTATAGTAAGACATGCATCTTGCATGAAAGGTTTGAGCATTACTCACAAAGGCATATCCTGTACAAACCACATGCACACTAGAGAAAGGACAGTCCCATTACCCAAGAAGGTGTCCTTTGTGCCCTTTCAGTCAGTTCCCCTGACATTCCTCCCCACCTGCACCACCAAAAGCAACACTTTCTAATTCTTCACACCATAGACACATACACATTGGCTAATAAAGAGTTTCATGGGGGGGGCGGAGCAAGATGGCAGCTGAGTAACAGCTTCCTTGCATCTGGGCACCGTGAGTCTGGGGAGATAGGACTCCAGGCATCTCTGGCTGGTGGGATCTGCCTATCATCACCCCTGAGAGGATACAGGGAGTCAGCGAGAGACTTCTAGACCCCAAGAGGAGGACTAAAACATTGGAAAACCGGTAAGTGGTCGCATGTGTTCAATCCATCTAAACCCACCCGCAATTATAAGTTCAGTAGCAGCAAGACTGCAAACCAGAAAGGCCTTACCTGTGAACTATTTTGGTGTCTTTGGACTTGGCACTCAGCTGAACTGCCTTGGGGAGAGCCTGAGCGGGAGTGCGGAGAACTTTGGCCTTTGTCTAGGGCCCCAGTCTGAGCCGCTGAGCCAGACAGAGCTAATGGTGTTTGGCTCTGGGTCCCAGGCAGCCATTGTGAGCGATCTGCCCCGGCAAGCTCCGCCCTCAGGGTCGCAGAGCTAGAATTGGGTGGGAGCTGGTAACCCAGCGACCAAGTAGCCTAAGGGCGGGGTCTGAGCCGCCTTGCAGCCCTAACCCTCGGGGGCAGAGGGAGACCAGTTTTCGCACACAGGGTAAGTGGATAGCCACTTCAGCAGTGATTCCAGCGACAAGCACTTCCCTGGGAAAGCTTCTGCTCAGCAAGTGAACAAGTTCAAAGAGCCTTTTAAGTGGGCTGAAGAGAGATTTAGGGTGTCTACCTGCTGGGGTTTGAGAAACTAGCAGCCTCCAGTCGTATCAGAACTGTAATTAACATCTCATACCCCAGAAGACCACGTGTTGCCCAGACAATATTCAATAATATATACATACTGCTTTGTTTTTGGTTATGTTTTTTTTTTCTTTTTTTTTTTTTTGGTTTGGTTGGGTTTTTTTGTTTATCTTGATGTTGTAGATTGTTGTTTTGTTTTTTAACTTCAACCTTTTCCATACAGATCCTTTTTCTTTCTCAATTTTTCTAGTTTAATTATAATTTCCCATTGCTAACTATTTCAATAATTAGAACTTCATTTTTGTTAGGGTTTCTACCGCTATTATTTGGTTTTCTACCGAATTTTATCCCGTAAAGTTTTCTGTTTCCTTGTTTTGGTTTGATTTATAGCATTTTTGTCTTTCCTCTCTACTTGGTGGAGGTGGGGTACTGTGTCTGATCAGGTTAGCAAAGAGCTGCTGATCTCAAGGGAACCACCCAACTGAGAACCCCCAGAAGGTGTTTTTTTTTTTTTTTTTAAGGTTGTATCAAAGTACCCTACTGTACACCTATATTGCTCCATCTCCCTCTTTCTGTGCCTCTCTTCTTTTTGTCAATATTCCTTTTACCCACCCCCTCTACTTTCTCTATTTTTCTTTCTTTTCTTATCACTCGGTCCTCCTTTCTTTCATCCCTTTTTTGCTCTTCAACCTTCTCATCCTTCTCGTCCTGTAACCCTTAGTCCACAGGCACGAGAACTTAAAGAGCAAGAGGAAGTGAAAGGAAAATTAGGGCAAGGAAACAGATAAAAGAAATCACTCATGAGGAAGAATCAGCAGAAAACTCCAGGCAACATGAAGAACCAGTCAAGAACAACCCCGCCAAGGGACCATGAGGTAGCTACTGCAGAGGATTTCACCTATAAAGAAATGTTAGGAATGACAGAAAGGGAATTTAGAATACACATGTTGAAAACAATGAAAGAAATGATGGAAACAATGAAGGAAACTGCTAATAAAATGGAAAATAACCAAAAGGAAATTCAAAAACAGAATCAAATAAGAGATGAACAATATGAAGAATATAAAAAGGATATAGCAGAGCTGAAGGAACTGAAACGGTCAATTAGGGAACTTAAAGATGCAATGGAAAGTATCAGCAACAGGTTAGACTATGCAGAAGAAAGAATTTCAGAGGTAGAAGACAAAGTTTTTGAGATAACTCAGATAGTAAAAGAGGCAGAAAAGAAGAGAGAGAAAGCAGAACGTTCACTGTCAGAATTATGGGACTTTATGAAGCGTTCCAACATACGAGTTATAGGAATTCCAGAAGGGGAAGAAGAATGCCCCAGAGGAATGGAAGCCATACTAGAGAATATTATAAAAGAAAATTTCCCAAATATCACCAAAGATTCTGACACAATGCTTTCAGAGGGCTATCGGACCCCAGGTCGCCTCAACTCTAACCGAGCTTCTCCAAGACACATTGTGATGAACCTGTCCAAAGTCAAGACAAAAGAAAAGATTCTGCAAGCTGCCAGGAGTAAGCGCCAGCTGACCTACAGGGGCAAATCCATCAGAGTGACCGCAGACTTCTCTAATGAAACTTTCCAAGCAAGAAGACAATGGTCATCTACCTTTAATCTACTTAAACAGAACAATTTCCAGCCCAGTCTGAGCAATATGGTATCTGATAATACCATAATAACAGGGGACCTTAACACTCCTCTTACAGAGCTGGACAGATCCTCTAAACAGAAATTAAACAAGGATATAAGAGACTTAAATGAGACCCTAGAACAACTGTGCTTGATAGACGCATATAGAACACTCCATCCCAAAGATAAAGAATATACATTCTTCTCATCACCCCATGGAACATTCTCCAAAATTGGTCATATCCTGGGACACAAAACAAATATCAACAGAATCAAAAGAATTGAAATTTTACCTTGTATCTTCTCAGACCACAAGGCACTAAAGGTGGAACTCAACTCTAAAAAAATGCTCGACCCCACCCCCAAAGGCATGGAAATTAAACAATCTTCTGTTGAATAACAGATGGGTGCAGGAAGAAATAAAACAGGAAATCTTTAACTTCCTTGAGCATAACAACAATGAAGACACAAGCTACCAAAACCTGTGGGATACTGCAAAAGCAGTTTTGAGAGGAAAATTCATTGCTTTAGATGCCTACATCTGAAAAACAGAAAGAGAGCACATCAACAATCTCATAAGACATCTTATGGAATTGGAAAAAGAAGAACAATCTAAGCCTAAACTCAGTAGAAGAAAAGAAATATCCAAAATCAAATCAGAGATCAATGAAATTGAAAACAAAAGAATCATTCAGAAAATTAATGAAACAAGGAGTTGGTTTTTTGAAAAAATAAATAAAATAGATAAACAATTGGCCAGAAAACGAGGAATAGAAAAGTAAAATCTCTAGTAAACTCAATCAGAAATGATAAAGGGGAAATAACAACTGATCCCACAGAGCTACAAGAGATCATCTCTGAATACTACCAGAAACTCTATGCCCAGAAATTTGACAATGTGAAGGAAATGGATCAATATTTGGAATCACACCCTCTCCCTAGACTCAGCCAGGAAGAAGTAGAGCTCCTGAACAGACCAATTTCAAGCACTAAGATCAAAGAAACAATAAAAAAGCTTCCAACCAAAAAATGCCCTTGTCCAAATGGCTTCACTCCAGAATTCTATCAAACCTTTAAGGAAGAGCTTATTCCTGTACTGCAGAAATTATTCCAAAAAATTGAGGAAGAAGGAATCTTCCCCAACACATTCTATGAAGCAAACATCACCCTGATACCAAAACCAGGAAAAGACCCAAACAAAAAGGAGAATTTCAGACCAATATCACTCATGAACATAGATGCAAAAATTCTCAACAAAATCCTGGCCAATAGATTACAGCTTATCATCAAAAAAGTCATTCATCATGATCAAGTAGGCTTCATCCCAGGGATGCAAGGCTGGTTTAACATACGCAAGTCCATAAACGTTATCCACCATATTAACAGAGGCAAAAATAAAGATCACATGATCCTCTCAATAGATGCAGAAAAAGCATTTGATAAAATCCAGCATCCTTTTCTAATTAGAACACTGAAGAGTATAGGCATAGGTGGCATATTTCTTAAACTGATTGAAGCTATCTATGACAAACCCACAGCCAATATTTTACTGAATGGAGTAAAACTGAAAGCTTTTCCTCCTAGAACTGGAACCAGACAAGGTTGTCCTCTATCACCTTCACTATTCAACGTAGTGCTGGAAGTTCTAGCCAATACAATTAGGCAAGACAAGGAAATAAAGGGAATCCAAATGGGAGCAGAGGAGGTCAAACTCTCCTTCTTTGCTGACATGATCTTATACTTAGAGAACCCCAAAGACTCAACCACAAGACTCCTAGAAGTCATCAAAAAATACAGTAATGTTTCAGGATATAAAATCAATGTCCACAAGTCAGTAGCCTTTGTGTACACCAATAACAGTCAAGATGAGAAGCTAATTAAGGACACAACTCCCTTCACCATAGTTTCAAAGAAAATGAAATACCTAGGAATATACCTAACGAAGGAGGTGAAGGACCTCTATAAAGAAAACTATGAAATCCTCAGAAAGGAAATAGCAGATGTTATTAACAAATGGAAGAACATACCATGCTCATGGACGGGAAGAATCAACATTGTTAAAATGTCTATACTTCCGAAAGCAATCTACCTATTCAATGCCATTCCTATCAAAATACCAACATCGTACTTTCAAGATTTGGGAAAAAATGATTCTGCGTTTTGTATGGAACCGGAAAAAACCCCGTATAGCTAAGGCAGTTCTCTGTAACAAAAATAAAGCTGGGGGCATCAGCATACCAGATTTTAGTCTGTACTACAAAGCCATAGTGCTCAAGACAGCATGGTACTGGCACAAAAACAGAGACACAGACACTTGGAATCGAATTGAAAACCAAGAAATGAAACTAACATTTTACAACCACCTAATCTTTGATAAACCAAACAAGAACACACCTTGGGGGAAAGACTCCCTATTCAATAAATGGTGTTGGGAGAACTGGATGTCTACATGTAAAAGACTGAAACTGGACCCACACCTTTCCCCACTCACAAAAATTGATTCAAGATGGATAAAGGACTTAAATTTAAGGCATGAAACAATAAAAATCCTCCAAGAAAGCATAGGAAAAACACTGGAAGATATTGGCCTGGGGAAAGACTTCATGAAGAAGACTGCCATGGCAATTGCAACAACAACAAAAATAAACAAATGGGACTTCATTAAACTGAAAAGCTTCTGTACAGCTAAGGAGACAATAACCAAAGCAAAGAAACAACCTACACAATGGGAAAGGATATTTGCATATTTTCAATCAGACAAAAGCTTGATAACTAGGATCTATAGAGAACTCAAATTAATCCACATGAAAAAAACCAACAATCCCTTATATCAATGGGCAAGAGACATGAATAGAACTTTCTCTAAAGACGACAGACGAATGGCTAACAAACACATGGAAAAATGTTCATCATCTCTATATATTAGAGAAATGCAAATCAAAACAACCCTGAGATATCATCTAACCCCAGTGAGAATGGCCCACATCACAAAATCTCTAAACTGCAGATGCTGGCGTGGATGTAGAGAGAAGGGAACACTTTTACACTGCTGGTGGGACTGCAAACTAGTACAACCTTTCTGGAAGGAAGTATGGAGAAACCTCAAAGCACTCAAGCTAGACCTCCCATTTGATCCTGCAATCCCATTACTGGGCATCTACCCAGAAGGAAAAAAATTCTTTTATCATAAGGACACTTGTACTAGACTGTTTATTGCAGCTCTATTTACAATTGCCAAAATGTGGAAACAGCCTAAATGCCCACCAACACAGGAATGGATTAACAAGCTGTGGTATATGTATACCATGGAATACTATTCAGCCATTAAAAAAAATGGAGACTTTACATCCTTCGTATTAACCTAGATGGACGTGGAAGACATTATTCTTAGTAAAGCATCACAAGAATGGAGAAGCATGAATCCTATGTACTCAATTTTGATATGAGGACAATTAATGACAATTATGGTTATGGGGGGGGAAACAGAAAGAGGGAAGGAGGGAGGGGGGTGGGGCCTTGGTGTGTGTCACACTTTATGGGAGCAAGACATGATTGCAAGAGGGAATTTACCTAACAATTGCAATCAGTGTAACCTGGCTTATTGTACCCTCAATGAATCCCCAACAATAAAAAAAAAAAAAAAAAAAAAAAGAGTTTCATGGATATGATTTCAGCCAAATGATTATAGCCAAGGAGTACTAGTTAATTCATGACTATTTAACTCCAGAAGGGCCTCTAATTCTTTGCTTTGTTCCTCCCTTCACCAGATCAATACTTCTGTCAGTGATGTGGATAAAGTCAGAGACAGCATGTTTCTTAAATGCAAAGGCAACACGCACTATGGCAGGATAACTAGTACAGTGAATGACTCCATCACATTCCAAATTCAAATCAATAGGCTGAAAACTGATGGGTTAAATTCAACAAGGTAAAACTGAAATATAAAAAGCACTGCACTTAGGTCCAAATAAAACCAACACAAGTATGTGACTGGGTGAAATGTGATGTAAAAGAAAACAAATGAGAATTTAAGTTCAAGTTCAGTAGGAATCAATACTGTGTTGTCATTACCAAAACACTCGATTTCACCTAGACTGTATTACACAAGTGTTCACAATGAAGGAAAAAATTATCCTTGCCTCTGTGCTGATCGAACCAGTGATAAATTCGATTAGAATTCTAAGAGGAACTGTCAACGGAAGTACAAATGGCCATGCCGAGAGCAAGAGAAACCCAGGGGACAAGCTAGTCATCTTCAGACAGAAAGAACAGACATGGGGAAGCGATGTTGGAGTTCTGTATGGTCCAGGGAACAGAAGTAGTGTGCTTGTTGGAAGTTAAAGGGAGATAAATTTAGAATAGCATAACAATAGAGACCTAATAACGAGAGTTGTGAAAAACAAGAAAGACCTGCCTTTGCTAGTAGGAAAATCTTGGCCACTACAGGTGTTTAAGGAGATGCTAGATGACCACTTGCCTTGGGTGCTGCCTGAAAAGCCGAAGTTCACATATTGTGTCAACAATTTCTATAGTTCACTTCATAGATTTATTGCTGCCTGAACCTGCGTCTGGGTTCCAATAATAATAATACATTTTATTGGAGGTCCCTGGTTGGACAGAAATTGAGAGAACTGGGGAACCTTCTGCAGTGTGTTAATACCCTAAGGCACTGATTTTCAACCAGAGTGCCATGAGAGGATCTTAGGTGTGTTCTGAAAAATTTTAAAGATCATTAATTAAATTATTTTTAAAAGGCATTCAAAGCAAAGTATATTTTTTTTAACTTTTTTTTGATCAACATAATTTAAGTGAGCCGTGGAAGTTTAACTATAGTTTCAAGTGTACCATGAGATAGAAAAGGCTAAAAAAACACCACCTTGAGGCATCACATTTTAAGGCCCAGGTAATGTTTATAATTAGAGTAAATAATTGTAGTAGACAGAATGTTAGGACAATATGGCTTTCATTCATCATTCTTATTATTTCTGAGGTCATCCCTAGAGACTAAGCCTGCCCCCCTTCTCAGGTGTTAGGGAAAATGCCTAGACCCACCATATCAATCCTGAGTAAATAAAACTATGAAACAAAATACCAAGAATTTTTTTAACATGAACCTGAATTTATCACATTATCTCTCATTCATATTAAGTTTGGAAAGCCAAACTAAAAGTTCATAATGATACAATCATGTATTTAGAATGTTATAGTCTAAATAAATATTTTTGTCATTCTAAGATATACATATGTGTAGAAAGCATATAATTTATACACGTTCATTAAATGCATTTCACTAAATAATTACTCTTGAAAACCAAGTAGTTATATAGTGGTACATTAGGCATGGTGCAAGTCACCCATGCAATGAGAAATACAATCTATTTCCATAGTTTTACTCTCCCACTTCTATATTTTCAGTCAATAAACCTGAATCTTCATTACTGAATAATCTAAATGGTATTCTGAGAGTTATGAAGCCTTTTTTTTTTTTGGCCGGGGCTGGGCTTGAACCCACCACCTCCAGCATATTGGGCTAGCGCCCTGCTCCTTTGAGCCACAGGCGCCGCCCTCATGAAACCTTTCATAAGTCTACTAGAAAAGATAGACATAAAAAATAATCACAAAATTAACAAAAGAAAGATACAAGCATATATGTGGAATATTAAGGTGCCTAAATATTTTTGCTCTTCAATCCACACATGCTTTGTAAGGCATGTTACTTACAAACATTCCTCCTAACGAGAAATAAAATATGAAAGTGTATATGAGACACAGAAGGAGCTCACGGAACGGTGTCTAAGGAGATAAAATGGCTTAATATTACTGGGGAAACAGCAAGAAATGGAGCTAGTGATGTCTAACTCTGATTATGAAGAGCCCTGGGCACCAATTCACAGAGCTGCGTTATTATTCTCTAGAGACGATGAGAGCTGAAGCAAGAGGTAGAGTGTGTGATTTAGAAGGCTCCTAATGTTAGAATGTGGGGACAGAGCCAGAGCAGTCAGGCAGGACAATCAGAAATCCCCTGCAGGACAGGAAGGCGAACATCCAGCTTCCAGAGACATTTAGGTGGCAAAACTTTAGGGACTGAAACTTTTCTGAGACAAGGCAAACAACATTCATACAGGAGTGATTCTTGGTTTTAAACAAAATTTTGTATCAGACTTCAAAATTGCTGAGATTAAATACACTAGTAGATATGTAATGCACCATACTGAACTTTCTTAGGAATCTTGGGAAAAGTAGAAAACAGAAACCCTGGACAAGAAGAAACCATCTACATACAAAGAAAGCAGTAGAGAGGGTGACGTCAGCGGGACGGCTGGCTAGAGACACCTGGCATTCATTCCCCCCACTCCCAAAAGAGAGGACCAAAGCAATAATGAACAGGTAAGATGTGAATGGGGTGCCACAGCGGGATGGAGAGGCACCTGTGGTGAATGGACACACCAGAGGGCAGTGGGGAGGCACCTGCCTCTGCAGCCCTCTCCCCTCATCAAATCGTACCTGCCTAGAGTCAGAAGGGAATTCCCTATGGGAAAAGGTAAGCATAAGATCTCCACCAGAAAACACCTACAGTCCTTACCACAGGAGAACACCACAGTCCTTGCAAGCCCCCAGCCCACTGTGGAGAGCTGCTGGGAATTCACACAGCAGCATTGCTCTGGATTGGGAGCACAAAGTGTGGACTCCCACCCACCCTCTGCTAGCCACGCTGCTGTTGCAGGCACTGCCACCTGAAACCAGAGACACCACCGGAGTGCACCCTGCTCTGGAAGCCAGCAGCCTCGCTAGCACTGGCACTCTATCTTCAGTACACGCAGACCCATGCTGGTAGGTAAAGAAAATGAGTTACACACAATGGAATACTATTCAGTCAAAATAAATGAATAAAATCCTGTCATTCGTGGCAACCTGAATAGAAGTAGAGAACACAATACAAAGTGAAATAAGCCCTGCATAGAAAGTTATACACTGGCTCGGCGCCCATAGCACAGTGGTTACAGTGCCAGCTACATACACTGAGTGTGAGGGGTTCAAACCGGCCCAGGCCAGCTAAACAACTGCAACAACAACAACAAAAATAGCCAGGCATTGTGGTGGGCACCTGTAGTCCCAGCTACCTGGGAGGCTGAGGCAAGAGAATCGCTTAAGCTCAGGAGTTTGAGGTTGCTGTGAGCTGTGATGCCACAGCACCCTACCGAAGGCGAAATAGTGAGACTCTGTCTCAAAAAAACAAAAAAAAAAAGAAAGTTATACACCCCCATGTTCTCACTCACACGTGGAAGATAAAAATAGTTGGTTGCATAGAAGTAAAAAGTAGAGCAGAAGATATGAGAGGCTGGGAAGGACAGGAGGAAGAAAGGGATAGGAAAGGTTTGTTAAAGGACACAAAATGACAGCTAGATAGGAGGAATGTACTCTAGTGTTCTGTAGGTAGGATGAGTATAATTAACAAATAATATATTATACAGTTACAAATAGCCAGAAAGAGGATATTGAATGTTCCCGACACAAGGAAATGGTAAATGTTTGAGATGATGAACATGCTAATTACCCTGATCGAAGCACTATATATTATATGTATCAAAATATCACATGTGCCCCATGAACATGTCCAATTACTATTTGTCAACAAAAAAATTAGAAACAAAATACAATTTTCAAAGAAAGCAGTATGAGAATGTGCATAGTAGAAAGAACATCAACTTTAAAACTATAGTTTTTTTTTTTTTTTATTAAGAAAGGGAGAAAAAAATAAAAGAAACCAGAATTCAAACATCCCAGTAAGATACAAACTGAATGACCTTAGGCAAAGTAGATAACCTGGCCAAAAACCACATTTTGTGGACAGAATCATGACCATCATACCTAACTTGATAGATTGTAATAAAGACTAAAGATGAAAATACGCAAAGGACCTGGAGATGGGCTAGGTGTTCAATATAAATGATAGACACTCTTAGGACCCTCGCCTTATCTGTGGCCTGCGTGGCACATGTGGCATAGTTATTCTCCCTCTATTTTTACAGGTGTATTTGATTTTTAAAAGAAGAGTGATCTAGTGTTGATCATGTGTTTGAGACCCTCTTGACCAGAAAGGAGATGAAGCAGGGGCAGGGGTAATCCTTTCAGGCACCACTGATAACTAAGAGAAAGCCCAATAGCTACACACACATGCACACACACATTGTCTAAAACTAAAAAAAGCTTAAAAGGAAACCAAGAAGTGTGGAAGACATTATATATTAAACCAGAGAGGATTTTAGAGATGTAGTCAGCATAGCACAGAACTGAGGAGAGAGCTAGATAGAAGATCAGCATGTCAGGGAAAACTTTCTCACAGCTAACAACAGGATTCCACAAAAGATTTGCTGCCCAGAGCTGGTTTCTGATGCCAGTGATTCTGGGGCATTTGGAAATAGGTAGCTTCCAAAATTTTTGGGGGGCCTAGAACTTTGTTATGCTTTTAAATGTTTTATGTCATTTTTCTTTTTCCCTCTTATCTCTATTTCCTATGAGATCTGCTATGGTTTCAGTGCATCCCATAGAGTTCTTCTGCTGGAAACTTGATTCCTAATGCAGAGGTGTTGGGAGGTAGGACCTTTAAAAGATATTTAGGGTATGTGAGCATCTCCCCCAGGAATGGCTCGACCTTGAGTGGGTTCCTCATAAAAAGATGAGTTTAGCCCCCTCTTGCTCTCTCTCTCACCTCACCTCTCCTTGCCCTTCCACCAAGAGACAACATAGCAAGAAAGGCCCTTACCAAATGCCAGCTCCTCCATCTTGGACTTCCTAGCCTCCTGAACTGTGATAAATAAATTTGTTCATTATAAATCACCCAGTCTCAGGTATTCTGTTATAGCAGCACAAAACAGACTTAAGAAAGCTCTGAACCTCCACCTACAATTTTTTCAATCCTGGTGTAACTGGCCCCATGAACAAATTCCAGTGACCCCTCTGTTTCTATAAGCCTGTCCCTTAACTACCTGATCTTTGACTTTTTTTAATTGTTTCCCCAAAATAGTGGATTTTCTGCAAGACAAAGGAGTGGAGCCTCTGAAGGCCCCTGGGCTGAATTCCTGACACCAAGACTCACCCTCTCCATGTCCTGCCATCAAAGCGCACAAATGCTTATTAGTTATACCATTATCCGCCCCAAGGCACACGGCCCCTCCTTTAAAAGCCTGTTATCTATCTCAGTTGGGGAAACAGATGAGGCAGCATCTTCTGCTCTCCTTAAAAGACACTTTTCATTTAAAAATTCCTTTCTCCCTTGGTAATCATCATTGTCTCAATAATTAGATCTTTGTGTGAAGAGTAACTGGACCTATACCAAAACCCTTTGCCATTTGAACAACAGTACTTTCTGGGAAGAAAGCTGTAGTGATATGATGTTCCTTCCCAGATGCCCTTTCGTAAATGAGGGCCCGTTATGCCAACTGTTGAAGTGTTACGAGGACTACACCCTTCAACTGTCAGCCCCTATGGGGATGGACAAGTGCTATGGTCTGAATGTCTGTGTCCCCACAAAATTCTTACGTTGACATCCTCACTCCCAAGATGGTGGTGTCAGAAGGTAGAACCTTTGGAAGCAGTTTTAGGTCACGGAGGAAGACACGAATGGCATTAAAGTCCTTATAAAGGAGGGGTGAGGGACCCTCTTGCCCCTTCAACCACATAAGGACCATCTGTGAGAATGGGGCCATCTGTGAACCCAGAAAGTGGGCCCTCACAGACATCAAATCTGCAGGCACCATCATGTTGGACTTCCCAGCCTTGAGAACTATGAGAAATAAATATCTGTTGTTTATAAGCTACTCGCTTTGTGGTAATTTCTTATTATAGCAGTGCAAATAGCCTAAGAAAATTGGTACGGAGAAAAGGGGTGCTGCTGTAAAAAAATACCTAAAATGTAGAAGTGGCTTTTGAACGGGCAACAGATAAGAGACTAGAATTAGAAATTAGTGCTAGAAGCCAACATTGCCACAGACCACTAAAGATAATTCTGGCGATGTCTCAGAGGAGAGAAGGAAAGGTGGACAGAAAGCCTCACTCATCTTAGAGAACCTAAAAGGTCACAAACAGACTATTCATAGAAATACGGATGGTAAAGGCCATTGTGATGAGGTCTCAGATGAAATGAGGAACATGTTTTTGGAAACAGCAGAAAAGGTGATCCTTCTTATAAAATGGCAAATAACTCAGCTGAACTGTGTCTATGGCCTACTGTTTTATGGAAGGTAGAACTTGACACCAATGAAATTGAATATCTGCTTGAGAAAATATATAAGCAAAGTGTTGAAGGAGCCCCTGGTTCTTCTTGACTACTTAATAGCAAACTGTGAAAAGAGAGAAACTACTTAAAGACAGGTTGTTAATTAAAAGGGAAGCAGAAATTAAAATTTTGGAAAATTCTCAACCTACTCACAGTGAAAAAATGAGAAAGCCTGGTAGGAAGAGAGCAAGGGTGTGACCAAGCAAATCTCTGTTAGAGTTTAGTAGAAATCAGCCCTCTCCAGGGAAGCCTGGTGCTATTCATCAAGACAGTGGGGAGATTAGTCAGCCACTCAACAGAACCCAGGATCTGCTGTCCAAGAAAATGAGAGAATGACCCCCAAGACACTGAGGAGATCATAGGGCTACCCCTCCCATCACAGGCCTAGAGTGCAGGGGCCTAGAGAACAGAAAGATTTCGGGGGGGGCGGGGGGCTGCCACACACATTGCATCACAGGTCCACAATGCGAGGGCCTAGGGGACAGAAAGATTTCAAAGGAGAGGCTGCCACCACACATGGCATCACAGGTGCAGGGCCGCCACCCCTCCCTACCACTGGGCTCGGCAGAGGGACTAGGCCTGCCTCAGAATGAACTATACCTTGAGTCTCATCCACATTTGATTCAGACAGTATTGACATGACGCTCTGGACTTCTTGACTTAGGTTTCAAAGTTGATGCTGGAATGAGCTGAGGCTTTGAGAACTATTGGGATGGAATGAATGCACTTTGCATTGTGAAAAGGATATGAATTTTGAAAGGCCAGGTATAGAGTGCTGTGTTCTGAAGATTTGTATTTTGAAATGTTCTTGCACAAAGTGATGGTTTTAGGAGGTGGAGCCTTGGGGAACTAATTAGGTCAAGAAGCAGAACCCCCATGAAAGGGATTAGTGCTTGTCTTATTCTGTTTTATGTTGCTCTAACAGAATACCCAAGACTGGGTGATGTACAAAGATGTTTCATTGGCTCATGATTTTCTGGAGGCTAAGAAGTCCAAGAAGCACGGCACCAACATCCGCTCAGCCTCCAGTGGGGGCCTGGTGCTGCACTGAGGCACAGCAGAGAAAAGGAAAGACGAGCAGGTGTGTGAAGAAAGAGGGGCCAAATATAAGGAGGAAACTTGTGTTACAACACCCAGCTCTTGTGGAGACTAGCCCAGTCCCAGGAAAGCAGCACCCACTCTTTCCAGAGAGATGGCATTAATTCATTCACAAGGGATCTGCCCCCATGACCCAAACACTTCCCACTAGCCCCTATCTCCCAACACTGCCACACAGGCATTTAAACTTCAGCATGAGTTTTGGCACCCAAATCACAGTAATATCCTGATAAGAGTCTTAAGCCAAGCACAGTGGCTTAAGTCCAGTGGCTATAGTCCCAGCTACTCAGGAAGCTGAAGTAGGAGGATTGCTGGAGCCCAAGAATTCAAGACCCTGGCCAACATAGTAATACCCCATCTCTAAAAATAAATAAACACATTCACTGCCATGTGAGTTGTATTTAGCTGTATGCTACTCTTGAGCCTGGGGCCTCAAGAAGCATATATAACTCACATATCTCTTCACCTATCTTAACCTTAACCATAGCCCCAAGCAAAACAATTTTTTTTTTCCTAGTGTGGCAGTCAATGTGTTAATAAGTCTTGAGAGAGACCCTCACTCTCCCTCTAAGTAAGGACACATCTAGAAGGCACTATTTATGAACGAGACCCTGAATCCACTGGTGCTGTGATCTTAGATATTCCAGCTTCCATAATGATGAGAAATAAATGTTGATAAGCCACCCAGCCTGTGATATTTTTATTACAACAGCCTAAACAGACAAGGAAAATTAGTTTGATGAAGAGAGATACCTCTAGCAAGGGCACACACCCATTCCAGAGCTGCCCAAGGGGACATAAAGGCCCATCCCTCACACTAATGGAGACAACTGTGAAGGGACATTACAACTTTAGACCTCCTAGAGGCCTCCACTAAGACTACATCACATCCCTATTAAGTCACATCCCGTTGCCCAACTTGTTTCTTTCCCTCCTATTCCATTAGCATTGATCCTAAGAGCCTTTCCTAATAAGCCCTCCAAGCTTCTGTCTCAAGAGTTTGCTTCCCAGGGAATCCAACTGGCAAGAAGTAACTCTAGAGCTACTGAGGGACTGTGGTTGTTATTTTAAAATCAGGGAAGATTCTCAAGACCTTAAGAGAAAAACATGTTCATGACATAATATACATATACACAGACGGACAAGAGAAAGCCTATCACTGTGAACAGGATTGTAACAGGTGCTCGCCTCTTGTTAGAGTCTAAAGCAGTGGTTCTCAACCTTCCCAATGCCGTGACCCTTTATTGAAAGGAAAATAATTTTGTGGTTGGGGGTCACCACAACATGAGGAACTATATTGAAGGGTTATGGCATTAGGAAGGTTGAGAACCACTGGAAAGCTTCCTTTGGTATAAGCTGATGATCTGGATGGAGCACGAAGATACAGGAAGAAGGGAACAGCATATGGGAGATATGGAGGTGTGAGGAAAAAGATAGCAGAGATCAAACAAAGAGACCTCATTCAAAGCAGAAAGATAAAGGTAGACAGATCAAATAGGTCATCTGAAGAACAGTCCTTAATTCTGAGAGAAGCAGAATGGTTCTGGGAAAAATTAAGTTGAGAAATCAATGAAAAAGATTTTCATGAGTGGTAATTGTGATATTTTCTTTTAGCAAGGAAATCTTGCTAATGCTTCTTAGCATGGTGAACTCCCCCACAAACTTAAATCCTTTGCAGAGATGAAAAATTAAAAAGAGATAAACACCAGGCACAATGTCTGAAATGAAGATAGGTTGTACCTTGGGCATTTGCTGTTTGGTTTTGATCCTTGAACTAAACCTTTTTCTATTCATTCTCATCCCCCATCTCCTATACACCTCCTCAAAGTCTTAGTTCACACCTAGGGAAGTCTTTTTCTCCCTTCCTCCCTTCCTTTATTTCTCTCTCTCTCTCTTTTTTTTTTTTGTAAGACACTGTGGTTATTTTCAGTGAACTAAGGCTTCTGATTTCAAGGCACCAACGTCTCTATAAAGAATAATCATAGCTACATTAATCAGAAGATATGCTTCATGGATATTTGTTAAAGACTGTTTTGCAACACACACCAAAAAGAATGTCATTCAATGAATGATGGAAAAATTACATAATAATCCTCGAAGAATCAGTTTTTGAACTAAAAAAGACTTTAAAGATCATGTTTAGACTAACCTCATAATTTTATTAAAGAAGAAACTATTTTCAGGCAGTTTTTTTTGTCTGAAAATATTTTCATCCTTTCCCACCCATGTAACAATATTAAAAATGTTTCTGCCCCACCTCCCATCTCAATTTCTCTTCTCCTTTTCAATAGTAACTATGCTGCCAGCAAAAGCTTAAAGGTAGATTATGTGAAGTCCCTACCAAGGGGTTGGTGAGAGGGAAAGTTGAAGAAGCAACTGGTTCTTTGCCACTAGACAGTTCACATCATTATACTTTCTTCCCCAAATCTCTCAGGGTTGGGGTGCTCCTAGACATATACACATCTACCCAAAATGCCTCTCACTACTCTGCCTCCTTGTCCCTTCCCTACACTGGGATGGGCCCAGAGGACCACAAATCACCCAGCACAGCTGTAATCCTTTTAGAGCCCAAGGATAATTTCAGACTGTTGTGGTTGCCTGTATCTTGCTCTTAAGACCAAAGATACTTCATTCCCAAACTGGAAACTTCAGAGGAAAAGAAACTGGGCGAGTAAATGGAATTCTCCATTGATGTTTTTAGTGATTTCTCATTTTCAACATTATAACATGTATGCCAACAAAAGAGATTATCTGGTTACTGACTGGAAACAGGCCCACATGTCACTATTTAACGGTGCAAACTACCAAGATTTTGGAGTCTTGAAAAAGCAAAATGATAGAAGACAAAAAGAAATACTTCAGCCCTAGGTTGGTATTCTGGTAGTTTTCTCTGACATACTGCCTTTTCAAATTACGGTAAGCTCAAGAACAGGGTGACAACTGTGAAAAGAAATGACGGCGGTGTTCTCAATTCTCTAACTATGCCCAAAGTTTACTCAGTGGCAAAGACCTTAGTGTTCCATGTTGAGGGTTAAACCTGAACCACAGGCCCATTCAAAGAGCAAACAGAGTTGCAGCTTGTTCGGTGGCTTGATCTCCCACAAAGTTCAATTCCCACCTGCCGTTAAACATCATGGAAGATCCTCAGAGTGAACAACAGCGGATGATACGACGCCACAGCCAGGAGAAGAAAGAGCTACAGGCCCATGTCCAGAGGATGAAAAACTCCGTTCCGAAGGGCCACAGGAAGAAAGAAGGCAGATGCTTCTTGACGTGGCCGGCCTCGAGGCTGAGATGCAGCAGAAACATCAGCAAAGCTGGAGAAGTTCCATGAGAGCCACCCGGACAGCGGCAACCTCGATGCGGTCACTGACGATCTGGCCAAGATGGGCCTCGAGAACCGACCTCGAGAACCAGCCTCCGCGACTCCCGAGGGCACAGAGGGGAGAAAGAAGGGCCGCCCTTGGGAGAGAGCCGAGGGACTCGCAGAGGCCGAGATGGAGCGCCTGGACGCTGGCACCAGGAGGACGAGGACATGATCACCGCCATCATGGGGGCCAGGAGTCTGGCCGACCGCCACTGCGTGTGCCGCGCCATCCAAGATCAGCGGGCGCTCGCCGTGACCATGGAAAGCCTGCGTTCTCACGCCACCGGCTCCGAGCGGAAGCGCGTCGACGACTTCCTGCCCTTCTTCGGAGCCCCCAGACGCCTACGGCCGAGGATTCCCTGAGGTGCCGCGATGACGTCGTGCGCAGCGCGCGGTGGGGAGGCCAGCTGGAGACGAGGGCCCCGTGTCCCACGTCCTGCAGACCCCCCTGGAGGTCATCGGGGAGGAGTCCACAGGGGGCCTGCGCCGCGCCCGCAGCCTCAGGGAGCGCTGCAGCTGGGGGAGCCGCGGCCCGGCGCCTTTCCTGGGCCCGACCTCGCCGCCGAGCAGCCGCACCGCCCTCGCCATCACTTCCGGAGCTGAAGCAGCTGCTGCTGCGTCTTGCCTCTGTAGGCTGGGGTTTTTCTTTTGTTTCTTTCTGCTTTTTCTTTCTTCAGTGCACTCAAAATTCACTGGCCTTTCTCCTCCTTTCTCCCTCCCTTCTATCCTGTCAGTCCTTTATTGTGTCTTTCACGGGGGGGGGGGGGGCTGAATTTCAAGTAAAAAAAATCTGCTTTGCTGGCAGGCCTAAGTTTGACAAAATCTAACCTCTTTTGCCCCTAAGGGTCATTACCTCCCTCCCCTACTGAGAATCGGTCATGTTGCACGTAACTTAGGGGTACAATTGGAAACTTTTGGTTTGCTGCATCATTAAATTAACTGGGGAAAAATACGTTCACTAGAATAGCTTACTTAGAAAAAGTTGGAGTTTATGTGATCAAAATACTTTGTCAATCCCTTTTGCTGAGTTTTTTGAAAAAATTTATCATTGTTTGCTTTTTACTTAAGTTAGGCTACTGAGATGTCTCAAGCTGTGAACAGTTCTGCTTGTACTTCGTTCTGGTTTTTACTAAAACTTGCGTGGTTCCAAATTAATTTTAGTTGTTTAGATGGTTGCTAAATTCTAAATAATAGTGTTTGTTAAATTTAGAAGGTAAATGTAGAATGTAAATGTCTTAACACAATAACTAAGAAAATGCCAGGAAGGCTATGTCAACCAGTGTGATGAAAATATGTCAAATGGTATATAAAACCAGTGTATGGTGCCCGATGATCGCATTAAGGTACACAGCTATGATTTAATAATAATAAAAATAAATAAATAAAATTTAAAATTTTTTTTTTTTTTTTGAGACAGAGTCTCACTATGTCACCCTCAGTAGAGTGCCCTGGCATCACAGCTCAGAGCAACCTCAAACTCTTGGGCTTAAGCAATTGTCTTGCCTCAGACTCCCAAGTAGCTGGGACTACAGGCACCCACTACAACGCCCGGCTATATTTTTGTTGTAGTTTCGTTGTTGTTTAGCAGGCGTGGGCTAGGTTTGAACCTGCCAGCCGCAGTATGTAGCCAGTGCCCTAACCACTGAGCTACGGGCACTGAGCCCATAATTTTAAAAATGAAATGTTTTCAAAGAATATTGAGAATATTCACTTTATCAGCTGGTATGTGCATTTGCTTTTAACTTCTATATATGACAAAGAAGAGCACCGTTTGACATAATACTTCTACTCAAAAGATCAATTATACTGAATGGTGCCTGTGCATTTTAAATCACTGAGAGCAAATGATAGGCATTAGGTAAAGCAAATTGACTCCACAGAATAGACTGCTGGAAGTGAATAATTTGTTTGGAAACAATATTTCTTTTCTTAAGTAAGTACCTAGCCACTGAAAGGTATTGGATGGATACTTCTGATAATATCAATCTTCAGTTTTGCTACATTGAAGGCCAGAGCAGTGCCAGCTCCCTGTGTCTCCATTTGAGAATGCCTCAATGATTTTCTGAATGGACCACCCCTATCGCACGAAAATGAAAAGCTGCTTGAGAGCCTGGAAATTTCTGCTGAGCGTGCCAAGTAAAAGCCACTGTGAGGGTGAGCATCCCAGCCTGGCAGCTAGACTCAGACCCTCTCAACTAGCTCTAGGATGCAGGACAACTCTTGGTGACAGTGTGGCAGGCTGCACTGTCACCAAGGACCTAGCACTGGAAACCTTCTCTAAGTGTCACTTTCCAAGCCAGCCTGCCCACCACCTCAAACACTAATTGCTGGCATCTAAACCTACAGGATTTCCCAGAAAAACAAATGCTCTGCATGCACACCCCATATAAGACAGGCACCACAGAGGCTGGCGCAACATGGAACTCCAGAACTGTACATCTTTTCCTTTTAGACAGTCCTCCTGGTCTGCAATCCTGCAGCTGACCTGCCAAACAATTGCCAAACATTTCTCTGCATGTCCAACCCCAAATGTGCTGGAGTAGCATTAGTGTGGGAAGTAAGTTAGGATAAAAAAGATCTGGTTCAATTGCATAAAATTTTCCAGACAGTGAAAACTGTATGACTTACTTGAAAAAACTGGTTTATCTAGTAGCAACAGTACTCATAAAATTACTACTTCTTTAAATTTGTGTTTTGCCAACTGACTTCCCATTGAAGATAAAGCTTCATTGAAAGAGGATGGTATTGGCGGCGCCTGTACTCAGTGGGTAGGGCGCCAGCCACATACACGGAGGCTGGCAGGTACAAACCCAGCCTGGGCCAGCTAAAAACAACGACAACTGCAACAAAAAAAATACCTGGGGGCTGGGCGGCGCCTGTGGCTCAAAGGAGTAGGGTGCTGGCCCCATATACCAGAGGTGGTGGGTTCAAACCCAGCCCCAGCCAAAAAAAAAAAATAGCTGGGAGCAGCACCTGTGCTCAGTGGATAGGGCACTGGCCCCATATACCGAGGGTGATGGGTTCAAACCCGGCCCTGGCCAAACTGCAACAAAAAAATAACCAGGTGTTGTGGCAGGCACCTGTAGTCCCAGCTACTCGGGAGGCTGAGGCAAAAGAATCTCCTAATCCCAGGAGTTAGAGGTTGCTATGAGCTGTGTGATGCCACAGCACTGTACTGAGGACGATAAAGTGAGACTGTGTGTCTACAAAAAAAAAAAAAGTTGTGCAGAAGCTTTTTATTTTTATCAAATCCCACTTGTTTAACATTTATTATTGCTGTGCTTGCCATTGGGATCTTAGTCATAAATTCCTTGGCCTAAAACATAAAAAAAAAAAAAAATAGCCGGGATTTGTGGCGGGCACCTGTAGTTCTAGCTACCTGGGAAGCTGAGGCAAGAAAATCGCTTAAACCCAAGACATTGAGGTTGTGGCGAGCTGTGATGCTACAGCACTTTACCCGGGGCAACAGTTTGAGACTCTGTCTCCAAAAAAAAAAAAAAAAAAAAGGATAGTATTTAGAAGTATCCATATAAAAAAAAAAAAGAGGAAAATATAATCTAAATTATTTGGCTTTAAAAGTGCCAAGATGAGGTATACTGGGTATTGTAATATGGCAACACCTCCATGATACCTAGTAGCCAGCCTTTAAAATAATAGTTCTTCCCCACCAACCCAGGGACTTTCCATAATCTGGGATTTCCTCTCTGGCATCAGCCCTGTCTCCCTCTACACCACAGGAATTTTTCCCAGGCTTGAAAATCCTGTCTCCACATTTGGAGATTCCAGAAATATGTTCCCTCTTGCTTCTTTTGTTAAGAATTTATAGAGTCTAACCACTTTGGTTAGGAATTTATAGTCTAATAGAATCCAGCTACACAACACATCTCCTAGTAGAGTTGTAAAATAATTCTTTAAGCCTGAATTGTCACCTTTCAAAACATAAATCCTTTCCTACCAAGTTAATTAAGTTCTTAACTTTTTTTGCTTTAAAAAACTTTCAAATTTATGGGAAGAGTTGCAAGAACTCCCACATATCTGCGCCGAGATTGACAAATTCTGCCGCATTTGTTTCTCTCTCTCTGTGTCTACACATCCATACATACGCAACATACACAGGTGCATGCGGGCACTCTTCCTGCCCTATTTGAGTCCTAGTTCCAGACATTGTAACCTCTTAACTCTAAATTCTTCGGCATGTATTAACTAAAAACAAGTGCATTCTTTTATTTAATCACAGTGCAATTATAAAAATGAGAAAATCTAACTCATATAACACTATAACCTACAATCCATATTCAAATTTTATCAATTGTGCCAATAATGCCTTCTATAGATAATATTTTTCCTGATTAAGGTTCCAATCCAGAATTTCCTATTGCTTTTAAGTTGGCACGTCTCCTTAATCTCCTTCAATCTGGAACAGTTTCTCAGCCTTCCTTTATCTTTAGTGGCACAGTATTTTTGCCCACATATCTCTATTCTCTCTTCTCCCCTCAGGAACCAAAGTGATCAGATCACATCAATCCCTTCTCAAATCCCTGCAAAGATTGCCCATCGAACTTGGCACAAAATTCTTCCCTTCCCTCACTCCATCACACTCCGTATCATCATCCTACTTTATTTTCCTCCATAGCATTCTCTGATGTTGAGTCCACATTTGTTTATTTAACATATGTTTCTCCCAATGGTAATGGGTAGAAACTTTGCCTGCTAATTTGTTGTACTCCCTGAGTTCTTGAAGATAAGAACTTTATCTCGTTCATTATTTATTCCCAGTCTCTAGAACAACCTCTGGCATACAATATTTTATTCAATAGATTCTTGTTGAACAAGTTAATAATTCTCAGACTGCTGAAAGAATGATTAAGATACCAGAGGTGAATGGAATTCACTAGAAAAGATGAGATTAAAAAAAAATGCCTGAGTCTTAAAACTTCAATCCCCAATCCCCAGGCTGGGGACCATTACCGATCCATGGCCTGACAGCAGGGACCAGAGCTAGCAAAGCTGCATCTGTATTAACAGTTGCCCTAATCACTCAGGTCAGTGCCTGAGCTGCACCTCCTGTCAGATAAGTGGTGGCATTAGACCCTCACAGGAGCACAAACCCCACTATAAACTGCACATCGGAGGGATCTAGGTTGGGCTCCTTATGAGAATCTAATGCCTGATGGGCAGAGGTAGAGTGGAGGACGTAACCAACGCACTTTGGGTGTCACTGTCTCCCATCACACTCTGAATGGGACCATCTAGTTGCCTGAAACAATCTCAGGGGTCCCAGTAAGTCCACATTATGGTGAGTTGTATAATTATTTCATTATATATTACAGTACAATAATAATATAAATAAAGTACACAACAAATGGAAAGCACCTGAATCTTCCGCAAACCATCTCCCTCACCCTGATTCATGGAAAATTATCTTCCATGAAACCAGTCCCTGGTGCTAAAGGACAGGGGAGACTGCAAACAAGCTATTAGCAATTAAAATTTTTTAAAAGCTTTTATTTGGATGAAACTCTGAAAGTAGACTGTAAACACAGAGACCAAAAGTCAGGATCAATTTCTAGCTTTTTAAGAATGGTTTGGTTTAGAGAAAACTGGAGATTATAAGAAGCACTGTTGATACATATAAGTGTTATGTGCCCTCCTGGAGAGGTTTTTTGTTTGTTTGTTTGTTTGTTTTTCAGATTAATGTGAGGGTACAAACAACTAGGTTACACTGTTTGCATTTGTTAGGTAGAATCCCTGTTGTAGTTGTGTCCTGCAACCAGGAGGTGTGCCATATACCCTTACAATGTTCCCATTAAGTAGAAGCACACCAATCACCCTCCTTCCTCCCCTCTACTACCCTCTCAGTCCCCCTCCCTCCAATTGACTTGAGTTTTTCTCTTGTGTGTAGGCATGTATTAAATCATATTAGTATTGAGTACATCAGATACTTGCTTCACCATTCTTGTGATGCTTTACTAAGAAGAATGTGTTTAACTCCATCCAGGTTAATACAAAAGATATAACGTATCCCATCTTTTTATGACTGAATAGTATTCCATGGTATACATATACTATAGCTTATTAATCCATTCCTGGGTAGGTGGGCATTTAGGTTGTTTCCACATCTTAACGATTGTAAACTGTGCTGCAATAAACAATCTAGTGCAAATGTCCTTATGATAAAATGATTTTTTTTTTCTTCTGGGTAGATGCCTACTAATGGGATTGTGGGATCAAATAAAGGTCTATTTTGAGTTCTTTGAGGATTCTCCATACTTCTTTCCAAAGAGGATGTATTAGTTTGCAGTCCCACGAACGTATAAAAGTGTTCCCTTCTCTCCACATCTGCGCCAGCATCTAGTGTTTTGGGACTTTGCAATGTGGGCTACTCTCACTGGGGTTAGGTGATTATCTCAGGGTGGTTTTGATTTGCATTTTTCTAATGATTAGGGACAGTAAGTATTTTTTTCATATGTTTGTTAACCATTTGTCATCTTCAGAGAATTTTCTATTCAAGTCTCTTGACCAGTGATAGATGGTGTTGTTTGCTCTTTTTTTTTTTTTTTTTTTTTGTGGTTTTTGGCCAGGGCTGGGTTTGAACCCACCACCTCTGGCATATGGGACCAGCGCCCTACTCCTTGAGCCACAGGCACCACCCGCTCTTTTTTTTTTAATTAATTTGAGTTCTCTATAGAGTCAAGTTATCAACCCTTTGTCAGATTTGTAACATGGAAATATTTTTTCCCATTCTGAAAGTTGTCTATTTGCTTTAATTGTTGTGTCCTTAGCTGTGCAGAAGCTTTTCAGCTTAAGTCCCACTTGTATGTTTTTATTGTTGTTGCAACTGCCACTGAAGTTTTCTTCATAAAATCTTTCCCCACCTCCGTAAGTATTAAAAGGAATCTCTCTGTAGTGACAGTTAGGCAACAAAATCTACACAGACCACCCCCATGTCTCCCTGCTCTTTGATTTACCACTAAAGTTCTTAGGCTTTGTTTTGTTCTCATTCATCCATTGTTTACAGTTTTATTTCTTATAAAATTTTAAACTTCCATAAAAGATGCAATCATAGTGAGGAACACTCATAGACCCTTTCCTTTTCTCCCCATTTGCTTTCACAATTCCTCCCTCAAAGCCTTACTACTCTCTCTGAATATATACTGTATATAATAGTTTTATTATGCTACATCTTAGAGAGTGCCATTCTGGACAATGTCACCTTGTGGATTCAGGTTGTTATTTATTTCCAGAATGGAATTTTCAACTGTAATTAAAAGTATCCATTGTGTTCCACTGCTTTGCTTTTCTTCTTCAGGGACTCCAGTTGTTCCTAGGATGGCTCCTCTTTGACTTTCTTCTATTTCAACCACTTTCTTTCTCACCCTTGTTACTTGTTTCCTTATATCACTGTTATTCTCTTCATTGTTCTCCTGCCTTCCGGCAATGTCCCTTTTTACATTTTCATTCAAATCTATTCTCCTTTTGACACCTATAATTTAGTATGTTATTTCAAAAATAATTAAGTCAACCATTTTACTCCATTTCTTTTCTGAGTTACATCAACTTTTGCTTCCTTTTTCCTGGGTTTTGGACCATTTCTGACCTTAGTTTTTAAAATTTATGATTCAAAGTGTTTTCCATAGCTCAATATTTGCCTGAAGACACTTAAATCGCATTTAGATGATCTATGTTACCATCTTTTTCTCCTTCATGGTGGCTTTTCAGAGAGGCATTGCCATGCACTGAAATGTTTTGAATTTCCATTCAGTTTTGGTCTGATGTTAGTTTCACCTAGTGAGATCAATGAAATCTGTGCATTTTGCCAACAGGCTTGACAATGGGTGGGTTCACACAATCTCTAGTTCATGAGCTCCCTCTCCTGTTAGAGACGTGGCATGCAGTTTCTTTTTTTTTTTTTTTTTTGTAGAGACAGTCTCACTCTATGGCCCTCGGTTGAGTGCCGTGGCCTCACACAGCTCACAGCAACCTCCAACTCCTGGGCTTAAGCGATTCTCTTGCCTCAGCCTCCCGAGCAGCTGGGACTACAGGCGCCCGCCAGAACGCCCGGCTATTTTTTGTTGCAGTTCAGCCAGGGCCGGGTTTGAACCCGCCACCCTCGGTATATGGGGCCGGCACCTTACCAACTGAGCCACAGGCGCCGCCCGGAATGCAATTTCTTTACAGTTTGTTTTTTGATGAGGGCAGTGAAGGAAAAGTTACATGTCCATCAATATGGTGGTGTTGTTTTTTTAATCTTGTGGTATTTTAGACTTCCCCAACTTGTTTCTTTTCTCTTCACCAACAAGACTCTACAGAGTGTCCATTCTTTATTCCATCTTTAGAAGCCCTGTTTTTCCACAGCTGTTACCTAGGTATTTCTGCAAGTCCCTTCCTCTGTAGTCAGTGCTCTTATTTACCTGGAGACATTTTCAGCATTTTTACACTTTAGATTTTTCTCTTTCTGAGGGTGGTTTTCACACAATCCCCTCTTATCTTTTCTGCAGATGCTCCAGAAACCACTACACGATGTCTGTTTTTCTACTCACAGTAACTAATGTTTGTGCATGACCTCTGGCTGCTAGTCATGCTGAAGGGGAGGGATTATGCAGTTCAGTTGGTTTCTTATTGATGTGCACAGTTTTTTGGAAGATGTAAAAGGGATGGATATTCAGACAACAGCAATTAATTACTTCAGCTTACTGAAAATACCTCATTTATAATTCTTAACCAGTTATTTCTTCCTTATATCTGAAATTACATTTCTGGTTTTACCTTTTTAGTCCTGCAGTGGATACCATAATGGAGACTCTTATGGTCCACCCAGATCCTGTCTTCAGGGCTGAGGCATCTATTCCCCGGTTGCTGGCTATCATGGCTGACTACTTACTGCTGTGCTTCTCACGAGGCCAACACTTGGGCAAAGGGAACTGCTTTACCCAGTGTCACACACCCCCTCCTTAATGACGCCAGCAGCCAATGATACAAGGATACAAAGCTCAATCCCTTTGCCTTAATTTGTGACAACTCCAAAGGAACGTCCCAGCTCCTGAGCTCCGTGCAGGGTCAGCTGAGGTTTCAGTTGTAACTGCATTACAAATGAGATTTCTGTCTGCCCAGTCCTGCCTGCCTCACTTGCTTGTAGAATTACCTCCTGAGAGGACTCCTCAATACACCTGCAAATAAACCTCTACCTCAGGGTGCCTTCAGGGCATCCATCACCATTGTAATAAAAAATTTGTTCTAGCCAGGTGCAGTGGCTCACACCTGTAACCCTAGCACTCTGGGAGACTGAGGCAGGTGGATTGCTTGAGCTCAAGGGTTCAAGACCACCCTGAGAAACAGCAAGACCCCATCTCTACTAGAAATAGAATAAATGCTAGCTGGGCATAGTGGCACATGCCTTTTGAGGTAAGAGGATAGCTCAAGCTCAAGAGTTTGAGATTGCTGTGAGTTACTATGATGCCACGGCACTGTACCCAGGATGACAGAGTGAGACCTTGTCTTAAACAAACAAAAAAAGATTGTACTGCGCTATGAGACAGGCACTATTGGAAGTCTGTTGATATGTTATATACATTATACATTCACTGAATTCTCACAAGGAACCTGAGAGGAAGATACTATTATTATCATCCTCATCTCTCAGATGAGAAAAGAAAAATCATAGAGAAGATAAGTGAATAAATGGTAGAGGCAGGATTTGAATAGGAGCACTCTGACTGGAAGCCCTTTCTCTTATCTCCCGACCCCACTGCCTTCACACTGGCCTGGCACCACCACTTATCCAGCAAGATGTTTGGCAGGCCCTTAACTTGCATCCTCTCAGCCCCGCCATGGCGCACAGCCAACACATGATACACACCGAGATGATCACAAATAGTCAGATTTTTTTTTTTTTTTTTGAGACAGTCTCACTACATCATCCTGGTTAGAGTGCTGTGGCATCCTAGTTCACAGCAACCTCAAATTCTTTGGGCTTGAGCAATCCTCCTGCCTCAGCCTCCCTAGTAGCTGCAACTATAGGTGCCCACCACAACACCAGGCTGCTTTTTCTATTTTAGTAGAGATAGGGTCTTGCTTGCTCTTGCTGAGGCTGATCTCAAACTCCTGAGCTCAAGATCCTCGCACCTCGGCCTCCCAGAGTGCTAGGATAACCGGCATAAGCCACCATGCCCAGCCTGCATTAAAATATTTTAACACATAATATTTTCATGAGTGAATTGACTACAATGTCAATTGCGAAAGACATAATTTGATCTTATGAATTTGTTCTTCAAAGCTTTCACAGTGTAAACAGGGTAGCACATTTGAAAATCCACCCTATTATCACTCAGGAACACTTTTCACATGTACTCACACCCATGTATTAGCAGGTACATGTTAAAACTTCTCTGTAGATTTGGTTTTTCAAGTAATGCCAAAAATATTATAATATTACCCAAAAGTTCTTACCTCCATCTTGAAATTTGCTTAATCTCTCAAAATATGATGACATGGGAGCCTGTACAATGTCTAGGATAGCCAAAAGTGTTCTTGTTAGCCTTAATAACTCACTGAAACTATAAAATCCAAAGTATATGAGATTCCGAGCCAAGTGGACCACCTTAATAAAAAAGGGGTGGGGAGGGAAAGAAAAACAATGAAAAAGAAAAAGAAAAAACATTGGAAACTGAAGTAAACATTGGCATGCTTTTATTATCTAAATTAGCTTCTAACCTTCCTAATTCTTTAATACCTAGGAATTAAAATACCTCCAAAAGCAATCACTTGAACTTTGACTTGTTAAGGCGTATAATTAAATCCAAATAAGACTTTGAATACTTTAAGGTGGTTGATTAAGTTGACATTAAAATTATGTGTCTCTTAATTAAATATTAACTAATTGAAGTCTGTAAATACACCTTTATAAACAGTTACTTATATTAATTATGTCAATAAATAGATATTATCTATGAAATTTGCCCAGAAATTTATGTTCCTTATGGTGCTTTGTGGTTTTCTAAGTACTTGCAGATATTCTAAGTGTGAGAGTCAGGCTCTAAGATGTGGCACCTGACGCACAGTCTCCTGGACATTCTACCAGGGTGACCAAAAGAAGTGATGGCTTGTCACTGCCAAGATTAGATTATAGAAGACTACACCTCTCATCGTGGTCTCTCTTTCTCTCTCTCCTTGATGGTTTCCCTAGGGGAAGACAGGTACCAGCAAGGAAGTTTGGCTACCAATAACCGCATGAGTGAACTTACAAACACGCCATCCACCCCAATGACTACAATCCTAGTCTACAGCTATCCGGCTGCCCCAGGAGAAACCCTCAGCCAGAGTCATCCAGCTAAGCTACTCCTGGGTTCCTCAACCACAAAAACTGTGAGATAATCAATGTTTGTTCCTTTAGGCTGCAACTTGGGATATCTTATTACACACTGATAGGTGGGTAATATACCTGGTCTCAAGTAACAGCATCCTCCTCTCTACTTTTATCACTATATCCCTAAAATGATACTATAACTGGAGCTATTTCAATTCAGTTTAATGAGGATGAAAAATCACCTCCACGTAAATGAAAAAAAGTACCTGAACATACTGTAAAATATGCCTTACCGTCTTTGTTCATTAAATGCAATAAAGCTTATACAATCAAATTTTAAAACCATGTAAAATAGTAAATAAAGAATAATTGAAAATAAAATACAGTAGAACCTTCTTAGCTGACCACTCTCTGTGTTGACTACTTCCTTAAGTTGACCTAATTTTCTATAGACTGGACATGCACCACATATAGGTATCAATACAGTAGGCCTAGTTCCTTATGCTAACCACCTCCTTATATTGGCCAGTTTGTAACAGGTCCTTATGTGGTCAGCTTACAGAAGTTCTACTGTATTTCATACTAGATATCAAGGTATAATCAACACACCAGATCTACCTTTTAAAAACTGGCAGAGAGATTCACACGTTTATGACCTAAACTACCCAAGTACCAAAACATCCTAAATATTAGGATGGAAAGAAGGAAAAAATTATTCAAAGGAAAAAAAATGTTTGGTGTTTAGTATATCTAATTTTTGATGGGGAAAATTTAACAACTTCATGAATAATTATTTTAAATAAGATACCTCAAATGTCAGTTTGTTTTTTTCTTTGTCCCCAAAAGGAAAGGGCTGGTTTACAACTTCTTTCAAGTATTCTTCAACGAATTCCATTGTCAGTGCAAATTTCCTCTTCATATCATTTCTGGAAGAGTCTGTTATAGAATCATATCTAGAAAGACAGAAAGAAGATAAATCAACCACAATCATTTAAAAATAGGACAATTTGTATACTTTAGTGTCTGGGCCTCCTAATCTTGCTTAAATCAGCTAACTACCTGAGTCCTCATATGTAAAATAAGGCTACGGTGAAATGAGTTAATACATATAAAGCACATAAAATCAGCCTACTGTAATATTAAGCACTTACCAAATTTTTACTCACATTATCAATATTATTTCTCTTTATTGGCTTCCAGAAAGATGCTACTATTATCACTAGGAATTATCATTTTACCAAAGAATATTTTATTTGCATTTGGAAGGTTAACAACCTGAGTTAGAACACACAAATGCCCTTTGGTGTATTTCATTTCAACACAGTAAACATTTGATTTTGAGTTCATCTGCTGAATTTAAAGGCCTCAAGAAATTTTTCCAAACATACTCATGAATTGTGATCTTTGTGGGGATTTCTGTCCAGAGCCTGGCATAGCGAACAGGCACCACAGATTCCTGGGGATCCCGGTCAACGTGCATGTGTAGCATGAGGCGACAGAAAGATGCTCGGAGGTCAAACGGCAGGCTTTCATCGGACATACACCGCAGGATCAGATCTACCGAGAGCTGTGTCGAGATCTGGTTTATGGCCAGATACTGGCGATCCAAGCACATCCGTGCAAAGAGGTTTAGCTGGTACCTTAAAAATATTAAACATATTACATTACTTGTCTTATCTTAATAAATTTCTCAAACATCTTAGTCCCAATCAGTATCCATTTATGATACCTATATTTCCAAGTGTTTTTATACTAGAGTCAAATTATTATCTCACATATAATCCTAGCACTCTGGGAGGCTGAGGTGGGAAGATCACTTAAGCTCATGATTTCGAGATCAGCCTGAGAAAGAATGAGAAACCCTGTCTTTACTAAAAAATAGAAAAATTAGCTGGGCATCGTGGTGCAGCCTGTAGTCCCAGCTAGTTGAGAGGCTAGAGCAGCAGGATCCCTTGACCCCAGAAGTTTGAGGTTGCTGTGAGCAGGCTGACAACACAACAGTCTAGCCTGGGAAACACAGTGAGACTCTGTCCCAAAAACCAAAAAAAAAAAGAAAAATACCCTTTTATGGTAGTAGGCTAAGTCATTACATATATGATGTGATTAAGTAGGATAAGACAAGACAATTATGAAATTGTCCCTATGCCCCTTCAGTGACAATTTCTCTTACTTGTGCCAGCAACATGCCTCTGGTGGACAGTGTTGTTACGCTCTTAGTTTCCTAGGATTACAAATACTGTACTCAGCCTGAAGGCTATGGGAAACATCTCACATGAAACCATCTGTCTCTACCTTCCTCAGTTTCTCTCAGCTGTAGGCTCTAGAATCTACACTATAAATTTAGTCCATTCAGTTCCAAAACTAAATGTGGTCAATCCAAATGGCACTGGTACACTTGGATTCACCAGACCAGGTCTGAGATTAATAATTAGCCTTTGGTTGTCTTGCTATAGCTGTAGAAACCAGAAAACACAGGCATTCTCTGCCCTTCCTCTGACTCCTGCCATTTGGGCCCAACTTGGCTCCCACGTCTTCTGTCTTTGGTTTCTGTCCTTTAAACTCAGAGATGACAGCTAGGTTCTTGATCCTAACACTAAGAACTACCTTTGCTATTTCTGCTGCCATTGCCACCCTTGAACTTTCATAACCACAGGTACCAGTCACCATGTATTAATAAGTGATACATACTAAACTTCCTTTGAGTCAGTCCTGCAGCCAGATTAGCGTCCCAGCCCCAGTTCTATCTGTCTCTTAACTCCATCACCTGGGTCCTCACATCTGCCCTACTCCAATCAATAAGAGGAAAACTTTTTTCCTTTTGCTGCACAAAAATTCCAAACTAGTGGAAAATCAAGAAAATGGCAAGTGACATATGCAGAAAAGACAGATGTTAAATTTTATCTTGAATATTTTAAAAAGTTCTAAACATTCTAGCTACTCAACTTCTGATATGACATTTTAAATTTCTTCTTCCTAGATACCTTTTAGAGGTGTCAAAGAATCAGCTGTCAATGACTACGTGAGCCTGACAATTATGATTCTCTACAGTACTTCACCTGTAGTAGGTAAGAACTTCTAAATCAGCTTTGGTGCCTTCTTTTGCCTCTTGAGCAAGGTGCCTGATAGCTTTGCCATGAGGTTCCTTGTTGCTGTCAATCCAGTAGAGCCAAACTTCTTCATCATCCATGTCGTCCGGAAGGATGGAGCTCTCCATGGGATTGTCAACTTGCATTGAGACCACCCTTGAAGTAAATAACACATAGAAAAATCTACTAAGACGTGCACTGACAAACATGACAGAGAACTACAGTACTCACAAATAATGAACTGAAAACAAACCGTGTCCTTTATCTGGGCTTACTTAGTTTGAATGAGAATGTCCGCATTGCCTGGACTCAACATAAATTTACAGATGAGTTCTTGAGTTACAGGAATAGCAGTGGTATTAGACACACACAGATCTGACAAATAATCCAAAAATCTGGCAAGAGAAAACAAATTAAATTAAATTTTAAGACAAAGCATTTTAGAAAATTATCACAATAAAAATACAATTGGGGATGTAATGAAAGAAACTTAATTCAAAATATTTTTAATATTATTTCTATGCACTATTTTTCTAATGTGTTGCTCATCATTTGTATCATTAGAAACATTCTTTTTTTTTTAACGCAAACCTTATTTCAAAAAAGACATTTGCTTCTATTTATTTGGTGATACTTATCCCACAGCAGCGTGATTTGTGTTTAGAAAATTATTTATCTGCCCTAAAGTGAGACTCCCCAGAATGGAATATTAAAACACAAAAGCAGATCAGACCTAATTCTGTACTGAATAAAATAGGAATAGCACACTTCCTCAAAGTAACTATGACCTGGCTGAGTCAGAGGCCCATTTATCTGTTATACTAATTAGTTAAGAAAACTTTGCCAATCTGCTTGACTTTTCTGCATTCATTTGTCCCAGATAACGTAGCAAGGTGCAATAGAAAAAGAACCTGATGTGAAGTCAGAAAGCTTTCTCATTCTATTCCTAACTGTTGGGGTATTCCTGGGCTAGTTACCCTCTAGGCTTCTATTTTCTACAATGTGGATAATATTATACAAACAGTGTACTTCATGCAAACGTACAAAGATTTAAATGAGACAACATATACAAATATATTTTGAAAAATTATAAAATTTTATAAAATCATAAGTTACCAGAGTAAAAGTCAATTACCCTTACATATAAACCTATCAAGGGTTTTGATTTCTTAATGAGGTAATGACTCTTTATTAAACATAATTATTAAGATTATAGAAATAAGCCCAACATAGTTTCTCCATGAACAGTTTGTGATATGAAAGAATTCTAACTTTTACAAGTTGTAAAAATAAAACAAAAAGCCATAATGCCCTCTAGAAAAGATTACTATACGAATCACTTCAAACCTTGGCTCCCGATTTCTCCTGAGTAAACTGACAAATGTTTCTATTTCTTTTGCTGTGATATGTTTCTCTAGTAGTTTTCTGTTGTTGTGCAACAAAGCTGTGATAGTATCTTCTGCCAAAATATCATAGCCAATCTGGGACTGCATGACACAGAAATTCTTAGCAATATATTCCTGCAAAGAAGAAAGACTGTCAGAATGCACTGCCAAACAGCTTAGAAATAACAGGTTCTATTAGGGTCAACAACATTGATTAATCTATTCATAACAGAAGATTCGCAAAAAAGGTTGCCAAGAGAAATACAAATAAATAATTCTTCGATAAATAGAGCTTTTTGAGGAAGGTAATAAAAAGCATATTAGCATATTCATAATTTAAAGTATAACAAAAAATTATATGCCCAGAATTTTTTTTTCTAGACAGTCTCACTCCATTGCCCCAGACTAGAGTACCCCAGCATCATAGCTCACAGAACCTCAAACTCCTGGGCTCAAGTGATCCTCTTGCCTCAGCCTCCAAAGTACCTGGAATTATAGGTGCCCACCAAAACACCCAGGTTATTTTTGTTTTTTTTTTTTAGTAGAGACAGGGTTTTACTCTTGCTGAGGCTGGTCTCCAACTCCTGAGCTCAAGCAATCCACCCACCTCCGCCTCCCAGAGTACTAGGATTACAGGCATGACTAGAAATAATTTGTAATGTTAAGTACTTACGCTCACGTGAGTGGGGGAAAAATAATACCAACTAAATTAACACGTTTTTAGGATTTCATCAGTCTAGTAGAGTCCTTTCTTCTAACACTCTTTTAAAAGTTATAGTGAGCGAGGCGCCTGTAGCTCAGCGGCTAGGTGCTGGCCACATACACCAGAGCTGGCGGGTTTGAACCTGGCCCGGGCCTGCCAAACAACAATGACAACTACAACAACAACAAAAAAAAATAGCCGGGTGTTGTAGCAGGCACCTACAGTCCCAGCTACTCAGGAGGCTGAGGCAAGAGAATCACTTAAGCCCAAGAGTTTGAGGTTGCTGTGAGCTATGACACCAGGGCACTCTCCTAGGGGTGACATAGTAAAACTTTATCCCCCCAAAAAAAGTTATAGTAAACAATGTTGGCATAATTATAAGAAATAAAATTATTGCCTAAGATTTCATTCATGAGGCATGAGATCTATGCTATTACTTGAAGATCCCAGATGGACTGGGTTGATTCCTTTTTTTATACTACAATAGTCTATAATAACTTCTCTTTAAAATCGTGGTAAAATTTCATGCATTTTTTAACTTTAAAAAACTATCAAACAAGATAATATGATTAATCACTTCACTGATCAGATCCATTCACCCAATAAATACTTCCTAAAGCCTATGACAGTCCAGGCACCATGTAAGAGACTCAGGATATGGCTGTAAACAAGATAGATAAGCTCTCACGGCACTTATATCCTAGCAAGATAAAAGGCAGTAATGAGCAAATATGATCATTTCACATGTTGAGAAGTGAAAGGAAACACAGGGCTGGAGAAAGGTGGCAACTTTAGATGCAGTAGATGCTGAAGAAGTGACGTTCAAGCTAGAACAGAAATGATGAACGGAAGTGGCTGTTCAAGCTAGAACAGCCATGGGAAGCCCTGATGGGAAGCCGTCTAGGCAGCTGGGGACACAGTGCCAAGACCCTGTGGGAGCGGAAGCAAGCTTGTGATTATAAGCAAAAAGTGGCCATCCAGCTTGAGTATGCTAAGTGAGGAGAAGTCAAAGCTGATGGTGCAGAGGTCAGTCAAGAGCATGCTATAGGCCATGACAAAGGGCAAAAAGGATATTCCAAGAGCAAGACAGCGCCACTGGGAAGGTTCAGTCGTGTTATTTAGTCTGCTTCTTGTTTTTCACACCAATTTTCCTGTATTCCAAAATACTATTGCTCACTGCCCACATTGTTTCTACAAGCAGCACACCTCCACAGCTATAGAACTGGTGAACCTAATCCCTTTAACAATCCAAAGTTTTCACTTTGAGCTAGGTACAGTGGCTCCGGCCTGTAATCCTGGCACTCTGGGAGGCTGAGGTGGGTGGATCCCTTGAGCTCAGAAGTTCAAGACCAGCCTGAGCAAGACCTAGATCCATTTCTACTAAAAATAGAAGAAAAAAAAAAGCGAGCCAGCCAAAAAGTAGTCCCGGCTACTGAGGAGACTGAATCAAGAGGATCACTTGAGCCCTAGAGTTTGAGATTGCTGTGAGCTATGACACCACAGCCCCTCAACTTTCTCACTTTGAGACAAAGTGAAACTGTGTCTCAAAAAAAAAGTTTTCACTGTGGCTTTTTGAGGGATTCTCCTTGGGAATGTATCTTTGTTTCCATGATAAAAGAATGTATTGATTAGAAAGTGGTTTTGCCTTAGGTAAAATTTACTGGAATGTATCTATTCCTTGAAAATGTTATCAGTTACACAACTCTAATTATATTCTAGGCAGCATCTTTGTGGCCTTTCAAGATGATGGCTTTGTGTATTGGGTAGCCAGTTAAGTAAAGTGAATGTCTCTTAGTATATCATTTTAAAGATATATATCGATTTACACACTTCTATGGCTATTGTAGTTATATTCTAGCATAAGGCAAACGTCCAAGATGTTAATAAAAAATCAAAGGAAATTAGAGGTGCTATCAAGTTCTATAAATAATAGTAAACACAAGCTCAATATTAAAGACAGGGATTAGTGCTAAATTACAAATGAACTCTCTCTTAGGACTATATAACACATAGGTGAGAATAAACAGGAAGAAGGTAATTATGCAAAAAAGGAGACAGTCTTTATGCCTACATTTTAAAACCATGTTTTAAAAATATCAGAAAGCTGCTTTATGCTTAACACAAAGCACTCTTAATACAATAGAAAGGAGAGAAAGATTTCTTGGCTATCACAAAGATTCAATTAGAACATGTAGGAGAAAGGGAGGAGAAATAAAATCTAATCCCTAACAAATACCAGAGCTGCTTTATTCTATTCTTTTTTTTTTTTTTTTTTTTTTTTTTGAGACAGAATCTTACTATGTCGCCCTTGGTAGAGTGCTATGACATCACAGCTCACAGCCACCTCAAACCCTTGGACTTAAGCGATTCTCTTGCCTCAGCCTCCCAAGTATTTGGGACTACAGGTGTCCACCACCAGGCCCAGCTATTTTTTAGAGATGGGTTCTCACTGTGGCTCAGGCTGGTCTCAAACCTGTGAGCTCAAACAATCCACCCACCTTGGCCTCCCAAGTTCTGGTATTACAGGCATGAGCCACCACGCCCAGTGAGATTCTTTATTCTACTGTCAGCTCTATGATCTATCTCTTGGGGAGATGCCCACAGTCATATACTCCAAAGGAACCCAAAAAGCTGGTCCCTGGAATACAGAAACATTTACCTGAAAAGGAGTGATGTGACTAGGTAGCGTGTGTGTGTGTGTGTACACACACACGTTTACTTGTCAGAAGGACGAGCATGTTCAGAGCAGAAACTGCACATGCCTCAGCTCGCTGGGCCCAATCTCTGGCTAAGACTAAGGATGCGGTGAGAAAGAACCAATGTGTGCCAGACCTTGAGAGACTGAGAACTGATACCAGTTAAGACACGCTGCCCCAAGAACCTGCTAAGCACTAGCAGAATAGCCAGACCCAGAGAGCCCTGGCACCAAACCACAGGGCAGAGCTGGGAGCAGTTGAAGGGGAGCGGGGACCTCAGCAGCTTTCCAGTAGCTGCTCATAATCAAGGACGGCATCATCGTGGGACCCGACGGGACTGGGGGCACCAGGCAGTCTCGGTAGACCTGCTGGCTGCTTCTGTTCATTTCAATCTCTGTACTACAGCATGGTTTGTATGTGTAGAATGGTGACCTGTCTAGCACATGTAACTCTCCAGACCCAGGAAGAGAAATGGGGACAAGTAGAGTGCGTAGAATAGCCTCCCCCTACCCCCCATGCTCACTCCAGGCCACTGCAGAGTTCAGAGCCTGTCACTGGGCGCATCTCCGACACTGCCTCTCAGTGCGGGAAGGTCCGTCCTCTGACCTTATGGAACTTAATTTTTCTTCCAATAAAATATGAACAACTCTACCTACTTTATCTTGCCATCTTGAAGGAATGCAACAAAGTTGGGAAAAATAATTCTAGTGATAGCATTTCAACATTTTGATCAGAAAGAACAATTATATAACCAGGATCATAACAGAAAATACTTAAGGATTTCTTTATATTGTCCCTCTGAGGGTGTAATTTGCCATATTAATTATCTTCTGGCTAATGTTTTACATATTCCTTTTGGCCCTTTATTAATCTTCAAACAATTTCAAAGCCAAAATATTTGATCACAAACTTCCTAAAGCAAATCTTTTTTTCTCCTTGCCAAAAATCTTTAAACTACCAAGAGGCGAGAGTGTAATGGCTAAGGGCCCGGTTTGCACACTGGCTTCACTCTTAAAACGATCATCTCAGACAAGTTACTTAGGCTGTCTGCGCCTCCATCCCTCATCTTAATTCAGCTTTAGCTAATTCATAAAAAGTACTTAGAACTGAGTGTGGTACAAAGTAAGCACACAATAAATACCACAAACTATTCCCAAAGAACCTCCACCCTCTGTATTTGACATCCTAATCCAGGGTTTTGCAAACTTTTTTTATCTCACGGAACACTTGAACCTATAGTTAAACTTCCACAGCACATTTAAATTATGTTTATCAAAAAAAAAAAAAGAGTAAAAGAAAGAATCTACTTACTGTGCTTTGAACTGCTTTCAAAAATAATTCAATTGATAATCTCTAAAAATTTTTGAAACATACCCAAGATCCTCTCACAATTGAAAATCACTGTCCTAGACCTCAGCTCTACCTGGCTTAGCCCAACCCGCCTTCCCGGCCTTCCTCATAGACCACATTCATCAGCAAAATTTCCTGATACCACATTTGTCGCTCAAATGAATTACAAGAAACATAGGACACATTAATTTATCAAATAATAATTTCAAACGAATTACAAGAAACACAGGACACATTAATTTATCAAATAATTAATTTCAAACAATGTTTAAATATTTATCAAGTATTTATAGTATTGAACACAATGCAAAATATTATGTATTTTTAAGATAAAAATGAGACTTAAAAGAATACACTTGCACTCAGCAACATTTAACTGTATCCTTAGGTCCCCCTGGGTTCCCTGGCCTCTGTAGCTGCAGAGCCAGTGTGCCCTTTCCACCATCCATCACTCTGGCTGCGTATTTTTCTCTTCCTAAAATACCCGTTCCTATACAATCAATGAAAACGATTCTCATCCTACTCTAAGGCTTCTTTCTCCAACATCCTTCCTTGGCTCCCACAGCCAGGGCTGAGCTCTCCCACTTGTGAATTCCCATCACGCTGCCCCTTCTCTCATGTCCCCTCAGGCCTTCCCCCTTATATTTCAGATGCACACGTTGTATTTTTTCCACAAGGCAATAAACTTGTGATACCCCACAAGTTCCTCAAGCCAAGACTTCATTCCTCTTTACATAATAAATCCAGAATGCCTCCTGGCCAGCAGGAGATACCACCACGCACATCCAAGGGTCCTCTCTCAATAATTCTAAAAATATTTACAGACCATGATTATATACAACATTTCATTTCAAAGTGAAATTTCCCATTCCTACTTCCCATGTTTTAGAAGAGTAACCAAAGAACCTTGCCCATACTTTAAATACAAAACTGAGTTAAAAATGGGCCCCACTCTCTGACCTGATTTTTCCGGTAGTCCTGCTGCGAGTGCCTCAGCACACGGTAGCAGAGCCTCAGCATGTACTTGTAGGGAGCGTATCTTTGGTCCCCCAGATCTTCAAGTCTTAACATTGAGCCTTCTCCTGCCCTTTCCTTAAAGGGTGCTTTGAGAATCCCGAATACCTATCAGGAACAAAAAGAACAACCAAGTCTGATGACGGAAGGTGTGTGTTCTGCAATTTATTTTAATTTTCTTCCAAATGACAGCACCAACTCAAAATACTTATGGAATATTTGAGCAGTATTAATGTAAAAGGGAAAAAAATAAAAAGGATTTGGGATAAAGAACCACAAAGAATAACAACACTGCTTAATGAAATGACAAAAACATTATTTAAATAAAATGCTTAATTTTGTTTTGAAATTCTATTTTATTAAAATAGGAAATATAAGGATGTTTATACCAAGTTACATGAATATATTCAGATAAAATACGGTCTGATAGCTATAGGCTTTATGGTTTCTGCTCATTACTTTCTACAACTTTTCAAAATCAAAATACAGAAAACACATATTTTTTATCTGAAATTAACATCAGAAAATTGCCTCCAATCAGTGCTTCTCAATCTCTTTGGACAAGAGTTAATTTACAGTGTTTGGTGCACAAAGATTCACTGACAATGAATTTTATCAGTATTCAAATGAAACAAAGAGCCACATGGGCAGCTGGTGGTACCCTGTGAGCCAGAGTCTTGTGAGGTTAGTGGTTTGGAAGAATTTAGAAAGCATTGAAGAATGTAACTCTTTTAGGCAGCAAAACAGCAGGCAGGATCACCTGGAGATGAGTTGGGAGGATGAGCAGTCTCTGAAAGAGCATGAACATTGACAGAGGTAAACAAAAGGGATAGAAATTATCCTTAGGAGTCTGTGAGATACGATACAAACTAAAGTTTCTTCAATAATTCTGAATTTACTAAACCATGAACTTTATAATACTGAAATGAAAGATTTGACATATATTGTTTAAGATAATATTAACAAATCATTCAAAATTCTAAAAGTTCTTGAAATCAAATGTCTTACATAAAAGAATTCTAGATGTCAGAAAGACTGTCCCCTTAGATTTGCAACCTTTTGTTTGAGAAAAATGTTTATATTTTTAAACAATCAGCTATAGATATAAGAATTAAAAATATGTCTACTATTTGCTTTTCCAAACTCAATAAGAACAGTGTCTTCATAACATGATTTTTTGTTTTAAGTATCTTCCCTGAGTCCATACTTCACTGAAGCAGACACCCATCACTTTATAAAAAGAACACATGAATGCCGGGCGCGGTGGCTCACGCCTGTAATCCCAGCACTGTGGGAGGCTGAGGCAGGAGGATTGCTTGAGCTCAGGAGTTCGAGGCTTGTCTGAGCGAGAGTGAGACCCCGACTCATGAAAAAAATGGAAAAACCCAGCCGGGCGCCGCGGCGAGCGTCTGTAATCCCAGCGGCTTCGGAGGCTGAGGCAGCAGGATGCCCACAGCCCGAGTCTGAGGTTGCAGTGAGCTACGACACCATTGCCCTCTGCTCAGGGCATAGGGTAGAACTGTGTCTCAACAAAAAAAAAAAAAAAAAAAAAAAAAGAACACATGAAAGCAGGCATGTCCGCATGTGCCTGCTATTAGGAGGCGAATGAACATACTGATGTATTCTGCACAATTTCAAGAAGATGTAATATAGGAGCAGCTCTACACTTTCAGGGAAATAAACCCTCATACTATATAGAGCACTTGTGAGCTGATGAGAAGACAAGGAAAGAAGTAGACAACAGATGGAAATGGCAGCTTCCAACTTCACATGGAAATTCTACCTACAAATTTTTTTGGCATGTTTTTTAAGCTAGTCTGATCATGCAGATTCGTTTAGAGGTCTACTATAGGCAACCACAAGATGGCCCCAATATTTCCCTGCCTCCTGGTGTTCACATCCTTATGAAATCCTCTCTGTTTGACAGACAGCTGTATTTATTAACTTGATTCCAAACAAACAGAACACAGGAGAATTGGTGGGACGCTAATTCTAAGATGAGGTTATAAAATGATGGTAGCTTCCACCTGAGTGTCCTCTCTAGTTCTCGTCTGGATTCCTCACTTCTAAGAAAAGCCACCTACCTTTCCTTGAGGCACCCCAGTGCAGGCCCTGCTGGGCCTTGAGATGACTGCAGCCCACTCCCCAATCACCCCCTCACACCCACCAACACCTTGACAACAACCTGTAAAAAATCTTGAACAAGAACCACCCACCTAAGCCACTCCCAGGTCCACAGGCCACAGAAACTGTGAGATAACGTAAGTGTCCATTGTTGTCAGCCACTAAGTTTTGGGGTCATCTGTACTACAATTCAAAAATTAAAATATGCAAATTTAGTGCATGAAAAATTCACCTGGGCCAATATGTTTTGTTCCCTCATTAATTTTTGACGTTCTCGGTTTGGTTTAGTGATGACCACATCCAGAACCTCTTGTCCGTTATTAGGCACGTCGGCAACAAAGAAGATTAGGTCTTCCAATAACTTGGTTACAAATCTACCATAAAATGAAAAGAAGTTTTTACTCCATGGTGTGCTTAATTTTGGAAAAAAAACAATTATATTAAACACTAAGAACTAAAAAACTAAAAAAGGATTCCATAACAAAACTTAATTCACAAAAACAATATCTAATGCAGTTATGGTTTACCTAAACCTTCACAAAGACATTCCTTCCACAGTTCCTCCAATCCCCTGCTCCTGCCTCCAGATCTAATCAAGTATTTTTAAAGATTATTATGAAATAAAGCCAGTGAGCCCCAACTACGGTGACTTGGTAGGATGACACCACCAGAAGCCTTTGTTTTGTTTTCTTTCAGATTAACATGGGGATACAAACAGTTAACGTTACATAGTTTGCTTTAGCGAGGTTAAAGTACAGGTTGTGTCTGTGCCCTTCGCCCAGGACATGTGCAATAGACCTGTGGGAATTCACCAAACCCCTTCTCCGCCACATGTGAATGTAATTGAGTTTTTCTCTAATGCCCAGCAAAGCAGAATATTTCTGCTTAAGGGAGAACAGCTATATCTCTAAATTCCTAAATTCAAATCTTTTTTTCTTTACTATTAACTCAAACTACACTTCTTAATCCTCACCACATTTCAGTTTACCCAATGTACAGAAAAATGTAAATTATCTGTGAACAGAAACACAGTAAGCAGTCTAATGCTCTGAATTGCTATGAAAGTATTAAATGACCTATAAAAATTATAGTATTCTAAAACCATACACTGATGTTTGCTTTTAAATCATATTTTGGTTATTATTATAACTATTGCTTGAACTGCAGCAGCATTTAGTACCTGAAGTGTCTTGAAAAACCTTCTTCTCCTTACTTCTTTTTCTTGACCTGCTCTTCATCATTTGCTATTTGTATTGGTAGATTGAGGGAGCAGGCATGGGTTCAAGTTATTACAAAAACAGGTAAATGGATTAGAAATTTACAGTGGAAGGACTAAGGGATTTTTTTTAAGTTATTATTGCTGGTGAAGTACAGCTCTCTTAATCAAACAAAGAATTTTGGTTTGGGAATAAGACGAAAGCTGATCAACAATTTTTAAATTAGTTTTTTTGGGGGTTTTTTGTTTGTTTTTGAGATGGATTCTCCCTATGTTGCCCTCAGTAGAGTGCGATGGCATCACAGCTCACAGCAACCTCAAACTCTTGGGCTTAAGAGATTCTCTTGCCTCAGCCTCCCAAGTAGCTAGGACTACAGGCGCCTGCCACAATGCCTGGTTATTTTTTGTTTGTTTTTGCTGTTGTTGTCGTTGTTTGGCAGGTTTAGGCCAGCTTTGAACCCGCCAGCCCTGGCATATGTGGTTGGCACCCTAACCACTGAGCTATGGGAGCTGAGCCAGTATTTAAATTAGTTTTATTCTACTAGCATAATCATTCACTGTTATTAGCAGGGTCAATCGTGATCACATCAATAAGAAAACTATAATTAAAGAGCTTCAACGATTCCAGAAAAGTGTGGGATTTACTCAATTAGAAAATATCTGGATCCTTTCAGCTGAGTTCAAGGATAAGGAAGGATGGGAAGATGAAAGGATGGAAACAAGGATGAAGAAGAGGGAGGGAGGGAGGAAACATCTTGGTCCTCTCCTATCTCCAAATAGAGCTCCTGAAAGAAAATGTATTTTTTTTCTTTTTTTGAGACAGAGTCTCACTACGTCACCCTAAGTAGAGTGCTGTGGCGTCACAGCTCATAGCAAAACTCTTGGGTTTAAGCAATTCTCTTGCCTCAGCCTCCCAAGTAGCTGGGACTACAGGAGCCCGCCACAATGCCCAGCTATTTTTTTGTTGCAGTTGTCATCATTGTTTAGCTGGCCTAGGCTGGGTTCAAACTCACCAGCCCTGGTGTATGTGGCTGGAGCTGTAACCACTGCCACCCAAGAGAATGTATTTTAAAGGAGCCAAGAACACACACATGCAAACCAGAATTTAGGTACCAAAAAATTTTCAGCATATTTCCAGGGGTCATAAACTCTACTCCTAAATTCCAGAGATCCTATACTTTCTTGGTGTGCCCATTTTAAATTTTAACCCAATCTGTTTCTTTTGGAAAATATGTCGCACAGGACTCGCTGACATGGTTAGGTTTAATTTAATCCAGAAGGCAACCACAGAAACGTAAAACCTGTTCCCTGTTCATCAAACTGTGCTGTGAACTTCTCTTGTAACTGTGATTTAGTGTTTGCTAAATCATTCTGTTCTTCTTAAATCAAAACAATTCTTTTGAGTTCAGGCTACTTCAACAAACTGAAATTAAGTTGAATCCCATTGCTATCTGCTCAATACAAGCCCAGTTTGAGCATAAATATTTGTATTTTCTTTTAAAAATTATTAATATTCTTTTCTTTTGCTGTTTCAATAATTTTAATTAAATGTTTAGATATCATAGCACAATTTTTTGAGCAGTTACAGACCACTCTGTTTCAAAGTCTTCCACATGCCCTGAAAACTGGTGATGGTTAATGGAATGATTATGAAAAAAATTAATACTCTTAATTGAAGATCAGTATATGTTAACCCTCCTTGCAGAGCCCATCCCCTCTGATGGTGACACCATGGAAGCTGGGGAAGCCCAACTTCTTTTCTGACCTCTTATAAGAAAGATGATGGGGAGATTATCAATCCATAATTAAAACACACTGAGGTACTTTTCTCTCGTGAGAAGAATAAAGAAATATTAATAACTTCAAGTTTTATAAGAAAAACATATAATTAACATGAATAAGAACTTAACAGTAAAGGCTAAAGAACAGAAATAGGACCTAAAGCTGCTACATCAGTAGAGGAAAAGGTAAAATGGGGGAGGGGGAAATATAAACTTTATCAATCTAATAGAAATCAAGAAAGAAATGAAAGGAAAAGAAAATGAGCTACACTAAAGAAAGGAGTGGGGGGGGACATGAGTCCAAGTGCATTTATCAAAGGCAAGGTAATTAAACTTGCAAACTGAAATAGAAGACCAGCCTGAGCAAGAGCAAGACCCCATCCCTACAAAAAGAAAAAGAAAAATTAGCTCAGCGTGTTCATGTGTGCCTGTAGTCCCAGCTATGCAAGACCAGCCTGATCAAGACCCCATCTCTACAAAAAAAAAAAAAGAAAAATTACTTCAGCATGGTCACGTGTGCCCATAGTCCCAACTATGCAAGAGGATCAATCACTTGAGCCCAAGAATTTGAGGTGAGCTATGATAATGCCACTGTACTTCAGTCTGGGCAACAGGGTAAGACTTTGTTTCGAGGGGAAAAAAAAAGAAAAGATAAGACTATCAAATTAGACTCTTATTTTTGCAGTTTGGGCCGGGGCCAGGCTTGAACCCACCACCCCCAGTATATGGGGGAGCCACAGGCGCCACCCCAGATTAGACTTTTTAAATGCTGACTTCTGCTGCTCACAAGAGACATAACTAAAGCAAAATGACTGGGAAATCAATCTTTTCCACACAGATCCCTTTTTCTTTCTCAATTTTCCTAGTTTAATTATAATTTCCCATTGCTGCCTTTTTTAATAACTTCAACTTCATTTTTGCTAGTGTTTCTACCGATATAATTTGGTTTTACACCCAATTTTATCCCCGTAAAGTTTTCTGTTTGCTTCTTTTGGTTTGATTTATAGCATTTTTGTCTTTCCTCTCTACTTGGTGGAGGTGGGGTACTGTGTCTGACCAGGTTAGCAAAGAGCTGCTGACCTCAAGGGAACCACGCAACTGGGCACCCCCAGAAGGTGGGGTTTTTTAAGGTTGTGTCAAAGTACCCTACTGTACACCTATATTGCCCTGTCTCCCTCTTTCTGTCCCTCTCTTCTTTTTGTCAATATTCCTTATACCCACCCCCTCTCCTTTCTCTTTCTTTTTTTCTTATCACTCGGTCCTCCTTTCTTTCATCCCCTTTTTTTGCTCTTCAACCTTCTCACCCTTCTGGTCCTGTAACCCTTAGTCCACAGGCACAAGAACTTAAAGAGCAAGAGGAAGTGAAAGGAAAATTAGGGCAAGGAAACAGATAAAAGAAATCACTCATGAGGAAGAATCAGCAGAAAACTCCAGGCAACATGAAGAACCAGTCTAGAACAATCCCACCAAGGGACCATGAGGTAGCTACTGCAGATGATTCCACCAGTATAGAAATGTTAGGAATGACAGAAAGGGAATTTAGAATACACATGTTGAAAACAATGAAAGAAATGATGGAAACAATGAAGGAAATTGCTAATAAAGTGGAAAATAACCAAAAGGAAATCCAAAAACAGAATCAAATAAGAGATGAACGATATGAAGAATATAAAAAGGATATAGCAGACCTGAAGGAACTGAAACAGTCAATTAGGGAACTTAAAGATGCTATGGAAAGTATCAGCAACAGGTTAGACCATGCAGAAGAAAGAATTTCAGAGGTAGAAGACAAAGTTCTTGAGATAACTCAGACAGTAAAAGAGGCAGAAAAGAAGAGAGAGAAAGCAGAACGTTCACTGTCAGAATTATGGGACTTTATGAAGCGTCCCAACATACGAGTTATAGGAATTCCAGAAGGGGAAGAAGAATGCCCCAGAGGAATGGAAGCCATACTAGAGAATATTATAAAAGAAAATTTCCCAAACATCACCAAAGAGTCTGACACACTGCTTTCAGAGGGATATCGGACCCCGGGTCGCCTCAACTCTAACCGAGCTTCTCCAAGACACATTGTGATGAACCTGTCCAAAGTCAAGACAAAAGAAAAGATTCTGCAAGCTGCCAGGAGTAAGCGCCAGTTGACCTACAGGGGCAAATCCATCAGAGTGACCGCAGACTTCTCTAATGAAACTTTCCAAGCAAGAAGACAATGGTCATCTACCTTTAATCTACTTAAACAGAACAATTTTCAGCCCAGAATTCTGTACCCTGCTAAGCTAAGCTTCAAAATTGACGGAGAAATCAAATCATTTACGGATATACAAACATTGAGGAAATTCGCCACAACAAGACCAGCTCTACAGGAAATACTTCAACCTGTTCTGCACACTGACCACCACAATGGATCAGCAGCAAAGTAAGAACTCAGAAATCAAAGGACAGAACCTAACCTCCACACTGATGCAAAAGATAAAACTAAGCAACGGACTCTCACCAAATAAGACGAATAGAATACTACCACACTTATCAATTATCTCAATAAATGTTAATGGCTTGAATTCCCCACTGAAGAGACATAGATTGGTTGACTGGATTAAAAAACACAGGCCATCCATTTGCTGTCTGCAAGAAACACACCTGGCTTCAAAAGACAAATTAAAGCTCCGAGTCAAGGGTTGGAAGACAATTTTTCAGGCAAACGGAATTCAGAAGAAAAGAGGAGTTGCAATCTTATTTTCAGATACATGTGGATTTAAAGCAACTAAAGTCAAAAAAGACAAAGATGGTCACTTTATATTGGTCAAGGGAAAACTACAACAAGAAGACATTTCCATTCTAAATATTTATGCACCCAATTTAAATGCTCCCAGATTCTTGAAGCAGACCTTACTCAGTCTGAGCAATATGATATCTGATAATACCATCATAACAGGGGACTTTAACACACCTCTTACAGAGCTGGACAGATCCTCTAAACAGAAATTAAACAAAGATGTAAGAGATTTAAATGAGACCCTAGAACAACTATGCTTGATAGACGCATATAGAACACTCCACCCCAAAGATAAAGAATATACATTCTTCTCATCACCCCATGGAACATTCTCCAAAATTGATCATATCCTGGGACACAAAACAAATATCAACAGAATCAAAAGAATTGAAATTTTACCTTGTATCTTTTCAGACCATAAGGCACTAAAGGTGGAACTCAACTCTAACAAAAATGCTCAAGCCCACCCAAAGGCATGGAAATTAAACAATCTTCTGTTGAATAACAGATGGGTGAAGGAAGAAATAAAACAGGAAATCATTAACTTCCTTGAGCATAACAACAATGAAGACACAAGCTACCAAAACCTGTGGGATACTGCAAAAGCAGTTTTGAGAGGAAAATTCATCGCTTTAGATGCCTACATTCGAAAAACAGAAAGAGAGCACATCAACAATCTCACAAGAGATCTTATGGAATTGGAAAAAGAAGAACAATCTAAGCCTAAACTCAGTAGAAGAAAAGAAATATCCAAAATCAAATCAGAGATCAATGAAATTGAAAACAAAAGAATCATTCAGAAAATTAATGAAACAAGGAGTTGGTTTTTTGAAAAAATAAATAAAATAGATAAACCATTGGCCAGACTAACTAGAAATAGAAAAGTAAAATCTCTAATAACCTCAATCAGAAACGATAAAGGGGAAATAACAACTGATCCCACAGAGATACAAGAGATCATCTCTGAATACTACCAGAAACTCTATGCCCAGAAATTTGACAATGTGAAGGAAATGAATCAATATTTGGAATCACACCCTCTCCCTAGACTTAGCCAGGATGAAATAGAGCTCCTGAACAGACCAATTTCAAGCACTGAGATCAAAGAAACAATAAAAAAGCTTCCAACCAAAAAATGCCCTGGTCCAGATGGCTTCACTCCAGAATTCTATCAAACCTTCAAGGAAGAGCTTATTCCTGTACTGCAGAAATTATTCCAAAAAACTGAGGAAGAAGGAATCTTCCCCAACACCTTCTATGAAGCAAACAACACCCTGATACCAAAACCAGGAAAAGACCCAAACAAAAAGGAGAATTTCAGACCAATCTCACTCATGAACATAGACGCAAAAATTCTCAACAAAATCCTAGCCAATAGATTACAGCTTATCATCAAAAAAGTCATTCATCATGATCAAGTAGGCTTCATCCCAGGGATGCAAGGCTGGTTTAACATACGCAAGTCTATAAACGTTATCCACCATATTAACAGAGGCAAAAATAAAGATCACATGATCCTCTCAATAGATGCAGAAAAAGCATTTGATAAAATCCAGCATCCTTTTCTAATTAGAACTCTGAAGAGTATAGGCATAGGTGGCACATTTCTAAAACTGATTGAAGCTATCTATGACAAACCCACAGCCAATATTTTACTGAATGGAGTAAAACTGAAAGGTTTTCCTCTTAGAACTGGAACCAGACAAGGTTGTCCTCTGTCACCTTTACTATTCAACGTAGTGCTGGAAGTTCTAGCCAATACAATTAGGCAAGACAAGGAAATAAAGGGAATCCAAATGGGAGCAGAGGAGGTCAAACTCTCCCTCTTTGCCGACGACATGATCTTATACTTAGAGAACCCCAAAGACTCAACCACAAGACTCCTAGAAGTCATCAAAAAATACAGTAATGTTTCAGGATAGAAAATCAATGTCCACAAGTCAGTAGCCTTTGTATACACCAATAACAGTCAAGATGAGAAGCTAATTAAGGACACAACTCCCTTCACCATAGTTTCAAAGAAAATGAAATACCTAGGAATATACCTAACGAAGGAGGTGAAGGACCTCTATAAAGAAAACTATGAAATCCTCAGAAAGGAAATAGCAGAGGATATTAACAAATGGAAGAACATACCATGCTCATGGATGGGAAGAATCAACATTGTTAAAATGTCTATACTTCCCAAAGCTATCTACCTATTCAATGCCATTCCTATCAAAGTACCTACATCGTACTTTCAAGATTTGGAAAAAATGATTCTGCGTTTTGTATGGAACCGGAAAAAACCCCGTATAGCTAAGGCAGTTCTTAGTAACAAAAATAAAGCTGGGGGCATCAGCATACCAGATTTTAGTCTGTACTACAAAGCCATAGTGCTCAAGACAGCATGGTACTGGCACAAAAACAGAGACATAGACACTTGGAATCGAATTGAACACCAAGAAATGAAACTAACATCTTACAACCACCTAATCTTTGATAAACCAAACAAGAACTTACCTTGGGGGAAAGACTCCCTATTCAATAAATGGTGTTGGGAGAACTGGATGTCTACATGTAAAAGACTGAAACTGGACCCACACCTTTCCCCACTCACAAAAATTGATTCAAGATGGATAAAGGACTTAAATTTAAGGCATGAAACAATAAAAATCCTCAAAGAAAGCATAGGAAAAACACTGGAAGATATTGGCCTGGGGGAAGACTTCATGAAGAAGACCGCCATGGCAATTGCAACAACAACAAAAATAAACAAATGGGACTTCATTTAACTGAAAAGCTTCTGTACAGCTAAGGACACAATAACCAAAGCAAAGAGACAACCTACACAATGGGAAAGGATATTTGCATATTTTCAATCAGACAAAAGCTTGATAACCAGGATCTATAGAGAACTCAAATTAATCCACATGAAAAAAGCCAACAATCCCTTATATCAATGGGCAAGAGACATGAATAGAACTTTCTCTAAAGATGACAGACGAATGGCTAACAAACACATGAAAAAATGTTCATCATCTCTATATATTAGAGAAATGCAAATCAAAACAACCCTGAGATATCATCTAACCCCAGTGAAAATGGCCCACATCACAAAATCTCAAAACTGCAGATGCTGGCGTGGATGTGGAGAGAAGGGAACACTTTTACACTGCTGGTGGGACTGCAAACTAGTACAACCTTTCTGGAAGGAAGTATGGAGAAACCTCAAAGCACTCAACCTAGACCTCCCATTCGATCCTGCAATCCCATTACTGGGCATCTACCCAGAAGGAAAAAAATCCTTTTATCATAAGGACACTTGTACTAGACTGTTTATGGCAGCTCAATTTACCATTGCCAAAATGTGGAAACAGCCTAAATGCCCACCAACCCAGGAATGGATTAACAAGCTGTGGTATATGTATACCATGGAATACTATTCAGCTATTAAGAAAAAATGGAGACTTTACATCCTTCGTATTAACCTGGATGGAAGTGGAAGACATTATTCTTAGTAAAGCATCACAAGAATGGAGAAGCATGAATCCTATGTACTCAATCTTGATATGAGGACAATTAATGACAATTAAGTTTATGGGGGGGGAAGCAGAAAGAGGGATGGAGGGAGGAGGGTGGGGCCTTAGTGTGTGTCACACTTTATGGGGGCAAGACATGATTGCAAGAGGGACTTTACCTAACAATTGCAATCAGTGTAACTGGCTTATTGTACCCTCAATGAATCCCCAACAATTAAAAAAAAAAAAAAAAATGACTGGGAAATCTGAAGTAAAGGAATATTGAAAAAGAGGCATCAGGCAAATACTAAACCAAAGATGCCAGGTGTAGCCGGTGTAGCCATAATAATATCTGGCAAATAAAATTTAAGGCAAAATTATGTTGCTCCAAGAAACAAACATCAGAAAGTCACCTGACCTGGTGATCGCACATCGGATGGCCCCTATTCTAGTCCCTGAGCTTCTACCGTGGAAATGCCCCTCAAGACCATAAGTTTGCACAAAGACGTGGGTACTGCCTGTGACCTTTGCCACCATATTAGCACCACAGACAGACATACCAGGAGTTTAACAATACTGCATGATCACATCTCTGACCTCTAGATGCTTCAGAGGAGCCCCCACACTTTTTGTGTATCCTCAGACATAAAACATGGTGCAGAAACGCTGGTTAAGGAAGGCATGTGTCACCACCTCAAGCTCTGAACAGCAGTGAACACCCCTTTATCCCCCCTCCTCCTTTCCCCACAACATATTCCTACTGCTCTCTATTTATTGGTACAGCTATGTAGAATAAGAGCAAAAAATTCCACTGAAAAGGACCCAGGGTTGAGGATATTGGAGCACAGTACAGGAGCTGGGACTCCAGAGTCATTCCTGTGGGAGGAGGGGAGAGAAAGGGATTCTGAGACAGATCTGCACTATTCTAACAGCATCTCCTGGACTTTGTATCATTCTTCTTGGGCTTGAGTTAAAAAAAAAAAATGTAATAATAACTTCATTCTCCATAAAGAAAAAAAGTCAGAGTTATGGATTATTTTCAGAAAAAAATTTACCTTGAGTTCTAAAACTGAGAAAATAAGATAAATGTATTCAATTCTGCCAATAATCTTGACAGCACTGACAGACAGCTTTGAATGAATTTTAATAGGAGGCGGCTTTTCTGAAATTTCTAAATTAAGATCAATAATCGTAACTTTGTACTTCTCAGGAAAAGCCTTCTCTTTTCTTTATTGTTTTTCATGCCAAAACAGTGGGGAAAGAAGCAGGGGAAAGGAAAGTCGTGCTCTCTGGTCAGTCCTCGTCTAGCACCTTCCACGGAATCATTTTGAGAAGCTAAGATTCTCTCCTGCAGCAGTAACTAATGAAGGGCGACTTGCACAGGGTTCCAGCCAGACACAGTGGGGGACCCATAATCTGAATCTTTGTCCTTTTCTTCAAGGAGTATTTCAATGCGTAGCAAGGGAGACTGGAAGGATCAGAGAGTAATAAAACAACTATTTGCAAGCCAAGCTAAAATGGAAAAAGTTAATATTCCAACAGATTTTAATTTGACCATTTTTATTCACCCACCATGACCAAGAGGAATCAAATTCCCACTTCATTGAGAAGCAGGTATACTGCTAGTAAGACTGTTCTAAATATTCTCATTCACTTGAGGTTTACTGCAGGAGTTGACGACTGACTCTTGATTTTAGAGCCATTTGAGGCTGGTGTGGTGGCTCACTCCTGTAGGTAGGATCACTTGAACCCAAGAACTCGAGACCAGCCTCAGCAAGAACAAGACCTCATTTCTCCTAAAAGTAGAAAAATTAGCTTGGTGTTGTGGCAGGCACCAGTAGCAAATTAGGAGGCTGAGGCAGGAGGATTGCTTGAGCCTAGGAGTTTGAGGTTGCTGTTAGCTAGCCTGGGCAACAGAGTGAAAAATCTATCTCAAAAAAAATAAAAAAAAGCCATTTGAAAAGGTTACTGACCTCCTCTCATTCTGAGTTATGGTGCCGTTTTCTAGCTTTTTGACTGTGGTTGCCAGCACTTTATTTGCATCGTTGGCAAAGTCTAAATCCCGGACTTCAGACAGAGGGACAGACACAATGGCAAATGCTTCTTTATCTTCTTTCGTTTGGCAGGTTCCAATCTGAAACGTTTTACCATAGGATTAGTTTTCTAAATATCTATGCAATATTCTTGGAAGACTAACACATCTAATACTGTTTAAAAATTACAAGACAAGAGTGCCTAATCCAAACATAGTAATTCCCACACACATAGCCTACTACAAAAGGCTGCAGGGACACAGATTCCTCATGCCCATTTCCTGGCCTGTTCCCAAAGCCCCACTGGAAACACATCCCTTTCACACCTGTCCCCTGCTTCAGTTCAACAGTGTAGAGCAAACACAGTCCTGAAATCTGCTCTTTCCACGTGCTGCTCCCATTCTTTCCTGTGTCTGTGCTACATCCTCCTCTACCATTGCCCTGCTGCAGCCAACCCAAGCAGCCCAGCTAAGGAAGCAACTGGCAAACGTGTATAATTGCTATAATCTCTACTACAGGTGAAAGCCGAGTTTAAGGAACGTGACCTATTGACACGGTATTTGGCTAAAAATTAAACCATCCTCAATAACATTTACCTTCAACATAACAGGTCTCTCTTCATCTGTGTCTATGGGGATACTAGTACTGGTTACCCATGTGTTGGTGCATAAATGCCTTAGCCGAACATACGAGTTCCTGAAAGCAAAACAATATAAAAAAACAGATTATGAAAATTAGCATGCTTACGATATATTTAACAGTTTCATACATGATAAGAACGTAGAATATCTTAAAATTAGTAACTGACTTATAATCCCTCTGATTTAAGGAAAAGTTCTGAATTATAGACTATTCCAAAGCATGTAGTATTAATGGGGTTCTCAAAGTGTGGTCCCTTGACCACTGGTGTCAGCATCATCCAGTAACTTGTTAGAAATGCAAATTCTAAGCTCTCATCCCCATTCATTGTTTGTGAATTCTACTCACTAAAATGTATCTGTAAACCCCAAATCAATACTCATGAAGCTTTGGTGGTCATTCAAAGACCCAGAGAGTGGCAAATATTTGAGTCACCCAATAGGTACATTTCCAAGCTGAGGTAAATGAAGTAACGCTCTGTTTTCTTGCTTTGGCCCTCATACGGTCAACTTCTCCTTTTTGTGCTTTTAGTGTCACATGTTTTCACATTTATGTGCTTTTGATTGGTGACTTTGATGTTTAAAATGGCCCCCAAGTGTAGTGCTGAAGCTCCATCTAGGGTTCCTGAGCACAAGAAGGCTGTAATGGGCCTTACAGATAAAATACCTGTGCTAGAGAAGCTTTGTTCGGGCACGAATTACGGTGCTGTTGACCAGGAGTTCAATGAATCAACACTGTATAATAAATAAGGTGTCTTTAAAAAGAAACACATACAGCCGGGCACGGTGGCTCACGCCTGTAATCCTAGCGCTCTGGGAGGCCAAGGCAGGTGGATAGCTTCAGCTCACGAGTTCAAGACCAGCCTGAGTAAAAGTGAGACCCCATCTCTACTAAAAATAGAAAAACTGAGGCAAGGAGATCAATCAGCTTAAGCCCGAGTTGGAGGTTGCTGTGAGCTATGATGCCACAGCACTCTATTCAGGGCAACAGCTTAAGACTCTGCCTCAAAAAAAAAAAGAAAACACGTGCAAGAAGGTGATATACTAATTGACAAAAATGTTGTCACCAGAAGCTTGCAGGAACCTAATCATGTATTTCCCCTGGGAACAATAGCTCAGTACTTGCTAATTCCACATACCATGAATAACAAAAATGGCCTACGAGCGAACTGTGAGAGAGGATTTGAGAAAGGACACCTAGAACTTCATCCAACTCAAATATTACTATTTTTTAGTAAATCTTTCCTTACCATCTTTTCTTTAACAAATATGTATATAGTGTCTATTAAGAGAAAAGCACAGTAAGTACTCTGTCTTCAAGTTGCTTAGAGTTCATCATAAAGTTGACAGAAATATGTCCTATAACATAAGGTAGAAAGCATGAGGGCCAATTAAAAAAATAAATAAAATGCCAAGTGCCTCAGGAAAAGAGATTCATTCAACAACATGGTTCTGCTTCTTCATAAAAGCAGGTAAAACCCAGGTGTCCAAGGTGCAGAAAAGGTTGGGAACCACTGCTCTGGGCCCTTAAAATTTTAAATTCTCATCTATAAACCAGCACCAGCATTATCTGAGAACTCATTGGAAATTCAGATTCTCAGGCCCTAATTCTAGACCTAGAGTAGCACAAATTGGATTGTCACTGGCTCTCCAAGCAATTTGCTATATGATAAAGTTTAAGAAGCGTGAACTATAGAGTTTAAAGCAGTGGTTCTCAACCTAATACAGTCCAAAGGGGTCGTGACCCACAGGTTGAGAACCACTGGTTTGATGTCTTAGAAACACTGGGCTTTACATTGGAATCATCTGGAAAATGACTGCTTTTTAAAAAAAAAAAAAAAAAGTAAAGCCTGTGTCTCACCTCTCAGACCCTGATTTCATTTATCTCAGTGTGGCTAGGACATGGACAGATGTCAACACTGCCCCAGTGATTCTAATTTATAGCCAACTCGAGAGGCACTGTTCTAACTCAGCCTCTAGCTCAGGAGTCCTCAAACTGCAGCCCGTGGGCCACATGAGGCGGCGTGATTCTATTTGTTCTCGTTTTGTTTTTTTATTTCAAAATAAGATATGTGCAGTGTGCATAGGAATTTGCTCATAGTTTTCTTTTTTTTAACTGTAGTCCAGCCCTCCAACGATGTGAGGGACAGTGAACTGGCCTCTGTTTAAAAAGTTTGAGACATTCAGTGGGGAAAAGATTCCCTATTTAACAAATGGTGCTGGGTGAACTGGCTGGCAACCTGCAGAAGACTGAAATTGGACCCACACCTTTCACCATTAACTAAGATAGACTCTCATTGGATTAAAGATTTAAACTTAAGACATGAAACTATAAAAATACTAGAGGAGAATGCAGGGAAAACCCTTGAAGAAATTGGTCTGGGTGAGTATTTCATGAGGAGAACCCCCCGGGCAATTGAAGCAGCTTCAAAAATACACTACTGGGACTTGATCAAACTAAAAAGCTTCTGCACAGCTAAGAACACAGTAAGCAGAGCAAGCAGACAGCCCTCAGAATGGGAGAAGATATTTGCAGGGTATATCTCTGACAAAGGTTTAATAACCAGAATCCACAGAGAACTCAAAACGCATCAGCAAGAAAAAAACAAGGGATCCCATCGCAGGCTGGGCAAGGGATTTGAAGAGAAACTTCTCTGAAGAAGACAGGCGCAAGGCCTTCAGACATATGAAAAAATGCTCATCATCTTTAATCATCAGAGAAATGCAAATCAAAACTACTTTGAGATATCATCTAACTCCAATGAGACTAGCCTATATCACAAAATCTCAAGACCACAGATGTTGGCGTGGATGCGGAGAAAAGGGAACACTTCTGCACTGCTGGTGGGAATGCAAATTAATACATTCCTTTTGGAAAGAGATATGGAGAACACTCAGAGATCTAAAAATAGATCTGCCATTCAATCCTGTAATTCCTCTGCTGGGCATATACCCAGAAGACCAAAAATCACAACATAACAAAGATATTTGTACCAGAATGTTTATTGCAGCCCAATTCATAATAGCTAAGTCATGGAAAAAGCCCAAGTGCCCATCGATCCACGAATGGATTAATAAATTGTGGTATATGTATACCATGCAATACTATGCAGCCTTAAAGAAAGATGGAGACTTTACCTCTTTCATGTTTACATGGATGGAGCTGGAACATATTCTTCTTAGTAAAGTATCCCAAGAATGGAAGAAAAAGTACCCAATGTACACAGCCCTACTATGAAACTAATTTGGGACTCTCACATGAAAGCTATAACCCAGCTACAACTTAACAATAGGGGGAAGTGGGAAGGGAAGGGGGGGGTAAAGGGAGGAGGATCGGTGGGATCACACCTGTGGTGCATATTACAGGGGTATTTGCGAAACTTGGTAAATGTAGAATGTAAATGTTTTGGCACAGTAACTGAGATAACGCCGGAAAGGCTATGTTAACCACTGTGATAAAAATGTGTCAAATGGTTTATGAAGCGAGTGTATGATGCCCCATGATCACATCAATGTATACAGTTATGATTTAATAAAAAAAAAAAAAAAAAAGTTTGAGGACTCCTGCTCTAACTCTTGATATGTAAGGGTTACTGCCAGGATTAAATAAGAAATATTTATAAATAATGTAACACAAGGCTCAGCACATACAAAGCACTCAAGGGTTATATTATAATAGTATTTCTTAATAAGTATTAATTAATGGTTAGCTTTAATACAATTAACAACAATACATGTCAACACACAATCTGTACTGAATAGGGTTTCAATGGTTGTGAATAGTAACATATTAACACCTCTATACAAAGTGAGGCTTGGGGCCTTGCCATGGGTCTGTGCATTTTATAGTAAGATCCTTTTATCATTTCCTTATGCAAACTCTCTCAGTTAAAGTTCCAGAAGGCCTCCATTTTTGCTGAATTAAATTTAAAATGAGTAAAGTCACAGTAAGGATTAAAATTCCCAATTCTGGGAAGAGAAGGCCAGAGATGACCTGGATCAAGTAAAACCTTCAGAGGGGATCTGTCTACAGGCTTATGCTGGTGGAACAGAGAAGAGGGAGAAACGGAGTCACATAGGTCAAGATCCAGCCACATTTCTCACAAATGAGAACCACCATGAAACACCTAGGAAGCTCAACCGGGGGGTTCTTGACAGTGTTAGTACAGCAACTTTTTACCCTCCCTGAAAGGGTAAAATGTCTGCATTTTTATGTAGGTAACTTTAGGCTAACCTGCCCAAGGCCAAGGAGAATACTGCTCTAACAAAGCTAATGAAGAACCCACTAAACCAGAGGTTCTCAACCTGTGGGCCGCGACCCCTTTGTAACAGTGAAAACATATAGCAGCATTAGGAAGGTTGAGAACCACTGCACTAGACCTAATAATACAGGAAGGACTCCTTGATGCATCTACAGCAGTGGTTCTCAACCTTCCTAATGCTGCAGCCCTTTAATACAGTTCCTGTGGATCGTGACCCACAGGTTGAGAACCGCTGATCTACAGAGAGCATCAGAGTACTACTGTCAGAAGGCAGACAGATGTAGGCAAAAGAGCTTAACTAGGATAAAATAGTCAAATTCAAACAAAAGAATGTAAGATATTCTCTTGCACAAGTTCTGGCTCTCTCATTATCAATCCCATACCCCCTCCCTCCCTCAGGTTTAACTATACCAGCCTCTGGGTCGGTCCTTACTTAAAAGCACCTAGTAAATTTCCGTTTTGTGCTCCTCCCTCTTGAAACACTCCTTCCAGATAAAAAGGACTCAATCCCTCAATACACTCAGGTCTTTTCCCAAATACCCTAACTCAGAGTGGCCACCTCTGAACAGTCTTACCTAACAGAACTTTCTACACCCTGCAATTTTCCTTAGAAGCATTTATCTCACCTGACCTTATATTTTAAGTTTATTGGTTTGTTCACTGCCTGCTTCCCCCATCTGAAAGGGCGTAACCAGTTTGTTCACTGTGGTCTTCCCAATGCCACAGGCAATGTCTGGAATGTCATCCTTGCTCACTGAGTGTCTGTGGACAGAATGACTATATAAACGAACAGATGGATGGATGAATGAATAAAATGGGATATTTGACCTAATAAAATTAAATGATAAAAGCAAAAACAAAAATGCTTTTGGATTATTTTCCATTTTAATAACCACAGGGCATACACACCATGAGAATAAATGATTCTTATAAATTTTTCAGAATTTTTTTGGTCTTATACCTTTAAATTATTTATAAGAATAAAACAAACTATGTTAATCTACTCACAAAAGAGGCACAATGCTTTACACACTTGTTCTTAGCTGATGATGCCTGCTCCCTTGATATCACAAAAATTATATTAACATTATGATTTTCACTTCTTACCTACTGGTACAATTATCCAAAGAAACATCTTATAACCATACATATATATATATATATATATACACACACACACACACTTTTTTTTTACCTTGGAACCAAGCAGTCAGCTCTCTGAAGAGTTGTGGCATCCAGCTCAAAGAGGGAAGCAATGTCATTTCCATGTGGGACAGAGACTAAAGTGTACATGATTTTCTCCCCTGCTTGGCGCTTTTTCTTTGAAGTTGGAATGTCTCCATCTCTCTGTTGAGGAAGTACAAAGTTATTTATTTTTGTCAGGTTTGATACTCAACTCACCAATTAATCAGAAGATAAAGTTTAAATCTGCATGTTACTTCTTCACATCATCCAGAAAAAGGAGCTCAGGCCTGACAGCCTTTGAGGTAATTACTATCAACAGTTGTATGCTCCTGGGGTGCGAAGCTTGATCTGCATGTCATCGAGGCTAATAGTCCAAGAGTTATGGACCCTCCCTTTGTTCCCTTAAACCTATTCACAAAGTTGTAGTTTTGACCATTCCATATTTAGAACAAACACAGAGAAGAAACGGTATGTTGAATGTTCTAGGTTGCATAAATTAAAGAGCAAGCATTGCAGCATTTGGGAGCTCACACCCAGCTCCCAGAACATATTGGACATTAACTTGGAGAGAGGAGAGTCAACAGCAACACTCCCATGCAGTTCATCAGCGTGTTCCGTGAGATCCAAAAACACACTATAGTTACAAGATACAAGGAGATCACACACGTAACCTTTGGTGATGATGTGAAATTTGGTCAATATTTCCAGCACACCCCACCCCACTGAAGCAGGGAACAACACAAGATCAATGATTATGTATTTCCACTTGACCTTCCCCAAGTCCCAATGCCTCATGGAAGGACTGGATGCACAAGAAACAGAAGAGCAGTATAGTAAACACAAGATGAGCTTGGTAATTAAGTAGACAAATACAGTTACTTACACATATTTATGAAAGCAAGTGAAATTTTAAAATGAAAGAGAGAGGGACGGATAGGCAGACAGACAGACTGCCATTACACTACTACAGGAAGGTGTGTGAAACTGAAAGAAGGAGCAGATTCTCAAAAGGGAAACACAAATAGTCTACATCCACTGACAAGTGTTCATTTAATGGCAACTGTGAAACGAGATTTTACCCTTGATCATTTCAAAACATTCCCTTGGAGTCCCACCTCCTCCATCATTCCAAGACTGTGACTATCATTTTCCCTTAGGTCAGAAAACCTTGAAGTTTTGTTTCTGATTTCTCCCATTAATGGTGCACCAATTGGTAGCCCTGCTGAACTGTGAATGGCCAGAGGTCCCCAAACAGGAGCAGGTCTGTGATCTGCTAAATCTCACATGGTACTCTGTTCATCTTTGATCTCTATGTCTTCCCCAGAGACCAAAATTCAGAGTTAAATGAAGGCAGGGGTCCTGTACCAAGCTCTCCTGATATGGTTTGACCTCCATAACAGTTGTTTATAATCAGTAAATACAAACTCTGTTCACCGATCAGAAAAAGGCACTTAAAGGCGGGCACGGTGGTTCACGCCTATAATACCAGCACTTGGGAGGTGAGGCAGGTGGATTGCCTGAGCTCGCAGGTTCAAGAGCAGCCTGAGCCAGAATGAGACCTCATCTCCAAAAATAGCCGGACATTGTGGCAGGCGCCTGTAGTCCCAGCTATTTGGAAGGCTGAGGCAAGAGAATCGCTTGAGCCCAAGAGTTTGAGGTTGCTGTGAGCTATGCTGCCATGGCACTGTACCGAAGGCAACAAAGTGAAACTCTGCCTCAAAAAAAAAAAGAAAGAAAGAAAAGAAAAAGGCACTTAGAATACTGAAGTAGAGATGGAGGAAAGGATAAAATGTACACGGTAAGCAAGTTACATGATGAGGAGAGTGGCAGGCAAAGAGGAGGAAGAAGGTTTAAGAAAAGGAAGCGAAAATTCTAAAGAGAGAAAAGGAAGTTTGTTTTTAACCACATGCTCAGTAACATGAAAACTTGGGGAGAAATAGAACAGGAAAATTACAGTCACCGAGACATAGTATAAAAGAGCTTTTGTCCCCAGATTTCGCAATGCTTTATTACAGCCAAAAGAAAGGCCCTCCAACACACTAAGTGTCGTTAACACACGTGAGAAAAGACTGTCTCGGAATGTCAGAACACAGAGATTATGAACAAGATCATTCATTTATAGAAAAAGCCCGAAGGATTTTTATAACTATGTAGAGGATGGGATTTGGGAACAAGAGGCTTAAGTGGACTACTGGAAAGGCACAATTAAACTATGATATTAACTAAGGAAAACAAGATATCAATTACATTGAACCATGTTTGGAGAAAGACTTTATGAACATAAGATCAATGTGTAACCTAAATAAATGAGAGTCACTGAACAAGAATTTAAGTTTCTCTCACCATTGTCTGGTGTAGATGCAAAGAATAAGTATGCTAGTCTTCATGGACAAATATCATATCCCTGAAAGAAATATGTGTCATCTAATTTCCTGGCTTTCCTAAACACCAGTATTCTAATTATAATTTAGTTTTTGATATAGATTTACCCTCAAAAAAATGCACTAATTGACCCAACTATTTAGATGTAATCAGCCATTGAAAGTTGGCATTGCAGTTTATACATCAGTCATTTGTAAGTTCATTTAGTAGGAGTCAATTCTCCTTCTTCTTTTGGAATAAAATGAAGTGAATTTTCTAGACTTAGATCAGATGACCAGATCCAAGGTTCCTAAAGATTATCCTCCAACCCACACTCCTTGATAATGTTTTCTTGTAGGGGCCCAACAAGAGTAGTCAGGTACCTCTCTATTCTTACATTCTTACACTGCAACAATGAGAATCTTTTCCAACCATAGAAAAAACTCATTAAACTCATAACACTATTTAAGGCTTGTGGTAAAATGTACTATTCTACCCTTACATGATTTGTTATACATAATCATAATAAAACAGCTTTAATGAACAGAAAAGTTCCACATATAAATAACATGTTAAAACTGATTACATGTGAATAAGAGCTTTTAACACTTTTAGAAGTTTTTTTTTAAAATAGTGCTATAGTCTTAAGCATTCTGCTTTTAATCTATTGTACTCTTTAAATTTCCCTACTAAACTCTCCTTTGTAAACAGTTTGACAGTAAACTTCAAGCCAGACCTGGGAATTTGCTGCTCAAGCCAGTCTCTAATGAAATTTGAATCATGAGTGATAAGTATTACAACTTTTGTTTTTTTTCTGAGACACAGTCTCATTCTGACACACTGGGCAGAATGTCACAACATCATGGCTCACAACAACCTCAAATTCCAGGGTTCGAGCAATCCTCTTGCCTCAGCCTCACAAGTACAGGTGGGACTACAGGCACCCACCACAACACCTGTCTAAATTTTTTTTCTATTTTTAGTAGAGATGGGGGTCTCATTCTTGCTCAGGCTGGTCTTGAACTCCTGAGCTCAAGTGATCCTCCTACCTTGGCCTCCCAGAGTGCTAGAATTACAGGCATGAACCACCATACCCAGCCAAGTATACAACTTTTAACATTTGAATCAAGTTTCAATATAGAAAAAGGTCAATATGATATCTTCATAGCATGAAGACAATTCAGTTCAAATTGTGTGCTTGTGGCTGGCTCTTGTTTATAAACCTATATCGATTTTGAAGAAAAAAGCACAGAAACACTAGCGCCCTATACAGAATTACAGAAGCGCAATGCCCAAACTCTTGCATCATGAAAATACATTCAGGGACAAGACAGCTTAAACGGGTGGTAAATTTAACATCAGATGTACAAGACACACTCAATTTAGAGTAATGCAGGGCCTCTCAGAATATTAACGTAGTCTACTGAGCTCTCAGCAAATGGGCATTTTTCAGTGGGAAGGAAAAGCACACGGCCTCTCAGGTTAAATGTGGAGAAGGTCCCTTCTGGAAAGACAGCCAAGTCAACTAATGCGTCTGCCCTCCTGGGGCCTGCAGGCAGCTGCGCAGCAGGCAGCGTCTAGAACACCTTCTCTGTTGACTCATTTGTGAGTCACTGAATTTTTAGCAGAGACATCAACATCACGCTGCAGCTCTGTTGTTGGGAGCCGAGACATTCTGTAAGAAACAATGTCTGCATTTTCAGAGCTGATTCAGTCCTGCAAGCAGCCAGGGCAGCATACTGATGCGCAGGCATCTGCGTTTTTCTTTACATCCTCTGGTGCTCTCACTACTGACTTTATGTAACCAGGAGCCATACTGCCATTTAAAGCTGCAAACTCCTTTTCTCCTGACAAGGTTCCTTAACAAACTATTACTCTCAAACTCTTTTTTACTTTTCATTTCCTATCTCTTATCATTGATGAATATATACTAAAACTCAAGGAAATTTGGGGGGGTCTTCTTTCAGAATTTGGTTCCCCCCCAAATTCTAGAGAACAGAATTTTTAAAAGTTTCCTGGTTCTGAAAAATTTCTATTTCTATAGGTAAATGTACATAGAGCAATGGTTCCCAACAAGAGTAGACTTTATGACCTTCCGGAGGGGGCTGGGAGGGGGGCACTTAGAAATTTCTGGACATACTTTTAGTTGCCACAGTTAGGGACAGAAGGGAATGCTACTGGCCCCTAATGAGTGGAGCGCCTAGATGCTAAAAAATAAATATCCTATAATGCAGAAGGACTTCCTCCCACAAGAAAGACCTACCCAACCCAATATGTCAATATGGCTGAGGTTGGGCCGGGAAACCCTGACACCGACAAAAGACATTCCTGTGAAAACTCAGATCACATTCCACATAAATATGGTAATGTTACTATGGGTGGTGTTATTCCAAAAAATTCCCCTTCAAAGAGCCATTTGAAAAGATGCAGCCTTTCAAGGAGAAGAAACTAATGACTGTCAAGTTCCCAGCTGGGCTTGACACGGTTCCAATGTTTACAGGGTCCCTGTGGATGCTGTACATTTGTAAGATTGGAAATAATAGACTCTTTTATAGAATAAATGCAGCAATTTATGTCTTAATGGGCGCTCTGACACACACCGCCTCATTTGAGCAGCACCATGCATTAACCTTTGAAACTTCAAAAATGGAAGGCAACACTTTGATAAAGGTTTCTAAATTACAGGAAAAATATTAACTGAGCATTAAATAGAAAACATGGGGAAAATTGGGAAAGGAAAAATTAGCATGGTCACAATGAACTCAGTGTTACCGGAACCCAGATCAGAGGTAAAATACCGTTCTGTTTTGGGAAACTGATTTCCTATTTCGTAGGCTGGAGATAAACTCTAATGGTTCCTTTGTCTTCCTCTCTAGACAGAAACATAATTATTGCTATGTGGTAAAAATAAGGAACCATATTATTAGCCTTATCATTCCATATTCCCAGTTTTTACTCTCAAGCTCGATGTTCTGGAGAGGGAAAAAATACTAAATCAAATGTCTCCAGCTGGATGTCTCTCTAAGTGACAGACAAGACCCAGTCATAAACTTCTACAGCAAAAGCAGACCCATCTGTGTTGTGTGCAATTAAAGTATTGCCAGGGACAAGGGCTTCAACAGAAGAACATTCTCACCTTCAGAGGTGAATGAAGAAATTGTGTCTTAGAATAAGAAGAAAAAAAGCTATTAACAGCTTGATTAGTGCAAAGAGTGAACTTCACTACAAATTTATATTTTCTGTGCTGTTCTGTAAACCTTCATAGTGTATACAGTCCCTCAGTATCTGTGGAGGGGGTTGGTTCCAGGCCCCCTGCAAATACAAAAATCTGCTCAAGTGCTTTATGTTACATGCCATAATATTTGCATATAACTTATGCAGAGCCTCCCATATACTTTAAATCATCTCTAGATTACTTAAAATACCTAATACAATGTAAATGCCATGTGAACAGTTAATACCTATATTGTTTTTCCATTTATATTATTTTTATTGTTTTTTGCTGAATTATTTTTGATCTGTGGGTAGTTCAACACACAGATGTGAACCCATCTGTAAGTATGAAGGTAAACTGCATCCTCCCATTCTTCTCTGCCCACAATGTTTAGCATCCTCAAACATCATGAAGCAGACGAGAGATGAGCACAGAGATTTAGTTCACTTGCACAATCTGAGGGCTTTGACATGATGTCCTTTTAATAGAAACAAATCTTTTATTCAAGGAGTTGCATCAGTCTGATCTCATTTTATCCTCATGACATCAGGGAAGGTAAACAGGGCAAAGATCTTTATCCCTTCACACAGGTAAGGAAACTGAGGCTCAGGTAAAGCTGTCTCATTTGTCCAAGGCCACACAAGTTCATGATGGTGCAAGAAACAGAGCTCCCCTGGCCCTGTATGGTGCTGAATTCACACAGAATATTATAGAAATACACCCTGAGAAACAGAAAATCAGCCTCCAACGTCCAGTAGGTGACCCTGGACTCCCAGGGAGGCCATGTGTTCTCTGTTGAACACGAAGAATTTCTGTTGATGTCACAGAACACCAACAGCAGACAAGGCCATTCTGTGATTGTGAAGGATCAGGACAAAAAGACAACCACTCCCTCATCACGTCTGAACACAGTCAAACAGGAAGATTATCCAACCCACAGAAATTAGGAAATGATTGGGTGGCGCCTGTGGCTCAAAAGAGTAGGGCGCCAGTCCCATATACCAGAGGTGGTGAGTTCAAACACGGCCCTGGCCAAAAACTGCAAAAAAAAAATTATGAAATGATCCTTTCTCCTGGCTAATATGAGTGACTGCAGTGTCTTCAGAAGTCTGTCTTTCCCACAGATATTAAAAATGAAGATACTGACTGTAGAATTACTTCTATTTCCGATGGCATTCTTATCCACAGCAAAGATGCACTTCCTTAAATCCTCCCCATAATCACCTTATAGGAGCCCAAATCCTGCAAAAGTTATCTCTAACGCGCTCCTACCTCCTACACAGGTCCCCACCTGTCTGCGCTTCCTCACTGCATGGGAACTTGTTTTACTACAAGTGTGCTCCTGGTGGTCTTTGGCTAGAGGCAGCTGACAAGCGGACAAGCTCATAGGAAGAACAAAAGAAGCCATGATTTATACTCAGCTTTTTAAACCTGAATACTGATAGCATTTTCATAAATCATAGGAAAGTAAGAACACAACAGTCCCGGGTGAGCCATGTGAAGCCAACAGGAGAAGAGCCCACCCAGAGTGATAAAACTGAATTACAAATAGAAGGTCCGATTAATGGACTAAAGCTACCTATATCTTTAGGGACATTCTGATATAAATTAAAGGTTTCACTGGCCAACGCCCTGATACTTCAACTTCATTTGCATTGTACGTCTGGTCGTCAGATGAAGAAGGGAGTCGAACAGGATTGAATACAGTTCAGAAATTCAGATTAGATTCACTTCCCCTATGTCAGAATCCTCACAAACATGAAGCTGTGTACCCATGTAAAGACAGTGGTCATTTTAATTAAACATTCCAGCTCTTTCTATCAAAGGGTAGAATTTTGAGTGATGCTGTAATAATACCTACCAATTTCAAAAGAGAATGCTAAATTCCTAAGAAAATTGACCTACACACCGTCTACATCTAAATATTTGGTTCAATTGCTTTAAAAAATTGCTTAAAAAATAAAAATCCATCCCATCATCCAGAGATTGTTGTCCTGAATTTCTGAATTTTTAATTGAATAAAGTCATGTCGTTACCATAAAGTCATCTTCTTTACAAATGATGATGAAATGAGCAGGACGAATAATACATATTTTCATGAAAATTGGCTTTAAAATAAAATGAGGCACTTTTCAATCAACATCCTTTTAAATATCAGAAAAATCAGTCACCTAGGTATGTCATGCTTGAACTTCTCCACAAATAAGAACTCAAATTATTTTGAATTCAGGAAAGCATCTTACCATTTTATCATGTCATAATTCTGTTTTTCCTTCCTAATTCCTGTGCACTTCTAGAAATGCAACCTAGTCCCATCGGATCTCCCAGACACCAGCTGCCTTCAGCATTCTACCATAAATGACCTCCAAGTTGCTAGAAATCCTCCTGAGTACCCATTACTGGACATCTTATAATCTAAGCCATTATCATCTTTTATCTTCTATTTTTTTAAGATAAAACCTCTACTCAGAGAATCTCAGTCCCTTGTCTTCAAATTTGCTATTAAATTTTCAATGTCTCCATATAAAATATAAACAATTTGTTTAGGATGTGTTGGGGGAAAACCAAGTCTACTTACCACATTCTTTCCTTCATTTTGGGCATCTCGATAATCAGGATTAAGCTAAAAAAGAAAGCAAAATTTATTTTGAATTGCTACTAAAAGCACATTAAAAAGGCCAGTAATCTTTCATTCAGTTCCACCCTTAACTAAGTTAAACATAAAAACAAGCTAAGAAAGAAACTATTGGTAAATATGACAATTTAAAATATTATGGTGGGCTAGTTCGATCAGTAGCAGGATTGGAGAGTGGACCCCAGAGAGCCCTGAGCAGCCCAACCACCTCTGCCAGCCTAGTTACCATCACACATCAAGAGGAGCCATAGCTGCCAAAACCAACCCCAGTCACCATGACCGCAACCAGGAGCAGTGAGGCCGAGACCCAGCAGCCACCCACTGCCCCCGCCCTCAGCGCTGATGACACCAAGCCCAGCACCACGGCTGAGGTCATGACACTCTACCCAGGGCGACAGACTAAGACTCTGTCTCAAAAAAAAAAAAAAACAAAAACAAGTTCAAGTAAACATGCCCTCTGTGTAAGGCACCAAAATAACATGCACACTAAAAGGACAATATACACAGAATACAATAATATAAAGAATATACTACAAAAAAGGAGTAAGGAAGATTTCGATATAAATGAAAACATAAACACAAAATTAAAGTCCATGTTGGCAGCAATAAAAAGCACAGTTAATCTTAGAGAAAATGAGTGAGATAAGAAACTGAATAACTACCCCTCAATACAGAAGGAAGCTATCAAGGAAAAAGAAAATAGTCACAGAGAACTAGCAAAGAGGACTATCAACAACAAACAGGAAACCTGGGCACTCTCAAGGAAGAGAGAAAGTGGAACACAAGCACTAATTAAAAGGCAACAGAAAATAAAACTCTCTACCAGGCACAGCAGCTCACACCTGTAATCCCAGCACTTTGGGAGCAAAGCCTTGGCAACATATTGAGACTATGTCTCTACAAAAAAAATTTTTAAATAGCTTGGTGTTGGGCAGCACCTGTGGCTCAGTGAGCAGGGCGCCGGCCCCATATACCAAGGGTGGCAGGTTCAAACCCGGCCCCGGCCAAATCGCAACAACAACAACAAAAAAAATAGCCGGGCATTGTGGCGGGCACCTGTAGTCCCAGCTACTCGGGAGGCTGAGGCAGGAGAATCGCCTAGGCCCAGGAGTTGGAGGTTGCTGTGAGCTGTGTGACGCCACAGCACTCTACAGAGGGCGATAAAGTGAAACTCTGTCTCTACCAAAAAAAAAAAAAATAGCTTGGTGTTTTTGGGTGCAGAATATAACTACAAAAGGGACTTTACCTAACAAATGATGCAAACATTGTAAGGTACCCTCCCATTAACCTGAAATTTAAAAAAAAAAAAAAAAAAAGCTTGGTATAATAGCAAACCCCTATAGTCCTAGCTACTTGGGAAGCTGAGGCAGGATGATCACTAAAGCCCAGGAGTTCGAGATTACAGTGAGCTATGACTGCACCATTGCACTCTAACCTTGATTTGGATTAGTCCCAAATCAAGACTAACTTTGCTTTTAGAATCCAAGAATGAAAGGTAGAATGTCAGAAAGTGAGTTAAGTGGCCGCCTTTCTACTGATTGATCAAACTCAAGGAAACAATTTTCACATGCTAGTGAAGAAAATTCTAGTATAGTTCCTAATGGGGTTTATTCACCTTCTTTAGTCAAGTATCAGTGTCATTTTATCTATTTGGTTTTTTTTTGTTTTGTTTAAAGAATCCCAGCTTTTCTCTTAAATTAAAAAAAAAAAAAAATCCATTGACTTAGCGCCCATAGCTCAGTGGTTAGGGTGCTAGCCACATACACTGAGGCTAATGGGTTTGAATCCAGCCAGGGCCTACTAAACAACAATGATGATGACAACAACAACAACAACAACAACAAAAATAGCTAGGCACCATGGCAGGCACCTGTAGTCCCAGGTACTTGAGAAGCTGAGGCAAGAGGATCACTTAAGCCCAAGAAGTTGAAGTTGCTGTGTGCTGTGATATCACAGCACCCTATTGAGGGTGACATAGTGAAACTCTGTCTCAAAAAAAAAAAAAACCACACCAAAATTTTAACTAAATTACATCTTAAAAATATGCAATATGTTTAACCAAGGATATGTTATGGTCAAAGTTTCCGTTCCATTCAGTACACGATAGAATAGTTGGTTATAGACACTGTGAAAGTAAATTCATGCTGAAAACCACAACGTGTCCATCACTAAAACATGCACAAAAATGGGAATTAATGTACCTCAGTCAAACACAAAATAATCTGTGCCTTCTGAAACTTAGATCATAATCTATCCCAAAGACAGTTGTTACTTTCAAAAGTTCAATCTTTACACATTTCACTGCTGAGGATCATCCACCCCTGATTAAGCTGTGTGGGGAAACAAATTCCAGATTGTCCTATAAGGAAATACCACAGGCCTGAGGAAAGACCACCTAACCCCCACAGAACTCAGCGTCTTCATCTGCAAAATAAGAAAATCTCTACTACTAAAAATGTGTGTATTTTTTGGCAATGCTAAAGATGGTGCCAATCATTTAGATTTTGCCTCATCTGTGTATCACAGGCTACATGGTTCTTTAAAATAATTAACATAGAATGATTACCTCAGTAAATTCAATAAGGTATAAATAATAATAATAATAATGAGAAGGAGGAGAAGGGAAAGGGAGAGAAAAGCTGCCTACAATGTACACAGCTATGATTTAATAAAAAAAAAAAACTGCCTAAACAAATCTATGTCTATATACACTTACTGTTATTAGGAAAGGCTGAATAAATACATACTTTAAACTATACGCTGCTTTCTCTAAATATAACAGCAATAATTTTTAAAGTAATAGACTAAAGATGAATAGGAAGAAATATTATTTTTAAGAAAGGGGAAAAAGATATGGTCATACGAATCTTTTGGGACTTAAAAAATGTCCTTATGTTAAAAAATAAATGATAAATCTGGCACTGGAGAGCTAATATGCTATTCAATCATTTCTTCAATAAATATTAATAGAGCATCTATAATGGGCAAAGCATTGTGGTATATGGTATTCTAACAAGGACAAAGAGAAGATGGTCCCTGGCCAGAAGACCTCACAATCTAGGAGGGAAAATAAGACATAAATACAGACAGCTGTAATACAAAATAAAATGTGACAAGAGATATAAGACAGGGATGAATAATTTATAAATAATATAGGTCAGAGGAAGGAGGGATCTGTGATGGGCAAATTTATTCACAAATTATTCATGGAGAAGGTAGCATCTGAGATAAGCCTTGAAGGATGGGTAGAATTTTAACTGGTAGGGAAGGCAGAGGTGAAAACAGCAGAGCTGGGCAGCAAATGCCACCTAGATGAGAAAAATGAGATTTGTCGAGAGAGGCCTCATCAAGGCCACTTACGGAATATTTTTAATATGCTTTTAAAGGTTAATTTGTTTAACCTCACAATTAAGCTACACGTCAGGATTCCCGGCTCTGGTTTACAGATGAGGAACCTGTGGCACGTCACATGAAGTACCTTGGACAATGTCACAGTGCTTGGGAGTGGCAGAGTAGCAGGCATAGGCCTGAGGACTCCAAAAGTACATCTGTTAGTTACTACACACGGAGAGGTGTGACCCAAGGTGGGAAGGAGGGTCAGTCCAGACTACCGGGGGCCTTTAAACCATAGCGAGTGCTGTGTTCTTCAACCTTCTTTATCTCACGGCACACTTGAACCTATAGTTATACTTCTGTAGCACACTTAAATTATGTTGATCAAAAAAAAAAAGCATAAAAAAGAATACGTTACTGTGCTTTGAACTTCTTTTGACAATAATTTAACTAGTGATCATTAAAAATTTTCACAGCACATCTAAAAATCTCTCACGGCACAGTGTGCCTCAGCACACCATTGAAAGTCACTAGGCTAAGGGTTTGCATCTTATTCAGATGTGAGAAGACAAAAGAGGGAACATAATCAAAGGCAGTGTTCAAAGGCAAGGAAGAAAGGCCCAGATAAAGATAAACATGGTGGAATGGAAAGGAGAAAATAGATGTGAAAGATTTTGCAGATAAAATCAGTAGACTCTGGGGTGGCGCCTGTTGCTCAGTGACTAGGGCGCCGGCCCCATATGCCGAGGGTGGCGGGTTCAAACCCAGCCCCGGCCAAACTGCAACAGAAAAATAGCCGGGCGTTGTGGCGGGCGCCTGTAGTCCCAGCTGCTCGGGAGGCTGAGGCAGGAGAATCGCGTAAGCCCGAGACTTAGAGCTTGCTGTGAGCCGTGTGACGCCACGGCACTCTACCCGAGGGCAGTACAGTGAGACTGTCTCTACAAAAAAAAAAAAAAAAAAAAATCAGTAGACTCTGAATGTATAAACTGTGGGAGAAAAATGTGTATTCTGACTCCTGAGTCAGTCGATCCAAAACTGAGATAAATTTATTGAGTTTGTACGGCAAGTAGCGTATCCAAGATCAAATTCATAGCTCCCTGCAGCCAGGGAGTGGGTGAGAGAGAGAGAACATGAAGACCCATTACTAATCTTTGCAATCTTCTTTCTTTTTTTTTTTTTTTTTAAGACAAAGTCTTACCCTGTTGCCCTGGATAGAATGCTGTGGTGTCATCAAAGCTCACAGCAACCTCAAACTCTTGGACTCAAGGGATCCTCTTGCCTCAGTCTCCCAAGTAACTGGGACTACAGGAGCCTGACACGACACCCAACTAGTTTCTCTGTTGTTAGTAGAGATGGGGTCTCATTCTTGCTCAGACTGATCTTGAACTCCTGAGCTCAGCTTAAGCAATCCACCTGCCTTGGCCTCCCAGAATGCTAAGATTACAGGTGTGAGCCACTGTGCCTGGAATGCAGATTCTTCGTTTAAGTGGCCAAAGAGGAACAGATAGAAGTCAGGCATGGTGCAAAGTGGTGGAAAGAGAGAAAGAGGGAAGCATCATGAATACATAGGTGATGAAAGTCATGACTGGACCACAATCAGATGAAGGACAATGGCACCTTTTCATCTAACACAGTAGCAAGAAGACCAGAAGCTCAAAAGTCCACAATACGTGTTCATTTTCTTTTAAGAAAAATGTTACTTTTTTACAATAAAATGTGTTTGATTTATTTTTATTGTATATGCCATTAAAGTCACAGTCATGGGTATATTTTAAAATAATTATATTTGCATGTTCAGAGCCAATCTATTCTTCTGATTAATAAGTCTAAAAAAAGAAATGGGAAAATAATCTTTACTGAGTGTTTATGTGTGGCTGGCACAATTTATATATTTTGATATACAATATTTATATGCATATGCAGAAGGTGTGTTATAACATGTTGATTTACTATACTTATGTATATATACACACCTATAAATCAGGCCCTATGAATATAGCATGGTTGATACGGTTGGTAAAGAACTAAACATAAAAACATAGGGATATTTACAACTAAAGCCCTAATACTCCTAAGATTCTCTACTAATGTATAGTTTCACGAGTTCTAAGTTTTTAACTAGTTAATTAAATCCGATTCCTCAAAGTTAGGAAATAAGTGTTTACTGCCATCTGGTGGAAATTTTGCTCATCTACAAACAAGTAAGCTAGTCTTTCAAAGGGCAATACAAAATCTTTAACAAGTAAAATTATTTTTTTATTACTCTCTCTAGTTTTCAAGAGGATCATTAAAAGTTGTCCCTTTAGTAATATCCAAAGAAATAAAATGTAAAAGGCAGGAAATCATCAATTGTGAAGCTTGATTTATAATTCTTCCCGTGACTTATAATTCAAACCATTTACCAAGGCTCCCATAGTATCTTATTAAAAACAGGTAAAATTACTGTTTCCCTCACGGTCATATTTGTGATCTCCCCTGCACTACTAAGGTAACACAAGTAAAATACTTGTGATGAGATGTCACTGAGCACGCTGACATCTGTGCTGTGTATTAAACACTCAAACTCTATGGCCACTTACCGTCCCCTCATGTCACACATGCCCCACAGATACTGACATTAAAAGGGAGACAGTCCAGTAATATGGTTCTGTATTATATTGTTAGAGGTAATAGGTATTGAATAAGGGTCCAGTTATAAACTTTGGTTCGCTTTAGTATCTTGGAGAATAAAACTTAAACCATGTTAAATCTGATATCATCATCCTAATCCGTAGATGTTTTCCTTAATTCACAAAAACAGATGCCATTCTTTTTTTTTTTTTAATTAAATCATAGCTGTGTACATTAACACAATCATGGGGTACACTATGCTGGTTTTATATACAATTTTAAATATTATCATCAAACTGGTTAACATAGCCTTCATGGCATTTTCTTAGTTACTGTGTTAAGACATTTACATTCTACGTTTAGTAAGTTTCACACGTGCCCTTGTAAGATGCACTGTCGGTGTGGTCCCACCAGATGCTATTCTTAAATTGCTTGCAATATATGTTTTGTCTTTGTAATCAGACTACAGATTCTCCATCACATAAAATGGTCTGACTTCCTTTGGATAATGTCCCCTTCATTTCTACACAGTCAACTGGACTTATTATATGTTAGGCTGTGGCTAGACTTAACCACCAACTTTTTAAGTCTAGTTAAATTAGAGTATCATATTTCGGCACTATGTATATAAAAGTAAATTTTTAGGTGTTTTCTTTTTTCCTCATTTGTAATTAGAGTTAAGATCATAATTCTTTTTTTTTTTTTTTTTTTTTGCAGTTTTTGGCCAGGACTGGGCCTGAACCCACCACCTCCGGCACATGGGGCTGGCGCCCTACCCCTTTGAACCACAGGCACCGCCAAGATCATAATTCTTTAAACTTACTATAAGATTTAGCAGGGTCACCTATGGATGATAATACTTTGAATATTACATAAAAACTGGTATCTCGGATGGGTATGCATGACAGAAGCAACCGCCAGAGAGATCTCAATGTTTCAGAGAGTGAGTGAATATAATTATCTTCTAGATTGCAAACTCTTAAGGGACAAGGTCCATGTTTTAATCATCTTTGTTTTCTTCACAATATCAAAATAGTGTTTATACCCAGGAGTCAGTCAATAAATGACTGTGTAATTTCAGTATAACATAAATCAGGGTTTCTCAACTTCAGAACTATTGGCACTTGGGCCAGATAATTCTTTGTCATAAGGCGCTGTCCTGTGCATTGTGGCATATATAGTCCCATCCCTGGCCTCTACCTACTAGATGCCAGTAGCTCCCATTCCCCAACTGTGACAATAAAAATGTCTCCAAATCACCCTCAGTTGAGAACCACAAGTCTAGCATTAAGCCCTAATACTTTCATTACATTGTTTTTGACTTTGAGCAAAATAAATCATTTCTCTGAATCTGGATTTCCTTTTTGATAAAGTGAAATTATTGGATTTACAATAATAATCGTAGTCCCTATGACTCATCCATTCAATCATCCAATGGTAACTGAAGGCAAATTAAGTGTCAGACGCTGTGCTAAGACACAGGTGTCCGGTGCTCAGCAAAACAGACACGGGCCTTTCCTCCTGGGGAACAATACATACCTCACCATGAACTGTGATAAATCCAAAGGGATTTCGAAAATATCTCAACAGATTTACAGAGAGTACCTGTGGCATCATTCAGAATCAAAAATATATATATATATATTTTTTTTTAGAGACAGAGTCTCACTTTATGGCCCTCGGTAGAGAGCCATGGCCTCACACAGCTCACAGCAACCTCCAACTCCTGGGCTTAAGCGATTCTCTTGCCTCAGCCTCCCGAGTAGCTGGGACTACAGGCGCCCGCCACAACGCCTGGCTATTTTTCTGTTGCAGTTTGGCCGGGGCTGGGTTTGAACCCATCACCCTCGGTACATGGGGCTGGTGCCTTACCAACTGAGCCACAGGCGCCACCCTCAGAATCAAAAAATTTTTTTAAATCCTAAAATATTTGATGAAGTCTACAATGAATACTACAAGACCACAGTTTGAATTATTATACAACAGCTTTAGTGAAATTCAAGTTTATAGACAACAGAAAACTTTCAAGTTATTCAAAAGAATCTTCTTTTCTGGGCCTTATGTGGTGACTCACACCTGTAATCCTAGCACTTTGGGAGGCTGAGGCGGATGGATTGCTTGAGCCCAGAAGTTCAACACCAGCCTGAGTAAGAGCAAGTCCCCGTCTCTAAAAACTTAGCCAGGCATTGTGGCAGGTGCCAGCTACTCAGGAGGCTTGAGCCCAAGAGTTTGAGGTCGCTATGATAATGCCATGGCATTCTACCAAGGGTGTCAAGGTGAGACTCTGTCTTAAAAAAAAAAAAAATCTTCATTTCTGCTCTAGAAAATTTTATCGAAGGAACTTAGAAAAAATAAAAGCAACATATGTAAAATATTCTACTAATATGAGGCATGGAGAGAGACTTTTCAGCTGTTCTGCTAGATAAGCACTCGGTATACTCTGCCCAGTTAAGAGTAACCTCACCCAAAATGCCTATTTTATAAGTCATGGGAGTGACCAGCTGGCTGTGTATCATATCTACTATATGAACTGGACAATATCATGGAGTTTCATTGAAAGGATTTTCAATGTCTCCAGTGAGGCAGCATTTCCTATGCCAAGACATAGTAGGTTATCTTTTCCAGATAAAAGATTAAACAACTCAACTTAGCCTCTAAACACTTTTACCCTTTAAGTTATCTGACTGACAAAGAAATATCAGTTCTTGATGAGGATAATAATAATAACAAAACACCATGTTGCATTTTCTCTCCTGTCCCTCTCCCGGAAAGTGAAGAGACTTAACATGTATTGAATATCTTTTATGTACAAGGTGCTGAACATTCCCTATCTTCTTTAATTCCAGAATAATCCCATATAATATATGTTATCACCTTTTTGACACACAAGGAAACTCAGGTCCAGAGAGGTTAAATACTTGCTTAAAGTCAGACAGATTGTAAATCAGTATACATGGGAATTTTTTTCCCCACTACTCCCGGCTCTCTTTGTCACACCAGCCAATATAAATACCATAAACTCAAAGGCAATTCAAGATTACATAATCCTACACACCAGGAATGCCTAAAGCACATTAAAGCAATTATTTTATGTCTGTTAAAGGTGGAAAAGCCATGGGAAGACCGTAATGCCCTGTATATCCCGCCCTTCTGCTAGCTACTTCCCTTTAATGAGACAACAGGGTCATTCTCATTCATCTGATTATTTTAATATACTTTATAAAAAACATTTAATAACAGTTTTAATTTTCCCCTTAACTCCTACATTGTTTCTCCCTTCACTGTCGTTCTAGTTTCCCCTAAATACACTCTTGACAAAGTCACAAATAATTGCATTCTTTCCAAATGCTAGAAGTAGGTTGTGTTTCTGATCTTTTCAATAGCACTTCCTCCTTTGTGAAACTCTATTCTCCCTTGCCTGGCATTTGTGATTCAGCCCATTTGATTTTCCAATTGTTTCTTGGCTTCTTGGGTTCCCAGTCTTTTGTCCACCCTAAAAAGATGACATTCCTCATGGTTCTACCTTAAACATGTTATCACACTCTTCAGATGCCTTGATGACCTTTATACGTACAGTAAAGGCCCAAGTCTACTTTTTCAGCCCTTTTAATCCCCACATTTCTAGCAGTTGTGAAACCTGTGCCTATTAGATATCTCTACCTAGACATTTTACAAACATAATCAAAATAGAATGGAATATTTCTCTCACCAACTTGGCACCTCTTCCCATTTTCCTCAAACTGGCAAATGACATCACCAGTTCTCTGAAACTGGAATCCTGCTCTTAACCCCTAATGTCCATGGATCACCACTGCATTGATCCTGTTTCCTAAAAATGTCTTCAAACCTCCCCCTCACTGTCATCACAATGTCACTGCCTTGATTCACCTCCTCAAAATTCCTTGAAAGCATTGTGCCTCTATCCCTGCTCTGGTCTCCCTTCCTCTAAATTCAATTTCTTCTAGTCTCTTTACAAAGGCTCCAGAGCAGTGCTGTCCACTAAAACTTTCTCCTTAGAAATATTCCACATCTGCACAATCCCATATGGGGTACCTACTGAACAACTCAAAATGTGGTTGTTATGACAGAGAAACTGGCTTTTTAATTTACTTAATTCTAATGATATTAATTTTAATTTAATAGAAAACATGGGGTTAGAAATTGCATTATACTGCATAGTTGGGGAATGTTCTTCTCTAATCACAAATGTTATTTCTTATGCTCTTCTTTATTCTAAATACAAACCCAATCTCCCTAATACATATGGCCTGAACTTATGACCCTATCACTATCTGCCACCTTCCAGCATCACTTCCAAACTCACAAATAATTCTAGGACGTTGCAACTCAAAAATGTTTAGAACCCTCTGTCCTACATGGGTGACATGAACAATGTTTTCAAATTAAAGGCCTGGGCATTTTTTAGAAGCACAATGTTAAAGGATAATCGTTACTTCTCAACTACTGTCAGAGGCTAGTTACTAATTGGAAATCAATTTTTTAGCCAGTAATGGTGACTACAATCACCGTGATTTGGCCACACCACTAGACATTTTCACACCAGTAAGGACAAATGTCCTGAGTATGCCAGGATCTTGTCTGAACTTAGCTGACATAAGAAACATAAAGCCCCAGCTTAAGGATGTCCGGATTTTGAAGCTACAATTTCTACTTTGATGTTAGAATACTACACAGATAGCCCATTCTGTTACATTAGCTAAAGTCAATAGAAAATAAATTCCTAGCTTTCAGTCTTCTGATACGAATTTAATGCTTGGCCTGGCCATAAAAAAGACATTATCTAAGGTATTAAAGGTCAAAGAAAAGGTCCTCCAAATACACGAGACTCTTTAGTGGATAAGATGGCACCTGGCATTTTAAGCTGTATTCTCTAGAGAGAGAATGAAAAAGTCTTTCAAATCCTTTTTGAGAAATGAATTGTTTTCTATTTTTCAACTCTTAATTCATTTATATATGTATTGAGACCTTGGATCTTCATGAAAGTTAATGAACGATTTCATTGTTAATAATCTAATCATTTGGATGCATGAAATGATACAAGTCTTAACTACAGAAATGAACAAAGAAAACTTGTAATGTATACATCATGTTGCTTTTCTACAATCAGTGGCTTAAAAAGCTATTGACTGGAAAGTAAATTAGGAAAAAGAGCCATTATTGTGTGATCCAAGAGGATTTTAATCCTAATTTCTTATCTTTTATAGGACATCTAGTTAGGCTTTTCTGTTTATTTTTTAGACAAGATTCTCTAATGATGATTTTTGCTTCAAAGGGTGTTTTTTCAAAAGGATTACTTCAAAACACATATGCTATAAATAGCCTGTAAACTTCAAAGTATATTTCATTTAGTTGAACACTAAATAATGTGGTAGATATTTATAAAATATAACACGATTAATCATGCCAGATCACTTACAGGGTGCTTACCTGAATCACACCTTCTGGCAAGCATTTTGCCTCATTTAATTCTCTTAGCATGTTAAGAGAATTAGAAAAACATTTAATTATCCCCATTTTTCAGAGGAGGAAATTAGAGCTTAGAAATATTAATTTGCCTAAATAGACCTCGAAATGCCTCTCATATACAAATCCCGAAATCTCCTTCTATCCTCTAATTTTATGGAAGCCGAATAGCTTCTTTATGTTCATTCCTTCAAAAAAAAAAAAAATTCATCAAATGCTTTCTAAGTACCCTGCACTGTTCTAGGTGCTGAGGACATGGTGGTCATAGAAAAAGGAAAAATCCCTGCATTCAAAGAAGCATCCTACTGACAGAGACAGTCAATAAAATAAAATGTAGAATAAGTGAGTACTAGCGAGAAGATTATTGCAGGCCAGCAGGGTTGAATGCTAATTTAGATAGGGACCAGCATGCCTATAGGACCTACAGAACCCACGCCCTGTCCCACAACTTTTCCTCAGCAATTCTCCAGCCACATCTCCTTCCTTCCTCTTACCCACATCCAAAACCAATAGTTGGAAAAGTAACAGGAAAATTTCTAAGAACACATTTTGGTTTGACTCTCAAAAAAGAAAAACCCTCTAAATTAAAAAATAGAAACAATTGAATAGAGTAGTATGAATGAAAATTTGCATAGATCTGGAAAAGAATAGTTTCAAAATCATTTTTAAATTAAATAAGCAAACTTCAGTTAAATCATTTCTATAACTTCTACGCTATCATTTCTACCCAGCCTTGGTATCTATCTGATTGTCCACATACAAAGGTCCTTACATGTTCTTAACTAATTTTATGGGTTTTAAGACAGTTCAATGTCTCAGGAAGAAAACCCTTTCCTTTCTAATGGTTTGAACAATAAAAGCAGACATTCTGAAAGAGTGACGCTATTCTAGGCCACATCACACATAGGCAAATCAGATGTTCCGTTCCATGGACCATACAGTATAACAACTGCAGGGTTTTGTTGTTGTTATTCCCATTTTTAATACTTTGACTAATATTTATATTTTCAAAATAACGTATATGCCAATCTGGAACATTATAAGCAATAATAAAATTTTTATAATGACTGTTACTGCAAGTAGAATGTCTTCTCAAGAACCCAAATGACTTTCTGACGATTTCAGAGTTGGAGACTTAATAGCACTGTATCCGTGAGTCTTACCTCTGCAGCTAAATAGTTTCCAGTTGCAAGATGTTTAAATCTGAACAAGCTGTTCCACTGTCCTGCACCACCTCGGCATGGGTCATGATGAACCACCTACAAAGAGAGCAACGACAACATGATACTCATGTTTCTGGCAAGCAGATGCCAAGAGTTTCCACGTGGTGCCTTCGTGATCATGCTGACCTGTCAAATCTATGTTTTCATGAGCACACAATGTGGCAGAACAACAAAATTCCCCATAAATGATCAAGAGACATGTTAGAACAGTCGTTAATTCACTGGGCAGACCGGAGACTCATGCCTCACATCTGCAAATACAACCTCGCTCAGAAAGGCATGTTTCTAAGACAAAAACTGGAAATACAATGAGGTTTCCCTTCATTTCTGTTATTCAAACATTCATTCCACAGATAGGGGTACGAGCCTACTATGTGCAGGTACTTTTCAAGGCAAGAAGGACACCGCAGTGGATAAGACTAGAGCTTCCACTGTGATGGAGAAGAGAGGAAAACAGCAAAGAAATCAATGGGATTTGACAAGTGCCAGGAAGGACACAGACAGAGCACATGACTGAGTAACTAGGGAAGGTGACTTTAGGGACACAGCTCAGAGACGACATGTCAGCAAAACTGGGAGGATAAGGAAGAGACGGGCATGCAGGAGATGGGGAGATTCCAGGCAGAGAGAACTGCGAAGACCAAGGCCTGGAGGTCTGAACTAACTTAATCCTTGGCCCCTTCCGTACATACTTTTACCACTACACGGTTTCCCCAAAAATAAGACATCCTCCGAAAATAAGACCTACTTACAGGAAAAATAAGGCGTCCCCTGAAAATAAGACCTAGTGCATCTTTGGGAGCACACCTTAAAATAAGACACTGTCTTATTTTCAGGGAAACAGGGTAGTACCCTGCCCTCTGACACCTGTCCTTTGAATTGGCCTTGCCCAGTGCCGAGCCACCAGGCTCACTGGGATTGAAAGCAGTATCTCTGATGCAGCTGGTGCCACCTTTCAAGGCAGTAGAAGAGCTTGGGCCTTACACTTTGATGACCATGTCCATAGAGGTTTGGAAGGGAGTGTTTTCATTTCTCACTAGGACTCTGGAGGGATGCTATTGGTGTTTAACAGACAGTGGCCAAAATATCCTATGACCTGCGACTTACAGGGAAGTCCAACTTGTGCTTGGTAAAATGTGTGGCTCTCAGGACATAACACCCATCTATCTAAGTGCTCCTCTAACACAGGGGCTGGAAGCCTCACCCAGTGGGGTTCTGAGGGCCTTTCCACCAGAGTGGAAAGCAGAGGAAGGCAGGAGGGAGGCTCCTCACTTGGCTGCAGTGACAGTGGTGACAGCTGACGAGTGCAGGCGCCTTCAGGGTGGGATGGGTGAGAACCCCACACCTTGTGAAGGGAGACCTGCGGCCTCAGAGGAGGGGCAGGAGTCGGCACCTTCACACAACCCCACACCCCCTGCTCCAGTCCTCCCCCTCCAGCCCCTCCTGGTATTAAACACCTCTCTGCTTGAAGTACCTGATGCCCACACTGAGCACAACACTCAGCCCTCCTGCCCAACACTTGACTGTCACAGTACACAGGAGAGAAACGTCCTGCAGCCTCAGTCTTTCAAATCTCCTATAGAAACAAATCTACCACAGGTATGAAGTAGTAAGACTTCAGTACATAACCAAACAGAAATACTTTTACATCAAGTTATATGAAAGGTGCAATACTTTAAAAGAAATAAAAGCAATTCACTCTGGAGAAGGAAGTTTAAATGAAGTAAAGACATTATCTCAAAATTAATGAGCCATTTATTCATTCCCTCTTCTGACTGTTCAACGTATCACAGCATTTCTAACCACGCATTTTGATGCGAGGAGTTTCAGAGCAGTGGTATGGGTACAGCAAAAACTATAAAACTAAAAGCAAATAAACGAGAGAATTTCCAAAACTCCGTTTAACAGACTTAGATCCAGTATTAAATAGGCATAGACACACAAAATGCAGGAATTCCTTTCATCTTACTGCTATCCCTATGTTTTTTAAGTTTTTTGGAAAACAATGATAAGAAACATATGGTGTGAAAATGCATGCTTTCATTATGTATTTATTTTAGGGTTGCCTGTTATGTTGGGGTCTTATCCTGATAAGGAAGGTGTATTTCTGGGAAGGGTTTTTTTTCTTTTGTTTGTTTTTGAGACCAAGTCTCACTTTGTCGCCCTCGGTAGAGTGCTGTAGCATCACAACTCACAGCAACCTCAAACTCTTGAGCTCAAGCCATTCTCTTGCCTCAGCCTCCCAAGCAGTTGGGACTACAGATGCCCACCACAACTCCTGGTAACTTATAGAGCCAGCGTCTCACTCTGGCTCAGGCTGGTCTTGGACCTGTGAGCTCAGGCAATCCACCTGCCTCGGCCTTCTAGAGTGCTAGGACTATAGGTGTGAGCCACTGTGCCCTGCCTTGGGAAGGGTTTTAATGAAGCCTCATGTGCTATCGGGTTTGGTAGTGGTGGTTCCGAGACAGAAGATAAATTCTTTTGTACTATTTCATATCTATTCTAAACCACGTCATAACTTAGAGAATTCTTTTGAGGTAACATTTATAAATAAGGCTATCTCATTTGCATAAATATACTTCCTCATTTTCTCCATTTCTATAGTCTACAATTTGCCTTGTTATCCCTACTTCAGTTATGATTGTTTCCCTTTTTATAATAGTGTGCAAGTAAGTGTGTCCTGTTACTATGTCTCCTAACTCTAGCAATTAGTCAAGGGCCCCCATGTATCTACACTTTTTCATTTTACTGTACTTGTATAGAATATCTTCAGATGTCTTCTTTAACCACTTCTCTCAAATCCAAATATATCTATCCAAGATAGGCATAAATAACTTATTAGTATTTACTGCACAGTGATTTACATGTTGAAATACATATTACTTCATTTCTAAGTCTTTTCCTTTTAATTCTCCTCTAATATTAGAATTATACTTATTTTTAATCATCAGAATATATAAGTAACATTACCTATAAATTTCCTGTTAGGATATTAAAGGAAGTGATACAAAATATAAGCTTTTAAATATTAGGCAGTAGATGCATGAAGGGTTTGAAATGGTTGAAAACCACAACTATAGACCTAGACATCCAATAAATCAAGATGGAATTTAACAGATGTCGGCTATTCAGAGGTGATTATGCATATCTTCTCTCCTCCATTCTATAGAAAGATTCTTTGAAGAAAAATCCAGGGGTGGCTCATGCCTGTAATCCCTATACTTTGGGAGAGGCCCAAGTGAGATGACTGAGCCTGGCAACATAGTGAGACCCCCATTTCTGGGGGGGAAGGGGAAGGGAATTAGCCAGATGTGATGGTGCACACCTGTAGCCTCAGCTACATAGGAGGCTGAGTTGAGAGAACAGCTTAAGCCCAGAAATTTAAGGTTCAGTGACCTACAATTGCACCACTGCACTCCAGACTGTCTCCAAAAAAAAAGAAAGAAAGAAAGAAAAGAAAACCATAGCTTACAATTTCTTATTACACCGCCATATTGCCCCATTTAAGAAATATTTTTTAAAGAATGAATGAATGTTTAACTACGGGTCTCTGATCCCAACAGAAAGGTCATCTCAAAAGAAACTAGCATTGTTCTCCTCAGGGACTGTGTAGTTCTGGAATCCGCCCGTCTCAAAGCTGGGCACCCGACTCTATCCTAACTCCAAAGCCATTAGAGGCACACGGCCGCTAAGCTGACCAGGCTCAACAACACTTCACAATCAATTAAAGTAAAATCATACTTACGTCCTTATGAAACATGTGTGTGAGAGAGAGAAAAGGGAGAGAGAGGCAGAGTGAGACACACCGCAGACAAGACAGGAGGAAGAAGTAGTTCCTTTCAAACTGGTTCACAAACGTTATTCTGTTTTACAGGTCTATCATAAATGATGCCTGAAACAATAAACAACCAGCCTAGGGAGTCTTATCCTTTTGCTTTAAATATTGGTTCAAAGCAAAAAAACAAAACAAGACATATATTTACACACCTCTATTTCCCAGAGTGCTTTAGAACTAGTGGCCGAAGTTGCTGATTGGCGCAAGGTTGTCCGAAGGAAAATATGCTGTTTTTTCTCATATTCATCACAAGTCAGAAACTTCTCTTGTTCTGCATGAAACAATCTAACAACGTCACCCTAGAAGAAAAGGTCAAGAGACGATGTATTTCTTTTTTTTTTTTTGTAGAGACAGAGTCTCACTTTATGGCCCTCAGTAGAGTGCCGTGGCCTCACACAGCTCACAGCAACCTCCAATTCCTGGGCTTAAGCGATTCTCTTGCCTCAGCCTCCCGAGTAGCTGGGACTACAGGTGCCTGCCACAACGCCCGGCTATTTTTTTTTGGTTGCAGTTTGGCCGGAGCAGGGTTTGAACCCACCACCCTCGGCATATGGGGCTGGCGCCTTACTGACTGAGCCACAGGCGCCGCCCGAGACGCTGTATTTCTAACCATCATCTGAGAAGCAGGTATCTCTTTCTGGTTTTGATACTCAGGGCCTTTCTGCTAGCTATGTGGTTTTTCATGATTATCTATACGTGTCAAAATATTTGGTGGGGGAGACTCAGAAAAACATTAAGTATTAAGGTTTCTAAATTATAAACCCCAGTAAATATATAAGTTTTGCATCTAGAATTTCAGGAAGACCACCTTCATTTCTTTCAGTAAATGTTCTGGGTAGCACATACTTACTCCTTTTAATACATCCTCTCGGTAGGAACTATATTTCATGAATAAAGTGATTTTCCAGCTAGTGTTGCAATTAACAGCATTCACCTATTAATGAAGAATAATGTTAGAGTTATATAACCATGGATTCCATAGGATACTGGAAATTAGTACTTCAACTAGTAAGAGAAGAAAAACAGCAACTCTGGACAATGAGACATGTAACATAATACAAATATCTTCCAAGACCATCCAAAAATAGCAATGGTTAATTGTTATCTACAAGTACTTTAAGAATATTAATTAGAATAACTGGGATTCTACTCCTGAAAACAATGAAAGAAACCATAGGCCTTTTTTTCCCCTCTCTGTCATGAGAAAAATCAAAAAATTCATTCCCTTTCCTCTTGAACTTACCTCTTTACACCCTGGGTTGTCAAGAAGTTCTATGTTGCTGGCATGCAGTGGCTGTCCTGCATTCACGGGCATCAAAACAACTTTATCTCCTACAACAATCTAGGAATCAGAGATAAATTACAATTGAGACACTGCCTGGGTCTTTGGTGCTGTGTGTGAAGCTAAAAATAACTGCACAGGAGTTCACATTATTGACCTGACACCTGGTTCTTTTATCATCCATACAAATTTTAGTTCAATTCTTTTTCTTTCTGAGGTAAAATACCTTCTAATAAATGATCATATAATCATGCTCCACAGTGCCTATCTGTTGGTTTCATAAAACTAGTATGGATCTTTTTCTTATCAGTCTCCCGTTTCAATTAGAGGATCCTTAAAGTCAATAAACAGATCATTATCCCTCCACATGAGGTCTTAGGCCACAAGTACAGCAGAAACAGAGAGTTAGTGCATTTGCCACCACAATGAGCAATCTACCCAAATACTAGAACCACTTTAAGGACAACTAGAAAATGGCATATGCTTTTATTAGCTCTGCAATAAGAGTAAGTGTGGCCAATGTGATCTTCCCACAATCTCAGTAATGTGTTAAAAATTCTGATAACATCTAGGTTCAGAAAACGTAGGATTAGGTAAACTTGTAGAAACATGTTTTTGTTTGGACCTTGAGCATTTGGTTCACACTTATTTTAAACATCCAAAATTAATACTGCTCCTTAAATATGGTGTTCATTTTTAAATTAAAACGAAAATTGGTTATGGGCAAAGTATTCTAAAGAAGTTTAAGTCTAAACTGATTTTTTATTTATGCCATCACAACAATGTCTACTTTATCTTCAAGTATTTTTGTTCATAACTCAACTTGTGGAGAAGTGAAGTTATCCTTTCTTAATGATGATAATGCACAGTTTAATTTTAATTTAATTACATTGATAAATTTCTGTAGAAGATATACCACTGTAGTACCTACAGTTAATTACAGAATTGATTACCCTCTCAGAAATTAAAACCAAACCGTCTCTTTGCATATTTTATACCAATTAAATATTTGAATAGATTAATTTGATGAATTCATGAAAAGCAAATTATGACTCAGTCCATATGAATAAACAGAACTTCTCCATGTGCTGTTATCTTAATCTAAACCCAAACTTTAAAAAATATGATTTCTGAGGAGAGGCGGGAAGAAGAATGGACGTGACTTTCACCTCAGCGGGCACGGCCTGGGGGTGACTCTGGAGCCCCGCTGAATGAAAGGAGTGAGGCGGAGCAAGATGGCAGCCGAGTAACAGCTTCCTTGCATCTGGGCACCGTGAGTCTGGAGAGATAGGACTCCAGGCATCTCTGGCTGGTGGGATCTGCCTATCATCACCCCTGAGAGGATACAGGGAGTCAGCGAGAGACTTCTGGACCCAAAGAGGAGGACTAAAACAGTGGAAAACCAGCAAGTGGTCGCGTGTGTTCAATCCGTCTAAACCCGCCCGCAACTGTAAGTTCAGTAGCAGCGAGACTGCAAACCAGAAAGGCCTTATCTGTGAACAGTTTTGGTGTCTCTGGACTTGGCACTCAGCTGAACTGCCTTGTGGAGAGCCTGAGTGGGAGTGCAGAGAACTTTGGCCTTTGTCTAGGGCCCCAGTCTGAGCCGCTGAGCCAGACGGAGCTAAAAGTGTTTGGCTCTGGGTCACAGGCAGCCATTGTGAGCGATCTGCCCTGGCAAGCTCCGCGCTCAGGGTCACAGAGCTAGAATTGGGTGGGAACTGGTAACCCAACGACCAAGTAGCCTAAGGGCGGGGTCTGAGCCGCCTTGCAGCCCTAACCCTCGGGGGCAGAGGGAGACCAGTTTTGGCACACAGGGTAAGTGGGCCACTTCAGCAGTGATTCCAGCGACAAGCACTTCCCTGGGAAAGCTTCTGCTCAGCAAGTGAACAAGTTCAAAGAGCCTTTTAAGTGGGTTGAAGAGAGATTTAGGGTGTCTAACTGCTGGGGTTTGAGAAACTAGCAGCCTCCAGTCGTATAAGAACTGTGATTAACATCTCATACCCCAGAAGACCACGTGTTGCCCAGACAATATTCAATAACATATATATACTGCTTTGTTTTTGGTTGTGGTTTGTTTTTTTTTTTTTTTGGGGGGGGGGGGTTGGTTGTTTTTCTTGTTTATTTTGATGTTGTAGATTGTTGTTTTGTTTTTCAAGTTGAACCTTTTCCATACAGATCCTTGTTCTTTCTCAATGTTGCTAGTTTAATTATAATTTCCCATTGCTGCCTATTTCAATAATAAGAACTTCATTTTTGTTAGGGTTTCTACTGCTATTATTTGGTTTTCCACCCAATTTTATCCCGTAAAGTTTTCTGTTTGCTTGTTTTGGTTTGATTTATAGCATTTTTGTCTTTCCTCTCTACTTGGTGGAGGTGGGGTACTGTGTCTGATCAGGTTAGCAAAGACCTGCTGACCTCAAGGGAACCACCCAACTGGGCACCCCCAGAAGGTGTTTTTTTTTTTTAAGGTTGTATCAAAGTACCCTACTGTACACCTATATTGCTCTGTCTCCCTCTTTCTGTGCCTCTCTTCTTTTTGTCAATATTCCTTTTACCCACCCCCTCTCCTTTCTCTATTTTTCTTTTTTTTTTTTATCACTCGGTCCTCCTTTCTTTCATCCATTTTTTGTTCTTCAACCTTCTCACACTTCTGCTCCTGTAACCCTTAGTCCACAGGCACGAGAACTTAAAGAGCAAGAGGAAGTGAAAGGAAAATTAGGGCAAGGAAACAGATAAAAGAAATCACTCATGAGGAAGAATCAGCAGAAAACTCCAGGCAACATGAAGAACCAGTCCAGAACAACCCCTCCAAGGGACCATGAGGTAGCTACTGCAGAGGATTCCACCTATACAGAAATGTTAGGAATGACATAAAAGTAATTTCGAATACACATGTTGAAAACAATGAAGAAATGATGGAAACAATGAAGGAAACTGCTAATAAAGTGGAAAATAACCAAAAGGAAATTCAAAAACAGAATCAAATAAGAGATGAACGATATGAAGAATATAAAAAGGATATAGCAGAGCTGAAGGAACTGAAACAGTCAATTAGGGAACTTAAAGATGCAATGGAAAGTATCAGCAACAGGTTAGACCATGCAGAAGAAAGAATTTCAGAGGTAGAAGACAAAGTTTTTGAGATAACTCAGATAGTAAAAGAGGCAGAAAAGAAGAGAGAGAAAGCAGAACGTTCACTGTCAGAATTATGGGACTTTATGAAGTGTTCCAACATACAAGTTATAGGAATTCCAGAAGGGGAAGAAGAATGCCCCAGAGGAATGGAAGCCATACTAGAGAATATTATAAAAGAAAATTTCCCAAATATCACCAAAGATTCTGACACACTGCTTTCAGAGGGCTATCGGACCCCAGGTCACCTCAACTCTAACCGAGCTTCTCCAAGACACATTGTGATGAACCTGTCCAAAGTCAAGACAAAAGAAAAGATTCTGCAAGCTGCCAGGAGTAAGCGCCAGTTGACCTACAGGGGCAAATCCATTACAGTGACCGCAGACTTCTCTAATGAAACTTTCCAAGCAAGAAGACAATGGTCATCTACCTTTTTTTTTTCTTTTTTTTTTTTATTGTTGGGGATTCATTGAGGGTACAATAAGCCAGTTACACTGATTGCAATTGTTAGGAAAACTCCCTCTTGCAATCATGTCTTGCCCCCATAAAGTGTGACACACACTAAGGCCCCACCCTCCTCCCTCCATCCCTCTTTCTGCTTCCCCCCCCATAAACTTAATTGTCATTAACTGTCCTCATATCAAGATTGAGTACATAGGATTCATGCTTCTCCATTCTTGTGATGCTTTACTAAGAATAATGTCTTCCACTTCCATCCAGGTTAATACGAAGGATGTAAAGTCTCCATTTTTTTTTAATAGCTGAATAGTATTCCATGGTATACATATACCACAGCTTGTTAATCCATTCCTGGGTTGGTGGGCATTTAGGCTGTTTCCACATTTTGGCAATGGTAAATTGAGCTGCCATAAACAGTCTAGTACAAGTGTCCTTATGATAAAAGGATTTTTTTCCTTCTGGGTAGATGCCCAGTAATGGGATTGCAGGATCGAATGGGAGGTCTAGGTTGAGTGCTTTGAGGTTTCTCCATACTTCCTTCCAGAAAGGTTGTACTAGTTTGCAGTCCCACCAGCAGTGTAAAAGTGTTCCCTTCTCTCCACATCCACGCCAGCATCTGCAGTTTTGAGATTTTGTGATGTGGGCCATTCTCACTGGGGTTAGATGATATCTGAGGGTTGTTTTCATTTGCATTTCTCTAATATATAGAGATGATGAACATTTTTTCATATGTTTGTTAGCCATTCGTCTGTCATCTTTAGAGAAAGTTCTATTCATGTCTCTTGCCCATTGATATAAGGGATTGTTGGCTTTTTTCATGTGGATTAATTTGAGTTCCCTATAGATCCTGGTTATCAAGCTTTTGTCTGATTAAAAATATGCAAATATCCTTTTCCATTGTGTGGGTTGTCTCTTTGCTTTGGTTATTGTGTCCTTAGCTGTACAGAAGCTTTTCAGTTTAATGAAGTCCCATTTTTTTATTTTTGATGTTGTTGCAATTGCCATGGCAGTCTTCTTCATGAAGTCTTCCCCCAGGCCAATATCTTCCAGTGTTTTTCCTATGCTTTCTTTGAGGATTTTTATTGTTTCATGCCTTAAATTTAAGTCCTTTATCCATCTCGAATCAATTTTTGTGAGTGGGGAAAGGTGTGGGTCCAGTTTCAGTCTTTTACATGTAGACATCCAGTTCTCCCAACACCATTTATTGAATAGGGAGTCTTTCCCCCAAGGTAAGTTCTTGTTTGGTTTATCGAAGATTAGGTGGTTGTAAGATGTTAGTTTCATTTCTTGGTGTTCAATTCGATTCCAAGTGTCTATGTCTCTGTTTTTGTGCCAGTACCATGCTGTCTTGAGCACTATGGCTTTGTAGTACAGACACTAAAATCTGGTATGCTGACGCCCCCAGCTTTATTTTTGTTACTAAGAACTGCCTTAGCTATACGGGGTTTTTTCCGGTTCCATACAAAACGCAGAATCATTTTTTCCAAATCTTGAAAGTACGATGTAGGTACTTTGATAGGAATGGCATTGAATAGGTAGATAGCTTTGGGAAGTATAGACATTTTAACAATGTTGATTCTTCCCATCCATGAGCATGGTATGTTCTTCCATTTGTTAATATCCTCTGCTATTTCCTTTCTGAGGATTTCATAGTTTTCTTTATAGAGGTCCTTCACCTCCTTCGTTAGGTATATTCCTAGGTATTTCATTTTCTTTGAAACTATGGTGAAGGGAGTTGTGTCCTTAATTAGCTTCTCATCTTGACTGTTATTGGTGTATACAAAGGCTACTGACTTGTGGACATTGATTTTCTATCCTGAAACATTACTGTATTTTTTGATGACTTCTAGGAGTCTTGTGGTTGAGTCTTTGGGGTTCTCTAAGTATAAGATCATGTCGTCGGCAAAGAGGGAGAGTTTGACCTCCTCTGCTCCCATTTGGATTCCCTTTATTTCCTTGTCTTGCCTAATTGTATTGGCTAGAACTTCGAGCACTACATTGAATAGTAAAGGTGACAGAGGACAACCTTGTCTGGTTCCAGTTCTAAGAGGAAAAGCTTTCAGTTTTACTCCATTCAGTAAAATATTGGCTGTGGGTTTGTCATAGATAGCTTCAATCAGTTTTAGAAATGTGCCACCTATGACTATACTCTTCAGAGTTCTAATTAGAAAAGGATGCTGGATTTTATCAAATGCTTTTTCTGCATCTATTGAGAGGATCATGTGATCTTTATTTTTGCCTCTGTTAATATGGTGGATAACGTTTATAGACTTGCGTATGTTAAACCAGCCTTGCATCCCTGGGATGAAGCCTACTTGATCATGATGAATGACTTTTTTGATGATAAGCTGTAATCTATTGGCTAGGATTTTGTTGAGAATTTTTGCGTCTATGTTCATGAGTGAGATTGGTCTGAAATTCTCCTTTTTGTTTGGGTCTTTTCCTGGTTTGGGTATCAGGGTGATGTTTGCTTCATAGAATGTGTTGGGGAAGATTCCTTCTTCCTCAGTTTTTTGGAATAATTTCTGCAGTACAGGAATAAGCTCTTCCTTGAAGGTTTGATAGAATTCTGGAGTGAAGCCATCTGGACCAGGGCATTTTTTAGTTGGAAGCTTTTTTATTGTTTCTTTGATCTCAGTGCTTGAAATTGGTCTGTTCAGGAGCTCTATTTCTTCCTGGCTAAGTCTAGGGAGAGGGTGTGATTCCAAATATTGATCCATTTCCTTCACATTGTCAAATTTCTGGGCATAGAGTTTCTGGTAGTATTCAGAGATGATCTCTTGTATCTCTGTGGGATCAGTAGTTATTTCCCCTTTATCGTTTCTGATTGAGGTTATTAGAGATTTTACTTTTCTATTTCTAGTTAGTCTGGCTAATGGTTTATCTATTTTATTTATTTTTTCAAAAAACCAACTCCTTGTTTCATTAATTTTCTGAATGATTCTTTTGTTTTCAATTTCATTGATCTCTGATTTGATTTTGGATATTTCTTTTCTTCTACTGAGTTTAGGCTTAGATTGTTCTTCTTTTTCCAATTCCATAAGATCTCTTGTGAGATTGTTGATGTGCTCTCTTTCTGTTTTTCGAATGTAGGCATCTAAAGTGATGAATTTTCCTCTCAAAACTGCTTTTGCAGTATCCCACAGGTTTTGGTAGCTTGTGTCTTCATTGTTGTTATGCTCAAGGAAGTTAATGATTTCCTGTTTTATTTCTTCCTTCACCCATCTGTTATTCAACAGAAGATTGTTTAATTTCCATGCCTTTGGGTGGGCTTGAGCATTTTTGTTAGAGTTGAGTTCCACCTTTAGTGCCTTATGGTCTGAAAACATGCAAGGTAAAATTTCAATTCTTCTGATTCTGTTGATATTTGTTTTGTGTCCCAGGATATGATCAATTTTGGAGAATGTTCCATGGGGTGATGAGAAGAATATATATTCTTTATCTTTGGGGTGGAGTGTTCTATATGCATCTATCAAGCATAGTTGTTCTAGGGTCTCATTTAAATCTCTTACATCTTTGTTTAATTTCTGTTTAGAGGATCTGTCCAGCTCTGTAAGAGGTGTGTAAAAGTCCCCTGTTATGATGGTATTATCAGATATCATATTGCTCAGACTGAGTAAGGTCTGCTTCAAGAATCTGGGAGCATTTAAATTGGGTGCATAAATATTTAGAATGGAAATGTCTTCTTGTTGTAGTTTTCCCTTGACCAATATAAAGTGACCATCTTTGTCTTTTTTGACTTTAGTTGCTTTAAATCCACATGTATCTGAAAATAAGATTGCAACTCCTCTTTTCTTCTGAATTCCGTTTGCCTGAAAAATTGTCTTCCAACCCTTGACTCGGAGCTTTAATTTGTCTTTTGAGGCCAGGTGTGTTTCTTGCAGACAGCAAATGGATGGCTTGTGTTTTTTAATCCAGTCAGCCAATCTATGTCTCTTCAGTGGGGAATTCAAGCCATTAACATTTATTGAGATAATTGATAAGTGTGGTAGTATTCTATTCGTCTTATTTGGTGAGAGTCCATTGCTTAATTTTATCTTTTGCATCAGTGTGGAGGTTAGGTTCTGTCCTTTGATTTCTGAGTTCTTACTTTGCTGCTGATCCATTGTGGTGGTCAGTGTGCAGAACAGGTTGAAGTATTTCCTGTAGAGCTGGTCTTGTTGTGGCGAATTTCCTCAATGTTTGTATATCCGTAAATGATTTGATTTCTCCGTCAATTCTGAAACTTAGCTTAGCAGGGTACAGAATTCTGGGCTGAAAATTGTTCTGTTTAAGTAGATTAAAGGTAGATGACCATTGTCTTCTTGCTTGGAAAGTTTCATTAGAGAAGTCTGCGGTAACTCTGATGGATTTGCCCCTGTAGGTCAACTGGCGCTTACTCCTGGCAGCTTGCAGAATCTTTTCTTTTGTCTTGACTTTGGACAGGTTCATCACAATGTGTCTTGGAGAAGCTCGGTTAGAGTTGAGGTGACCTGGGGTCCGATAGCCCTCTGAAAGCAGTGTGTCAGACTCTTTGGTGATGTTTGGGAAATTTTCTTTTATAATATTCTCTAGTATGGCTTCCATTCCTCTGGGGCATTCTTCTTCCCCTTCTGGAATTCCTATAACTCGTATGTTGGAACGCTTCATAAAGTCCCATAATTCTGACAGTGAACGTTCTGCTTTCTCTCTCTTCTTTTCTGCCTCTTTTACTGTCTGAGTTATCTCAAGAACTTTGTCTTCTACCTCTGAAATTCTTTCTTCTGCATGGTCTAACCTGTTGCTGATACTTTCCATTGTATCTTTAAGTTCCCTAATTGACTGTTTCAGTTCCTTCAGGTCTGCTATATCCTTTTTATATTCTTGATATCGTTCATCTCTTATTTGATTCTGTTTTTGGATTTCCTTTTGGTTATTTTCCACTTTATTAGCAATTTCCTTCATTGTTTCCATCATTTCTTTCATTGTTTTCAACATGTGTATTCGAAATTACTTTTATGTCATTCCTAACATTTCTATACTGGTGGAATCATCTGCAGTAGCTACCTCATGGTCCCTTGGTGGGGTTGTTCTAGACTGGTTCTTCATGTTGCCTGGAGTTTTCTGCTGATTCTTCCTCATGAGTGGTTTCTTTTATCTGTTTCCTTGCCCTAATTTTCCTTTCACTTCCTCTTGCTCTTTAAGTTCTTGTGCCTGTGGACTAAGGGTTATAGGACCAGAAGGGTGAGAAGGTTGAAGAGCAAAAAAAGGGGATGAAAGAAAGGAGGACCGAGTGATAAGAAAAAAAGAAAGATAGAGAAAGGAGAGGGGGTGGGTATAAGGAATATTGACAAAAAGAAGAGAGGGACAGAAAGAGGGAGACAGGGCAATATAGGTGTACAGTAGGGTACTTTGACACAATCTTAAAAAACCCCACCTTCTGGGGGTGCCCAGTTGCGTGGTTCCCTTGAGGTCAGCAGCTCTTTGCTAACCTGATCAGACACAGTACCCCACCTCCACCAAGTAGAGAGGAAAGACAAAAATGCTATAAATCAAACCAAAAGAAGCAAACAGAAAACTTTACGGGGATAAAATTGGGTGAAAAACCAAATTATATCGGTAGAAACACTAGCAAAAATGAAGTTGAAGTTATTAAAAAAGGCAGCAATGGGAAATTATAATTAAACTAGGAAAATTGAGAAAGAAAAAGGGATCTGTGTGGAAAAGATTGAAATTAAAAAAACAAAAGAACATCAGCAACGTCAAAATAAACAAACAAAAAAAACAACCAAACCAAAAAAAAAAGAAGAAAAAAATACACAACCAAAAACAAAGCAGTTTGTATATGTTATTGAATATTGTCTGGGCAACACGTGGTCTTCTGGGGTATGAGATGTTAGTCACAGTTCTGATACGACTGGAGTCTGCTGATTTCTCAAACCCCAGCAGGTAGACACCCTAAATCTCTCTTCAGCCTACTTAAAAGGCACTTTGAACTTGTAAACTTGCTGAGCAGAAGCTTTCCCAGCTTTCTCGCTGGAATCGCTGCTGAAGTGGCTATGCACTTACTCAGTGTGCCAAAACCGATCTCACTCTGCCCCTGAGGGTTAGGGCTGCAAGGCAGCTCAGACCCCACCCTTAGGCTACTTGGTTGCTGGGTTACCAGCTCCCACCCGTTTCTAGCTCTGCGACCCTGAGGGCAGAGCTTGCCAGGGCAGATCACTGACAATGGATCCGTGTGACCCACCGCCAAACACTATCAGCTCCGTCTGGCTCAGCGGCTCAGACTGGGGCCCTAGACAACGGCCAAAGTTCTCCGCACTCCTGCTCAGGCCTTCCCCAAGGCAGTTCAACTCAGTGCCAAGTCCAAGGACATCAAAACAGTTCACAGGTAAGGCCTTTCTGGTTTGCAGTCTCGCTGCTACTGAACTTAGAGTTGTGGGCGGGTTTAGACGGATTTAACACACGCGAACACTTGCCGGCTTTCCACTGTTTTAGTCCTCCTCTTGGGGTCCAGAAGTCTCTCGCTGACTCCCTGTATTTTCATAGGAGTGATGATAGGCAGTTCCCACCAGCCAGAGATGCCTGGAGTCCTATCTCCCCAGACTCACGGTGCCCAGATGCAAGGAAGCTGTTACTCGGCTGCCATCTTGCTCCGCCTCCCGGTCATCTACCTTTAATCTACTTAAACAGAACAATTTCCAGCCCAGAATTCTGTACCCTGCTAAGCTAAGCTTCAAAATTGACGGAGAAATCAAATCATTTACGGATATACAAACATTGAGGAAATTTGCCACAACAAGACCAGCTCTACAGGAAATACTTCAACCTGTTCTGCACACTGACCACCACAATGGATCAGCAGCAAAGTAAGAACTCAGAAATTAAAGGACAGAACCTAACCTCCACATTGATGCAAAAGATAAAACTAAGCAATGGACTCTCACAAAATAAGACGAAAAGAATACTACCACACTTATCAATTATCTCAATAAATGTTAATGGCTTGAATTCCCCACTGAAGAGACATAGATTGGTTGACTGGATTAAAAAACACAAGCCATCCATTTGCTGTCTCCAAGAAACACACCTGGCTTCAAAAGACAAATTAAAGCTCCGAGTCAAGGGTTGGAAGACAATTTTTCAGGCAAATGGAATTCAGAAGAAAAGAGGAGTTGCAATCTTATTTTCAGATACATGTGGATTTAAAGCAACTAAAGTCAAAAAAGACAAAGATGGTCACTTTATATTGGTCAAGGGAAAAATACAACAAGAAGACATTTCAATTCTAAATATTTATGCACCCAATTTAAATGCTCCCAGATTCTTGAAACAGACCTTATTCAGTGTGAGCAATATGACATCTGATAATACCATAATAACAGGGGACCTTAACACTCCTCTTACAGAGCTGGACAGATCCTCTAAACACAAATTAAACAAGGATATAAGAGATTTAAATGAGACCCTAGAACAACTGTGCTTGATAGACGCATATAGAACACTCTATCCCAAAGATAAAGAGTATACATTCTTCTCATCACCCCATGGAACATTCTCCAAAATTGATCATATCCTGGGACACAAAACAAATATCAACAGAATCAAAAGAATTGAAATTTTACCTTGTATCTTCTCAGACCATAAGGCACTAAAGGTGGAACTCAACTCTAACAAAAATGCTCGACCCCACCCAAAGGCATGGAAACTAAACAATCTTCTGTTGAATAACAGATGGGTGAAGGAAGAAATAAAACAGGAAATCATTAACTTCCTTGAGCATAACAACAATGAAGACACAAGCTACCAAAACCTGTGGGATACTGCAAAAGCAGTTTTGAGAGGAAAATTCATCGCTTTAGATGCCTACATTCGAAAAACAGAAAGAGAGCACATCAACAATCTCACAAGAGATCTTATGGAATTGGAAAAAGAAGAACAATCTAAGCCTAAACTCAGTAGAAGAAAAGAAATATCCAAAATCAAATCAGAGATCAATGAAATTGAAAACAAAAGAATCATTCAGAAAATTAATGAAACAAGGAGTTGGTTTTTTGAAAAAATAAATAAAATAGATAAACCAGTGGCCAGAATAACGAGGAATAGAAAAGTAAAATCTCTAGTAACCTCAATCAGAAATGATAAAGGGGAAATAACAACTGATCCCACAGAGATACAAGAGATCATCTCTGAATACTACCAGAAGCTCTATGCCCAGAAATTTGACAATGTGAAAGAAATGGATCAATATTTGGAATCACACCCTCTCCCTAGACTCAGCCAGGAAGAAATAGACCTCCTGAACAGACCAATTTCAAGCACTGAGATCAAAGAAACAATAAAAAATCTTCCAACCAAAAAATGCCCTGGTCCAGATGGCTTCACTCCAGAATTCTATCAAACCTTCAAGGAAGAGCTTATTCCTGTACTGCAGAAATTATTCCAAAAAATTGAGGAAGAAGGAATCTTCCCCAACACATTCTATGAAGCAAACATCACCCTGATACCAAAACCAGGAAAAGACCCAAACAAAAAGGAGAATTTCAGACCAATCTCACTCATGAATATAGACGCAAAAATTCTCAACAAAATCCTAGCCAATAGATTACAGCTTATCATCAAAAAAGTCATTCATCATGATCAAGTAGGCTTCATCCCAGGGATGCAAGGCTGGTTTAATATACACAAGTCCATAAACGTTATCCACCATATTAACAGAGGCAAAAATAAAGATCACATGATCCTCTCAATAGATGCAGAAAAAGCATTTGATAAAATCCAGCATCCTTTTCTAATTAGAACACTGAAGAGTATAGGCATAGGTGGCACATTTCTAAAACTGATTGAAGCTATCTATGACAAACCCACAGCCAATATTTTACTGAATGGAGTAAAACTGAAAGCTTTTCCCCTTAGAACTGGAACCAGACAAGGTTGTCCTCTGTCACCTTTACTATTCAACGTAGTGCTCGAAGTTCTAGCCAATACAATTAGGCAAGACAAGGAAATAAAGGGAATACAAATGGGAGCAGAGGAGGTCAAACTCTCCCTCTTTGCTGACGACATGATCTTATGAGATGATCTTATGACATGATCTTAGAGAACCCCAAAGACTCAACCACAAGGCTCCTAGAAGTCATCAAAAAATACAGTAATGTTTCAGGATAGAAAATCAATGTCCACAAGTCAGTAGCCTTTGTGTACACCAATAACAGTCAAGATGAGAAGCTAATTATGGACACAACTCCCTTCACCATAGTTTCAAAGAAAATGAAATACCTAGGAATATACCTAATGAAGGAGGTGAAGGACCTCTATAAAGAAAACTATGAAATCCTCAGAAAGGAAATAGCAGAGGATATTAACAAATGGAAGAACATACCATGCTCAAGGATGGGAAGAATCAACATTGTTAAAATGTCTATACTTCCCAAAGCAATCTACCTATTCAATGCCATTCCTATCAAAATACCAACATCGTACTTTCAAGGTTTGGAAAAATGATTCTGCGTTTTGTATGGAACCGGAAAAAACCCCGTATAGCTAAGGCAGTTCTCTGTAACAAAAATAAAGCTGGGGGCATCAGCATACCAGATTTTAGTCTGTACTACAAAGCCATAGTGCTCAAGACAGCATGGTACTGGCACAAAAACAGAGACATAGACACTTGGAATCGAATTGAAAACCAAGAAATGAAACTAACATTTTACAACCACCTAATCTTTGATAAACCAAACAAGAACATACCTTGGGGGAAAGACTCCCTATTCAATAAATGGTGTTGGGAGAACTGGATGTCTACATGTAAAAGACTGAAACTGGACCCACACCTTTCCCCACTCACAAAAATTGATTCAAGATGGATAAAGGACTTAAATTTAAGGCATGAAACAATAAAAATCCTCCAAGAAAGCATAGGAAAAACACTGGAAGATATTGGCCTGGGGAAAGACTTCATGAAGAAGACTGCCATGGCAATTGCAACAACAACAAAAATAAACAAATGGGACTTCATTAAACTGAAAAGCTTCTGTACAGCTAAGGAGACAATAACCAAAGCAAAGAGACAACCTACACAATGGGAAAGGATATTTGCATATTTTCAGTCAGACAAAAGCTTGATAACTAGGATCTATAGAGAACTCAAATTAATCCACATGAAAAAAGCCAACAATCCCTTATATCAATGGGCAAGAGACATGAATAGAACTTTCTCTAAAGACGACAGACAAATGGCTAACAAACACATGAAAAAATGTTCATCATCTCTATATATTAGAGAAATGCAAATCAAAACAACCCTGAGGTATCATCTAACCCCAGTGAGAATGGCCCACATCACAAAATCTCGAAACTGCAGATGCTGGTGTGGATGTGGAGAGAAGGGAACACTTTTACACTGCTGGTGGGACTGCAAACTAGTACAACCTTTCTGGAAGGAAGTATGGAAAAACCTCAAAGCACTCAAGCTAGACCTCCCATTTGATCCTGCAATCCCATTACTGGGCATCTACCCAGAAGGAAAAAAATCCTTTTACCACAAGGACACTTGTTCTAGACTGTTTATTGCAGCTCAATTTACAATCGCCAAAATGTGGAAACAGCCTAAATGCCCACCAACCCAGGAATGGATTAACAAGCTGTGGTATATGCATACCATGGAATACTATTCAGCCATTAAAAAAAATGGAGACTTTACATCCTTCGTATTAACCTGGATGGACGTGGAAGACATTATTCTTAGTGAAGCATCACAAGAATGGAGAAGCATGAATCCTATGTACTCAATTTTGATATGAGGACAATTAATGACAATTATGGTTATGGGGGTGGAAACAGAAAGAGGGAAGGAGGGAGAGGGGTGGGGCCTTGGTGTGTGTCACACTTTATGGGGGCAAGACATGATTGCAAGAGGGACTTTACCTAACAATTGCAATCAGTGTAACCTGGCTTATTGTACCCTCAATGAATCCCCAACAATAAAAAATAAAAATAAAAAAATATGATTTCCTATTTTCACTACCAGATGATCCATGATATGGACTGCAGAGAAATCTACGTCCGGTGCTGTTGCCACCAACTGTATCTGGAGATTGAAATAGAGAAGCCTCAAGCTTACTGAGCAAATAAAGGCAAGCTATTCTTTGGTTGGCTGAAAAACCTTCTGCTTTTACAGGATGGATAGTCTCTATCCATCATCCTACCTGCCACGTCCGATGCTGTGACTCAAACTCATTGTGTAAGCTCTCTATATGCAGATGAGGAAAGATCATCAAGGAACCATGCTAAGCAAAAAAACGAAGGAGCACAGCAAGGCATGCTATCTTTTGTGTAAAAAATGAGAGGAAGAGAATCGGAGTACATGCCTAAAGAAATCTCTCCAGTGGTTAGCTGTGCAACAAGGAAGCTGGAACCAGACGGAAAGGGGAAAGGGTAAGAGAGAGACTCTTCACAATACATCTTTATACTGTCTTCTGTCTTTGAACCAAGAACTGGTACCTCTTTTACAAAATTAAATTATAAACAAAAGCAAATAAAAGAAGCATGAAATAAGCTTCCAACTCCCTATCCCCCCAAACAAACATTTGTTACCATCCATGACACGAAGGCAGCTCCAAGTTGCAGAGCCACGTAGAGACCTGAGGAGTCATCCACACATCACAAATTACTGAGAGCTTGACACTACATTTTGCCAGTTTTATATGTGGTCTTCCAATTTCTTGATGAATAATAGGACTATTTCATTCTCATCTGTACCATATCAAATATTGCTAAATATAGTGATATGTTTTAACTATATCCTTCCAATTCAACAAATACTCATGGTGGCGCCTACAGTCACTATTCTAAGTCATACTATTTTACCATAGTTGTCGATAACCTTTGGGTCTATGTTACATTTACTCAACCCATAAAGTCTTACATATTTTTGAGAGGTCAGCCACAGAGCAAAAATGTTCCTTGATGTCAATGAAACAGCTCCCACAGGTTCATGAGAACAGCATTCATAAGTAAAATCTAACTTTAATTCACTAATCTTCAGGTCCTCACTGTTCTTGACAATGACCACCGTGCCTAACCAAGCTGAATAAAACCTGCAAATGATATGGACAAGATGCCAATCACATGAAATAAAAAAAACACTAAGTGGCTCGGTCCCCATAGCACAGTGGTTACGGCACCTGAACCCAGCTGGAGCCTGCTAAACAACAATGACAACTGCAACAAAAAATAGCCGGGCATTGTGGTAGGTACCTGTAATCCCAGCTACTTGGGAGGCTTAGGCAAGAGAATTGCTTAAGCCCAAGAGTTTGAGGCTGCTGTGAGCTGTGATGCTACAGCCCTCTACAGAGGGTGACATAGTGAGACTCTTGTCTCAAAAAAAAAAAAAGAACATTAAGAGGTGTCAGAAAGAAAATAAAAGCATATAAGAAATAGCCCCTCTTCTGAGAGAATTCACACCTTATGAGATAACTTGGTAAATATGGAACTTGGTAATATTTTCAGAATAGTGCATTTGGGGGCCTATTCTACACATAATAAGATCAGATGCTTCCTAAGAAGTTGTAAATTTAATAAAGAACATCAGGGTGAAATCATTTTCTGCTGCATCCTAGGATCAGCCACTGCACTCCCTCAAGTGCACAAACATCTTTTTTTTTTTTTTATAATTGCACTTCCAAAAGCATTTCTGTTAATTCAATGTAAAAGCCATAAGATTCAAGCTGGGATTTTGCTAAAAATAAAGAGGAATAGGTAGTATAATGGCACTAGCAGCCAGCTTTCTTTTGAAGTGGCACCTGGTATGGTGAAAAGAACACCACAGCAGGAACCAAAACACCAGGGTTCTATCCAGTTTTCACCTGTGCTAGAAATTCGAGGTATACAGTTTTTTTAAAATAACAAAATCTACTTGCTATTTGAAGAGTTTCTTCCCCTAGGAGTTAACATTGTCTGTTGATTTAAACAATGTATGGGCTTCTTGCCCTCAATGAATCCCCAACAATAAATAAAAAAAAGAATGTGTAGGCTTTTTTCACTTTTAAAACCCACCATCAAGGTAAAGAAGCTATGTCTTTTTAGGTCAAAATTGAAAATGAAAAATTAACTACTCAATCACAGGAAGACAAATGAAAATAAAATATTTATGTTCCCTGCTCATGGTTGTCCCCAGTGACTTTCCAAGAGTCCAACGGCAACCAAGGACTTTCTACACAGTTGAAAGCTGAGAGACCCATGACTCTGCTTTTCCCCTGAAGCCATTCATCCCACAATTACATAAACCATATCACAAAAGCAGCGCTCTCCCAGACTAGTTATAATCAGCCTCATTCCTGCATTTCATCTGAGTCACAGAATGTCTCAAATACTTATACCCTAACTTGTAGCATAATTATGGCTAAATAGTAAAGTATCATCTTAAACGTCTTTTAAACATTGCAATTTTCTTTTTCATTTAATGTGCTTTTAAGGAAAATAAGTAGTAATTGAACTACCGGTTATAAAGTGACAGTATTTCCAATTGCCTTCAACAAATTACAGTAGATTTATATTTTAGAAAAATGCTGTCTATTTTTAGGGAAGAAAATGAGTATTGCAATACAATTATTTATGTGGCCAGTTCAGGGCTGTGGGTGTGCTTATGCTTTCACAGCAATACACAAAAGCTACACAGTGACAAACAAAAACAGTCAGCTGTTTCAGCAGAAAGCAGTGTGGAGGGTTGTTTTAGCCATGCTTTATGGAACACATCTAGATAAGGAGAACTCTTATATTGCATTTAACAATTATACTGTCTATTTTCACCAAGACTGAGTGAGTGATAGGCTTTGTTTTGTTTCTCCAGAACAACTAATTATTTGCACAATAGTTCATTACATTCAACTCTCTATTGACTCTGTAAAGTAATTTAGAAGCAGGGAAGGAATACACAGAATGAATAAATTAAAGAAACAGAATAAATCAATAAAATCCACAGCTAATCCAAAGGGCCCGATTTATGCAATCACTACATTGCATGCCTTCAGCTCAGATTTTGTTTGTTCTGGCATTTAATTTGCACGGGTCACCTACAGACAGCCCACTACTCCATGGAGGGTTGAGGAGGGAAACAAGCTTTGCCAGAAAGTGCACCCAAAGACACAGATTTGTTCACAAGCTGCATCATCAGTCCCTGAAGAGTTGAGAGTTGATTGTAATTAACTACCTCCAGAAAATAAAACATGAATCATGCTCTCACAGCACACATCGCTTGATGCCAAAAAAAAAGTCAGATTTTTTTTTAACAGAATCCAACCAACACGAGACATAAAGTGCATCACATTTCTGCATGCCATGCTTCTCCCAAACCTTACCTAAGCAAGGATCCCCAGATAACTTATTAACCAAATTAAATCATGAAGCTTGCAGCCTGTGGAATTGAATTTATACTTCAAAATTCACTGGAAAAAATAAACTCACTATAAAAAGAAGACATTTCTAAGACAAGAAATATTCTATAATATAACACACTTAAAATATAATCCACATAGGTACTAAGAAAACTCCATCAGAATAACTACACTTTTCTATTGCTTTGAATTCATAATGTTAATTTTTTAATCTCAACTATTGTTCACCTGATCCTAGACTTATTTATAAGGTACACTTTTTTTTTTTTTTTGTAGAGACAGAGTTTCACTTTATTGCCCTTGGTAGAGTGCCGTGGCATCACACAGCTCACAGCAACCTCCAACTCCTGGGCTTAGGCGATTCTCCTGCCTCAGCCTCCCGAGTAGCTGGGACCACAGGCGCCTGCCACAACGCCCGGCTATTTTTTTGTTGCAGTTTGGCCGGGGCCGGGCATGAACCCGCCACCCTCGGTATATGGGGCCGGTGCCCTGCTCACTGAGCCACAAGCGCCACCCTATAAGGTACACTATTTACAAAAGTCATTCAGAATTCAGTGTCAACCAGCAGTTACTGAGTATCTCCCATGTGCTATCATCTGGTATTTGATTACACACCAAAAAAAATCCAACTATTGATCCCATGGAATCATATTCCATGATTTTTTTTCTCTATAAAGGAACAGAAAATATTTACCAACTTCTAAAACTTACATGATAAAATGCTCATAGTCCCCAATGCATTTTTTTTTTCCCCAATGCATTTTAAATATATGATTATCATCAAAGAATAGACGCCACCCTGCAGTTCCTCACACATTACTTACCAATTATGGCTTACAGACTGTAAGCAGCTGGCAAAGAGCTGGTAAATGGAATATTGTCACAGTTCACAGTGTTGCCCTCCTAATTCAACAGGGCAGACACCTTTTCCTACACATGGCTCTTTTTCCTTACAACCATCCTCCATCCTGATGAGGTAAGAAAGTAAATTCTGCGTCTCTTTTACAAGTCTCAGCCAATGCTAAGAATGCTTAAGTTCTTTCGCACAAATTCTACTTGGAAGATGATTTTCAATTAATCTGAACTTTGCCTTTGGTGATTTCTGAGCACAATTTGCACTATAAATCAATACGTTTAACCTAGCAAAGATATTAACATAAAAATAACATTGATTAAAGACTATATTTTCTTTCTTTGTGCTTTCTGGATTATCTTTCTTATTAAAAATTATTTTCTTTATGAACCCACTATTTCCCTCTTAATTTTCTGTTTACATACATTGTCACCCTCGCTTCTCAGCTTCCAGAAGGGATGAATATAAAACCAAGACCCTTCATTTCCCGCAGCGTCCAAGGACACACGCATGGCATTCTTCTCCAGTAAAGCGGGTAATCGCTTGTTGACAGTCAGATATTTGTTGCTTTTTATATGCAGTAGCTGTAGGGGAAAGACAGGGATTACTACCTTTATTCTTTGGGCTCCTCTGTTAATCATATTTACATACTCATACATATATAATAGTATCCACATCATACAGCTTGAGGTGGAGATTTTAAAAAGGAGCTGTTTTCAGACTCCATGTTCATCATCTTTCTGACTTAACTTTCTTTGGGTTCCTCCTCACCTCCACCCCCAATTCTGCTACAGAACATAGTGGGCACATAGGAAAACAAACCAGGGACACTGCTGAATGATGATCATCCACTGACACAGAACAGAATAAACCTAGGCTTTCCAAAGGAGGCCTGGAAGCTCCCCTAAACTACGTCAGCCACAAATACAGACTATGCTGAAGAAAAACCAAGGAACTAAAGCAAGGCCTGACCCCACTTAGTAACAGCACCCCTGCCCACAGCCAACCCTACTTCCTCCTCTGTAAGGAGGCAGGCCACACGTCCTGAATAGATTCTTACAACTTCTGCCAGAGGATGCTCACCCCCTCATCATGTAGATGAGTGTGAAAGAACCATTTCTCAGATTTTGTTTTTTCTCATGAACAAAATTTTACCAAAATGTGATTCCACGCAGCAGGGAAACCAAAACAAAATAACCTTTCCATTTATGATTATAATCATTTCAAAAATGAATGGTAGTTTCAGTACCTGCCATATAAGAAATTAACTCAAAATATAGGGCAGTTCATTGGAAAGAAAAAAATCAGCTTTTTGAAAAGCTCATTATCATACCCTTGCTTCCCAAGTTACCATAAACCAATGAAAACTGTCATGGGCCCACCCCCTTGTAATCCACTATGTTAAAGCTTGTGGTTCAGTCCCTAACCCACCAAACAACTTCACACCAGGCGCTTGACAAGGAACATAAGCACCACTTATTGACACTTAATATTAATCAAAACTAAGTTAAGAGAAACTCTTTTTATGGAGGATTGTCCAAGGGACATGCAGCCACTCATGCTGCAGCCATCACATTATCTATCGTTAGATTAAGTCACACATCCAGGGAGTTAGAGGCCCAGCTTCTCTCATCTTATCCCATCAAGGAACTGCTTTGACTGCCTTGTGTCCTGACATTTTGCCACTGGCCAATAACAAAATATCAGCGGATATTATTTTTAAAACCAGCTCTATGAAACACTTCATTGTAGTATTTACTGTAAGGAAGTTAAGGCTATTGTTTACTACATTCAACAGTGTCCTCTTTATGAGCACACAGAAAAACACTTCCCCAGTCCTATTCCTGGGAACACCTGTGCTTCTAAACCTCTGATTGGACACTATGTACGGCCCCCCACACCAACGCCGTAACATACTACATTTCTCTATGGCTAAGTGGGCAATAAAAAGACTTCGAGACAAAGTTTACCAGACTTTACACGCATGGCTTTTATAAATATGCTTTACCCCTGACTTCAGCTTATTTGTACAACCATCATTTTCCCTTTGCCTCAATACACTCACTTATTTCTATTTTATCTTGTTATGTGGCATGTATTTTGGAAAATGCCTTACATTCTTTTTAGAACTAGGTGGGGCCCATATTAACAAATAACCAAGTAAAAAGCTAAAAAGATCTACGTGAAACACAGGAAAGAAATGCAGCTGATATAAATCAGAGCGTGCATACTAATTGAAACAGAACAACTTCTAATAACGATTCAGGGATAACTTCCACCTAAAAATACAACCGGAAAACTTTCCTCTTTCTGCAAAGTAAAAAGATAAAGTTCCATAGGTTAAACATCAGTCCCAATAATCCAAATAACTATTTTATTATGGGCCTTTAGGAACTGTTCCCCCACCTTCTTCCTTTTGATATAATAACCTGTGCATACATACAGGGAAGATTACTTATTTATGTGTATCTATCAGACTTATTCTTAATAAGTAAACTGTATATGTCACAATATCTACAACTGCCACCAAAGAAAAAACTATTGTATCTCACAATTTTAATGCAGTTTGGCATTCCTACTCACATAATAATCACCTCATTCAAGAGAAATAGAGACTTACTTGTATAACATTACTGTATTTCACAATTTCTCCCAGTAGTTTCTTATTCTCTGATTCATTTTGTTTTTGTTCCAGTTCTGCAGCATGCTATAAAAAGATTGTCAAATATTCAGTATGGAAACATAATGAACAGGGTACAATATCTGACCAAAAAAAAAAAAAAAACGTATTTAGGAACAAAGACTATTACTAGAAATAAAATAAAGTGGCAGCTTTACTCTTGGTACTTGGAGAGAGAGAACGGGAGGGAGCAATAATTAAATGATTACAATATAGTGTGATAATTTCTCAATTTATGCTGAAATACAGCCTAAAAAAGTCTTGGGCCACATTTATGTTGGAAATTTCAGAACAGTACTAGGCTCTTTGGTCTTATAAAATTAGTTCAAAAAGAAATGCTGCACCAAAAAAACCCAACCAGGATAGCAGGTGAATTTCAAAAGTCTCAAAGTTTTCAACTCTAAAAGTTGGGGTGGAGTAGGGCGCTGGCCCCATATGCCAGAGGTGGCAGGTTCAAACCCAGGCCCGGCCAACTGCAAAATTAAGTGCTATCAAATTTATACAAAGCCTAACCAGAAACAATGGTCTTTCAATATTTTTTCCATAATCTCTGAGGGGAAAAAATTTAAGTATTATATCAAGTGAAATAGAACTGGATTTAATAGAGAGATTCAGAATCGGTTTAGATTTTAATGTGAGGCTTTGAATTATTCGGGCACACCTTAAAATAATGCAGCCGTAATGTCCTACATACATGCCAGGAAATAAGTGGTCACACCCTATTTCTTAAAAGTCCTTCCCAAATTTCAGTGTGTTGCTACATCTATTCTAAGTCTCTGTGTATTAGGTGAAGTCACAAAGCTATAAAGCCGCATCTTTTGTTATTGTGTTCACGCTCTAGCCTAAGCCAGACTCACAGAGCCCGGCCCTCACCTGCAGTTTCTTCAGCAAGGCTGCCTCGGTGTGGTTCCCCTGTTTGGCCTGCTTGGCTTTCCAGTATTGCTTCTGGGCAGAATATCGGTTCATAGGGCACACCTTGAAGAGGCAGTCTACAACAAAGCAACAAACAAAAATACTGTCACCACGGCTACCAGCACTTCTTAGATTTCCCTTATAGGCTACTTTTCAAATCTTGAAATCCCTATGTATAAAGAACGTTTAGTCCATCCTCCAGCCCATTCTTAAATTTGCTCCATAACACCCTTTTCAAGTAAATATTTAGACTGAGTTAAAATGCACCTTTCTTAATGCGTATATGTTATTTTTTTCTTTAGTTTCAATTTTTTTTTTTTTTGAGACAGAGTCTCACTCTGTCACCCTGGGTACAGCGCCATGGTGTCATCAAAGCTCACAGTAATGCAATCTCCTGCCTCACCTTCCAAAAGGTGGACTACAGGCGCCCACCACAACACCAGCTAATTTTCTCTATTTTTAGTAGAGACAGGCGTCTTGCTCTTGCTCAGGCTCGTCTTGAACTCCTGAGCCCAAGCAATCTACCCTCCTCTGCCTCCCAGAGTGCCAGGATTACAGGTGCGAGCCACCACACCCAGCCTTGTGTAAGTTGTTTAAAGGATACTATAGGCAGGGTGGCACCTGTGGCTCAGTGGAGTAGGGCACCAGCCCCATATGCCAGAGGTGGCAGGTTCAAACCCAGCCCCGGCCAAAAACTGCAAAAAAAAAAAAAAAAAAAGAATACTATAGGCAGCATAATTTATAAAGAAGTGAAACCACTGGCCCTGAATCAAGGCCAGCAGCAGTTCGCTCAAGCTGTTGGTTTCAAGCAGGAGCCTAAAGAATTATCTTTCTATGGTCTGTTGGCCGTTTCAGAACTTTGGAAATGTAATGGTCAATTCATTAGAAAGAAACAGCATGCAATAAAAAAAAAAGAAAGAAAGAAAGAAACAGCATGAGTCATTGGTGATAGAAGTAGGCTAGTGTGATTCGTAGTCTTAATACTGGGATTCCAATATATCCATAAAATATCATTATATTTATCTCAAGAGGATATTTAAGTTATTCATTAGAATTATAATGCTGTTAAATCTTAATTACAACCCCCCAAAATTACCGTGGGTTTTCACCCCAAATAAAAAGATGGAAAAAAAAGAAGTCAAGCCAATATATAATTGTTATATTATAAGGCATTTATTAATTATAGTGAGGGATATGGTCTTAGAAAGTGGATAGAATGAGATTCTTGACATTCACTGCCTTATCTACCTGCAAAATTGATACGTCCTTGTGGCACACGTCTTTGATGGCCAAAGTGATGCGGGAAGTAAGTAGAAACAATCCCAGCCCATGGTTAGAGTCATTCATTCCCAGGTTTCCAAATACTTGGGTGAATATGGTATGGCAATTTGAGAGATATAATGGAAAAATAAAGCAAAAGAAAACAAAAACCAACAAACAAAAAAATGAAGATTATAGTCCTAACTTCTACTACTAAACATCAAGATGGGAAATCATAGCAGAATACTATGTATTATAGTCAGTGATATCTTTAAGTTGAAAAGAAAAATATGTATTTTCTTTTTTTTTTTTTTTTCACTTTTATTTTTTTATTTATTTTTTTTTTTTATTGTTGGGGATTCATTGAGGGTACAATAAGCCAGTTACACTGATTACAATTGTTAGGTAAAGTCCCTCTTGCAATCATGTCTTGCCCCCATAAAGTGTGACACACACTAAGGCCCCACCCCCCTCCCTCCATCCCTCTTTCTGCTTCCCCCCCCATGACCTTAATTGTCATTAATTGTCCTCATGTCAAGATTGAGTACATAGGATTCATGCTTCTCCATTCTTGTGATGCTTTACTAAGAATAATGTCTTCCACTTCCATCCAGGTTAATACGAAGGATGTAAAGTCTCCATTTTTTTTAGTGGCTGAATAGTATTCCATGGTATACATATACCACAGCTTGTTAATCCATTCCTGGGTTGGTGGGCATTTAGGCTGTTTCCACATTTTGGCGATTGCTCATGGATGGGAAAAATCAACATTGTTAAAATGTCTATACTTCCCAAAGCAATTTACCTATTCAATGCCATTCCTATCAAAGTACCTACATCGTACTTTCAAGATTTGGAAAAAATGATTCTGCGTTTTGTATGGAACCAGAAAAAACCCCGTATAGCTAAGGCAGTTCTTAGTAACAAAAATAAAGCTGGGGGCATCAGCATACCAGATTTTAGTCTGTACTACAAAGCCATAGTGCTCAAGACAGCATGGTACTGGCACAAAAACAGAGACATAGACACTTGGAATCAAATTGAACACCAAGAAATGAAACTAACATCTTACAACCACCTAATCTTTGATAAACCAAACAAGAACTTACCTTGGGGGAAAGACTCCCTATTCAATAAATGGTGTTGGGAGAACTGGATGTCTACATGTAAAAGACTGAAACTGGACCCACACCTTTCCCCACTCACAAAAATTGATTCGAGATGGATAAAGGACTTAAATTTAAGGCATGAAACAATAAAAATCCTCAAAGAAAGCATAGGCAAAACACTGGAAGATATTGGCCTGGGGAAAGACTTCATGAAGAGGACTGCCATGGCAATTGCAACAACAACAAAAATAAACAAATGGGACTTCATTAAACTGAAAAGCTTCTGTACAGCTAAGGAGACAATAACCAAAGCAAAGAGACAACCTACACAATGGGAAAGGATATTTGCATATTTTCAATCAGACAAAAGCTTGATAACCAGGATCTATAGAGAACTCAAATTAATCCACATGAAAAAAGCCAACGATCCCTTATATCAATGGGCAAGAGACATGAATAGAACTTTCTCTAAAGACGACAGATGAATGGCTAACAAACACATGAAAAAATGTTCATCATCTCTATATATTAGAGAAATGCAAATCAAAACATCCCTGAGATATCATCTAACCCCAGTGAGAATGGCCCATATCACAAAATCTCAAAACTGCAGATGCTGGCGTGGATGTGGAGAGAAGGGAACACTTTTACACTGCTGGTGGGACTGCAAACTAGTACAACCTTTCTGGAAGGAAGTATGGAGAAACCTCAAAGCACTCAACCTAGACCTCCCATTCGATCCTGCAATCCCATTACTGGGCATCTACCCAGAAGGAAAGAAATCCTTTTATCATAAGGTCACTTGTACTAGACTGTTTATTGCAGCTCAATTTACAATCGCCAAAATGTGTATTTTCTTTTTAATGAGGAAAAATGGAATAACTAAACAATTTCGCCATATGCACGTGATTTTGTATGCTTGTGGAACAAATTATCATCTAGAATAAAGGTCAATTCCTAGTATTCTATGATAAAGGAGTAGTGATATAGAAAATTAAAACATTAAGTTCATTTTCTCACAAAAAAATTGAATAAATTCAAAATTATTAATTTAATTTTTGGTGGCTGTGTTAATATTTAGATTCATTCTCATTTTTCAATTGTGTATTATAAAAGTAAAACTTAGTCAACTAAAATATCCATAATAGGGCAGCACCTGTGGCTCAGTCCGTAAGGCGCCGGCCCCATATACGGAGGGTGGCAGGTTCAAACCCGGCCCCGGCCAAACTGCAACCAAAAAATAGCCGGGTGTTGTGGCGGGCACCTGTAGTCCCAGCTACTTGGGAGGCTGAGGCAAGAGAATCGCTTAAGCCCAGGAGTTGGAGGTTGCTGTGAGCTGTGTGATGCCATGGCACTCTACCGAGGGTGATAAAGTGAGACTCTGTCTCTACAAAAAAAAAAAAAAATCCATAATAGCCACATTATTGACTATATTATTTAATATGCTTATTCCATGGTTTTAAAATTAATTATATTTAAAAAGATCTTTTTGCAGTATCAACAATATCTTTATTAACTTTTAGAATATTGAAATAACAAAATATTCAGCCCTCATGTTTTCACAGGCAATATAATTTGCTCATAATATTACCAATGTTTTGCCTTTCTTTGACACATTTTTTCAACACAAAACCTATCAAATTACCTCCACTTCACGTTTCTTGATATATTTTAGCAATTTAAATTCCACAAAATTATAAGCTTTCTCGATTTTACTACATTCTGACACAGAATATAAATTTGTCTAATTAAATACAGAAATTCTATTGAGAGATTCTTCCTCTAGGTCAGGATATTTCAAATCACCGTCCCATGATTTCAAAATTAAATCTTGCCTGCCATTTTATACTTTTCTTTAATTTGTTTCATTTGTTCCATTCCCCATAGGCTAAAAGATGATCTTTTTTAAAAATTTACCTTTCTGGCTCGGCACCTATGGCTCAGTGGCTAGAGCGCCAGCCACATATACTGGGGCTAGCAGGTTCGAACCCAACCTGGGCCTGCTAAACTACAATGACAACTACAACAAAAATAAATAATATTCCGCTTTCTCATGGCTCTAATGACATAAATGATCAAGGAATATGACTGTAAATGTTTTAAGGAAATTTAGAAAAAGCAAAAGAAATAGTCTATATCTTATAATTATTTTTTTTTTCCTGAAAACTTTATTGTTGGGAATTAATTGAGGGTACATTACTCTCGTAATTATAAACACAAACTCTATTGATTGCCCCCTATAATACACACAAAGCTACAGAAAAGTAGTTCTTAATTTCTAGTGTAAAAGGTACTATTATGGATGAGAAAATATTTTATAGGTCATAGAAAACAGATACCTTCCAGCTGCTAAAGGCAGGCTGAGCGAACATCACAATTACAATATGATCAGGAATCACCTGTGTGTGGAAACCAAAGGCCTGAACCTGAAAAACGTTTCCTTTGGCAGCGTATCTTACAAGCCCTAGAAATTACATCCTATGTATTAGCAACTGCAAAGAGAACTATACAAATTTTTTGAAGCATAATATTACCAAAAGAGGGACCCCAATTCAATGCCACAGAATATTTTGACAATCCCGTATTCAGCAAGTAACAAACCTCTATACTGTCTTGGTATAGCAATAGCACAAATCCATGTTCACGTGGAACTGAACTCTATTGTCTATAGCCTATACTTCTGGCTTTATTCATGTATAAAAAGAAAAGAAAAAAATGATGTCCCTTTCCATTTTTACAGATTCCTAATTAGGCTCATTTGGAAATGGCTGTTTGACAGAAATATGTTTTGTAAATTCTAGACAGGCCCAATAGCAGTCCTAATGAGTGGTATCACTGGGTAGCTGGCAATCAATCACATCATAGTAAAACACTCCTGTGTGACTGAGGTCACTGAGAAGGGAGGCCAAACCCTGGGCCACCCCATGGCAACAGTAATCCCCCTGCACAAGGTCATGCCCTGTATGCTAGGGGTTAATACTCAAACCCTGTCTTCTGAGGGCTCACAGTCTACTGGAAGCTTCCCAGGGGAGTTCTGGAGAAGGTGCTACAGGGCACAGAGAGGCATGTGGCCAACTTCAACCAGGCAGGGGAGGTCCTAAGAGACTTCTCAGAAGAGAAGAAAAGAGAAGAAGCAGCCAAATTGTAATGAGCCAATAATTCAGCACACGGACAAGGGGGGCCCCATGTTCAGAAGGGAAGGGCATTCCACACAGAGCCAACAGCTGGTATGAGGGCAGAGACGGAGGCTAAGGGAGCTGCTCCCATGTAGGAAAATCACCACCTAGGCAGCAAAACTGAAATGGAGTGACAGGCTGAGGTCAGGGTCTACTGAGGTCAGGGTCGGCAGACTGTTAAGGTTCTGAGCTTAGGAGGATGGACTATTCCCTCCTAAAGGGCTTTAAGCTTTTACAGCATGTTTAAGATGGCATGAGCATCTAACAAGGCAAGAAGACCAGCCCCAAAGCCCATGCCAGTGTGAAGGGCCAGCAGGATCTGAAGCAGAGCTGTACGTGAGCTTCAGGGTAGCCAGAGATTTAAGAGAAAGCAGCCAAACCCACAGGCTTAATAATTGATAAGATGTAGGGGAAAGGTGAGGGAGGGGACAGTGAAGACCAGCACCCAAACAAACTTCCACCCACTCTGGCTAAAATACAAAGCCTTAGATTTCAAAAGCCCTGTCCATTTTCAGGGCCTGACTTTCACAGTCCCCCTCAGCAACCTCCCACAAGTGGCTCCTCACTTTATAGTAAATAACCAATCAATACCTTTGTGGGAACTAATACTGCAAGGCCGTTTGGGTTGACAAGAAGGAATGGAAGGCACACACACAGTCACCTATAAAAAAGCTTTTACAGGCTGTGGTGAAGTGTGTGCATCTTTAATTCTCTTTTTGCCTCCTTTGGAACTCATTAAAAAAAAAAATCTACTGGTCTTGGGCCAGTCACATGCTTTGTCTGATTCTAAATTTACTAGACAATAAAAGTGTTAATAATACCTGCCACACCAAATTCGCAGGGTTACTGAGATGAACAAAAAAGATAATCTGTGTGAAAGTTCTCTGAGAACTTTAAAGCTCTATTATAGATGTAAGCCATTATCATTGATATTGCTTCATTCTTTCAGTCACAGCCTCACCACCACTGAGATGACTAAACCCTTCCAGAGCGCTCAGTGAAGAAGAGGAACGAAAAGTAGAGTTCTCAGACGAAACCTCCACACACACCAAGAGTGTGCCCAATTAACGGCCAGGTGTTCCCCCCTTGGGTCTCAGATGGCACAATGTGTTTTTGTGTAAAATTCTCCACTTCTTGAAACAGAACAGTGGGCAGAGGATAAGATCTTCATGGCCTTGTAATAGCTTTTTAAAAATGCAGATGCAATCTCTAGCACCGGTACAGGCAGAGCCTTGGACAAGCCTACTTTTTTCCCAGCGTGCAGGAATGAGCTATTTCAGGGGAAACCACCCTCGTCATCCCCCCTCACCAGGCTTCTAAAACCAGCCCTCTAAGCATTCCTTGGTCTGCTCATCCTCCAAAATTAGCAGTGTGATACTGCTAAGAAAAAGGTTTTAGAAAGTTCTCTGACTAGAAATCAGTTCAGCGTCATTTTTTAATTAGGTAACAACAACTCTGCAGCACTTTAAGACTCTAGAAATAAAAAAAAGCATAGAGCAAGCATCAAAGCACAAATCAAAGGAAGTGATTTCGGTTAAATTTTTTAAAAAGATTAACCTTAGGACCTGAGGCCAACCGTTTTGCAGAATTCAGATACTCAGGAAATGTTAGTAATCCAATAAAACAAGGTATGTTGAGTCAGGCTGTAGTAGAAGAACAATAGCTTAGAATTTTTTTTTTTTTTTTTACAGCTGCAAAAGAAAATTAAGCTACTCAGAAGAGTTCACTTTAAACTGAAAGAATTGGTGGCATTTTTGCCTGTTTACAAATGCTAGCGGAAGGAAGAAATGTGAAAGCCATGCAAAGGGCATGGAAGACACAGCCCAGGGCAGGTAACACTGCAAGTGGAAGAACGACCTTCCCACGTGGTTCCATGGAAAGCTGGCAGGAAACCAATATCCGCCTTACAATACCTGCCTAGTTTTAAAGTGTCTTGCTTTGTACCTGTAAAAGCACTCTCTAAAATATTTGTATCTGAGGCAGTATCTGCACCCCAGAAACTTTAGAGCCACATTCGGGGCTATTGTACATTCACATAACATCTTGGCCAGCAGCTTTCTTTGGTAGTAATGCAAAGAAAACTTACTTTTTCATTTCCCCTTCCTCCTAGAGATGTCTTAAGACTTAAATGAAGCAAGGCATATTAAACCACCCACAAGCGCCTGTCACAAGGCGGGCATTCAACAAATGGCTTTTTCGATGTAGCTGTAAAATTACCTCATACTGGTTATAGGGAGCATGGCTGCTGGGAGCTCTGCTATCTCCATGCGGAGAAAGGTGAGGAGGGAGAGCTCAGAGACTTTTCTTTCTCTCTTTATGATATAAAAAGGATTCAAAAGAGTTCAGTGAAGACAATGGTCTCTGTGACAGAAGCACAAACTAGGACCTTCCCTATGCTAAAATGGAAAGGGTAAGAAAACTCTCCCTAGGGTAAGGGACAGGCAGAAAGGGGGCTGCTGGACACCAGCAATGAGAATGACAGTTGATCAGGGAGAGAGGTATTCATTAGCTGAAAATACACCTCTAACTCTGTTTTTGATTTTCAGTTTCTCTAAGAAACACATCCTGAAAAACAGTGTTTGCATAAAACTCTTTATATTTAGAAGTTTTTTAGAGGAGTGTTTTTGTTTCAAGCATGGACATTTCAAACCAAACATCTACTCCCCTTGCCTTGCCCAAATTAAGTACAGAGGGTACCTATCTGGACGCTACAAAAGGCAAGGAAAAGGTGCTACACATGTGTTAGCAAACACTCAAATTAATCACAACATATAGGGTGGCAGCCATGAAGCCTGCAGTATCACTTCCTCTTGCCAAGAGGTAAGTATTTTAATTTTACTACTGACGAGGATGAGAACGGGCCTTTTGTAGTTACAGGCTTGTTAACTAAAATGTCAGAACTGGAAAGGGGCCTCCATAAATCCAACCTTTCCCTTCTTTGAGGTAAAGAAACAAAAACTCAAACAAAGTCAGATGCCTCGGTTCTGCAGGATAGACTCTCTGGATTAGAATACATTATAAATATTAATATGAACAAGCCACTGTAGGATGTTGAATGCCCGGAGAGGCACTGGCTGCCCTCTGGGAGGTAGAGACATAAATGCCACACTCAACTTAGCCAGATGACTCCGTGTGGATAATCAAGATCCTTTGATCTTCACAATGCCCTGGACAGTCAGCCAGGGTCATTTCCTCTTTGTCACAGAGATGGAAACTGAGACTTCTCTCAGGTGCATAAAGCTCATAAGGAATCTAAGGAATCGAGCTGGAATTGCAACTGAGATCCTCTGACCCCGATTCAGCATGCTGCTGCAAGGCAAAGGCGCCATTGGGGAGGTTTGTCATGTTGAGGCAAATCCACCTCACCTTAAATACTGTTCATTAATTCTTCCATGTACACCTCTAGGCCCTTTAGAGCAAATCTAATCCAGCTTCCACAAGATGTTCCTTAATATCCTCAGACAGCACCTTCCAACTTCTCTACCTCAACTTTGGAGTGATCTTCATGGAGGGAACTCTCAAAAGTATCATTTATATTACTGCATAGTAAGAACACCTCTTTCCCATAACAGATAGGACTTTTGTCAATGAAAGACTGAATTGTTAAGGCATTCATTAAGGCACTTATTAATGCATTTAGCAAGTATAGGCAGTGGAAACAGCACGGGCCAGAGAGTAAACTATGCTTCAGTTCTCACCCTGCCACAGTCTTGCAACATAACAAAACTTCTACAGAAATATGACAAAGATAAATAGGTATTTGTACAACAGTTATACTTCCAAAGAAAGTAATGAATAGTTTTTCATGAGGAATATTCTGCAAGAGTATAGATGCTAAACAAGTTGATAAAAAATGTTATGAAATCTTAGTCTCAAAAAGATTAATTGCCTTATTCGTGTGTTAATGAGTAAATACTCAAGAACAAAAGAAATGTTATCCATTGCCTCATTTGGAGTGGAAAGGAAAAATAAAATTTAAATGCATCGATGAATTTACATTCTTGTCAAGGTATGAATTACAGCATTGAGCAAACCATTACATTAGACATAAGTGGAATTTGCTATCAGAATGTATAATTTTTCAATTAACTTTTCTATTCGCAATATGCCATGTTAACACTGATAATCAGAAAAGTATGATAAGCAGACTGATTCAGGAATCAAAACGCAAGTCTCTAAATTCTAGTGCATAAGTATTAGCTATGAAAGAAAAAGTGAATTTATACATACATATATTTATATAATATAATATATTTTATGTATGTTTACATATGGGTATATATTAACATAGTATCTTCTATATATTAGGAGTTGTCACATACATTACCTCATTTAATTCTCCTATAAACCATTTGAGGTATTAGTTTTATAAATGAGGAAAGAGAAACCCAGAACATTTTAGAAATCTAAAGTCTCAAACCAGTTTTTAGATTTAATACATATAAATCTGTCTCCAGAGCCCACCTTCATCATTTAACAGAAGACACCTGTATATATCAAATTAAAATTGTAACAAATACATGTAGGCACAGCCATTGAAATTAAAATACATAACATGATAGTCTGGCTCTTCCTGGCTTCAAATTCCTTAAGATGCTGAAATTCTCCTACAAGGGCCCAAAAATGTGTTACCAAAATACTATCTGAACGCTTGTATCTGTGAATATAACAGAAGCAGCACAGAACCAAGCCAGAATACTTGAGCAGAGAATTTTACAACCTCCAGCCCTCTACTCAGAAAGCAGTAATTTTCTAATAGGTGAACAATTCAACTGTTAATACAGTTGAATTTTTATAGAGGTAGGCTTGCCTTTCTAAACCAAATTTAATGTAGCTACACATAACTTTTATTCCAAAATTTCTTTTAAAAATCTAACACAGAAAAAAAATAAAATAAAAATCTAACACAGGATAGTTTATGGCAAGGACCAGTAAGAGAGATATTTAGAGGGAAGAATTGCCTGATGTTCATTGCTCCAGTACTGAATTAATTGTTATTCTAATATGGGAGACCTAAAACAAAATCAGTTTCTTATGCTAGTACCTCTGTTCTTAGACATAAGAACAAAAAATCACTGAGTCCCATCATCACTATTATTGCAGATTTATACTATATTGATAATTGATTTATTGATTATTTTCACTTATATATTAGGAGTTAATGGACAACAACTTTTGAACAGAGTTTCCATAAACTATCATTGGGCAAACCAGGTTGCAAATCAATTTATTTGGTCTCAACCAGGCATACTTTTGTGAACAGAATGAAATAAAATTTGAATGGGACAGGAAGGGAAAGCCAAAGGGAAAAAAAGAGAAGGGAAGGGAAAGAGAGGACAGTGCAAGTGGCAAGTACTCTTTCAAGAAACTTCTGTTTCTGGGGAGCAGGGTGTGTTTGTACCCACGTGTGTGCACACGCGTGTAGATGCAAGCACACACATGCTGGATGACAACGTAAATGGTATTCCTTATTGACAGCTGCAATAAAAAAAGTATTCAAAAGTCAGTATTCTAAAAGACTACACATGCACACAGGTTAGAACTTAAAATTAAAAGAACTTAAAATTTAAATAAATGAATTTAGGCTGGATGCATTGGCTCACGCCTATAATCCTAGCACTCTGGGAGGCCGAGGCAGGTGGATTGCCTGAGGAGTTCAAGACCAGCCTGAGGCAAGAGCGAGACCCCATCTCTAAAAATACCCAGGCGTTGTGGCAGGTGCCTGCTGTCCCAGCTACTTGGGAGGCTGAGGCAAGAAGATCACGTGAGCCCAGGAGTTTGAGATTGCTATAAGCTTGACACCACAGCACTCTACTCAGGATGACAAAGTAAGACTCTGTCTCTAAATAAATAGATTTACGTAACTATAAATTGTCATATATATAGTATGAATCCTGTGGTCAAGAAGAGAGGAAAGTGAAACCAAAGTTACTTTTCTTTGCTCTGTGAATGAATTCTGAAATCTATAAAAACTATCTTTTTATTAACTGCCCTGTCAAATTTGTATATAGGCAATCACAAGGGGATGGGAAAATGCCCTTTTAAAAATGTCTTCCTCCTGTTTTACCCCCCACTCTGGTTGACCTCGGCCTTTATTCTGGCAACTGTTAGATGGTGCCTTTTATGAGATAACGTGCTTGCATGTAACTCTGCATTCAGCACCTATTGTCTGGTACATAGAAGAGGCTCAGAACCTCTCTGGAAAAGGAAACTCCTGCCAAGGTACCTAAGAAATCATCTTTAGATAACTATTTTTTCTGCTCTGAAAGATTTTACAGTCTTTTTGTCTCCTATTAAAATACAAATACCAGAGAAGGGACCACCCTGAGGTCTCGGTTCTCAGTTGACCCTGGAGGCTGAGAACTCCACGTGCCTGAGGCAGACTGGTACTGAGGATCTACGGAGGACACCTTTTAGGTTACCGATGATGGGGAAAAAATATGCAGGCAAGTTGTTGACCAAATTTTCAGATGGCACAGTCTGGGGAGAAATAGCTAGTTTGGCAGGTAAAAATCTAGATTTTTAAATAGTCTCCACAGGACAAACATTATAAACTTTATACAAACATAAATATTAAGTTCAGAAAAAAATCAGCTACTTAAGGACATGATAAAGAGGAACACCAGGGCTATCAGCAATTGATATTTTAAAATTTAAAAACAGCCTAAACACTAGGGGTGTCCAACTTTTTTTCTTCTCTGATGTATCCTGGAAGAATAAGAGTTGTCTTGGGCCACACATTAAATACACAATCACTAACAAAAGCTGTTTTGCAAAAAAAAAGTCATGCATACTTTTTTTGATCTCTGACACCACATATAACCAATAAAGTCCTCACAAAATCAGCACGAACCCATGGGACATAAGTATTCAGGCCACACACAGGACACCAAGCTTCGGCTTCAGTTCAATGTACTATGATTAAAGTGACTAGAGATCCCTGTGTGCAGGGCAGTCCTGATTTACACCTGTTGCCTAAGCTTATTAATCATATACCTCTCTCACTCTCAAAAGAGTCCCGATTTGGATGGTATGATCACCCCAAATATAAATAAATGAACACCGTGTTGCGAAGGTGAAAAGCTGATGCCGCCATGTTAGGCTGATTTGTGGAAGAATGGGACCTCAATTAGAAGAAGGAGGGACACTCTAGATTAGGGGAGGTGCCGCATTTTAAGTGACATCCTAACAAATTAGCCTGTATCCAAAGTTGGGCAAATGGGAAAGCAAGTGGAATACAGCCGTCAGGTTATTTGAGGAACAATAGTAGGAAGCGGGAAATGCTGCCTGGCTGGGAGTAAACAGAGAATTGGCAAAGTCTTACTTCGTATTGCTGAAGGGCTCCAAGTAAAAACATTTTTTTCTTGTATTGATCCAAGATCAAGGCAAATTTTAGTTCAATGTCAGGGAAAATTTTCCAGCAATTAGAAAAATTCCGAAAAAAATACAAATTACTCAGAGGCAAATAAACTTTTAGTCATCAAACTGACGCCGAGGCAGATGAGCAGTGCTGCAGAAGGAATGTGGCCCTGGGATGGAGGGAATCGTGGAAGAGGTGAGTGCAAGGAAAAGGGCAGAGTTCATGTCCTGCATATACGTAAAAGCTCAGACCTCTCACCTGCCTCAGCTGTATTTATCAAACTGTGGTTTGGCATCTCAGTATTACAGAAACCAGGAAATTCCAGCCCTAGACCGCGTAAGTTTTCTATGACTAAATATCTGTCAGTACTAGGTTAAAATGCTCAACGTTAAAGCACTACATAAATATTCCTTATTATTACTCCCAACTCTACATTCCAGATGAACAAATACAGTTGTGTTTATAACTTGGAGTTTCAGAACCATGATGCTTGTTGTGCTAGTTTGACATTTAAGTATTTTAGTTTGGTAAGATATTCCCAGAGTGAAAGGAAGTGAACAGAGAGCCACAGATGGAAGGAATGATAATCAAGGGACACACACACACACACACACACACACACACACACACACACACACACACACAAACTCTAATAGCAGCTATCATTATTTACCAACCAAACACTGTGTGCCAAGCATAATGACAAAAACTCTACATAGATTCTTTCATCTCCACAGACAACTTTGACACCAGTATAAACTACTGTTCCCATTTTACAAATCATGAAGCTAGAGCTTAAAAGGTAGATTCTGTCCCAGAGCTAGTGTTCAAACCCAAACAACCAACTTCAGAGTCTGTGCTTTCATCCACTAAAAACAGAAAGGCCATAACCCAGCTATTTTGTAAACTTGGAAGGTAGAACAGTAAAATATTAATGAATTAGGATGTGGGAGAAAGGTAAGACTTCCAGAAAGCAGCCGTAGGTGAGAAGTGGAGGGCTGAGGGACAAGATGATGGAGCGGCTGACGCGGCAGACAGGACAGGAGGAGTGAAAGGAACAGTGGGGACATTTTCTCCTCCTGCCATTTTTATTTGTCTTCTCCCTTTTTATCTATTCTTCTTCTTTGCCTCCGTAACTGCACATTTGTTTATTTGTTCTCTTCCTCCATTTTTAGCTTCTCTCTCTTATTACATCTCTCTTAGAAGTTTTATATCCATCTCTCTTTTTTCCTAATCATTTTCATCTTTCATATCCTCTTGTTCTACTCTTTCCCCAATATTTCCTTTCTCTCTTCTTTGAATTTTCTCTTTTCTTTCTCTCCCTTGCATGATTATAAAGTTATTCTTTTTTTTTTTTTTTTTTTTTTTTTGTAGAGACAGAGTTTCACTTTATGGCCCTCGGTAGAGTGCCGTGGCCTCACACAGCTCACAGCAACCTCCAACTCCTGGGCTTAAGCAATTCTCTTGCCTCAGCCTCCCGAGTAGCTGGGACTACAGGTGCCCGCCACAACGCCCAGCTATTTTTTTGGTTGCAGTTTGGCCGGGGCTGGGTTTGAACCCGCCACCCTCGGTATATGGGGCCGGCACCTTACCGACTGAGCCACAGGTGCCACCCAATTATAAAGTTATTCTAAACATATAGATATCTATTATTTTCTTTGCATAAGGTTATAGCTTTTTATATTTCAAATAAAACATAACTGAGTTGCATAATTTCTTATCAAAATTTTTAGTTGTAGTTGCAAAAGCAAACACATCTAACAGAGGACTTGGACATCACTGGTCATTAGAGAAATGAAATTAAAACCTCAATTAGATATCACTACTCATACACACTAGAATGGCTACAATTAGAAAGAATGACAGGGCGGCGCCTGTGGCTCAGCAGGTAGGGTGCTGGCCCCATATGCCGAGGGTGGCGGGTTCAAACCCAGCCCCTGCCAAACTGCAACAACAAAAAAATAGCCAGGCGTTGTGGCAGGCACCTGTAGTCCCAGCTACTTGGGAGGCTGAGTCAAGAGAATCGCCTAAGCCCAGGGATTTGGAGGTTGCTGTGAGCTGTGTGACGCCATGGCACTCTACCGAGGGCGGTAAGGTGAGACTCTGTCTCTACAGAAAAAAAAAAAGAAAGAATGACAACGCCATTTGTGTTAATGAGAATGTGAAACAACTGGAACCCTCGTACATTGGTGGTAAGAATACAAAATGGGGCCGCGCCTGTGGTTCAGTCAGTGGGGCGCCAGCCCCATATACCGAGGGTGGCGGGTTCAAACCCGGCCCCGGCCAAACTGCAACCAAAAAATAGCCGGGCGTTGTGGCGGGCACCTGTAGTCCCAGCTACTTGGGAGGCTGAGGCAAGAGAATCGCTTAAGCCCAGGAGTTGGAGGTTGCTGTGAGCTGTGTGAGGCCACTGCACTCTACCGAGGGCCATAAAGTGAGACTCTGTCTCTACAAAAAAAAAAAAAAAGAATACAAAATGGCTCAGCTACTTTGGAAAATGTTTTGGTATTTCTCAAAAAGTTAAACATACAATCAGGTAATTCAAATCCCTACCCCAGAGAATTAGAACATTTGTCCACACAAAGCAAATGTTCATCAGTATTACTAATAGCAAAAAAAAAGGATGGAGGGGTGACAACCCAAATGTCCAGCTCCAAAAGTAGTAGTTTATCCTTACTATGGAATACCATTCGGTCAAAGAAAAGGAACAATTTAATGATCTGTACAACAGCAGGGATGAATCTCAATTAAAAAAATACTAAATGAAAGAAACCAGACACAAGAGAATACATACCACACGATGCCATTTACATAAAATTCCAGAAAAGTCAAAACTATAGCGTCCAAAGAAAGGTCAATGAGTCCCTAAACTGACATGGGAATGAGGAATGACCTCAAAGGAGCACAAAGGAACTTTTTGGTGACGGAATCATGATTTTAATACTGGCTATATAACTGTACAAATACACATTTTACAAAACTCTAAACTGAATGCTTACAAAGAGTGAACTTTATAGTATGTAAATTAATGTATAATAACACAAAAAAAATAATGACTACTCTTGCTCATGGCCGATGCTTCTTTTCTTTCTTTTTTTTTTTCTTTCTTCTTACTTCAGACTGATAGCAGGGTACAAATGTCTAGGTTACATTGTTTTCCTAACAAGTTGTAGCTACACTCTTCACCCAGGGGGCGCAATTGCTTATTTTCTATGAATCAACGGTTTCTCATAAACACTCTTAAGATAAAAGATAAACTTTAAAGACATAATAAGAATTTGTGTTGGTCGTTTTGGTTGTGATGTGCCTGGTATGTGGGAAGGGGAACTCTTGTTAGCTACATCACAGGATCCAGTTGACTTCTTTGCCCACGGCAGCTCTCAAAAATGTTCAGTGATTAACTGATAAGGCACACCCAGGGGTGCAGCAGGCAAATCTGGTTGAGCCTTGTGTGATAAATTTTCCTAAACACAGAACAAAATAAAACTGAAGCTTAATCTTCAATTAAATTTTAATTTGAAGAAAAGAATAACCTGAAATACTGTCATATCTGAAAGTGAAGAAATCAACAGTGACGATTGGGGTTACATGAAAAAGACCTGAAGGGGTCCCAGTGAACAGTGATGAGACGCTGTAAGCATTGAGATGAATGAGAGCTTTGCGTTCAAGCGCACTAAACACATTAAAACCCATGTGTTATTAATTATTTAAAAAAAAAAAAACACTTACTGTTCATCTTTAGAGGGTAGGGTACCAACTTGTTACTCTAAAACCTGGATGGTAAAGGGGAATAAGCTAAAGAAGACCAGCCTGTGGAAGAGTGAGACCCTGTCTCTACTAAAAATAGAAAAACAACGCAGGTGTCATTGCAGGAGCCTGGAGTCCTCACTACTCAGAAGGCTGGGACAAGTGGATCTCTGGAGCCCAAGAGTTTGAGGTTGCGGTGAGCTATGATGACTCCAGGGCGCTCTACCCACAGCAACAGAGAGAGACTCTGTCTCAAAAAAAAAAAAAAGCTAAAGAATAAAGATAAGAAAAGGAGTAGAAAGATATGTAGAAAGATGCCTGCAACACGATGCAAAATGGAAAAAGCAAACTGCACTCCACTGTACAAATGCATCCCAGTGTTACAAAAACAAACAAAAATATACAGTGCTTTTATAGGTGTGATTAAAAACTCTGGGAAGACAAACTATTAATAGTGTTTATCCCTGAGGAATGAAAATGGGCATTGCAGAAGAGAGAAAATGATTTTCACTTTATACTTTTTATTACTTTAGTAAAAATTTTAAAGTAATAAATTTCTAAACAAAATCTTTTCACTGTTCCAGGAAATAAAGGCCTAATTTATCATGAACTATATATTAAAGTCTTGTCATGATGCTACAGTGCCTTCTAGATGAAGCCCAAATTTGTTCTTATAATGAAAAACATAAAACAAAGTTTCAAAAGTTGTACAAATCGAGTGCTTACCGTAACACTGCTGAATGAGAAAAGATCATGGCAAATTCTGCTACCATTGTTATCACATTACAGCAGAACCTCTGTTAGGCAACCAGCCCAGAGACTGTAACAAACTGGTCAACATAAGGAAGGAGGCCTGTAGTACTGACATGTACATGTGGTGCATGTCCAGTCTATGAAAATTAGGTCAACTTAAGGAAGTGGTCAATGTGGGGAGGTGGTCAACTATGGACCTTCTACTCTATTTATAAATAGCTCTTTTAGAAAAAGGTCTATTTAATTACTTCATTTAGTCCACACCTGTTCTTTTCCAAGGAACTCTGCAATTTCCAAGGAACTCTGGCACCCAATTATTCATCCATTGAAAATGTGAGACAGGAAACTCAACCTAAGGAGGGGAGGCTCCTGGTCAGGCTGAGAGCTTGGTGCAAAGCACACCCCACCCAGGGGCCAGTGTCCCTGCAGCCCAGGCTGCGTCTTCTCAGCCCAAGAGGGCAGGGCCCAGCCCAACACATAGAGTATTCATTTTAATCCCTAATTAAGAAGTTTAACAGGAATAGTGAAAGGTATAATCAGAAATATTCTCAAATGTTGGCAGAACTGAAAAGAATGAGAATACGAGAACAATTAAAATGACTTCTAAGTGCTGGTAACTCTTACCTCCTTCGCCAGCTGGGCATAAGTCAGGACCTCTGTATTACCAGTTTTATACACGTCGCTACACACATAGTCCTCCCAGGTGCCTATGTGGGCTGACAGTGACAGCTTGGAACAGAAGATCTTAGAGTCAAGGGAAGTTGCACTTAGGAAAAAACACAAGGCATTGCAAAGTAGACAATAGGATATTTAATTTGGGAACCAGGAACCCACAGTGGCTGGGATTCGTGCAGGTCCACACATATCCTCTGAAAGTGTAAGAAAAACTGTGTGTGCATGCACACATGTGTAGACGCAGTATTTGCAGGTGCATTTTTCCATGGGAGAATACTTAGCTTTAACAGATTCTGAGAGGGCTCTGGGCCCTCAAAAACCCATCATCACTCCTCAAAGGGAACATGCCATTATAAATCATCCTAGGCTCTCCAGGTGGTAACTGTACAAAACAGTGAGTGGTAGACAGGCTTGAACTAGACTCAGCTTTGTTAAACATGAACTAGACTCAGCTTTGTTAAACAACAGAAGAAGAAACACAGAAGGAAGTAGCAATTCCTAAAAGACACTTTACAGAAATAAAAAGAAGAAAAGTTTGTCTTAAATGTGTGCTCAGGCAGGCAAACAAGGCTCTGGGAGCAGGTCTGCAGGAAGCACGCGTCCTCCGCTCCAGTCATGGACAAGGGAGTGCCCAGCACCAACATGAACAAGCATGACAGAACATCAAGAGAGGACAGATAAGGTGGAATGAGCCAGCAATTCCACTGCCATGCAGTCACCAAAGAGAAAGGACAGCTTTTCCCACCAAAAGACATAGCAAAGCATGTCGCAATAGAGTTACTTTCCTCACAGCCCCAAACTGGAAACGAACTAAATGACCATCAATAGGAGAATGGATAAATAGTGGTTTGTTCACAGAATTAAATTCTAAAAAGTAATAAAAAATTAACTACCATCACATGTAACAACGTAAGTGAATTATGTAGACTTCACATTGAACAGAGAAACCAGCCACAAGAAAGTATGTACTTTTCCCTCCTAAGTACAATTGAAAACCTCTTCATGTCCACATAAAGCCCATACATGAACGTTTATAGCAGCATTATTCATAATAGACTTAAAAAAGGAAACAACTCAAATATCCATCAACTAATAGATCAAAAAATATTGGGCGGGGGGAGCAGGGAATAGGGAGTGACTGCTAATGGCTATAACCTTTGAGGGTAATGAGAAAAGTTCTGGAAAAGAAAGTGACCATGCTTGCACAACCTTGTCAACACACTGAAAACTTCTGAATCGGACACTTGAAAGGGTAAATTTTATGGTATGTGAAATACATGCCAATAAAAAACTTAATTTAAGAAAAGAGTTAATCCAGTACTTGGGGAGGCTAAAGCAGGAAGATCACTTGAGGCCAGGAATTCAAGATCAGCCTGAACAACACAGTGAGACAAATTTTTTTTTTTAATTAGCTAGATATGGTGGTGCATGCCTGCAGTCCCAGTTACTACAGAGGCTGAGGCAGGAGGATCGCTTGAGCCCAGGAGTTTTGAGGCTGCAGTGAGCTACATGGCCCCACTGCACGCTATCCCAGGCAACAGAGTGAGCCCCCTATCTTGAATGAATGAATGTTTTCAAAAGATTATGTATGGTGTGGTTCTATTTATATTAAGTTTGAAAACAGACAAAACTAAACTATGGTGATGAGGGTAAAAATAGTGATTACCTTTAGCAGAGGAACCTCTGCAGAGCTAGATAATGTTTTATATCTTGATTTGGCTGGTGGTTACATAAGAAATATACATATTGGGGCAGCACCTGTGGCTCAGTCGGTAAGGCGCTGGCCCCATATACCGAGGGTGGCGGGTTCAAACCCGGCCCCGGCCAAACTGCAACCAAAAAATAGCCGGGCGTTGTGGCGGGCACCTGTAGTCCCAGCTACTCGGGAGGCTGAGGCAAGAGAATCGCTTAAGCCCAGGAGTTGGAGGTTGCTGTGAGCTGTGTGAGGCCACGGCACTCTACCAAGGGCCATAAAGTGAGACTCTGTCACTACAAAAAAAAATAAAAAAAAAGAAATATACATATTGATATTTATATATGCACATACATGTATATAAATTTAGCATGCTTACACTTGATGCACTTAAGATCACACTTTAAGATTTATGGGGATTTTTAATGTAAGTTAAGCATTTGAGCAGTTTTTCAGAAAAAAAACTTTTCACTGAAATCCATAGCATTATGAGGATCAATGAATTATTTGACAACCTCCTGGAACAGTGTTTAGCACACAGTGTGTGCTCAGTGAATCAACTGTACCCCACTAGCTGCCTATACCAATACCCTAGAGTCATCGCTGACTCCCCATCTCTTACATCTCATGTCCAAAATAATACAACCATTGTAGGTTCTGTCTTTAAAATATATCTAGCCAATGATTTCTTAACAACTCATCCATTTGATCCCAATCACCATAACTTCTCTCCTGGCTACAATAACAGCCTCCAGACAAGTCTCCCTGTGTCTGCCCCAGCCCCTGTCAACCCTTCCACGGCTACACCTAACTCAGTAAAACCAAAGGTCTCCCCACAGCCCACAGGGCCCTGCATGAGTTGCTCTCAGCCTCTACCCCTCACAACAACCTGCCTGAACCCACCTGCCACTCCCTGGTCATTCACCAGCTCCACCCCAGCCACACCGATCTGCCATGACTGGAGCTTCTCCAGGACACCCCTACCTTGGGCCCTTTCCCTTGGATGTTCTCTCAATCTCTGTCTGTTCCCCAAGATTCCTGCATAGTCAACACTGGCTCCTACTTCAAGCCTCTGGTCAAGTATCAGCGAGGTCTTCCCTGGTACTGTAAAAAACTGCACCTCTCCTCTGCTAGCACTCGTGGTAACCCTGCTTTATTTATCTACATAACGTATCACCCTCTGATAAGTGCCCAGCAATTAGTAGGTGCTCAACAACTGTTCCTGAATAAATGAACACATGAACAAATAAATGAGTAAACAAAATAAACAAATGGTTACTCCCGAACATAGAATGAAATTCTATGACCTTGGGAGCAATTTGAATTGTCATAAATATGAATTACTTTGGATCATAAACAGGAAGTAGAGAAGACAGCCACAGCCGCCTGTAATTTAACTGGATTCTGTTCATGATCTCCCTAAAAAGAAAAACAAAAACAGTAAGGCCAAAGGAAATGTACCCTCCTTTCTCCTTTGCCTCATCATCCCCACGTCCTTATTAAGAAAGAGATTCCCAGGAGCTTTGAAAAGGAAAATATAAGCATGGGGGAATATAATTTTGCAGGCACACTGTTACTCATTTGCAGATTTTCAGAGGAAGTTTTCTGTTAAAAGTTAGGCAAATGATGGCAGGTACAACTTTTTCCAGATAAAATGTGCTGCAGAAGTGAGAACTATTTTCTAGGCAGTAGCACTATAAATGTTCTCAAGGGTCATCCTGCCCACAGATTAGCAACAGCTTTGCCGGAACAGGCTTTGATGTTAGCCAGGAATGACGAACAACAAATCTCCTGTGCTCCTCGCCTGCTAGATGAAAGCATGGGAACATAAAGAAGCCCTGGTGCTTCTTTGCTTTTATCCTTGAACAAACACAGACATAAAGCAGATGTGACCTCACTAAATAAGAGCTGGATCAAGTGATGCACAGTTTTGATTGCACTTCTAACGATTATACATCAGGACGTTCCCACTCTAGGTGACTGAATCCAGGCAAAAGACAAAAGTGACCCTCTGCGCCACAGACATGAAAGTGTATTTGAGGGATAAATTCTGAGTACTTTTACAATGTGATTATAGGATTACTTTTCTATAGTCCAAACTGCAAAGTGGAACTATCTGCTTGTTAGAACAATTGGCTACCAAGATAGCTGACTTTCATGGTCTGAAGAAACACCCTTGAACTCCTTCCTGGAATCACAGCATCAAGAAAGGAAAATAAATTCCTTAACCCGACCCTCACATACAGAAGGCATAGAAAGCTAAAGGTGAATCGCAATTTGGCCAAGCAAAAATTAGAAAATATTTGCTCCCAGAGAGCCAGAGAGAGGGAAGTGGTCAGAACGTGCTTTTACTGGAACACAATTATCAAACAGCATGGAGGTGGCTCTGCCTAACCTCTACAAAGAGAATTGACTCACCAGACTCAGACTCTGGTGTAATTCTCTTTGATATTAGCAAAGTGATTTCTTGTTCATAACTCGAAATTCATTTATTTATTTTGTGACAGAGTCTCACTCTGTCATCCTGGGTAGAGTGGTGTCATAGCCCAGAGCAACCTCAAACTCTTGGGCTCCAGTGATCCTCTTGCTTCAGCCTCCTGAACAGCTGGAACTAGAGGCACCTGCTGCATGCCTGGCTAGTTTTTCTGTTTTAGTAGAGACCAAGTCTCGACTCTTGCTGAGGCTGCTCTCAAACTCCTGAGCTCAAGCAATTTACCTGCCTTGGCCTCCCGAAGTGCTAGGATTATAGGCATGAGCCACCGCACTCAACCCATAACTCAAAATTTAGTCCCATTACTGAGCACAGAAACTGGCATAGCCAATAAATTAAAATTTAATTCTAAACCTTAAATCTCATTCTTCCAAGAAGCCTTCCCTAACTACATTAGCTCACAAGAAAACCCCTTCTCAGACTCCTGCAATACTCACTATCCCATAATGATTATAAACTGTTTTTGTTGCTGTTTATTTTTGATTAGATCCTTCTCTGCCCAACTAGACTGTGAGTCCTTCAGATCCAGACTACACATTAAACTTCTGAATAATCCAACAGTACCTAACGCTGGGGATACAGAGTGGGTTAATATGAAAGATCTCGACCCATTCATCCCAAGCAAGTACAAATAACTTGAAATGTTATATTCCTGCAAAACACATACACACAGATGTTCTTAGATGGCTCTTCATGAGCTGCTCCTTTGAAGAGCAGCGTGCAAAATATGCATGCAAACGCAGGGAACCTGGAAAATAAGGCCATTCTGTTTTGTCCTGTGTCCCACATTCGCTGAGCTTAGAGAAAATAAAGCTAGTGTTTTCTGTGGTACTCAGGAAGCCCTGGATATGAGTTTGAATAAGAAATGAGCAGAAACAACCCGACAATTTGCCACTCTAAAACATGGAAACTTCCCTCAGTTGTAGCTCAGTCCTAACTTAGCGTGGCTTGCCTCCTCAGAGATCTGGTTTTATGATGGGGTCTTTTTCAATGAAGTCTGTGGGAGATTTCATCCAGTAGGCTCATACCACCTCTGGCCTGCAGACAGCATCACAAACAGTCTGGCAATGGTGTTTTCTGCTTTATAACTGCAACACCTGTGGGTCATTTATGACTAATTTATGCTCACCAGACAGTTGATCCTCATGGAGAGGACTTTCAGGGAAAGCACCAAAACTGAGTATTTAACAACAGTATGTTGACCAGCTGCAGTGGCTCACACCCGTAATCCCAGCACTCTGGGAGGCCCAGGTGAGTGAATTGCTTGAACTCAGGGCTTCAAAATCAGCCTGAGAAAGAGTGAGACCCCCACCTATACTAAAAATAGAAAAACTTAGCTGGGCATAGTAGTTGCAGGCGCCTATAGTCCCAGCAGCTCAGGAGGCTGAGGTAAGAGGACCACTTGAGCCCAAGAGTTTGAAGTTGTTGTGAGCTATGACACTATAGCACTCTACTAGGGTGACAGAGAGAGACACTGTCTCAAAAAAAAAAAAAGACACCCATTAAAACAGTGTGTTGTTGCATGTACCTGCTTTTCTTTCCTATGAGCTCAGAGTTCTCCTATCAGGGTGTGTGTGCGTATGTTGAGGGTTGAAGAGTGTTACGTTGTTCCACTTCTTAATTAACTTGGCTTTAATTCTCTCGGCTACATGTACATGAGCAAAAACATGCTTCCAGACTCCCTTTCAAATTCACAAAACTACTTTTGCTTACTAAAATTCCAAGTAATTTAAAGCTGAGCAATTGACTAAGTCAGGGCCAAACAGACTAAAGGAGGTGATCAATCTTCCAAAGTTTCACTACACTGGTTAAACACCACTTAGTCAAAGGCCATGTTGTTTTAGCTGAGACTTTCAGTTAGTACACAAAAACATGCATGTTTAAATTTCAAAGAAAAATAACTCATGAAATTTGCCCTCTTGCTTTCTCCTTCCTTCCTTCTTTCCTTCCTTCCCACAATCACTTAAGGCAGCGGTTCTCAATCTGTGGGTCGCAACCCCTTTGGGGGTTGAACAACCCTTTCACAGGGGTCGCCTAAATACATCCTGCAGAGCAGAATTTACTTACGATTCATAACAGTAGCAAAATTACAGTTATGAAGTAGCAACGAAAATAATGTTAGGGTTGGGGGTCACCACAACATGAGGAGCTGTATTAAAGGGTCGCGGCATTAGGAAGGTTGAGAACCACTGACTCAAGGCTTTAGTCCTCACCTACCTGGTAGTGTTCCTACTTTTGCCGTTCTTGGTTCCTCATTGAGGCCATTGTCTATTTTCGGGACTAGGACCCAACCAGGTGTGCATCACAAGAAACCACAAAACACTACCACTTTTGCATATAAAAAGTCATATATTATTAACGTCATACAGTTCAACCTTAATGTAGGTTTATCAACATCTTTGACTCCTCCCCTCTTCGTGATACTTACGCATACTTAAAAAGTTTTGTCAAATCAAATTCCATACGGTCTTCCCAGTGCGTCTCTTGTTCTATCTTTATATCATTTTCCATTTCTTCAATAAACACCACTGAAGCTCTTCCCCTCTCAGCAGAACAACTGTAATTGTGCCTGTGTTTGACTCTACATCATTCATATCTCCTTTCCCAATCCAGTTTTGAGACCACTAGATCAGCTTCTTTTTTTTTTGAGACAGAGTCTCACTATGTCGCCCTGGGTAGACTGCTGTTATGTCACAGCTCACAGCAACCTCAAACTCTTGGGCTTAAGTGATTCTCTTGCCTGTGCCTCTTCTAATACTCCTTCTAACATATTTCCCTGTTGAAGAATTCTTACACATCAAACGCAAATTTATTTACCAGTTCTTGAGTATCCTATACCACAGGCGTCCTCAAACTTTTTAAACAGGGGGCCAGTTCACTGTCCCTCAGACCGTTGGAGGGCCGGACTGTAGTTTAAAAGAAAAAACTATGAACAAATTCCTATGCACACTGCACATATCTTATTTTGAAGTAAAAAAACAAAACGGGAACAAACACAATTATACCACCTCATGTGACCCACGGGCCGCAGTTTGAGGACCCCTGCTATACCATGTCACCTCTCTCATCTACCCTGTTTCCCTGAAAATAAGACAGTGTCATATTTTAAGGTGTGCTCCCAAAGATGCACTAGGTCTTATTTTCAGGGGACGCTTTATCTTTCCTGTAAGTAGGTCTTATTTTCAGAAGATGTCTTCTTTTCAGGGAAACGGGATATTAACCTGTTTTCATTATTCTCCAACAGACTGTTTCAGATAAGTAAATTCCCTGCCCCAAACCCACAGGTGGTTTTTCCTTCCTAAAGGACTTAAGGTGGACTATTCTAGTATCTGAATAATTCTATCAGCTTCCAACCATTTAAGTCCCTTCTAACTTTGAAACCCTGAAGAAATAGTTTTCCCAGGAAGGCTTCCTAATTAATTCTGTAATACTCACATAATCCTATTACAAAGAAATCATTCTTTCTCATTGTTTGGACAATTGCTCCTACCTGAATTTCTGACATGTATCTCTAAACCATCTTCTCACAGAAGCTGCTGTATAATGACTTCTAAGTTTTCTTCAGAACATACCCACTGGGTGTCCCATTTGCCTTTTGGGTTTTTTGTTTGTTTGTTTGTTTTTTAGAGACAGTCTCACTTTGTCACCCGTGGTAAAGTGTCATGGCATCACAGCTCATAGCAACCTCCAGCTCTTGGGCTTAGGTGATTCTCTTGCCTCAGCCTCCCAAGTAGCTGGGACTACAGGCGCCCACCACAAGGCCCGGCTATTTTTGTTGCAGTTGTCATTGCTATTTTAGCTGGCCGGGGCCAGGTTTGAACCCGCCACCCTCAGTATATGGTACCGCCCTGGGAGTCCCATTTTTCATGTGAGACAGGCTTTCCTTTCAGGAAAGGAGAATTATGATGGTGAGAATTATGAGAATTAGTGATGAATTCTCTTAGTGAGAATTATGATGGTCATCTTTGATATTTGGATAAGTTATTTTTTAAAACTGTGAAACAGTTGATGAAATTCTAAAATACCACTTCCTTCAGGAAACTCATGGGTGATGAGTCACGGGCAAAACTGGGAAAGTTAGAAGGAGCTGGAAATGTAAAGTTTTGAGTCCATCAGCACCAAGGTGACAATTAAACCATGGAAACAGATGACATTTAAAGGAATGTGGAAGAAAAGGGTGAAACCTGGGGAAATCCATACCTTTTAAGTGTCTGTTAACTGACATATAGAAATGAGATTCACTTCTGGGATCTGACTGTATTATATCATGTATACTCACACCTGCAGCCTTTCTCCGAAGGTTTAGTTAGATTCTCCACAAATTTCTTAGGATTATCATCTCTACTCTGCAGTTTAAAAGTCCAAGGGGTGAAGTACAGGAAGAAGCTGGACTCAGGATTAGTTATCATTGTCTTTTAAATGTCCAAGTCAAAACATTTAAAATGGACTGTGATCCAAGCAACAATCACTCAACAGGTTACTCACAAAAGTTACTGCTTATTCGACAATGTAAAATATCAAGCCTTTGTGGAAAACTCTGAATTTTAGCCGTCTTTTAAGTCAAAACTGATTTTCTAACTCTAGTAATCATATAGTTTTAATCACTATTTTCTTTTTCTCCTGGAGAAACAATGAACTACTACTATGTTCCAGTATATTCACCACCTGCTCCTGATTCTGAGAGGAAATAAAAACCATTCAAGTATTGTGTCAGGTTGTACCAGGTCTGAGGATCACAATCAAATATTTATATTCATTTTAGAAATCCAAGCCTGTAGATCTCAGGAAATGCAAAAGTTAACTTAGCTATTAGTTTCTTACATCATCAACTCTGATAACTGTCATGAAAGCAGGAATAAAAATGAAGCCATCTTAATATTCCATTTTCTTTATTATGGCATGTGTCCCCTAGCTATGATTTCTTAAATCAAGGAATAACTTTAAATACTATATCTGAGAAACACAGTTGTAGAAATTGTTTGAAAATGAAAATATGTATGATTCACTAATCAAGTATGGGTTTCTTTCCCTGGTACTATTAGAATAATCTTTATAATTGCTAATTAATATTTGTTGAATATGCAATAGGTATAAAGCATGAAGCCAGAATTGAATAAAACTCAGTAAACAAGAGGCAACAGTTTTGAGTAAACCATTAGGATAATAAGAAACTATTCTACTCTTTCTAAAACGCCTGGTGCAGGACAAGAAAACCTCTTTCTTTCTACTTTTTTTTTTTTTTTTTTTGAGACAGAGTCTCACTTTCTTACCCTTAGTAGAATGCCATGATGTCATAGTTCACAGCAACCTCAAACTCTTGGCCTCAAGTGATCCTCCTTCCTCAGCCTCCCAAGTAGCTGGGAATACAGGTACCCACCACTATGCCCAACTATGTTTACAGATGGGGTCTCATTCTTGCTCAGGCCGGTCTCGAACTCCTGAGCTTGGGCAATCCACCTGCCTCGGCCTCCCAGAGGGTTAGGATTACAGGCGTGAGCCACCACACCCAGCTGAAGAAAACCCATTTCTAACTTCTGCTATGAATTTTAGTGTAACCTTACATAAAAGTAGCATATTTTACTCCAAATTAAAAGAATGTTTTCTCAATTTAAAAAATATTCACCATGATGTTGAGCTTCAGCCTTCAAATTTAGATTTCCAAGTTCAATATTCAATAAATTCTTGCTTTTCATTTTTGCAATCTGGGTAGACAGCCACCATGGTCATAGACTCCAACTTCCCAGCCCTCCCCTAAAGTAATATATCATTCTATGTATTGATTACCTCTTGTTTTAGACATCTCTCTGAGAGCATGCCACACTCATAATGCTGCCCTATCATTCCTTTCTAGATAGTAAGTCATAGGACCACCCTTCTTCTGGTAAATATTTCCATCTGAAGATAGGCATCTTGGCTGTGCAGCCCTACATGTAAGAGGTAAGTCCCCACCCAGGTCCCCTATACTTGATGATAACTTATTGATATGGTGACCATGTCCTTTATTTCCAGCCCAGGATACCTTAAAAAGGTCAAAGAACCACAAACCACCATAGTTACACTGAGACAATTGGCGGAAACCAGGATTGCTAGGCACAACGGGACATACAATTATAACAAATTAGTCCAAACAGACCCTCTCTCTGTGCATGAAATGTGGGAAGAAAGCCAACAGAAACACATAAGGGAGAACACAGTAAGCAAAGTCCTAAGGCAGAAGAAAAGGAAGTAATTATCTTGAATAAGAAGAAAAAGTGAAATAGAAGGGACTGAAGAAAAAGTCAGCAACAGGAACAAATAGCTGACATTTATACACTGTACTGAGAAAATGTAGATACTTCGCTGCATTCGCTCTCTGAAACAATCCTATGGGACAGGTATGATTACCCCCACTTCACAAATAAATTAAGTGAGGATATCAGCTCAAGATCATGCAGCTAGTTAACACCGCCCAAGCAACGAAAACGGTTGAGTCACCCTAATGGCAAAACACCCAGGAAGTAAGTTCCAAACAAGGTGTGCACATTTCCAGGGAGTGCCCAGTCTACTGGGATGTGGAAATCAAATTTTTTATATATATCTATATCTATATATATATTTATTTTCTTTTTTTTTTTTTTTAAAGAGGCAGTCTCACTTATCACCTTTGGTAGAGTGCCGTAGAGTTACAGCTCACAGCAACTTTCAGCTCTTGGGCTTAGGCAATTCTCTTGCCTCAGCCTCCCAAGTAGTTGGGACTACAGGTGCCCGCCACAACACCCAGCTATTTTTTTGTTGCAGCTAGGCTGGGACCAGGTTCGAACCCGCCACCCTCGGTATATGGGGCCGCCACCCTATCACTGAACCATAGGCACCCCCCGAAATCAAATTTATTTTTATCCCCTATTCTTAAATATTCTTTTGTATATATTCAATAATGTGTATGATGTAGTATTATAGTCATACATATGTATCATTTATAAATAAATGTTTATCTGGTGTACTCACTTTTTTTCTGATGAGGCATGTGATCAAAAAAATTGAAAGATTACCACCCAGAGTTCAGAGCAGTTTTTTACACACTGTGGCATCAGCAGGACTAATTCAAACTAGCAGAACAATCGTTGTAGCCTTGAGGCCCAGGTGGTGGTGACCAAGATTGACTCATGTTCTCCCTTATTTCTCTATATGTTTTGACATATAGAGAATTAACGCAAATCAAGTGAACTCAAAAGGTAAAATATCATCCTAATTTTAAAAGGTCCTAAGCCAACACCCCAAAACAACGTGATTTTAAACCCAGATATAAAATTATTTTTTTCATTATATTTATATTTATAGATAGTTCATCTTTGTTTCATGCCTGCCTGGTTTCTCTTCTTTTCTTTTTTGAGACAGAGTCTCACTCTGTCGCCCTGGGTAGAGTGTTCCGGGGCGTCACAGCTCACAGCAACCTGAAACTCCTGGTTTCAAATAATCCTCTTGCCTCAGCCTCCCAAGTAGCTGGGACTACAGGCACCCACCATGACTCCCAGCCATTTTTAGAAACAAAGTCTCACTGTAGCTCAGGCTGTTCTCAAACTCCTGAGGTCAGGCAATCCACCCGCCTCAGACTCCCAGAGTGCCAAGATTACAGGGACCAGTTACCATGCCCGGCCACAAAATTATTTTTACCACATGCATAACCCACAGCTATGAATCTATATTTTGAGAAGGCAATGCACATGCAGGATTAACAATTAACTTTCATTGGTAAACAGTCTCCTCTTTTAAGAAAGTTTTCTTCATTTCATGTTAGACATCTTAATTTTAACAACCCTTTTGTTAGTAATGAAACTCTTTTTGTCTATGCTAAATTCCTCAGAATACTTGGGCCTGTCTCTCCTATTGCAATCTCGACTTACGGCATTTTTTATTTATGATGAATTTATCTTTAAGTAGTATCTGTAGTTGGTTTTCACCCTTTGTGTAACTTTTCAAATACATGGAAATGTTTATTTAATTCAACTTTCATTCTTCATCTGACTATATGATCCAAATCCAACTCTGTCTGATTTTCCTGGTCTCCTGTGAAGTACCCCATGTTGTGACAATGTTTTAGGTAGACTCCTTATCAAAACATCCTCTTGGGGATGTAGAAGATGGGACGTGCAGTAGAAGTGGCTGCTAGGACTGTCCTATAAGAGGATTTCTAGAAATTCAAAGATAGTTCTAGAAGTACTAGAATTTAAAATAATTATGTAAGCATTAATTAGAATTCCAAGGAATAATCATAGTCCTTACAGTTTGCTTCTGTGCCCAAATTGAATAATCCAGGCAAGAACCTCCTTTCCTGCCTCCTCTCCCTCCGTGTGACTCTTCCCTGTCTCTCTCTCTCATTGTCACCAGGAGTAAGTTTCTTCTTCTCTTCCCACGCTTGATCTCCCCATTTCTAGTCTTGTTTCTTCCTTCCCTGGACACCGTTAAGGATATATATAATGTATACAGTATACACAATATATAGAAGTATATTTTAACTGTTCATTTAACATACGTTGGTGTCTCCTCTAAGTTTTAAAAGAACAGTTGACTATGAACATTTAAAACTAACAAACCACTACATAACAGATGCATGTTAATGTTCATTCCTTCCTCGCTGAGTTCGTTTGTTGTACATTTTTGCCTCGCCATGAGTCATTACTTGACTAATTTTGTCAGGATCACTAGCTCTTAGTGGGAGGAAGGAAAGGATTCCCCATCTTAATGCTAGCCTTTCTCCATAGCAGTCTTTCCAGCCATAATGGCTCTGGAAAATTCTAATTCTGTAACATTTCTGATAAAGGATACATGTCTGAGATAGAGCAGAGGATGGTCAAGTCTTCACAGATTAGACACTGAAAGGAGAGGCACCTGGATCCTGAGGCCAGACTGTTCTAATGAGTGTCCATTTTTAATAAGCTAGTGAATGATGCCCCATGATTATATCAATGTACACAGCTATGATTTAATAAAAAAAAAAAAAAGATTGTTCCACCTGCTGCCCTACATGCCCTTTCTTCATCAGTCTGCGGCTCCCCTTGTAGAACTGGGAAGACAGGGATGGCAGAAGGATTGTCTACACTGTCCTTAGCACAAATGAAATCAGCCAGCAGTTGCTTTTAAATTTCCTAACTAAATGCCAAGAAAAATATAAAAGGAAATATTTTCAAAAATTACAGTTTCTCAAACAACAGGTTATTGATCCTCTACGGATCACATCCAATCCTGCCTGTCTCTTCCATAACCAAGGTCAAGAAGCCAAACTTAAACGTTTCAGGCATCATGGGCCATGTGCACCACGACGACAGAAACAGTGTCCATACTACCTACAGTTTTACCTCCAGGGTCTATCAAAGTACCCTGTTTCCCCGAAAATAAGACATCCTCCGAAAAGAAGACCTACTTACAGGAAAGATAAGATGTCCCCTGAAAATAAGACCTAGCGCATCTTTGGGAGCACACCTTAAAATAAGACACTGTCCTATTTTCGGGAAAACGGGGTACCTAACACATACACAGTGTTCAATAGATAGTACCAAAATAAAGGAATGATACACACACAAAAATTATCACCTTTCAAAAAAAAACACCTCTCCCAGGTTATGGGTGATTAAGCCTTATCTGTTACATAAATTAACATACAGTAAGAAATTCCCTTTTTTACTAATAAGAGAGTTGTTCTTTCAAAACTCTCTTAGAAGTCTCTAACTGGTGTTGTATTTGCAAGCAAATTCAAATGAGTAGTTTTTATCTTTGTCCATGTAAATCAAACCCCAGTAGCAAGCCCAGGTATGTCTTAAAGTACATTATTCATTTCCTCCCAACACCACACTGCACAGCTCTTTTTCAAAGAAAAAGAAAGAGTAGTTTGTAACTGTTTGCCTTCCCTCAACAGCTGCTATTTAAATTATGAGGTGTCATTCTGTTGTAAATTATATCTTACCTAAGGAAATTGCACTAGTTTGGCAAATACTAAGCAAATCTAGCCAAATTAAATACAGAATTACTGATACTATGTGCTGGCACACACACACTTACCAACGCAGGCAACAAAGATTACGTCAAAGACTTACAGAGTAATTAGAGGTAGCAGAGCATATCTGAAGGAGGGTTCAGCCTGTGGCTGAGTGAGTAGGGCGTCGGCCCCATATGCTGAGGGTGGTGGGTTCAAACCCAGCCACAGCCAAACTGCAACAAAAAAAAAGCCGGGCGTTGTGATGGGCACCTGTAGTCCCAGCTGCTTGGGAGGCTGAGGCAAGAGAATCGTGTAAGCCCAAGAGTTAGAGGTTGCAGTGAGCCGTGTGACGTCATGGCACTCTACCCGAGGGCGGTACAGTGAGACTCTGTCTCTACCAAGAAAGAAAGAAATAGTAGCTTTTGGCAAGCCCAAGAACAAGGGCTCCTTGTGACCTCCACATTGTCCTTCTCAGAGCTGCCAGTGATTAATAATAATTCTTCCACTAAGCCCAAGCAAATTCTGAAATTAGGAAATTAATAGCAATACGGAGGCCAACAGAATCAAATATGAGTTCACTGGAGTAACAAAGATAGAATTAAAAACAACTCTCAGTATTTCAGGGAAGACAAGAAAGAGAGAAGGAAAATGTAATTATAGTCATCTATCAGGCCCCTTCGTGGTCACCACTTGTCAGGTCCCATCTGGGGTGCCACTCCTCAGGGCCCTGGAATGGCCAGGTCTCTATGGTCCAGAGGCAGATCACTTACCCTTAGGTGCCCAAGGGCTATTCACTTTAGCAGAAGAGAGAGACAGAGAAACAGTCTTTGAGGGAGAAAAGCGGTCTTAGTAAGAGAATGAATCTTAGCAGTCTTGGCAGAGAGACGAGACGCCACGCAGGCGTTCTGTGGGCAGGAGAAGTGAAAGAGTCAGAGTGAGCGGGTCTGTGGAAGAATAGCAAGCACTTCTTCAGAGAAGTTTCTCTTCAAGTCCCTTGCCCAGCCTGCAATGGGATCCCTTGTTCTTTTCTTGCTAATGCGTTTGAGTTCTCTGTGGATTCTGGTTATTAAACCTTTATCGGAGACATAACCTGCAAATATCTTCTCCCATTCTGAGGGCTGTTTGCTTGCTTTACTTACTGTGTTCTTGGCTGTGCAGAAGCTTTTTAGTTTGATCAAGTCCCAATAGTGTATTTTTGAAGCAGCTTCAATTGCCCGGGGGGTCCTCCTCATAAAATACTCGCCCAACCCAATTTCTTCAAGGGTTTTCCCTATACTCTCTTCTAGTATTTTTATAGTTTCATGTCTTAGGTTTAAATCTTTAATCCAGTGAGAGTCTATCTTGGTTAATGGTGAGAGGTGTGGGTCCAGTTTCAGTCTTCTACAGGTTGCCAGCCAGTTCACCCAGCACCATTTGTTAAATAGGGAATCTTTTCCCCACTGAATGTTTTTAATTGGCTTGTCAAAGATTAAATAACGGTAAGTAGCTGGATACATCTCTTGGTTCTCTATTCTGTTCCAGACATCTACTTCTCTGTTTTTGTGCCAGTACCATGCTGTTTTGATCACTATCGATTTGTAGTATAGTCTGAGGTCTGGTAGCGTGATTCCTCCTGCTTTGTTTTTATTTTTGAGTAATGTCTTGGCTATTCGAGGTTTTTTCTGATTCCATATAAAACGAAGAATTATTTTTTCAAGATCTTTAAAGTATGACAGTGGAGCTTTAATGGGGATTGCGTTGAAATTATATATTGCTTTGGGTAGTATGGACATTTTAACAATGTTGATTCTTCCCAACCATGAGCATGGTACATTTTTCCATTTGTTAACATTCTCAGCTATCTCTTTTCTTAGAGTTTCATAGTTCTCTTTACCTCTTTCATGTTTACATGGATGGAGCTGGAACATATTCTTCTTAGTAAAGTGTCTCAAGAATGGAAGAAAAAGTACCCAATGTACTCACCCTTATTATGAAACTAATGTAGGACCTTCACATGAAAGCTATATCCCAGTTATACCTAAGAATAAGGAGAAAGGGGAAAGGGAGGGGAGGGAGGGGGGAGGGAGGAGGAAGGAGGGGGATTAATGGGATTACACCTGCTGTGCATCTTACAAGGGTATATGTGAATCCTAGTAAATGTGGAATGTAAAGGTCTTAGCAAAATAACTAAGAAAATGCTACAAAAGCTATGTTAACTAATGTGATGAAAATGTGTCAAACGATCTATGAACCAAGTGTATGGTGCCCCACGATCATACTAATGTACACAGCTATGGTTTAATAAAAATAAAAAATAAATAAATAAAAAAAGAATAGCAAGCACTCTCCTCGACTGCCTTCTCCTGCAGCTTCTTATAGATGTGATCTCCTGGCTCTTAGCACCACAGGTGGAGAGACTGCCGATCACTAATGCTCTCCTCTCAGGAGCTCTTGCGTTCTCGTGTTGAGAGCTGAAACCCTTCCCCATTTCCTTATCACCGTATTCTATTCCTGAGATGTTACCAGTGTTTCTTATGATTACAGAATGTTCTGAGCATAGCTCTCGCTTCTCCTTTCCTTAAAGCTAAATTGTCTACTACAGTCATCCTTTGGTATTCATTGGGGGAGGAGCTGATCCAGAACCCTCTGCAGATACCAAAAACCACTCTTGGTGATCCTACTTTGTTCCATAACTGTGCTAGTTACTTTATACAAATTATTTTAATTTCTAGATAATTCCAAGATGTCTCTATCACCATAAATGTAAATTTCAGTACTTGATCCTACTAAAATGAGGTAGGATAAGGTAGCCCCTCAAAGTCTAGTGCCACTCTAGTAAATGGAAGAGCCATGGTCTAAGCACCAATCAGTGTGATTCCATTAAAACCCACATCAGGAAAGAGAAGCCTCAGTATGTCAACAAAGAATTCAATGCCAAAACTATGATTCCTGAAGAGAAGTAAGTCATAACACCCAAAAAGATATACTGTCTATAGAAAATTCACTTTTCTCTCCTATCTAACTACACCCAACATTTTATGTACCATCCTTAGAGAACTAAAAAAACGGTGACCCACATTTTTATCTGTGTTCTGTGGTAGATGAATAATGCTGGTGAGAAAGGCTACAATGAAGAGTCTAATGGTTTCCTAGTAAAAGTGTGAAAACATAAATTCCCTGAGATTAAGCAATGCAACTCCTAAGAAAATATTCTAGTAGGAATGTGTGATGGACCTTTGTAGTCCGGTGAAGCCATGAAGCCTTTCTCAGAATAAAACTTTATTATCCACATTCATAATTGAAGGCAATGAAGCCAGCAACCACCGCCTGAGGTATGAAGCTAGCTTGCACAGATCCAGCCTTCAGGACTACCTTTGAGGAGCTACAGTCTAAGCCATCCCCCTGCAGGCTCAGGCTCAAGGCCCACTCCAGCACCAAGCCAATCTCTGTAGAACCAGGCATCAAACCAGTCCTGTGGTCACAGGTTTCACCCTCCTACCACTGTGGACCCAAGCTCCAAGCAAGCCTAGTTGGCCAACGTCCATGGACCTAAACAAAAGGCTCATCCACTTGCTGACCCAGGCACCAGGTCAGCCTGCCCAAGGATTCAATCAGCAAGCCCACCTGAGAATCCTGCTAGAATCTCTGGATAGGTTGACTAGCAAAGGGCTTTCTCTACTGAAGTCTGTTAAGAATGAAATAGATTATCTACTTTGCAATTCGCACAAAAACCTACACAAGTTCCCAGCCAATCACAAATAATCAGGAAAACACAACACAAAAAAAGGAACAAAATTAAGCAACAGTGAATGATCCTAAAGAAATGAAGAGCTACCCACTGCCAGACAAAAATTCAAAATAATCATCTTAAATAAATTCAGTTTTCACTCTTCACAGATGACATGATTGTATATCTGGAAAACACCAGGGATTCTACTACAAAACTCTTAGAAGTGATCAAGGAATACAACAATGTCTCAGGATACAAAATCAACACCCATAAACCTGTAGCCTTTATATATACCAACAATAGCCAAGCTGAAAAAATAGTCAAGGACACTATTCCATTTACAGTAGCGCCAAAGAAGATGAAATATTTGGGAGTTTACCTGACAAAGGACGTGAAAGATCTCTATAAAGAGAACTATGGAACTCTAAGAAAAGAAATAGCTGAAGATGTTAACAAATGGAAAAACATACCATGCTCACGGCTGGGAAAAAAATGAACATTGTCAAAATGTCTATACTACCCAAAGCAATATACAGTTTTAACACAATACCTAGTAAACCTCCATTGTCATACTTTAAAGATCTCGAAAAAGTAAGACATAATTTTATATGGAGTCAGAAGAATCCTCGAGTAGCCAAGATATTACTCAGAAATAAAAACAAAGCAGGAGGAATCACGCTATCAGACCTCAGACTATACTATAAATCGATAGTGATCAAAACAGCATGGTACTGGCACAAAAACAGAGAGGTAGATGTATGGAACAGAATAGAGAACCAAGAAATGAACCCAGCTACTACCGTTATTTGATCTTTGACAAGCCAATTAAAAACATTCAATGGGGAGGCGGCGCCTGTGGCTCAAGGAGTAGGGCGCCAGTCCCATATGCCGGAGGTGGTGGGTTCAAACCCAGCCCCAGCCAAAAACCACAAAAAAAAAACAAAAAATAAAAAATAATAAACACATTGCCAATTCCCCCTCCCCCATTTAAAAAAAAAAAAAAACATTCAATGGGGAAAAGATTCCCTATTTAACAAATGGTGCTGGGTGAACTGGCTGGCGACCTGTAGAAGACTGAAACTGGACCCAAACCTTTCACCTCTAACTAAGATAGACTCTCACTGGATTAAAGATTTAAACTTAAGACATGAAACTATAAAAATACTAGAAGAGAGTGCAGGGAAAACTCTTGAAGGAATCAGCCTAGGCGAATATTTTATGAGGAGGACCCCCCCAGGCAATTAAAGCAGCATCAAAAATACACTACTGGGACCTGATGAAACTAAAAAGCTTTTGCACAGCCAAGAACACAGTAAGTAAAGCAAGCAGACAGTCCTCAGAATGGGAGAAGATATTTGCAGGATATGTCCCCAACAAAGGTTTAATAACCAGAATCCACAGTGAACTCAAACATATTAGCAAGAAAAGAACAAGTGATCCCATCTCAGGCTGGGCAAGGGACTTGAAGAGAAACTTCTCTGAAGAAGACAGGCGTACAGCCTACAGACATATGAAAGATATCATCTAACTCCAGTAAGATGAGCCCACATCACAAAATCCCAAAACCAGAGATATTGGCGCAGATGTGGAGAAAAGGGAACACTTCTACACTGCTGATGGGAATGCAAACTAATATGTTCCTTTTGGAAAGATGTTTGGAGAATACTTAGAATCTAAAAATAGACCTGCCATTCAATCCTATAACTCCTCTACTAGGTATATATCCAGAAGACCAAAAATCATATTATAACAAAGATATTTGTACCAGAATGTTTATTGCAGCCCAATTCATAATTGCTAAGTCATGGAAAAAACCCAAGTGCCCATCGACTCATGAATGGATTAATAAATTGTGGTATTTGTACACCATGGAATATTATGCAGCCATAAAGAAAGATGGAGACTATACCTCCTTCATGTTTACATGGATGGAGCTGGAAAATATTCTTCTTAGCAAGGTATCCCAAGAATGGAAGAAACTCAACCTTAATATGAAACTAATTTATAGCTTTCGTATGAAAACACAAGAACATGGGGCAGGGGGGAAGGGAGGGGACGGCAGAGGGGAGGATGGGTGGAAGGAGGGTGATTAGTGGGTCCACACCTATGGTGCATCTTGAAAGGGTACAGGTAAAATTTACTAAGTGTAGAGTATAAGGGTTTGAACACAATAATTAAGAAAATGCCATGAAGGCTACGTTAACCAGTTCGGTGAAAATATTCCAAACTTAGCTGGGCATTGTGGTGCGTGCCTGTAATCCCAGCTACTCGGGAGGCTGAGGCAAGAGAATTGCCTACGCCCGGGAGCTGGAGGTTGCTGTGAGCTGTGACGCCACAGCACTCTACCAAGGGTAACAAAGTGAGACTCTGTCTCTACAAAAAAAAAAAAAAAAAAAAAATCCAAACTGTATATAAAACCAGCACATTGTACCTCATGATGGCATTATTATACACAGCTATGATTTAATAAAAAAAATAGGAAATTCAGTGAGCTACAAAAGAAAACAAATTGAAAACCCAACAAAAAGCAGGAAAACAAGACACAAACAAAATTAGAAGTTTAACAAAAAGATAGAAACCACAAAAAGAACCAAAGAGAAAGTCTAAAGCAAAAGAGCACAGTGTCTTAACAGAAAAAATTCCACAGAGAGCTTCAATAGCAGATTTCCTCAATATAAGTGAACTCAAAGACAGGTCATTTGAAACTACTCAGTTAAAGGAACAATGAAAAAAAGAATTAAAAAGAGTACAAAGGCCCTCAATGAATCCCCAACAATAAAAAAAAAAATAAAAAAGAGTACAAAGGGCTCGGTGCCTATAGCTCAGCAGCTGGGGCACCAGCCACATACAGCAGAGCTGGTGGGTTCAAATCCAGCCCAGGCCTGTCCACAACAATGACAACTACAACCAAAAAATAGCTGGGTGTTGTGGCGGGCACCTGTAGTCTCAGCTACTAGGGAGGCTGAGGCAAGAGGAACGCTTAAAGCCCAAGAGTTTGAGGCTGCTATGAGCTGTGACACCACAGCACTCTACCCAGGGCGACAGCTTGAGATTCTGTCTCAAAAAAAAAAAAGAGCGAAAGGCCTACAGGAACATGGGACATCATCAAGAGAATCAATAGAGGCAATATAGAGTCCCATAAGGAATAGAGAAAGAAAAAAGGGCAGAAAGCTTATTGAAAGAATATTTCCCATATCTGGAGAAGAAATAGACATCCAGATGTACAAGGGCAAAAAAAACCTCTAATAGACTAAATATAAAGAGATCTTCACCAAGCCACATTAAATCAAATTCTCAAAAATCAAAATGAATTTTGATCTTGGCTGTTTTTTGGGGGGGGGGGTTTGTGGTTTTTGTCCGGGGCTGGGTTTGAACCCGCCACCTCCGGCATATGGGACCAGCGCCCTACTCCTTGAGCCACAGGCGCCGCCCCAAAATGAATTTTGAAAGTAGCTAGAGAAATGCAACTCATTACATACAAGGAACCCTTCCTAAGAATATCAGCAGATGTCTCAGCAGAAGATTCTGGGATAATATATTCAAAATGGTGAGAGGAAAAAAAAAACTGCCAACCAAGAATATCATACCCAGCAAGGTTGTCCTTCGGAAATCAAGGAGAAACAAGGACTTGACCAGACAAATAAAAGCTACAAGAATTTATTACCACAAGACCTTCCTAAAAAGCAAATCCCAAAGGGATTTCTTCAAGTTGAAATAAAAGGACACTTACTAACAACATGGAAACATATAAAACTCACTTTAAATCTAAGAATACAGTTGAATTCAGAATAGTCTAATAGTATAATGGTAGTAACTAAATCACTTTTTTTTTTTTTTTTTGTAGAGACAGTCTCACTGTACCGCCCTCGGGTAGAGTGCCATGATGTCACACGGCTCACAGCAACCTCCAGCTCCTGGGCTTACGTGATTCTCTTGCCTCAGCCTTCCGAGTAGCTGGGACTACAGGCGCCCGCCACAAGACCCGGCTATTTTTTTGTTGCAGTTTGGCCAGGGCTGGGTTTGAACCCGCCATCCTTGGTACATGGGGCCAGCGCCCTACTCACTGAGCCACAGATGCCGCCCAACAGCGCCTGTGGCTCAAGAGTAGGGCACTGGCCTCATATACCAGGGGTGGCATGTTCAAGCCTGGCCCTGGCCAAAACTGCAAAAAAAAAAACTAAATAACTTTTAATCCTAGTGTAAAAATTAAAAGACAGAGGGGGAGGAAAAGAGAGAACCCAGCAATACCTGCTCCCAGATTTATAAAACAGACCTTGATGGGTCTGAGCAGTATGATATCCCCTAACACTATAACAGCTGGGAACTTTAACACCCCTCTGACAGAACTGGACAGATCCTCTAAACAAAAACTAAATGAAGATATAAAGGACTTAAATGTGACCCAAGAACAAATGGAATTAACAGACATATACAGACCACACCATACCAAAGCTAAGGAACATACATTTTTCTCATCAGCCCATGGCATATACTCCAAAATAGACCATATCCTAGGATACAAATCAAACCTCAGCAAAATTAAAAGAATAGAAATTACACCTTGTATCTTCTCAGACCATAAGGCAATAGAGGTGGAACTCAACTCCAACAAAAATGTTCATCTCCACACAAAGACATGGAAATTAAACAACCATATGCTGAATAATAGTTGTGTTCAGGAAGAGGAAACAAAAAAGGAAATTGTTAAATTCCTCAAACATAACAATAATGAAGACACAAGTTAGCAAAACCTGTAGGATACAGAGAAAGCAGTCGTAAAAGGGAAATTTATCACATTAAATGCCTACATTCGAAAAACAGAAAAGGAGTGCATTAACAAACTCATGAATTAGAAAAAGAAGAACAATCTAATCCCAAATGCAGCAGAAGAAAAGAAATAACCAAAACTATATGAGAGATTAATGAAATTGAAAAAAAAAGAATCATTCAGAAAATTAATAAAATAAAAAGTTGGCTTTTTCCCTCATTCTACTAAAGATATTTTTGTTTCTTTCTGTTATAACTCTGTTATAACGCAATATAAATTTTGCTTTTGCTACTGTTCCTACCTGTGTAGGTAATATGACCTTTTTTCCTCTGGTGGCCTCCGTGGTTATTTCTGACATTCTGCAATTTGATTTTTTTTTTTTCAATTTAATTTTTACTACAGCATGTAAAGATACAAACATATGGACGCTTACATTTAGATTTACACCTGACTTTGTGTTTAGACTGCACTTTGAAGGTGAGGATTCATATCTTTATTTCTGGAAGATTCTTAGTAATTATTCTTACATATATATATTTCTTCTCTATTCCTTGTTCTTGGAAATTTACATGAAAGATGATCCATTTAACTTAAATTATTTATATATTTAATATTTTTATATTTATTTTATATTTATTTATTTTTTTTGTCTGTATTGGTAAGTTTCCTGGTGCTATTTTTCAATAAACTTTTTCTTTTATTCTGCCCAATTTAGGTTTTATTGCACTTACTAAAAATTTTAATGTTACATATTTCTCTTCTAAAATTTATGTTTGATTATTTGTAATTTCTACTTTAGCTTTCTGCTTTGTTGTACAATCTCTTATACCAGCAGTACCCAACCTTTCTGGCACCAAAGACCAGTTTCACAGAAGACAATTTTTCCACAGACCTGGGGGGTGCTGGTGAGGGGGATGAGATAAGAAGCGAAGCTCAGGTGCCATCCAAGTGATAGGGAGTGGCTATGGGTATAGCTAAAGCTTTGCTTACTTAACCACGATTCAGTTTCGGCTATACAGCCTGGTTCCTAATTGAACCAGAACCTTAGTGGTACCAGAGACCTATTGCATAGAAGACAATTTTTCCACAGATGGGAAAGTAGAGGAGGGTTGGGACAGGAGGTAGAGCTCAGGCCATGATGCCAAGTGCAGCTTGTTTCCTAACAAGCCATGGACTGGTACTGGTCTGTAGCCTGAGGGTTGAGTACCATAGTCTTATACCCTTAGAAGTTACCTGTGTCTGAAGCTCAGTGGCTAGGGCACCAGCCACATATACCAGAGCTGGTGGTTTCAAATCCAGCCCAGGCCTGCCAAACAACAATGACAACTACAACCAAACAATAGCCAGGCGCCTACAGTCCCAGCTACTTGGAAGGCTGAGGCAAGAGAATCCATTAAGCCCAAGAGTTTGAGGCTGCTGTGAGTTGTGATGCCACAGCACTCTACCAAGGGTGACAAAATGAGACTTTGTCTCAAAAAAAAAAAAAAGTTACCTTTTCATGTATTTCTTTAAATATCCAAGAAATATTTCCTGAAATGTTTTTGTATATGTTCTGTAACATTAATATCACTTGACATCATTTCCATTTTGAAAGTTTTTTTTTATTGTTTCCTTCAATAAATTTTTTTGAAAAAGTTAAAAGACAAAAATGGGAAAAAATAGCTACAATAATTTGTTTATGGGTACACAATATATAAATATGTGTTAATTTAAAACATTAATAACATAAAATGTGGGGGGGTTAAAATGCAGCGTTTTCACATGCGTTTGAAGTTACAGTTTATCAGCTTAAAATAGGCTGTTATAACTATAAGATGTTTTAGGTCTAAGGGTACAAAGTTTCAGTTAGACAAGATGAATTAAGTTCTTGAAAGCTATTGTACACGATGATCACTATAATTACTAACAATGTACTTTATACTCTAAAATTGTTAAAGGAGTAGATCTTAAATATTTTCACCCCCCACAAAAAAGTGAGATGATGAACATGTGTTCCAGGTCATATACACTTGATTTATCATTTCACAACATATACATATACATATCATGTTGTACACATAAATATATACAATTATTTGTCAACTATATCTTAATAAAGCTGGGGAAAAATTTAAAGGACCAGTTCAAAATATAAACATAATCAAAGGTAATAAACTGGTAAAAATAATAAAACATGTGAAAACAGGCTAATGAAAATAAAGATGTAACTTTTTTTTCCATCCAATTTTATAAACCCAGAAAACAATGAGATATACATTTAATTTAGGGATACATACACATGTAATAAATGATACAATTAAGGAAAGGAAAGGGAATGATTAACTCAAAACCCAGGATAGTAATTATCTTTGTGGAGGAAAAAAGAGGATGCAAGGTCAGGTGCACACAGGGGCTTCCAAGGTACTTGTAAGTTCTATTTCTTAAGCTAGCTGAGAGGCATTTGTGTAATTTTTATTTTTTTAGCAGTACCATTAGTAGGGAAGTTCCATTGTTTCTTTCTGGTGATGGGAACTCAAATAGTGAAACTGTAGCATTTCTCTGTGCTTTTACTTACACAACCCTAGAGAAGTAAAGGGATTTACACACTTAATCGAATGCTGCCTATCACTGGATAAAAAGCAAGTCCAGATTCAGGATGATCATACTAACTTAGCCAAAATGCCTAAAGCCATTATCTACAAATCTAGCCTCTGTAATATAAAAGGTGAAAATTTCCCTGCACTTCCCCCATCTTCCCTACACTTCCCCCAACTTTTCCTTGGTGAAAAAGAATAGAGCTACTCAACTTCAAAACTTACTGTAAAGCTACTATTATCAAAACAGTGTGGTATCAGTGAAAGAAAAGGCAAACAGATCAATGGAACGGAATAGATAGCCCAGGAATGAATAGATATAGACATACAGATATGATATAGAGATAGAGATATGGATATAACCTTTGACAAAGGAGAAAAGGCAATGAAATGAAGCAGAGACGGTCTTTTCAACAAATGGTATTAGAACAACTGGCCACACATGTGCAAAAAACTAAATCTAGAAACAGACTTCCTCCCCTTGACAACTGAAAATTGATCACAGAGGCTCAGCGCTGTAGCTCAGTGGTTAGGGAGCTGGACACATACACAACAGCAGGTAGGCTTGAACCCGGCCTGGGCCTGCTAAACAACAATGACAACTGTAACTGAAAAATAGGTGGGTGTTGTGGTGGGCGCCTATAGTCCCAGGTACTTGGGAGGCTGAGCAAGAGAAGCGCTTACGCCTAAGAGTTTGAGGTTACTGTGGAGCTGTGACACCACAGCACTCTACTGAGGGTGACATAGTGAGACTCTCTCTCAAAAAAAAAAAAAAAAAAGAAAATTGGTCATAGATATAAATTTAAAAGACAAAATTATAAACTCCTAAAAATAACATAGGAGAAAATCTAGATAACCTTGCAATGACTTTTAGATACAACACCAAAGGCACAATCCAAAAAAGAAAGACTAGAGTGCATGAAACTTAAAAACTTCTACGTAAAAACTTCTATTCTGTAAAAAATAATGTCAAGAGAATGAGAAGAGAAGCCATCAACGGGGAGAAAATATTTGCAAAAGACATATCTAATAAAAGACTATTATTCGAAATATACAAAGAACTCCTAAAACAGAATAAGAAAATAAACAACCTGAGGGGCAGCGCCTATGGCTCAGTGAGTAGGGTGCCGGCCCCATATACCGAGGGTGGCAGGTTCAAACCCAGCCCCAGCCAAACTGCAACAACAACAAAAACAGCCAGGCAATGTGGCAGGCGCCTGTAGTCCCAGCTACTCAGGAGGCTGAGGCAAGAGAATCGCCTAAGCCCAAGAGCTAGAGGTTGCTATGAGCTATGATGCCACAGTACTCTACCAAGGGTGACAAAGTGAGACTCTGTCTCTTCCAAAAAACAAAAAAAAAAAAGAAAATAAACAACCTGATTAAAAAGTAGACAAAAGACCTAAATACACATATCATAAAAAAAAGAATTATATGGACAGCAAATAAACGTACAAAAAGATGTTCCATATCAAATGGCATAGGGAAATTGCAAATCGCAAAGGATGAGATACCACTCCATACCTACTAGAATGGCCAAAATCCAAAACACTAACACCAGATGCTGGTGAGGATGTAAAACAACAAAAACTCTCATTCATTGCTGGTGAAAATGCAAACGGGTACAGCCACTTGGGAAGACAGTTTAGCAGGTTCTCACAAAACTGAACACACTCTTACCGTATGATCCAACGATCAAGCTCCTTGGTATTTACTCAAATAAGATGAAAAGTTATATCCACACAAAAACCTGCACACCGATATTTACAACAGCTTTATTCATAATCAACAAAACTGAAAAATAACCACAATGTCCTTCAGTAGGTGAATGAAGGAATAAACTGCAGTACATCCAGACAATAGTCAATGCTATTAAAAAGTGAACCATCGGGCCATGAAAAGACATGAAGGAAACTTCAATGCATTATGACTAAGTGAAAGAAGATGATCTGAAAGGGATACCTATTAAAGGATTTCGACTATGGCATTCTGGAAAAGACAAAACTGCACAGACAGTAAAAGAATTAAGGCATGCCACAGTTAGGGGGAAGGGAGTGATGGATAGACAAAGCACAAGATTTTTAGAGTAGTAACTCTACTATCCATGATATTATAACAGTGAACACATGTCATTAAACATCTGTCAAACCCCATAGAATGTACACCACTAAGACTGACTTCTAATGAACTTGAATATAGATTCTAGGTAATAATGATGAGTTAATGTAGGTTCATCATTACAACAAATACACCCCTGGTGCAAGATTTTAATGGTGAAAGAGGCTGTGTGTAAGTGAAGTATGAGGAATCTTAGCATTTTCTAATTAATTTTGCTGGGAACCTAAAACTGTTCTTAAAAAATAAAGTTTGTTTGTATTAAAAAAGATAGAAAGGGGTTCTTTGGGTGCTCAGTTAGTTCTGTATCTAAGTCAATAATGTATACCCTTATATTCACACATGTATTTATACACATACATACACCTACACTTAAGATACTTAGATACACATACGCACATATATATATACATTATATAATGCTTTAAAGGTTTTTAAAAAGTTAATGATATCGTGACTCTAAAAGGTAAATGACAGTTAAAATTTATAGCAGTATGAGAAAGTACTTAAATAAAATTAAATTTTTTTAAGAAGAATATAAATCTATTAAGGCTTAAGAAGTATCAAATTAGCATAAATGAATATAAAGTCTTAGGAAAAGGTCTTAAGTGAAGCCCCCTTTTAGGGTGGTATAGATCAAAGTGCGGCAAAAACAGCTGTAGGTGAGAAGCAGGGAAAAGTTGCCCTTATCTAAGATTCACAAAATTTGGTTTTTCTTCCTCCCTTTCTCTCCCTCCAACAAGTGATATATGTCAACTACATGCCTCTTCCCTCTTCCTTTCTTACCCCTTGGGACTTTTTGTTGTTTGTTTGTTTGTTTTTGAAGACAGAGTCTTCTTGTATCACCCCAGCTAGAGTGCAGTGGCATCATCACAGTTCACAGCAACCTCCAGGCCCTGGCTCAAGCATTCCAAGTAGCTGGGATTATAAGCATGCACCACCACACCTAGCTAATCTTTCTATTTTTTGTAGAGATGGGTCTCACTCTTGCTCAAGCTTGTCTCGATTTCCTGAGCTCATGAGATCCTCCCACCTCTGCCTTCTGGAGTGCTGGGATTACAGACATGAGTCACTACCTCCAGCCCCCTTGGGCTTTTTGTTTCACCTGTAAAATGACCATAACACTATCTCCTCTTCCACCAGAAAGCACAAAGATTGATGATGAACTCTGAATCGGGAACTGGGGATTGTGACACTTAACTGAACAACACAGATTCTGTATCAAACAGTAGCTCTTAATATCCCAGGCTGACAAAAAGTATATGTTGCTCTTATTTTTTTCATCAAACTAATAATAGTAAAGGGACTATTTTAAAACACAAAACAACATATGTCCTCTTTGAATCCTTATTCATGAACAAAATGTTAGAATAACAATAAAGTTGGGCATCACTGTGAGCACTTTAGTGTAACACGAATATTGTTTTTAACTAACATTTTCTATGTAGATTTTTCATTTAAACACGTTGATTTTCAAACACTCTCATGCACAATATGCTTATGACAATACTTTGTGAGACCATTGGGTATCACTCTGCTCAAACACAGATTACATATATATATGAAGATGTTGACTGATAAGATTCTCAGGCCCTTCCATCTACATCTGCTGTCAGGACAGCAAGGAAGCTCTAAATGACATAACCTAGAATACTCCTTTACATACGTGGAACTTAAGCAATACCCCAAGAATTCTGCATGAAAAGTCAACAAAACTCCATATTTTCTATGGGACATGCATCAAAAAAACTAAAGATACTTTTTTTTTGCCTTGAATTATTCCCATCCTATATTGACTCAACAACCTATATTAACCATAAATTTTATGAGCAAGAGAGTGTATCATTTAGTGTGTATACTCATGAGTAAACAGAGATGGAATTTTATTATTTAATGTGTAAGATCCAGAATTCTTTGCTTGCTGGTTATTTCACATTTTCCTCCCTGAGCCAAAGCTCTCCAGAAAGCATACCAGTGTATATTTCCACACCTGCCTTTTCCCATAGCTCAATTAAGCTTCTTCCTAATTCCTGTATCCTGATTGTTTCTGTGAGCATTTTCCAAACTTTTTGGTCACAGGACCACTTCACATTCTTAAGTTACTGAGGACCGCAAAGAGATTTGTTTTGTGGCTGTTTCTAGCTACAATCACTGTATTGCGAATTAAAACTGAGAAATATACAACACAATAAAACACAGGCACACATTTCAGTAGCCAACAAAGGATGATACCACAGAACTTCACGTAGCTCTGGAAAACTCCACTATGTGCTCCAGAAAGAATGAGAGTGGAAAAAGCAAATAATATCTTAGTATCATTATGAAAATAGTCTAATCTTACAGACTCCCCTACAAAAGGCTCTGGAGGACGCCTCAAGGCTAAAGTATCACATTTAGACCTTTGTCTTATGAATTCTTATGTTCATACTCATGAACTAATTCATACTCATGGCCTGCTGCTGGGTTACTGTAGGCTGCGATGGCATGGCCCACAGGGCACAGGCAGTAAATTACCCTGATTGCCTTTGTTCTCTCCACAAAGACTGACTGCTTTCCAAGTACCAACAGTTTTATTCAATCGCTTAAGCATTTCCAGGCTATTTGGAATTGATGAAATGTTAAACTTCAGACTGTAAAAGAAAGTTTACATAGGAGGGCAAGGAAGGGACAGGAAGAAAATCTGAAGAAGCCTCCAGAAAAGTGCTACCCATCACTTGTGTTAGGGTGGAAAGTAGGGAACTATCTCATTTCCTGGCTTATATATACATAAGCCAGTTAGGAAATATATCTGCTTTTAATCTAACAATGCTGGCCAAATACATAGAAAGAAAACAGGGGAATTGAAGGACTTCCATTGTTACTCTTTGAAGTCCAAATAATAGTTATATTCGATTGTTTTTTTATTAAATCATAACTGTATACATTGATATGATCATGGGGCATCATACACTCGCTTCATAGACCATTTGACACATTTTTATCACAATGGTTAACATAGCCTTTCCCACATTATCTCAGTTACTGTGCCAAAACATTTACATTCTACATTTACCAAGTTTCCCAAATACCCCTGTAAGATGCACCACAGGTGTGATCCCACCGATCCCCCTCCCTCTACCCACCACCCCCCCTCCCTTTCCCACTTCCCCCTATTGTTAGGTTGTAACTGGGTTATAGCTTTCATGTGAGAGCCCCAAATTAGTTTCATAGTAGGGCTGAGTACATTGGGTACTTTTTCTTCCATTCTTGAGATACTTTACTAAGAAGACTATGTTCCAGCTCCATCCATGTAAACATGAAAGAGGTAAAGTCTCCATCTTTCTTTAAGGCTGCATAGTATTCCATGGTGTACATATACCACAATTTATTAATCCATTCATGGATTGATGGGCACTTGGGCTTTTTCCATGACTTAGCAATTATGAATTGGGCTGCAATAAACATTCTGGTACAAATATCTTTGTTATGTTGTGATTTTTGGTCTTCTGGGTATATGCCCAGCAGACGGATTACAGGATTGAATGGCAGATCTATTTTTAGATCTCTGAGTGTTCTCCATATCTCTTTCCAAAAGGAATGTATTAATTTGCATAGCCACCAGCAGTGCAGAAGTGTTCCCTTTTCTCCGCATCCACGCCAACATCTCTGGTCTTGGGATTTTGTGATATAGGCTAGTCTCAGTGGAGTTAGATGATATCTCAAAGTAGTTTTGATTTGCATTTCTCTGATGATTAAAGATCATGAGCATTTTTTCATATGTCTGAAGGCCGTGCGCCTATCTTCTTCAGAGAAGTTTCTCTTCAAATCCCTTGCCCAGCCTGCGATGGGATCCCTTGTTTTTTTCTTGCTGATGCGTTTGAGTTCTCTGTGGATTCTGGTTATTAAACCTTTGTCAGAGATATACCCTGCAAATATCTTCTCCCATTCTGAGGGCTGTTTGCTTGCTTTACTTACACTGTTCCTAGCTGTGCAGAAGCTTTTTAGTTTCATCAAGTCCCAGTAGTGTATTTTTGAAGCTGCTTCAAATGCCCAGGGGGTTCTCCTCATGAAATACTCACCCAGACCAATTTCTTCAAGGGTTTTCCCTGCATTCTCCTCTAGTATTTTTATAGTTTCATGTCTTAAGTTTAAATCTTTAATCCAATGAGAGTCTATCTTAGTTAATGGTGAAAGGTGTGGGTCCAATTTCAGTCTTCTGCAGGTTGCCAGCCAGTTCACCCAGCACCATTTGTTAAATAGGGAATCTTTTCCCCACTGAATGTTTTTAATTGGCTTGTCAAAAATCAAATAGCGGTAAGTAGCTGGATTCATCTCTTGGTTCTCTATTCTGTTCCAGATATCTACTTCTCTGTTTTTGTGCCAATACCATGCTGTTTTGATCACTATCGATTTGTAGTAAAGTCTGAGGTCTGGTAGTGTGATTCCTCCTGTTTTGTTTTTATTTCTGAGTAATGTCTTGGCTATTCGAGGTTTTTTCTGATTCCATATAAAATGAAGTATTGTTTCTTCAAGATCTTTAAAATATGACAGTGGAACTTTAATAGGGAGTGCGTTGAAATTATATATTGCTTTGGGTAGTATGGACATTTTGACAATGTTGATTCTTCCCAGCCATGAGCATGGTATGTTTTTCCATTTGTTAACATTTTCAGCTATTTCTTTTCTTAGAGTTTCATAGTTCTCTTTATAGAGATCTTTCATGTCTTTAGTTAGGTAAATTCCCAAATATTTCATCTTCTTTGGCACTACTGTGAATGGGATAGAGTCCTTAACTGCTTTTTCAACTTGACTGTTGTTGGTGTATATAAAGGCTACCGATTTATGGATGTTGATTTTGTAACCTGAGACGCTACTGTATTCCTTGATCACTTCTAGGAGTTTTGTAGTAGAGTCCCTAGTGTTTTCCAGACACACAATCATATCATCTGCGAAGAGCGAAAGTTTGATCTCTTCTGACCCTATATGGATACCCTTGGTCGCCTTTTCTTCCCTAATTGCAGTGGCTAAAACTTCCATTACAATGTTGAAAAGCAATGGAGACAATGGGCAGCCTTGTCTGGTTCCTGATCTGAGTGGAAATGATTCCAATTTAACTCCATTCAATATGATATTGGCTGTGGGTTTGCTGTAGATGGCCTCTATCAGTTTAAGAAAAGTCCCTTCTAGACCAATTTTCTTGAGTGTTCTGATCATGAAGGGATGCTGGATATTATCAAAAGCTTTTTCTGCATCAATTGAGAGAATCATATGGTCTTTGTTTTTTAATTTGTTTATGTGCTGAATTACATTTATAGATTTACATATATTGAACCAGACTTGACACCCTGGGATAAAACCAACTTGGTCATGATGTATAATTTGTTTGATGTGTTGCTGGATTCTGTTTGTTAGGATCTTGTTGAATATTTTTGCATCTATATTCATTAGTGATATTGGTCTATAATTTTCTTTTCTTGTTGGGTCTTTTCCTGGTTTGAGGATCAGGGTGATGTTTGCTTCATAGAACGTGTTGGGTAGTCTTCCTTCTTTTTCTACATTTTGGAACAGGTTGAGTAATATAGGTACTAATTCCTCTTTAAAGGTTTGGTAGAATTCTGACGTGAAACCATCTGGTCCCGGGCTTTTCTTTTTAGGGAGGTTTTGTATGGTTGATGCTATTTCTGAACTTGATATGGGTCTGTTCAACATTTCCATTTGATTCTGGTTAAGTCTTGGAAGGTGGCGTGCTTCCAAGTATCAGTCAATTTCCTTCAGATTTTCATATTTCTGAGAATAAAGTTTCTGTAATATTCATTAAGGATTTTTTGGATTTCTGATGAGTCTGTTGTTATTTCATCTTTGTTGTTTCTGATTGATGATATTAGAGATTTTACTCTTTTTTTCCTGATTAGGTTGGCCAGAGGTTTATCTATTTTATTGACCTTTTCAAAAAACCAGCTTTTTGATTTATTGATCTGTTGTATTATTCTTTTGTTTTCAATTTCATTTAATTCTGCTCTAATTTTGGTTATTTCTTTTCTTCTACTGGGTTTGGGGTTGGAATGTTCTTCCTTTTCCAGTTGCTTGAGATGTCCCATTAAGTTCTTAACTTCCTCTCTTTCCGTTCTCTTGAGGAAGGTTTGCAGTGCTATAAATTTCCCTCTTAGAACTGCCTTAGCGGTGTCCCAGAGGTTCTGATAGTTTGTGTCTTCATTGTCGTTTTGTTCCAAAAAATTGGCGATTTCTTTCTTAATCTCATCTCTGACCCAGCTATCATTCAGCATAAGGTTATTTAACTTCCATGTTTTTGTATGAGTATGCAGATTCCTGTTGTTACTCAATTCAAGTTTTATTCCATGACGGTCCGAGAAGATGCATGGAATAATTTCTATTCCTTTAAATTTACTGAGGTTAGACTTGTGACCTAAAATTTTGGAGTAAGTTCCGTGGGCTGATGAGAAGTATGTGTATTCAGTTTTGTTGGGATGAAATGTTCTGTAGATGTCTGCTAAATCTAAATATTGGATGGTTAGGTTTAAATCTAAGATTTCTTTGCTCAGCTTCTTGCTGGAGGATCGATCCAACACTGCCAAAGGAATGTTGAAATCTCCGACGATTATGGAGCTGGAGGAAATCAAGTTACTCGTGTCTGTTAGAGTTTCTCTTATAAATTGAGGTGCATTCTGGTTGGGTGCATAGATATTAATAATTGAGATCTCATCATGTTGAGTATTACCCTTAACAAATATGAAGTGACCATTCTTGTCCTTCCTTACTTTGATGGTTTAAAGCCTACTGTATCTGCAAATAAAATTGCAACACCTGCTTTTTTCTGATTACCATTTGCCTGAAATATGGATGACCATCCTTTCACCCTGAGTCTGTATTTGTCTTTTAAGTTAAGATGTGACTCTTGTATGCAACAAATATCTGGCTTGAGTTTTTGTATCCAGTCAGCTAACCTATGCCTCTTTAGAGGACAGTTTAAGCCATTCACATTGATGGAGAGTATTGATAAGTCTGGTGGAATTTTGGGTATCGAGTTTTTCAAAGGTCCAGTGGACATTTTTAATCCTTTCGCCAGTGTGGAAGTTGGAGTTTGATCCGAAGTTTCTGAGTGATTTTACTTTTGTGGTATAGGATTGGGTTGGTCATTGTGGAGGATAGGTCTGAGAATATCCTGAAGAGCTGGTTTACTTATGGCAAATTTTTTCAACATATGAATGTCATTGAAGTATTTAATTTCTCCATCATAGATGAAACTCAGTTTAGCTGGATACAAGATCCTGGGTTGAAAGTTATTTTGCTTTAGGAGATTAAAAGTTGATGACCACTCTCTTCTGGCTTGAAAAGTTTCAGCAGAGAGATCTGCAGTTATTCTAATATTCTTACCTGTGTACGTAATAGTTTTCTTTTGCCGGGCTGCTTTGAGAATCTTCTCTTTCATGTTAACTTTAGTGAAGCTAATTATGATATGTCTGGGGGATGACTTATTGGGGTTGAATCGTGCTGGGGTTCTGAAGCTGTCTGCTATCTGAATTTCAGATTCTCTAAGCATGTCTGGAAAATTTTCTTTCATAATTTCATGCAGAAGGGCCTCTGTGCCCTTCGAGGCCACTTCGTCATTCTCAGAAATCCCAATAATTCATAAATTGCTTTTGTTCAAATTATCTGAGAGCTCTCTGAGTGAGTGATCCGTTTTTGCTCTCCATTTCTCTTCCTCTTTGAGAGATTGGGAGCGTTCGAAGACTTTATCTTCAATGTCAGAAATCCTTTCTTCTGCTTGCTCCATTCTGTTGCTGAGGGATTCTACTGTATTTTTCATATCTTTGAGGGCTGTAAATTCTTGCTTCAGTGTGTCTAAGTCTTTGGTGGTTTTGTCTTTAAATTCGTTAAATTCTTGAGACAACTTTTGAATTTCTCCTCGAATTCCTAATTCCATTTTATTAATCTTGTCTGCAATCCAAATTCTGAATTCGATTTCTGACATCTCAGCCAGTTGTTTATGAATGGGATCTTCAATCACATCTGCCGTATCTTTTCTTGGGGGGGTTGATCTATTCTGGTTATTCATGTTACCAGAGTTTTTCCGCTGATTCCGCCCCATGGTTATTTTACTCCCTTTGATTTTTCCCCTGGGGTTTTATCAAGGGCCCGTACAGTGTTGTGGCCTGAGAAACTGGGGCCCTGTCTTGTGTGGTGGAGTTAAGTGGTTCTGTCTTGTTTTCAGCTGGTTTCTGTTCGATCCTATTGCAACTTCTACTCTGGTTTGAAGTCTCAGCTGTGTGGAAAATCAGCAATTAAGTCACCCCGCCTGCCCCCCTCTGGCCCCAGTTGGAAAAGGAGAATCAAACCTTCCTACAACCGCACACCCAGGGCACCGCCTGAAAAGTCCTCAGTCTATTAGCCCAGTTCAAAAGGTCCAAATCAACTGTCTCAATCGGCACCTGTCTCGGGTGGGAGAGTTCAAGAGGTCTCTGGGAACTGGATCACAGGGGCCTGGTGACTCCTCTGACACGGCTCATCCCAGTGCAGCGTGGAGTCAGGAGGAGCCACCCAGCAAACAGAGCAGTCTGGGAAGGTTGACATCTCCTTCCCCACTTTGCCCCTCCGTCGGACCCAGTCACTGGTATCTCTGCAGATGGCTAACCCAGTTGCCTGCAGTGAACAGACACTCCAGGGGTTTGCACCTGCCTGAATCGCAAGGAAGTCTGCCAGGCCCCCGCAGACTGCCGCTATTTAGCAGGAGGAGATGGGGTCTGACATCTTTGAGTGCTTGATGCAGGTGATGGGAAGGAGGTGTTCACTCAGGCTTAGCCCCGTCCCTGATGGTTGCTGTTAACAGAACAGAACAGACAACTTTGCGGGGTTCTGTCTCTGTTCCTGCCGAAATCGCCTACAGAAGATGGGCTGTTCTGAGTTCAAACGTCTTTGCTGCTGGAGGTTTGTGTCCTCTTTGCTGCTGAAGGCTTGCGTCCGATCGCCTCTCTGGGTCGGCCCCGCCCTGGAAGCTTCCCGGGTTTGTGAGCAGTGTCAGGAAATCCCCCACTCACCGGTGGCCTCCTCTGGTTGCCCAGGGAGACAGGGGGTGTGGCCTCGGAATATCCAGAAGTGAGCCATCTGCTGTTAAAGAAAAAACGGCTGTTGCTCTGCCTCCAGGGAACTGCCGCTCTGGTGTGGGCACTCAGCCGACCCTTTTCTCCTCTGTCTCGCGCCCCAGAGTCAGCACTGAGCAGCCGCAGTTTATGTTGGGTCCACACCCCTCGAGAGATCCCCCAAGAATCCGAACTCTTGGGGGACAGGCCCCCAGACCCCGAGTGGGAGTGGGGGGGAAGCTAGAGTTTCATTCAGTTTTATGCCTGGCCGTACTGTTGCCCGCCCGGGGAGGGCTGCTGCACCGCACCGCAGGGAAGTGCCACCAAGGCTTGATTTCACCTCAGCAGAGTGCCCTCTCCTCGCTCACATGTCTCATAGTCAGCGCTGACCTGACGTAGCTCAGGCACTGTGCACTCCCCTCGAGAAATCACCCAAGGATCCGAACTCCTGGGGGATAGGCCTCCAGACCCCGAGTGAGAGTAGGGGTGCTCAGCGGGGAAGCTAGAGTTTTATTCAGTTTTGTGTAGTAATGTTGCCCGGGGGGAGGGCTGCTGCACCGCACCGCAGGGAAGTGCCGCCGAGGCGTGACTCCCCCTCAGCCCGGTGCCCTCTCCTCGCTCGCATGTCTCAGAGTCTGCGCTGACCAGTCGCGACTCGGGCACTGTGCGCTCCCCTCGAGAAATCACCCAAGGATCCGAACTCCTGGGAGACAGGCCCCCAGACCCCGAGTGAGAGTGGGGGGGAAGCTAGAGTTTCATTCAGTTTTATGCCTGGCCGTATTGATGCACCGCACCACAGGCGTGACTCCCCCTCAGCCCGGTGCCCTCTCCTCACTCACGTGCCTCAGAGTCAATGCTGACCAGTCGCAACTCGGGGACTGTCCACTCCCCTTGAGAAATCACTCAAGAATCCAAACTCCTGGGGGACAGGCCTCCAGACCTCAGTGGGCGGGAGGGGAGTGTTGGGGATTCAGGGTTGCCGGCAAAGGATTTTTAAAGTTTTATTCAGTTTTATGCCCAGCAGGAGAACGCCACGGCACCCCAGTAGGGGAGGTAGGTCCAGTTTTTAGAAGGTCTCTCCCGTGGAGTGTAGTGGGAGGGCCTTTAATTTCTGCCCGTTTGTTTGTTTAATTGTGGGGCTCTTGAGCCGGTCTCATGGGGGAGGGGGACTTCCGTCCGCTTGGTGGTGGATTTTGTACCTTTTGTTTGCGTCCTTGTGATCATAGCTTGCCTCAGCGGTGTTGATGTGCGTTCTTCAACCTTCTCTCTTGGTGTGGCTCAAGTCCACCAGGATACTTACTAAATTCCTGTCCCTTAACTCTCCTTCTGGACGGGAGCCTCTGTTGAAAGCTGGCTTCAGTCCGCCATCTTGTCTCCCTCCCCAATTGCTTTTTGCTTTGTGTTTATATTTTACATCTGCCCACTGACATGACATTTTGGGTAATGGATTTTTTTTTCTTTTATATGACCACATTATAGAACTTAATTCCCAACCTAACCACACAATTAACTTTATTTAACTCTTTTCTTTTCAATATTTACCCGTATCCAGGTATTTAATTACGCAGATACTATCAGAGTGTAAGTTGTATAACTATGAGGATGTCAACAACAGTTATAGCTGTGCTTGTGTTTCATGCAGTATATCTAAACAGAACCCAGGACAAATGTCCACAGCCCTATTACCAAACAGAGCTGAAGCTTCCCCTTTAAAAATGCTAGTAGAGACTCAGTGTCCGTGGCTCAGTGGTTAGGGCGTCAGCCACATACACCGGGGCTAGCAGGTTTGAACCCAGCCCGGGCCTGCTGAACAACGATGACAACTACAACCAAAAAACAGCTGGGCACTGTGGTGGGCACTTGTAGTCCCAGCTACTTGAGAGGCTGACGCAAGAGAATCTCTTAAGCCTAAGAGTTTGAGGTTGCTGTGAGCTGTGATGCCACAGCACTCTATGGAGGGTGCCATAGTGAAACTCTGTCTCAAAAAAAAAAATGCTAGTAGAAACCATGTTTTAGCCTATCTACTTCCAAGACAGAGCACTCTCCTGATAAGCTTATTATCTTCCAGGTCTTCACAGCCCTTGAAAGCCTCAGCAAGTCTGACACCTCCCAGTCATCCAGTGGGAGATTCACACACACAAAACAACCACCAAGACACAGTGAGTTCCAGGGAACCCATCACTTTCATTTTCAGGCTTTAAATCTCTTGCAGGGGTTCAAGAACTAAAAAAAAAAAGGGCAAGAAATGCTCCCAGAACACCAGGGTGAGTCAGCAGACCAATCGAGGCTGGATCTCCATGTGTGAGGCTTACTCTATTAAGTTATTACCTATCTTATTCTTTAAAAGACAAAGCTTCTCAACTATGCCCAAGCATTCATAAAACAAACATTGCCACCTGCCAGCAATGTTTGTTTTATTCGGGAATGACTGTATTTACCTTAAAAACCACAAACTGTAAACAAGGGCACCTGATCACAGAAGATCTTTAAACTTGCTCACTCACTAAATCAACACCTGGGAAGGCAAGGCCATTGCCTTGGACTTGAATACACAGTATGCAATTGATCTTTTATCTAAAACTCCTCATGGTAGCTTGAATAAGTTAATGATTATTAAGTTTTGTGGAGATACACAGACACTTTCATAAATAAAATATAGCTTTTGCTAAGCTGTTTAATACTCAAAGGAGGGAAAAACAAGGCCTACCTACTACCATAAATCATAGAAGCACAATCTCAATTCACAAAGATTTCCACTTAAAGTAATAAATATGTATATGATACTCTCCTTCCTCACTGGGGATACTTTATTTTTGCTATAGACTATGTAAAAACTAAACTGATTTGACATCTTAATAGGCCAAATACATGACAAGGTAAAAGGAGATAGGGGAATGTTTTACTTAAAAACAGCTCCTATTGGGCGGCGCCTGTGGCTCAGTGAGTAGGGTGCCAGCCCCATATGCCGAGGGTGGCGGGTTCAAACCCAGCCCCGGCCAAACTGCAACAAAAAATAGCCAGGCGGTATGGCGGGCGCCTGTAGTCCCAGCTTGGGAGGCTGAGGGAAGAGAATCGCGTAAGCTCAAGAGTTAGAGGTTGCTGTGAGCCGTGTGACGCCACGGCACTCTACCCGAGGGCGGTACAGTGAGATTCTGTCTCTACAAAAAAAAAAAAAAAAAAAAAAACAGCTCCTATTTAACCCACTGAAGAGTCTTCTAAGTGAGCCCAAGTTTTAGCTCCACACACAGTCTGTGCTTCTCACCTCAATGTGTCCTAGAAACCATATTATAAAAAGAATGCATTTTCCAAAGGAAGTTCTACTGGAATAAAATAATTGGGATTAGTTTCCTAAAGAATATAAAGTTCATAATGAATATAGGGTAGAAAGAAATACTCTGACCCTCCGTATCATTTAGAAGAGTAAACATCCTATAAAAATGATTAAAATGTACTTTTTTGTAATATCATTAGGATCATTCCTGTTGTCAAAAGTAGAACTATATTGGATCCGAAGATGTCACCTTCCTACAAGGGATGGGAGAGACTAAGACTTGAATGAATATGGTTCTCCATCTCCCCACACAGCCAACTTCAGAGGTGAAAAAAATCACAGAAATGTAGACTGGGGAGACTTAATTTTTTTCAGTGAAGTCAAGTGAGTATTTCTGAGTCAACTGAACCTCTAAGCACCTCCACAACTGGTCACTGCTTCGTACCTCTGTGCTTAAGCCTAAGATGCCTCTTCCTCCTTAACCTTCTCTTCTCCACCTGGACAACTAACCATTCTTCCTCTGAATTCCAAAGCCAATTACAGTCTGTGCTTCTATAGCCCCTTGGATTTAAGGGCCGTGTAGCTAGTGGTTGAGGGTCTGGATTTCAACTTCTAGATGCATCACCTTGGGCAAAAAGCAACAGAAATTTATTCCCTCACAGTTCCGGAGGCCAGAAGTCCAAAGTCAATGTGTAGGGAGGGCCATGTTCCCTGAAGGCTCTAGGAGAGAATCTTCTCTCGCTCCTTCCAGCTTGTGGTCATTCTGTGTGTTCCTTGTCTTGTGGCAACAAATATTCCACACTCTGTCTCGGTCTTTACGTGTCCATAAGTATCTTCCCTCTCTGCTCACGTCTCCTATAAAGGAGACTTTTAGGATTTAGGGCCCACCTGGATAATCCAAGGTGATCTCATCTCACGGTTCTTAATTTAACTACATTTACATACAACCTTTTTCCAAATAAGGCCACACTGTGAGTGTGATATCAGCACATGGACATGTCTTTTTTGGGGCCACCATTCAATCCAACACACTATGCCCATGATCATGAGATCTGACTGGGAGTGACTTATGAAATCCCAAGTCTCCTCCTGAAAAAAGAATCTTGCCCTGAATTCTTCTTACCCCATTTCTGCCAACTGGGAAATAGTGACAACTGGAACAACCTTGGAAGCCAGGTGTTAAGAATGACAGAGTTGCCAAGTGGGTCCTGGATTACCCAACCTAGAGACTAGTAAATGAAAGAAAATTAAATGTCTGATGTATAGGAGCTATTGTAGTATTTGAGGAGTTTTTATTTGGGGCTATTTGGAGGAGAACCATTTCTGCTACAACATTTCATCTAATACATGGATATAATAATAATATTTTAATAACATATACATAATAGTGTTAGGACTAAATGAAATATAAAGCAGTTAAAACATTACCTGACATAAAGACTAAAATAAATATGAATTATTAGTAGCAGTGGTCACAGAGTGCCTCTTGTCAGATTCAGTTATCACTGATTTACTTACAGAAAATGTGGGAGGAATGGCTTGGTGCTTTCATTTCAGCATTATACTTGAAAGAATACCAAATATCTCATTGCTGTTTAAAGAAAAGATGCCACTGAGCTTTACACGCCAATTATTACCCCAGAAATTACTTTCATAAAAAGATGCATATTAGGCCTGAGAAGCCTATTTTTTCTAATTTAATTTTTAGAGACAACCACAGCCTCAAATTCCTGGGCTCAATCGATCGTCCTGCTTCAACCTGCTGAGTAGCTAGGCCTACAAGTGTGCACCACCACAACCAGCTAATTTTTTTTTTTTTTTGCAAAGATAGAGTCTTACTATGCCCAGGCTGGTCTTGAACTCCTGGCCTCAAGTGATCCTCCCACCTGAGCCACCCAAGTAGCTGGGATTAGAGGCATGAGCCACCACAGCTATTTAGACCTAATGTCCCTTACCCATAGGCAAAAACCTCTCAGGTCAAATGCTATCTCAATTAAGGGGCATTCCTCATCACTTAAACCAGGAAACTAAAATCTGCATCCTCTCACAATGCCTTCACTATCTTTTTATTTAGCCTTTATCTATTGCTTTCTAGGTTGTGTTATCTCCCTCATTAGACTATAAATTCCTTGAGAGCAGCATTCACTTCTGACTCATCCAAACTGTAAGGACTAGTTCACATAGTGCAGATTCAATAAATCTCTGATAAATGTATTCAAGATCTTATGGTGCTGAAAACAATAGCTTAGAACAAGCCTACCTTCCTACCTACTTGAGCACGTTACTTGACTTCTCTGAAGTACGGTCTCTACATTTATAAAATGAGGCTATTATGAATTAAATAAGGTAACAGGGAGAAGTGCTCAAAGTTAAGAATTTGAATATTTAGAACTTTCTGTTCTTGAAAAGAGTAATCTTGGCTGTTAAAATGTTTACAAAGGATATTTATTCAGCACTTATTAGAAATCTGGATACTCAACTAACTTCATATACAACACAGGAAGGGAGATTTTGACACATGATTCTGCAACTCATGAAAACTGGCCCACAGACACATGATTGGTAAGTGAGATCATTGGAGAGTTGTTCTTACTACACTAAACCACACGCACCACAACCATTAATTTTCTGCTCATCATTTTTTACTTGTAAGAGAGAATTAAACCTTACAATTAAAGCCACATATCAAATGAACTTCAAAATCATTTATATTTTAGACACACAATCATGTGAGTTGTGCCTTAAACAGCAATTCAGGAGACTTACAAAGTAGTCCCATTTTATCACTCTATCTCCTCTGATAGAGACTAACACATTTTAAAGTACAAGCACTTTTACAATCCTCACTGGCTCCAACAAAAGCAAAGGGGCAATGCAATCTGTTTTCATTTCATCCTTTGGCCCTTCTCTTAAACTTCACTAAGACACATCAAAACTTATTATCCGATCTCCACAGCCACTCGAGAGTTGAGTAACAGAGGATTAGCAAAAGGCATTATTAAGCAGATGACTTACACGATCAACACAGCAATAACATCCAACCAGAGAATCTTTTTTTTTAGACAGAGCCTCAAGCTGTCACCCTGGGTAGAGTGCCGTAGCATCACAGCTCATAGCAACCTCCAGCTCTTGGGCTTAGGCGATTCTCTTGCCTCAGCTCCCGAGTAGCTGGACTTCAGGCACCCGCCACAACACCCAGCTATTTTTTTGTTGCAGTTTGGCCGGGGTTCAATCCGCCATCCTCAGTATATGGGGCCGGCACCCTACTCACTGGGCCACAGGCACCACCCCCAACCAGAGAATCTTAATGACTTTTTAGTAAAAATTATGTAACCCCTAGCTTAGAAATCAATGGCAATTTTCTGAACTTCTTTGAGGAGCAACAAACTACTGAATAGTACAAACTACTAAAAAATCTTCATACATGCAGAAGTTTTTGTCTTGTTATTCACACTATAGAATGTAAGCTTGACACTTGTGAACTGAAATTCAGAATGTGAAAGCTGCTTTATCATAAAACAGCTAATCAAACAACCTTATTACATACTGGACATCACTCAGATACCCAAAAAAGCACCTGGGGACAGACCTGAGATTATACTGCCTTTAAGAATTAATTCTTAACAAACATTTGAAAAAATGTTCATCATCCCTGATGGTCAGAGAAATGTATATCAAAACCACCCTAAGATATAACTTAACCCCAGTGAGAATGGCCCACTTCACAAAGTCCCAAAATGCCAGATGCTGGCGTGAATGTGGAAACAAGGGAACACTTTTACACTGCTGGTGGGACTGCAAACTAATACAACCTTTTTGGAAGGAAGTATGGAGAAACCTCAAAGAACTCAAATTAGACCTCCCATTTGATCCTGCAATCCCACTAGTAGGCATCAGCTCAGAAGAAAAAATATCATTTTATCATAAGGACATTTGCACTAGACTGTGTATTGCAGCTAAATTTACAATCACCAAAATGTGGAAACAGCCTAAATGCCCACCAACCCAGGAATGGATTAACAAGATGTGGTATATGTACACCATGGAATACTATTCACAGACATAAAAGATGGAGACTTTATATCTTTTGTATTAACCTGGATTGAGGTGGAACACATTCTTTCTAGTAAAGCATCACAAGTATGGAGAAAAAGAATCCAATGTACTCAATTCCACTATGAAAGCAGTAGATGAGCTTTCATAGTGGGGGGAAGAGGGATATGGGAATGAGGGAGCGAGGAGAGGGGAGGAGGGAGGGAGATGGCGGGTCACAGTCTATGACACCTCTTGGGGATGGGGCACAATTATAAGAAGGACTTTACCTAACAAATGCAATCAGTGTAAACTAATTCTTTGTACCCTCAATAAATCCCAAACAATCAAAATAAAATAAAATTTAAAAGAATTCTAATTCTTTTCTAGAGCTTTATTCATTAATTCAACAAAAATTAAGTCAGCACTGACAATGTGCAAAACACCATGCGTGGTCTTGTAATACAGCCGAGCGCAAGGCTGGCACAGTCCTTATCCTCATACAGTTTACAGTTTCACCACAGGTCTTGCAATTAAAGAAGCAGATACAAATTCTGAGCGTGCACAAGAATGTGAACGTGTGTCCTCAGGCCCAGTTTCACTGACCAATGCACTGCACAGTCTCCAACATGCTGGCAGTCTCCCCTTGGGTCCTGGATCTCCATTCCTCTGCACGTAGGCTTTCTCCCTGACGAGTGGAGAACCTGCTTAGCGGCACACAGGGACAACCCAGAAGTGTGCTGTGGAATGGAGGCAAACCAAAACCCCGGAGGATGGAAGTTGGCCCCAGCTTTTCTACCCTTGGGTGGGAGACTCTGAGGCACATTCTGCAGGCACGTGGCTCATGCCTGTAATCCCAGGACTCTGGGAAGCTGAGGCAGGTGGATTGCCTGAGCTCACAGGTTCAAGACCAGCCTGAGCAACCTTGTCTCTAACTAGCCAGGTGTTGTGGCGGGCACCTGTAGTCTTGAGGGTGGCAAAGTGAGATTCTATCTCAAAAAAAAAGCATACTAACACCAAACCTGAAGAAATTCAATATAGTAATTGTTAGGTAATGGAGCACACATTTGTAATTGCTCAATCAATGTGATAGACAAGACTGATATACGTATGTGTATACTGTGTAAAATGTCAAAGTGTGGCTGGGTACAGAGGCTCACACCTGTAATCCCAGCACTTTAGAAGGCCAAGACAGGAGGATTGCTTGAGGCCAGAAATTTTGAGATCAGCCTAGGGAACACAGGAAAACCTCATCTCTCACAAAAAAAAAAAAATTTAAAGGTCAAAGCAACTACCTAGCAAGAACACTTTTTTGTTCATGCATGAGTGTGTAACTTCCATGAGTACACACAAAAGGTGAGGCACAGCCTTCCGAATAACTTCCCTGAATTACCTGAAGACAAGGAACTGAGTTAAATGATTTTGTCAATCTTTCCCCAAGTCACTGATTTTCACTACCGGTTTTAATGTTGGATTGCACATTAAGGAAATTCTCTATTTTAGTTCCCATTCCTGAAGCATTCTGACTTATTACTTCAGAATGACTGTTGCTTGCCAGAAGTGACCCCTTGGTAGGCTTGGAGGATTATGAAATACTCAAGTGACAAATGATCACAGAATCTCAGAACTGGAACTTTCAAGACTCGATTACTAAAAAAAAAAAAAGAGAGAGAAAGAAAGGGAAAAAAATGCCTGGTGCGGGGTCTCCCACCTATAATCCTTGCACTTTGGGAGGTCAAGGCAGGAGCACCGCTTGAGACCAGGAGTTTGAGACCAGCCTGTGCAAAAGCAAGACCCTGTTTCTACAAAAGAAGACAAGAAGAAAAAGATGGATGGGAGGAAGGAAGCAGGGAGGGTGGGAGGAAGGAAAGAGGGAGGGAGGAGAGGAGGGAGGAAAAAAGAGAGAAGGATTAAATGGCCCAATCCTGGGAAATAGCTACTTAATCAAGAAAAGGAACTATTATATCTTCTCATCCCTCAGCCTGGGGGGTGGTCCCTAGGTTCTCCATTACTTCTGTGTTTTATCAGCCTGATGGTAAGAGAAGGACATGAACCTCTCTTCCTTTGATTTAAGTCAACTTCTCCTCCTAATAGAAAAAGCATATGGTCTCAATATGCAGACTTTTGTAGTGGGTTTTGGGTTTTTTGGTTTTGGGGTTTTTTTCTAATTGTTGTTGAGACAGAGTCTCACTCTGTCACCTTGGGTAGTTACTGTGAGGCTCAAGTGATCCTCTTGCCTCAGCCTCCTGAGTAACTGGGACTACAGGCACCTGCCACAACAGCCAGCTCGTTTGAGTAGAGATGGGGCTCACTCTTGCTCAGTCTGTTCTTAAACTCCTGAGCTCAAGTGATCCACCCGCCTTGGCTTCCCAGAGTGCTAGGACTATAAGCGTGAGCCACCAAGCCTGGCAATATGCAGACGTCTATAAAAATAATATTAGAGAAAAGATTTCAAGGAAAAGAGAAAGAATTATGAAAAGAAAAGCCAAAAAAAAAAAAAAAAACCAAACCCAACTAAAATAACTGCCACAATTTAATATAAAGGAGGAAGGTTAAATTGTATATCAGAAACTAAAACCAGTGATAACCCTGGTGATTGATATTCTGTACTCCTGATATGACACAAAGAGAAGGGCACTTACCCTCTGTGGTATCCTTCCCAGAGCCTTAACACCACTCTAACCGTACCAAAAACATCCGACAGACACAATCGCAAGACATTCTATAAAATGCCTTCAAAAGTATCAAAGTCATGAAAACCTAGAAAAGACTGAAGTATCCCAGACTGGAGAAGACTAAGGAGACATGACTAAATGCAACATGGGATCCCGGGTGAGGTCAGGAACAGGAAAAGGTCGTTATGGGAAAAGTCGGTGAAATCCAAATGAAGGCTGGGACTTAGTCAATAATGGCATAGAAATGGTAACTTCTTAGTTTAGGCAAATATTCCATGGTTAGGTGAGATGAAATTAACAGGGGGCACAGGGTGGAGGGAACTCTCTGTATTGCCTTTACAACTCTTATTACAATACAAAGCTTATTCCAATGTTTAAAAAGTTTATCTTTTAAATACAGAGAATATTTGATCATTTAAGGAATTTTACTCACTTAAGATAAAGCCACTGTTCTTCTATTAATAGGAATCTGACTGCATAGTTTCTATTGAAAAAAACGCTGTCCATCAAGTTTTAAATAACCCTCTGAAATTGTTTGTGTGCTGGCTTGGCACCTACAGTTCAAGCAGCTAGGACAGCCACATACACCAGACCTGGCAGGTTCAAATCCAGCCCAGGCCCACCAAACAACAATGATAACAACAACCAAAAAATAGCCAGGCATTGTGGAGGGTACCTGTAGTTCCAGCTACTTGGGAGACAGAGGCAAGAGAATTGCTTAAGCCCAGGAGTTGAAGGTTTCTGTGAACTGTGACACCACAGCACTCTACCCAGGGCAATAGCCTGAGACTCTGCCTCAAAAAAAAAAAAAAAAGAAAAAAGAAAACAAAACAGAAATTGGTTATGTGCTAAAACTTAATTTCAACTGTTCATAAGAGAGGCAATGTGACACAGTTTAAAGAGTATTTCCCTGTATAATTGTGTATATTTGGGAGAACTGTGTTAATCTTTTTTGGAACATCGGTGTTTCATTCAAAAAACCAGAGTTGTACTACTTTTTTTTTTTTTTTTTTTTTTTAAATATGGAACGCTTCACGAATTTGCGTGTCATCCTTGCGCAGGGGCCATGCTAATCTTCTCTGTATCGTTCCAATTTTAGTATATGTGCTGCCGAAGCGAGCACTAGACTTACTTTTAATTACCTACCAGCTCTAGAATGTTTTGATTCCACTAGGCATGGTGGTCACATCTATAAATCCTAGCACTCTGAGAGGCATAAGTGGGTAGACTGCTTGAGCTCAGGAGTTCAAGACCAGCCTGAGCAAGAGCGAGACCCCATATCTACTAAAAATAGAAAAATTAGCCTGGCATCATGGTGGACACCTATAGTTCCAGCTATTCAGGAAGCTGAGGCAGGAGGATCTCTTGAGCCCAAGAGTTTCTGGTTGCTGTTGAGCTAAGCTGGTACCACAGCATTCTAGGCTAGGCAACAGGGTGAGACTCCAATCTCAAAAAAAAAAAATTATGATTCACTTGGACAAATATTAGTATGACTATGAAAACTGTTAACTCTTTTTTATTTTATTTTTTAAAACTTTTACTATAAAGACACTTGTACTAGACTGTTTATCACAGCTCAATTTACAATCACTAAAATGTGGAAACAGCCTAAATGCCCCTCAACCCAGGAATGGATTGGCAAGCTGTGGTATATGTACACCATGGAATACTATTCAGCCATTTTAAAAAATGGAGATTTTGCAGCATTTGTATTAACCTGGATAGAGGTGGATCACATTATCCTTAGTGAAGCATCACAGGAACAGACAAATATGAATCCTATGTATTCAACTTTGATATGAGGACAATTAATGACAATTAATGACATGGTGGGGCACGGGAGAAGGGGAGAGCAGACAGAGAGAGAAGGAGGGAGGGGTGAAGGAAAGGAAAAGAAAAAAAAAGAAAAGAAAATGGTGATGAATTCTCACATAAATTGGATTTAATTTTGACCAAAGTACATTACTTGAACATTAATTTTTAACTCAACTTGTTAATATGTTGTTTAGAATATTTCATACTCATTTATAAGTGAAATATGTTTGTAATTTCCCTTTATAATAATATGTTTTTTTCCAATTTTAATATCAGGTATATCCAGATGAAGTAGAATGATTTTGAAGTATTTCTTCTTTTTCTATTGTCTATAAGATTTGGCATGATCTGTTTTTTGAAATTATCTTTTATTTTTATTTATAAATATTAGTTGTCTATTTTTTGAGACTTTGGAAAAAATAATAAGAAGTTAACTGATGACTCCATACTGTACCTTAGATAAAGCATTCTATGTTCAACATACTCTTATCTGACAATGTGAATGTTACTTTTTTGGCATTATTATTATTATTATTGCATAACTCTTTTTTAAATACCTGGAGAATATCATTGGTCTGGGTGAGTCTAGAGGAACTGAGATGCAGTGGACTTGTTGACATGCTATCCTCTCTTCACATTATCTAAAAAGTAACAATAAGGGAGGGTGCCCTGGAAACTTGGCAGAGGAATCTGGGGGAGGTGATTCTGGGAGGCAAATCTATGAAACAGCAAAAAACTTAAAGAGATCAGGGGAAATACATTCAGGCAGAGAATGGTCTAAAACAAGAGTGGTGACAGCAAGCTATATGGAAGGATGAGGCATTTAGGACAGCTCTGCCTGCTCCAGGCTGTTGGCAACGTGAAGACAGCAGCAGAGAAAGCGCAACTCAGGGGATTCCTCTCTGGGGCTCTGGTGGGAGCTCAGCGCATCATGGGAGAAAAGTTAGGGCTTTAAGATTAAAGGGAAGCTCGAATCCACAAGAGGAAAGGACCCTCCTTTTCCAATGATGGGTGTAGTAAAATAAATGCTTTTGTCTTCAACTGGAGGTAGAAAATGAGAGAAAACTAGCAAGGATAATCACCTAAAGTACTGGATTACAGGAAAGCTAGCCTTCCACCAGAGGGATAGACTGCCTGCAAGAATGATTCATACTTTGAACCAGCGCCCAGTCAATAACATGAGACCAGGTACCTGTATATAATTACCTAGTAGTTTCAGAGCTGTTACCCCAGGTTCCCTCAGATAAGCTAAAATACTCTTTGTGCTTTAAAACAACTCATTTCACTAGGAAGGAGGAAAAGAGGAAAGGCACCCACAAACGCTAAATGTTTATCTTTGCAAGATTAATTCTTCCTGATCAGCAGAAGAATAAGGCTGCCCACACTCGGGGGCAGGAAAAGGCAACCAAATTTGATTACATGATCTAAGTGAAGGTTTGGGTGGTCTTTTCCAAAAGCATCTAATGGCTATTTTTGGAAGGATGTATATTAAAGGCAAAGCACTATGTCTGGGAAACACACACACAAAAAAAAGAATAAATAAAATCCTGCCCTTATGCTATAACATAAGGGTAGAGTCAAATACGTTTAATGGAAACACATTATGCCTAATAGATAAAGTTAACTATCATTTGTGTTAATATAATGACATGAAACACATTTATATTTATTCTCTGGAGAGATCCGAAAGCTTATAAAACCTCATGAAGTAGTTACTGTTCTTGTTATTATACTCCCACTGTTACTATGCACCCCTGGTCGCACCAACCAATGACAGATGTCCTTGGAGGCTCAAAGCACTTAGGTGACCTACTTAAGATGACACGGCCAGCGAGCAGCACAGTCAGAACCTGAACCTCATGTTTTTTCCTGTTACAAACAGATTTGTTGTCCCACTTTGCTTTAGAACTTTTCTCTTTGTCTTTAATGTCCTTCGGTTCACAAAGGTGTACACAGCTGTGGATTTGGTTTTATTTACCATCCTGGACTATGCCTCTTCCACCTAGGGAACAGTGTTTTCCTTCAATTGATCAAATTCCTCACCTAAATCCCTTCACATGTTGCCTCTCGTCCCTTCTTTCTAGGCCTATGTTTTATAACCTTTTGTATTTCACAGCCCACTTGAACCTATAAACTTCTGCGGCACACTTAAATTATGTTGATCAAAAAAAATTTTTTTAAAAAGAGTATACTTACTGTTCTTCGAACTTCTTTCAAAAATAATTCATGATCCTTAAAAATGTTCATGGCACACCTAAGATCCTCTCACGGCACACTGGTTAAAAAATCACAGCTCTAGTCTCTCCTTCCAGAATTCACTTAGATACTGTGGGACCTTTCAGTCTATCCTCCCAGCTTTGCATCGCTCATCCCTATTTTCTTTCTTTGTTACCCTCTATGCTACATTCCTGGTGATTTCTTCAGATCTCTTCTCCAAAACACCAATTCTCTCACCTTTATAGATTTGTGCTAGTTCATGCTTTTCAAAATCTAACTGACCTTTATTCATTAATATTATCTGTTCTTCCTCAGGAGTTCTCTACCCTCTTTTAACTTTTACACACATTTTTTTTTTATTTTTTTATTTTTTGTAGAGACAGAGTCTCACTTTACCGCCCTTGGTAGAGTGCCATGATGTCACAGGACTCACAGCAACCTCTAACTCTTGGGCTTTCACGATTCTCCTGCCTCAGCCTCCCGAGCAGCTGTGACTACAGGCGCCTGCCACAACGCCCAGCTCTTTTTTGGTTGCAGTTCAGCCAGGGCTGGGTTTGAACCCGCCACCCTCGGTATATGGGGCCAGCGCCCTGCTCACTGAGCCACAGGTGCTGGCAGGATGTTCCTTCATGCTAGTAGCCTACGACTCACAACTGCTGGGTCTTCCAGTGGTAGTTTTACTCTAAGTCCATCCTCCATAGACAGAGTGTTTATTTCAAGAAATCTCCGAGGGCAGCGCCTGTGGTTCAGTGAGTAGGCCGCCAGTCCCATATACCAAGGGTGGCGGGTTCAAACACGTCCCCAGCCAAACTGCAACAACAAAAGAAATAGCCGGGCATTGCAGCAGGCACCTGTGGTCCCAGCTACTCGGGAGGCTGAGGCAAGAGAATCACCTAAGCCCAAGAGCTGGAGGTTGCTGTGAGCTGTGACGCCATGGCACTCTACCAAGGGCAACAAAGTGAGACTCTGTCTCAAAAAAAAAAAAAAATCAAGAAATCTCCCAAGAAATAAAAGAAAGAAAAAGAAATCCCCTTGCCCAAAGTTAGGGGAGTGTCCCTACTCAGTAATTTTATGAGTGTTTCCATGGGCAATTTATCTTCCATATCATATTTTATACCAATTTATCCACTCGGGGAGAAATATGGATCTTTTATCCAAAGGGATCTATTTAACTCAAAGGACATTTAATTGAGCATATTAATTTCTCTTCAAGGTTCAGAGTTTAGGAAAAATGAAATAAACAAAATATTCTAATAATGAAATATTATATATAAAGTGCCTATCACAGATAGTAAAACATGGTACATGTTTGCCAAATGATAAATATCTCCCCTTTTTCAGTATGGTAATCAGCACATCCTGACTTCAGCATGGGACTGTGAAGAATCCCTTCAACTCTCTATAGTTCTGTATACTTTATTAAAGCTGTTTTCACTCCGTCACCCTGGGTAGAGTGCCGTGGCATCAAGTTCACAGCAACCTTGGGCTCAAGCAATCCTTCTGCCTCCGCCTCCCGAGTAGCCCAACGCACCACCCAGCTAATTTTTGTATTTTTAGTGGAGACGGGGTCTCACTCTTGCTCTTTCTTTCACTCAGACTAGTCTCAAACTGAGCTCAAGTAATCTGCCTGTTTCAGTCTCCCAGAATGCTAGGATTACAGATGTAAGCCACCAAGCCTGGCATAAAATAAATGTTTTTAATTTATGTTTATTATTGTAATGTACACACAAATTATGACATTGATTTACACAAGCTTTTAATTCCTGGTTTTAACCTTCCTTGATTCTCTACAGATTCCATTAATTCTTCTTTTGTAATAGTTGAGCTATAATCAATCTCCTCCTAAGACCAGTTTCTAAATTGCGAAGATTATCAAACTCCCTCTAAAATTACTCTTGAAAGGAGTTCTAAGATAACTGCTAGTTATTACACACCACTCAAAGGTAAGCTAACCTAACACATCACTATCACTCTCCTAGAGATTTTACAAAGATAAAGAATTGACAGAAATATATAAATATTATTTGCCTGCACTTACTGGCTGGAAAAGTAGCCCCTCATAGTTAATCACAAGATTTCCCTTCAATAGACCACTACACAGCAAAACAAAAATTGAAACTATTCTTCCATTATTAATCCATCGGTGTGTAAAAGAAAAACAGCAGGGAAATTTTTGAAAGCATTTTCAGTGAATATATTTATATTTTAAAGTTTTGCAATGAATAAAGTTTTAGCATAACTTATTCGGAGGTGCAAAAATAATCCTCCCTCTTAGCTCACATAAGAAAAAGGAAGTTTGTTTCTTACCTCTGAACTTCTTGGGTGGGTTGGCAAGGTCCCCAGCCTCTGGGTGTACCACACATCTGTCATCCACTAACCTAGAAGGAAAAGCATATTTACATTGTTGACTTTATCATATTCATAAAGCATACACTGCACATGGATATCATATAAACATTTGCTGAGAGTTTTAATACACTAAGAAACTTCTTAATAATCATGGATTTGTGAAATGGTCTGGTTGTAGAGATATTAATTAAAGCAAGGTTCATAACATTAAAAAATAGGAAGCATTATTAAGTGGTAGGAAATTAGATAAATCACGACAGGGACAAACGATGGAACACTATAGAGCTATTTAAAACTCTAATAAATGAAAGACACGGGCCTGAAAAATGTTCACAATATGCTGTGAACATAAATGGTAACCAATCAATAAGGTATCATATATATTTAAAGATACACACACACACACCCCTATATGGATGTACGCTAGGAACGGAACACAGATAGTAAAATAGTACAAGTGGTCAGATTACCCATCATTTTTATTTTCGCTTTTTTTCCCTGTGTGTATGTATGTTTTACCTGAAATGTGTAAGCTTATAAGAGCAGGCTTATGGAGTGACCAGGGTGGATGATTACGACTACTCAGCCTGCATTCAAATTCCGGCTCAGTCATTTTCTACTTAGGTGATTTTCGACTTCCTTCTTTATACTTCAAAAATAAGCATAAGAGTACCTACCTCATAGCATAATTAAGATTAAATAACTTGATGTTTTTAAGTACCCAGAACAGTTTCTGGAAGTTTTTGCTTAATTCATCAATAAAATCAAGAACCTTGTCTGTTCCATTCTTCATCACACACTCTGCTTGTAAAAGAGTGGCTAACACATGGCAAGGGCTCAACAAATATTAGTCAAATGACTAAACTGCCTTTATAGTTAAAAACATGCTAAACTCTATTAAAATATTTATAAAAAGGCAATTTGTAGGATGATTCCAAGTCAGAGTCGCTGATCTCTGAATTGAGATCCAGGAAACATGAATCTCCTGTTTGAAGAGAAAGACTCACTAATGTTCATTTCTCCATTAACTAAGTAGTAGGAATAACAAAGTTCCTTCCCAGGATATGTACTGCGAAAATACTTGTGAATTAATTACATGTACTTGAATTCATTTAAAGGAAGATTCCCAAGTGATGACTTTCTGGTTTGATCTTTTTTTTGTAAGTATCACGCAGACTTACAAGCATGCATCAACTCCAGGGCGGGATAAACCCTTTGAACTAGGATGATCGACCAAACCAAAATGAAACTTTTGGTTCCTAGTTTATCTAGTTAACAGAAGCAGATACTTCCTAATCACCAGATTTCTCTAGGAGATCCAAGTTCCACAAAACAAAATGCTCATTTGGTCAAGCAATATAGTTCTTACTTTGGTTTTTTTATATATATACTTTATTTGTACTGGTTTACTAAAATGTGGTTTTACAAGAGCTGCCAGGCATGCAAGAAATTCTTTTCAAGAGTCTTTAGAAATTGTTTTCTTAGAAACAGGAAGTCACGTTGGATCAAGAGAAAGCAAACTCAAACTTTCACAATGTGCAACTTCAGTCTGTAACAGTGAATCCAAAAGGCTCAATGGTACTGAGACTATCACAACGTAATATTTAAATAAAAACGGTATGAGAGAAGATCAGCTTTTCTAATTGGCCGAGACATGTTAAGGATTCAAAATACAACGATCAGCCTGGTGTGTGGCTTATGCCTGTAATCCCAGCCCTCTGGGAAGCCGAGGTGGGTAGATCACTTGAGCTTACGAGTTCCAGACCAGCCCAAGGAAGAGTAAGACCTCGTCTCTGAAAATAGCCAGGCGTTGTGGTGGGCACCACAGTCCTAGCTACTTAGGAGGCTGAGGCAAGAAAATCGCATCAGTCCAAGAGTTCGAGGTTACTATGAGCTATGACAGCACTCTACGTAGGGTAACTAAAGGAGACTATCTCCAAAAAAAAAAACACAACAAGAAATCATGGTCTTATTTACAGCACACAAAAATTATATAAGAAGTGACATTGATATTATTCTAATTTTTGGTGCCTGCCCATTCCCACAAAAATACAAACTCCCACAAATGCCACTAAGTCCCCATCTGCCGGGGGACAGGAACGAAAGCTATAAATCAGATCACAGCATATTTTTTTAGACACAGTCTCATTCTGTTGACCCAGCAAGAGTGTAGCTGAGTCATCACAGCTCACCGCAAACTCAAACTTCTGGGCTTAAGCGATCCTCCTGCCTCAGCCTCCTGAGTAGCTGGGATAACTAGCATATGCCATAATTGCCGGCTAATTTTTGTATTTTTAGTAGAGATGGGGTCTCACTCTTTCTCAGGCAGGTCTCAAACTCCTGAGCTCAAGGGGTCTTCCCACCTCGGCCTCTCAGAGTGTTAGAATTACAGGTGTGAGCCACCACACCCAGCCACGGTGCTTTTATGTAGATACTATGTCTATCCTCATTTACCTGATAGCCCGGATAAAAACAATAATTAGGAGTAACTTCAGTTCTAAAAATTTGTCCTATTCTTTATACACAAGCTTCTGTGAAAACCACAAAGGTGAAAATTTCATTTTGCAGGCATAAAGTACTGGAGTTGCATTTGGCAAAAATGGAAGGAAGGGAAGAAATGAGTGTGAATTTGGTATATGACATGTATGATCCTTGACATTAAAAGTCAAACAAGATTTTAATGGTAGTGGCTGGAACGACTTCTACTTATCCCCACCGACCTCTTTCTGAATACCTGCAGGGCCATTTAGCACCTTTCTGACAGTACTAATCTTGGAAATGTGTTTTATTCGGAAGTGACATAGTACCCAGTGTTTCCCATCACAGGACTTATCATATTCTCTTATATCTATCTGCATCTTCTAATAATTTACTTTTTGAGACAGATTCTCACTCTGTCACCCTGGGTAGAGTGCCATGGTGTCACATTTCACAGCAACCTCAAACTCGTGGGCTCAAGCAATCTTCTTGCCTCAGCCTCCCAAGGAGCTGGGACCACAGGCACCCACCAACAAGCCCAGCTAGTTTTTCTTTTTTTTTTTTTTTTTTAAGTAGAGATGTGGTCTCGCTCTTGCTCAGGCTGGTCTCAAACTCCTAAGCTCACGCAAACTACCCACCTCAGCTCCCTCAGAGGGATAGCTATGATTGCACCCCTCCACCACAGCCTGGGTGAGAGAAAAAGACCCTATCTCAAAAAAAGAAAAAAAACTCAAAAAGATAAAAAATGTACCAAAATTCATCCTTTGAACACACCTTCAAGTTTTATGTCTTCATTGAAGCCATTTTCCCCCTAAGATGAGGGATTCTTCTCTGAATTCCTATAGCAATTTTCAAGATGGGCTATAAATATATCAGCCTATGTCATACATTATTAGTCTTACCTTCTTAATCAAATATTACTATTATAATCTATCAATAACTGATTATATGCCAAGTATGACTCTATATGTTTATATACATTATCACTAATTTCCAAAGAATTTTGCAAAACATCTTTTTCCTCCAGATTAAGGAGTTCAAATGATATGGTCACAAAGACAGCTTATGAGCCAGGCCAAGACTTGGCTTCCTCTTTTTATTCCACAAGGCTGAACTTGTTATTCTCTTATATACTCTACATGTATAACAGAATAGTGACTATGTGGGAGATACTTCTGGATTTTTTTACTGAAATGCTAATTGACTTTCATTGATATCTATTCCAGCTTTAAAAATCCCACAATTCTATAATTCCATTTTTTACAGTATCTATACTTGGGAAGCAGTACTGTATACTGAAATCTTCCCTAAAAATCATTAATTTATACAATGCCTTCCCAATTTTTGCCCTATCTAGAAACCTAACATCAAAACACATTAAGGCAGGGGGAAAAAATGGACTGTTAAATGATGTTAGTACAATTAATTGTCCATATGGGGAAAAATATCTAATTCCTTTCTCACACTATACATAAATAGTCAATACCAAGTGGATTATAGTCTTAATTATAATAGGTAAAACTATAAAGCTTTTAGGGACAGATTCAATGCTCATGACTGTAATCTTGGTACTTTTTGAGGCTGAGGTGGAGCACGTGAGCCCGGAAGTTCAAGGCCAGCCTGAGCAAGGGCAAACCCCCACCTTTACAAAAAACAGAAAAATTATCTGGGTGTAGGGGCACACATCTGTAGTCTCAGCCACTTGGGAGGCTAAGGCAGGAGGATCATTGGAGTCCAGGGAGTTTGAGGCTGCCATACTATTGCACTCTAGCCTGGCAACAGAACAAGACTCTGTCTCAAAAAAAAAAAAAAAAACCTATAAAGCTTTTAGAAGACAACATGGGTGATGATTTTCATGAGCAGAAGGATAGGGAAAAATTATTTAAGCCAGACTGGAAAAAATGCTTCAAAGACTGATTAAATTTGTATACTAAAATTAAGAACTTCCATCCCCTCAAAGAGATGAAACAGCCACAAATATTTGTAAAACTGAACATTATAAAATGGTGGCAGCACACAAAATACCTTGCAGACATAAAGTATGTTCTAGTGTTAAAGCCGTATACAGCGGCACAGGCTGCATTTGTCCAGAGGTAGTGGTAATTTGCACAAGGGAACAGTCTGTGCAGCCAGTAGAAGAATGTTCTCATTCAAACACCGAAGCCATAATACCAGCAACATCTCTGACCACACAAGCTACAAACTAGAAGATATTTGCTACAAAGGCTTAATATCAGAAATGTTTGAAGAATGTCTAAGAATCAGTAAGAAAAAGACAACCAAATAAACAAATGCAAAACAGTCCTGAAAAAGCCCAAGGAAATTAATAGCTTATAAACATCTGATAACATGCACAACTTCATTCGTAATCAGAAAAAAAAACAAATCAAATTAAGATCCCATTACATATCCAATAAGTTAACAAAAAATAAGGTAGAAAAATAATCCAATATTAACAAAGTTTTGAATCAATGCAAATTTTCATTCACTCTCAAAGGGAATAAAAACTAGAACAAACACTTTGGGAAGAATATGGCACTTAAAGTTGAACAGGTGTATATACAAATGTGCCCTACAAAAATCTCATAAACTTGCACCTGGAGACAGGTACAAGAGAATTTAAGGCAACACTGAAAAAATAACATATGCCCATCAAGAGCAGGATATATAAATTATGGCTAAATGAATAATTTTCATACAGTAGATAATCACCAAAAAACAATTAAATTGCAGCTCCATGCAACAACACTCAAAATCTCAAAAACATAAAGTTGAGCTTAAAAACAAGCAAGTACAAAAATAACAAATTATATAGTCCCATTTACATAGATGGCATAAATAGGCAAAACTAAACAACACATATTTTAGAAGTACACATGGGGTAGAGAAAAATTACTGTAGAAAAATACATGGCCATCAGCCTTTTAAGTACTGTATATTTCCTAAAGAAAGCAAACTACTCCAGTCCCTTTTTATTTCAACAACTACAAAGAAAATGCCACATAATAAAGCGTTAGTCTTATCTTTTTCCCTATAAATGGTATTTCTACCTTGAATATAAAATATCATGGTGTAAAATAAGTGTTTTCCTGATGTTTGTTTAACACATAGACCTGATCTATTTACCATTAAGTGATATAGTTCACTTCTTTTTTTTTTTTTTTTTTTTGTAGAGACAGAGTCTCACTCTATGGCCCTCGGTAGAGTGCCGTTGCCTCACACAGCTCACAGCAACCTCCAACTCCTGGGCTTAAGTGATTCCGTTGCCTCAGCCTCCCAAGTAGCTGGGACTACAGGCGCCCGTCACAACGCCCGGCTATTTTTTGGTTGCAGTTTGGCACCCGCCACCCTCAGCATATGGGGCTGGCGCCTTACCGACTGAGCCACAGGCACCGCCCGATATAGTTCACTTCTAATAAAATGGCCCCAAAGCACATCTAAATAAAATCATTTTGAGGAGTGATTCATGCCTGTAATCCTAGCACTCTGGGAGGCCAAGGCGGGCGGATCCCTTGTGCTCAGGAGTTTGAGACCAGCCTAAGTAAGAGTGAGACCCTGTCTCTACTACGAACAGAAAAATTAGCTGGGTGTTGTGGTGTGGACCTGTAGTCCTAGCTACTTGGGAGGCTGAGGAAGGATGATTACTTGAGCCCAGAAGTTTGAGGGCTCTGTGAGCTATAAAAATTGTAAATTCACCTACTACCACTCTCTTCTTCCAAGTACAGATACCTGCCCTGCCCCAGGTTTTTGCCTACTTTGGTCACATTCCAGCATCTGCAAATAGTTGTTTTTTATAATTTGCTTGGAATTTATAGTTATATACTGCAGATTAAATTCAGGAAATATGAGCTCAAATATTTTAACAATCACCAACATGAGAAGGAACAAGCTACAATGCTTTAAGTCAGCAGAAACAACAGATACTCCACTTATCAACTAACAAATATGAAATAACTATTATGAAATGTTTTTAAAAATGAAAGACAAATGTATTTCAAACAGCAAGCAGGAAGCCCACCTAAAATGGGCAGATAGATGTGGTAATGAATTTCTGGAAGTGAAAAATAATAACTGAATAAGTAGGCAGGGCTTAAGACAAAAAATTAGGCAAAGCTAACTAACGAGCTGGAAGAGAGGTCTTAAATAATTACTCACAATGAAGTAAAGGACAACAGAGCAGAGAAAATATGAAAGCAGGGTGAAGAGATATAAATGATAGCATGTGGAGGTTACCATGCGTATGTAATTAGCATCCCAAAAGAAGAGAGTAGAGAGAATTGAAGAGGGGAAATAGTTGAAGAGATGTTGGCTGAGAACTTTCACAGCTACTGAAAGGTACAAATCCACAGATACAGAAAACACAACACATCCCAAAAAATAAGGTATTTTTTGTTTTGTTTTGTTTTTTGTTTTGAGACAGGATCTTGCTCTGTAGCCTGGGTGAGAGTGCACTGGTATCAACACTGCTCGCTGCAATCTCTAACTCCCAGGCTCAAGTGATTCTCCCACCTCTGCCTCCCAAAGTACTAGGATTACAGGCATGAAAAAGGTATATTTTAAGAAAAAAAAAAATACATTCAGATATATTAAGGAAAAATACAGAACAGAAAAGACAGAAATAATCTTTAAAGTAACCCAAGGGAAACAACCACCTGTGAAAAAATTCCTCTTCAACACTTCCTATCTCTTGTTTTTTTGTTTGTTTGTTTTTGTTTTTTATTAAATCATAGCTGTGTACATTAATGCAATCATGGGGCAACATACACTGGTCTTATATACAATTTTAAATATTTTCACCAAATTGGTTAACACAGCCTTCCTGGCATTTTCTTAGTTATTGTGTTAAGACATTTATATTCTACATTTAGTAAGTTTCACATGTAAGTTTCACTTGTAAGATGCACCAAAGGTGTGTCTTGTTTTTTTTTTTTTGATAACAGCCATTCTCACACGTGTGAGGTGTTATCTCCCTATGATTTTATTTTGCATTCCCTTGATGATTAATATTGGGCTTTTTTTTTCATATACCTATTGATCATTTGTATGTCACCTTTAAAAAAATGTCTATTCATGTTCTTTGAATGACATTGCCCATAATAATCATAATCAATTTAATCGTTTCTCAGCCTTTGGGCTAAGATCAAGCATAATCAATTTAATTTTATTTCTTTGCCCATAATAATCATAATCAATTTAATTTTCATATCACTTAAAATATTTTCAGTTAGATAAAAAAATAAATCAGCCATACGCTAGGACAGAAAAAGACAAACCAGGGAAATATTAATTTAAAGAAAGGCATGATAGCAGTAATAATATCAGAGCAGCAGACTTTCAAAGGAAAAAATTTTAGTAAGGATAAAGAAAGCCATTACATAATTAGTTCTCTGAGAAGATAGAGAAATTCTAAATATACATGTAAAAGACACAAAATATATTTTAAAAATTTATAAAACTATAGGGAGAAGTTAACAAATACATTATCATAATGGGAGATCTCAACACATTTTTAATTACTGATAGGGAAAAGAGACCAAACTTACTAAGGAGGTACACTCTGAAATCTATAATTAACAAGCCTGACCTAGTGGACATATATAAAACATATAATTTCTAATGGAAATGTATCAAACTCAGTTGCAGAACATGTGTTCTTTTTGAGCATATATGGAACATTCACATACCAGTTTCCTCAACCATAGTCAGATTAATGGTTTTCATATCTCCACTATACATATACCCTAACTTTACAAACTTGGCTTGTTAAAAAATATTCTCTTGGCTTACAATGAACTTGTATTTCACCAAATACCCCACACTCACCCATCCTCTAGAGCCACAGGGTCTCCTTCTAGGATCCCATCATATTTGACATGCTGCTGTCTGTCCTAATGCATTATACCTCAAGCTGTTACCTTATTTTATTACACCTCCAGACACATGTCTCCAATAAACAGTGATCTCCCTGAGGACAGGAGCGGTGTATTTTTAATCTTTATATCCTTAATAGCACAGTGACTGGCATGTACTAAGTTCACAAAAAGTAACTGCTGAATGAATCAATTGACACTTTAATGGACTGCAAAGGTAAAGAAAACAAACTGCAAACAACCTGATGTGGATGATACAGCAAAAAGATCACAGAAATGGAACAAGAATGCAATAATACTGTTCATCCTTTGTTAGACCTTAGGCAAACTGCAAAGTAACAATTAGGTATTCTAAAGTGGATGGCTCAAAAGTACCATAAGTCCTAAAATAATTCACTAAGTAACAGTTCCTAGGCAGAACAGAACATTAGTTATCCAAAAACATTTCCTTCTCTGCAATCTTCGGAGTACAATGCGTTAGTGATTAGTTCTGCAGCTGTAAGGACCTGCCTCTTGGCTGTGACTTTCACTATGCCTCCTTTCTCAGAAAGAGATGAATATGAGAACCAACTACCACTTCCTGACTGATCAGACATAAAAGGGAAAAATTCCTAGGAGGAAATAGTTGGCAAGAGAAGTTCCCTGGCCAGAAAAACCTCTGGCAACTAGCTACCGATTCCCACAATCATTATAACACCAGAAACTAGGCTCAGATTGCCAGAAAGTTAGAAGGGATAAAAATTACCTCGTGAAAGCTACAAGCAAATGACTCTGGTTTCTTAACCAGTAACTAGGATATTTCTAAGAACTACAAAGGGAAAAGCTAAAAACAAAACAACTTCCCATTCTCACTTAATTCCTTCAGAGACAGAACTTCCAACATTAACAGTGGCTAAATGTGAATTGATATGAGTTTAAAAACACACACACACACACAGTTGTTATTCCAAAATCACGCCCATAATTGGTATGGATGAAACAAACCAGTGGGCATAAGGCCCTCTTAAAAGCCATTTCCATGCACAAAGAAAATTATCCCAGATATATCTGTTACTGGCAAGGGACTAATTGTAGCTGGGCTGACAGATACAATCTCTTCTGGAGCATTTTAATTAAAGAGCAGAGCCCTTTTTTTCCGGGATGGGGTGAATGAATCCTTACCCCAAAACAGTGAAGTAACCCACATGACTTCTGAAACCACAACCACCTAAGAGTAAGAAGGGATGGCTACTGGCTGGAAAGACCTACATGTGTATGTTTTATTTTCCTTGCTTCTAGGTTATACAAAAAAAATGTTTTCCAACCCCTAGAAATGGTAGTACTCTTGAAATAGAATTGGTAATTAACTGTAGTAAGAAATTTATCTCTAAATACAAGAGTATTCCTAATTTTAATCCCTAATCCTTCAGACAGTGATCATAAGTGTAAATAAAAATTCCTGACGACATCAGAGGCCAGCTTCCCTCTGCATTCCATGGCCCCCCAGCTTCCCTCTACATTCCATGGCCCCCCAGCTTCCCTCTGCATTCCATGGCCCCCCAGCTTCCCTCTACATTCCATGGCCCCCCAGCTTCCCTCTGCATTCCATGGCCCCCCAGCCTCTCTCTGCATTCCATGGCCCCCCAGCTTCCCTCTGCATTCCATGCCCCCCCAGCCTCCCTCTGCATTCCATGGCCCCCCACCTTCCCTCTGTATTCCATAGCCCCAGAGCTTCCCTCAGCATTTCATGGCCCCCAGCTCCCCTCAGCATTCCATGCTCCCCCAGCGTCCCTATGCATTCCATGGCCACCCAGCTTCCCTCAGCATTCAATGGCCCCCCAGCTTCCCTCAGCATTCCATGGCCCCCCAGCCTCCTTGTGCATTCCATGGCTCCCCAGCTTCCCTCAGCATTCCATGGCCCATCAGCCTCCCTCAGCATTCCATGCCCCCCCCAGCGTCCCTTTGCATTCCATGGCCCCCCAGCCTCCCTCAGCATTCCATGGCCCCCCCAGCGTCCCTATGCATTCCATGGCCACCCAGCCTCCCTCAGCATTCCATGGCCCCCCAGCTTCCCTCTGCATTCCATGGCGCCAAGCTTCCCTCAGCATTCCATGGCCCCCCAGCCTCCCTCAGCATTCAATGGCCCCCCAGCTTCCCTCAGCATTCCATGGCCACCCAGCCTCCTTGTGCATTCCATGGCTCCCCAGCTTCCCTCTGCATTCCATGGCCCCCCAGCCTCTCTCTGCATTCCATGGCCCCCCAGCTTCCCTCAGCATTCCATGGCCCCCCAGCTTCTCTCTGCATTCCATGGCCCCCCAGCTTCCCTCTGCATTCCATGCCCCCCCAGCTTCCCTCTGCATTCCATGGTCCCCAGCTTCCCTCTGCATTCCATGCCCCCCCCAGCTTCCCTCTGCATTCCATGGTCCCCAGCTTCCCTCTGCATTCCATGCCCCCCCCCAGCTTCTCTCTGCATTCCATGGTCTCCAGCTTCCCCCTGCATTCCATGGCCCCACAGCTTCCCTCTGTATTCCATGGTCCCCAAGCCCCAGGCACGCACCCTCCCCACCACCAAAGAGCAGTGAAGGCAGAGCCCGGGAGGAGAGCTACACAGTTGTCAGCTAGACCTGCTCTTGTGAAAGCGGAAAGGAATCCCAGAAAATGCAATAGCAAAGGATAAAGCTTCAGACAAAAATATACAAACAAAAGGCAAAAGGAGAACAAAAAGAAAACAGGCAGAAGTGGCTAACCAAGAAACTCAAGAAGATTTACCTGCAAAAAATGGAGAAACTAAAACCCAGGGGAGTCCAGCCTCTGGGAAGCAGGAGAGAAAGAAGCCACGCCTGATTAACATCATATTTAACATGTGCTATCAGTGGTCCCTGTCCTCCTTCCTGTATAATCCAGAGGAACAGTTTATCAACTATTTTGTAAATGCAAGTTTTTTAGTAGCTCTTCAAACATTTTTTAAGAAGGAAAGAATCCCACTTCATTCCATTTAAGTGCGTTTTCTTTAAGAGGTGAAATCATTTGCCGGTTGGTTTGGAGGGGGGTGGGGGGGTACAATCAGAAAATAGAGTGGGATATTGAATTGTGGAAGGCTTTGCTGTCACAGAAGGCCAGTTTTTATATCCAGTAACACAAGCATACTAAATGCAAATATGGAATCACAGTCCTGAATTTAATGTCCTTGACATTTTAAATTACTTGCTGTTTTTTAGTGCAATTGTTTCATAAAGAAAATCACTCCTTGGTAGTGGCTTTTTGCGTGTATCTGAAAGTCTTTGTGTGTACTCTGAATGTCTTTGTGTGTACTTTGAATGTCTTTGTATGTATCTGGATGTCTTTGCATGTACGCTGGATGTCTTTGTGTGTACTCTGAATGTCTTTGTGTGTACGCTGGACGTCTTTGTGTGTACTCTGAATGTCTTTGTATGTATCTGGATGTCTTTGCGTGTACGCTGGATGTCTTTGTGTGTACTCTGAATGTCTTTGTGTGTATCTGGATGTCTTTGCATGTACGCTGGATGTCTTTGTGTGTACTCTGAATGTCTTTGTGTGTACGCTGGACGTCTTTGTGTGTACTCTGAATGCCTTTGTGTGTATGCTGGACGTCTTTGTGTGTACTCTGAATGTCTTTGTGTGTACGCTGGATTTCTTTGTGTGTATCTGGATGTCTTTATGTGTATGCTGGACGTCTTTGTGTGTACGCTGAATGTCTTTGTGTGTATCTGAATGTCTTTGTGTGTACTCTGAATGTCTTTGTCTGTACTCTGAATGTCTTTGTGTGTACTCTGGAACATCTTTGGTCATGGTAGTCCTGTCTTCCTAGTAATTTTGTTAATGTGCTGTGAAAGACCGAAAAACTCGGTATACAGTGTATATGATAATAAATTGTGAATTGTTGGAAATTTTCTGACAGCTTATCAACATTGAAGATACTGGTACCTGATACCCTCTTTAGAAAAATTTCCCTCGAAATTTTAAACTGGAAAGTCACTGGAATACTGCTTTTACTTTTCTTTTTTTTTTTTTTTTTTTTGAGACAATCTCACCTTATCACCCTCGGTAGAGTGCTGTAGCATGACAGCTCACAGCAACCTCAAACTCTTAGGCTCAAGCGATCATCCTGCCTCAGCCTCCCGAGCAGCTGGGACTACAGGCACTCGCCACACGGCCTGGCTATTTTTTAGAGACAGGGTCTCACTCTTCTCAGGCTGGTCTTGAACCCATGAGTTCAGGCAATCCGCCCACCTTGTCCTTCCAGAGCACTGGGATTACAGGCATGAACCACCATGCCTGGCTGGAATGCTGTTTTTAAAAAGACTTTCAGTACATACTCACATATTAAGAATTGTGTACAAAGTCAAATGTCTGTGTACTGCTGCTCCTCAACACAACCAACAAAATGTCAATTATGACAGAAAAAAAAATTCCTAAAGAGACATATTGGCATCAAACATAATAGGACAAAAATAGGATAATATAAATACAAATTTAACAATACATTCTCCTTTTTTAAGATTCTTGTATCTCAGTTTTATCTATTACATATTAAATGTGTATTGTTGGGAAAGTTACTGACCTAACTATAAAATTGAGGTATTAATAGCATTAATCTCATAGAGTTCATAGGGTTTGCTTAAAAAATAACTGATTTGACAACACAAAAGGCCTTTAATAAAAGGTAGCCATCATGGTCATTGAAAGGTATTAAGCGGTTATCACTAAGACTAGTCCCCAGGGGGGCAGAGTCGCAGCCTAGGCAATGCTAACAAGGCATCTGGGGAGTGGTTAGAGACCCCTTTCATTTGGGTCCTAGGGAGTAGGCAAATTCCACAGCTTGGCCGAAAAGTTAGGGAATTGCTCAGTGGGTGGTAGGGCTTGCCAGATCCTTTGCGTCTTTGTCTTAGGAGGAGGAGAAGAGGAGGAGGGGGAAAGGGTTCACGTGTAGCTGCCTTAGCCACCCTCAACAATCATTATCAACAATGGGATTGCTTATAAATGTCTGACCCAAAGTACACACCCGTCATGACTCGCTATCATCACTTTTATCATCATTATTCGTTTTCATCACTTAATTGCTGAAAGTAGTTAAGAACTTCAGAAAACAATAAATTTAAATCTCTACACAAATACTGCATTTACTAAGCAGCTATTAGGTGCCATGCGTTGTTCCAAGAGCGAACAAAACTCACAGTTCTTGCAGGAAGCGCGTGGGAAGGAGACAAACCACAAACAATAAACCTAGTCAATCCATAAATTATATAGTGTAGTGTGCGAAGGGATAAATGCTATAGAAAAAAGGAAACCAAACAGAGTAAAATACTTAAAGGAGGTGAGGGAGAGATGGAGGAGAAACACGATTTCAGGCGGAGACCAGCCAGTCCAAAGACCGGAGAGTGGGAGCATCTTCAGCATGTCCGAGGACCTGCAGGAAAGCCAGTATGGTTGCGGAGAGCGAAGAAGAAGGTGAGCCCACCAAGGAATGGAAGGCCAGATTCTGAAGTCACGGTAAAGACTCTGGCGTTTATTCTGAGTGAGACAGGAGACACTGGAGGGTTTAGAGCACAAGTCAACATGACCCCACTTATTTCTACAAAGATTCCTCCAGCTGCTGGGTTGACAAGAGACTGGTGGGAATGAGGGAGGCAGAGCAGGAAGACCACTTCAGAAACCAGCACAGCAAGCTGGCTAAGAAAGGTGAGAGTCCCTACTTGTGTTTCAAATTGTCAATATTCCAACTAGGGAGCACAGCAGGAAAATGCAGGGGACATGTAAATAATAAATAATTATGCTCTTTTTAAGGGCTATTATATTGGTTCTATAGTATATACTTTAAATAAAGTGTAGGTAAGTACTTCAGAATCAAACACCTTGATCTTGTCTGGCACAGAACAAGCACTCGAATATTCACTTACTTAATACAGTAAATCTGCATGGAAAATGTTACTCAAACCTGATTTTTAATAGGAAAAAAATGAGACAAAGAAAAAGGCTTGAGGACAAGAAACAAGAGATTGGTCCCCGCTGCTCATGAAGCACACGGTCACACATTAATTTATATTCACTCAGATTTAATCAACCACCCACCATGTGTCAGGCACCACACTAGATGCTACTGAATCCCTTAACTAACACTGGAAGGGAAGAAAAGAATAAATGCGTGGAAATAGTCCATCTAAATTCACATGTAGTTATTAAACATGAAAAAAAGTTCAGGATGAGGATTCGAATGCACCAGTGATCTGAAGTTCAAACTCAGCCCTGTGTCAAGGAGTTAGTCTCCTGTTCAGCATGGGTCCACAAGAAACCACACAGAGAATTAAGATCATTATACTTTTAAATATCCTATTAATTAATCACCACAACCTCCTGACCATATTAACTGTACAAAATACATCTGAAAGATGTCAATGCATGGTAATTATTGAAAGAAAATCTTTCTTCTCTTTAAAGAAATACGTAGATACGCATTATTAGAAAATCAAATGTTAAACGAAATAGATGTCAAAGAAAGAATAATTGAAACTGTAGTCATTTTAAATCTTGGTCATTGATACTGTTTTCTACTGTAATAAAATATGTAGAAAAATATTTCTATACTAACTATACATTTCAAATTATTTCCTTCCCCACCCAAAACCAACTCACACTGGTCCCATTCACGAGCCCTGCCAAGCACAGTGTTCAGTCTGTGTCAATGTCCAGCTGGAGGCACCACCGGGCCGATGAGAAGTTAAATGAGGCACACACTGTTCCATACTATAAATCCACGTCACTGCCTCTGACATCTCGGCGCAGCAGCTCTCCGTGATTTATAATAGGTTTCATAAGATTTCTATAATGCCCTTCTAGTTCTTTTCTTCCTCCTGTTGTACAAATGTTGGTATTTATTCTCCTAATGCTTAAAAATTCTACAATAGAGCCTTCCTTTGAGGACATCCTAAGAGTGCTTTTGTTGACACCATCCAGAAAAAAAGGTGTTCAGTTAGTGTCTCTCAATGGATCTGCTGACATCCTAAGACCATAACAATGACCACAAATTAAATTAAACGAATTACTCACAAAAGGCACCAGGGACATCAGCTGCATCAGTCTGTCTCTTACCCTCCTAAGAACTTCCCTTTGCCATTTGTTTTTTTGTTTGTTTGTTTGTTTGTTTTAATTTATTATTATTTTTTTTTTTTGTAGAGACAGAGTCTCACTATACCGCCCTCGGGTAGAGTGCCGTGATGTTACACGGCTCACAGCAACCTCTAACTGTTGGGCTTACGCGATTCTCTTGCCTCAGCCTCCCGAGCAGCTGGGACCACAGGCGCCCGCCACAACACCTGGCTATTTTTTTGTTGTAGCTTGGCCGGGGCTGGGTTTGAACCCGCCACCCTCGGCATATGGGGCCGGCGCCCTGCTCACTGAGCCACAGGCGCCGCCCCCCCTTTGCCATTTGTTACTCTTAATAAGGCATGGTCGAGAACCAACAGGACTCTTCTACTACCCAAGGCGTGTATGAGACCCAGCCTGGCCCCTCTCTCCCACTGCCCCAGGCACAGCACATGGTCAGAGAAGAGTACTCACCCCAGCGGGGCCAAAACACCTCTACAGAAGCAGGCATGAGCAGTGATACAAGAGGGGGGGAGAGAATGGGACACAGGTTCTACCTCCTCCTCCGATCAAGCAGAGGGTCAGCCTATGAACCATTTTCCCCCACCATGAGGAGGAAAAACGCTGCACAGAACAAAGCCTACAAGAAAGAAAGAAGCAAAGAAAGACAAAACCCTAATGTCATCAACTGTGCCCTTGGTTCCAATTATACTTGAAACCAGAACCTCTTCTGGGACTTCCCAATAATGCAAACCATTATTGCATTATGGGATGCTTACGTAGTTGTGTTTCTGTCCCTCTCAACAGAAGTAAATATAGCTGCGAAGGTCGCATAACTAGTAAAGAACTGATCAAGTAACAAGTAACGAAAAAATCCAGACTTGTCACATGCCAAAAAATACGTTCAGTTTGTCATTGATTCATTTACTCAAAAAACATTTATTTAGTGCTGATTAGAAACCAGGCACTGTCCTGGGCACTGGAAATACAATGTACACAACAGACCAAATCTATAGCTTAAATGTTAATGGAATACGGAGCCATTACCGCATGTTGGCATAAGTACTCCCAAGCTTGAAGCCAAAGAGTAGACTTCCAAGAGCCTTGAAGACCCTCAAAAACATGTAAAATCTTGTGTTTGTGCATACACATGGGAGGGTGCAACATAAACTTTCTCAGACTTTCAAAGGTACATATAATCCCAGAAAAGATTTCAAAAACTCTTAGAGCATAAATTGCAATCAAGATGTCACAAACTTCTTAGAAAATTCTAATCCCTTAAGCTTAGCACAGAGTTGTATTCAAAGAGGACAGACTCCATTCAACAGGAATTTCATAGAAATCCCACTCTCCTTTACCATCTACCATAAAGTTAACCCCTTTACTAATCCTACCCTCCTATGAAAACAAAACTAACAGCTGGGCAGCGCCTGTGGCTCGGTGAGTAGGGCACCGGCCCCACATACCGAGGGTGGCGGGGTCGAACTCAGCCCTGGCCAAATTGCAACAAAAAAATAGCCAGGCATTGTGGTGGGTGCCTGTAATCCCAGCTACTCGGGAGGCTGAAACAAGAGAATCGCTTAAGCCCAAGAGCTGGAGGTTGCTGTGAGCTGTGATGCTACAGCACTCTACCAAAGGGCGACAAAGTGAGACTCTGTTTCTCAAAAAAAAAAAAAAACTAACAGTTAACAACTGGCTGCCCTAACCCCCAATAAGCTGAAGACTGTCTTAAATATTAGTGCTTTAACAAAGCTTGTATAAAGAAGAGGATAAAACAGAACCACTCCTCTGGATCACACACAGTCCCATCTTTCTAGGTAGCTGTTTATGGCCAACACATAGCTCAATGATTTTTAAATAACTGACACGGAGCAAAAGAATTGCACACATCTCTTCAAAAGGAGGACCCTCCACACACACATTAATTAAAACCTTCACTTACCAATATGCTATCAATAGCCAGTTTTGTAGAGCAACTTAATTTGAATTTTAAAGTCTCCATGTTATAATTTAATACATCTAAAGAGCAATCAAGTTAAAACAAGCAAAATGTCAGTAACTCTGGAAAGTCACTGGGAAAATTAACTTTATAAAGCTTTTCTTGAAGGTATGTGCCTCATCTTTAGTGTTTTAAGTCAAAGGAAAGTAATTTCACAAAGACAGGCTCCAGAAGGGTATCATTCTCTGCGTTCTGCACTTTGAGTGGAAGGTGAGCGTCTTGGTCTCTCCTTTCTCGTTCCCTCTGGAGCATATGATTTGCTATCTGTTTCATATTTGTATTTCCTGGACCCAAAAGGAAAGACGTCTCCTTTCATCTGCAAAATGGTTTTCTCCTACACTAATGCCCATCAGATTCTTCACTCATTAAACAAGAAAACAGGAACCAGGCCTACTATTTTCCCTTATTCAAAGAAAGGTTCTCCAGAAATGTCTAAACAGTGGAGGATCTGTTACCATTATTTTATCACCTGAACTTCCTCTAAGAATGCAATTCAGTGGCTTTCAATCTGTCTGCTCCAGACTACCAAAAGCAGATTCCTTTTCAAGGCAAAATAAATAATTTGTCAACCTTCTCCCATCCTATGGAATGAAACGGAAGGCCAAGTAATCAAGCCTACACAATGAATTTTGGAATCCTGCTCAAAGAATTCACGGATCCATCCTCCGCAGGACTCACTCCTCTCCACGAGTTGTCTCCCTAGTGACAGGCAACCTCACTGGACATTTTGGTTAAGATTTTCCCAATTCCTCCCAAGTTGGTATGACAGTCTATCTAGAGCTGCCTTTCTCATTCTCTTTCATAATGCCAAGCTTTAAGCAGATTTTGAGTAAAACTTAGCTGAAATATTTTTAACTGTTTTTTTTTTCTTTTCTTTTGAGCAACTGTTTTTTTTTAAGAGTTCAGTGATCTTGCCAATCTGATGCTTTCCGACAGACCTAACCAGGAAAGACAAACCTCTACAATTCCCTTATCCTGTCAGATGTGCTCTAAGGAACAGAGATAGATTTAATCAATAAGACTCTGCCTCACTCTCTCCCACAAACAGATACAGATTTTAGCTTTTCTTTTTTAAATTTTTTTTTTTTTTTTTTTTTTTTTGGCCGGGGCTGGGTTTGAACCCACCACCTCTGGCATATGGGACCGGCGCCCTACTCCTTGAGCCATAGGCGCCGCCCTCTTTTTTAAATTTTTTTAGCTTTGCACACTAAGTCATCATGACACTCATAACTACAAATCACATGGGGGAAAAAATACATCCATAGAAGAAAAACAATTCTTCAACTGTGTTTTGTTTCTGTATTGCACCCTAAGGGCTTTGTCAACAAAAGGCCATGTCCACGCAGGAAGATAGCATCTTCTGCCAGGAGAAGAAGGACTGATCCTGAATCATAAGCAATAAGAAAACTTCACAATCTCACTTTGCCTCTGTCTTGTCTGAAGAAGGTCTGGCTGGGAAAGGCACATAATTCAAAGGTTCACTGTAGGTTGACATTGGTTATCACTAATAGAACTGCCCTTCCTTGTTTAGCTTTTCTTTCAAAGTAATTTCATGGATAGTCTCCACAGTAAATGGTCACCCAAAAGCCTTATTGCTTCTTCTTCCCATAGTGTTCAATATTTCAATGTTAAACGCGTGAAATGACATTGCTTCAGCTACATACTTAGTGTTCAAAACCACTGAATTCTCTAAATGTAAAAAAAAGCCATCAGGTAGGGCCTTGTCATTCTCCTTTCCTGTACCCGTCCTTTTTTTTCTTCTTCCCTTCTGCTTAGCACAGCACCACACAGACATTCAGTCTCCCTTCCTTTCACAAACCTATCAAAAGCCTCTTCTCTGACAGTCGAAAAATCTAAATCCCAAGAACTTGGCAGTCCAGGGCCGTCCCTGGGCCAGCCTCCCTGCATGAACATTCCGAGCATTGCCTGCAGACTTGCTAAGTAGCAACAGTTTCTCTTTAAAGGATGTGCAGATTAAAAAACAGGAACTGAAAGCCTGTGATATGAAATATTTTATTCTCCCTCACTTAATGTGTGTCCTTTAATTTATGGACATCTTGACTTAGCCATGTAACTGTGCTCAGTATGTCACCCTCTAATCTGCCCTGAATGCTAGAGTTCAAAGAAAGAGCTGGACGGGTTTTGTATGTGGTTTTTAGACAATCAATGAAGTTTAAATCCATGTCTCATCTCCTTTCTTGTGTTTTGAGTTTAAAAAACTATATAAAGGATGCCTTAATGATACTCAAAATATCAAATCATTATTGATCTGTCGAACTGCCATCATGATATGTGGTAGTATGGTTTTAAAATGACTACCTAAGATACTTAATTTTACATAGACCTACAATAAATTATTTCTATTTTCCAAATATGTTCCTTCATCAATAAACACAAAATAAAATCAAATAATCAACATAAAATAAAGTCAAATAATGGATTATGAAACTCCACATTTTATTTCCTACAGAACAAACATATTCCTGCTTTTCAAAGTACAGAAATCAGCTGGGCAGCGTGGCTCATGTCTGTATTCCTAACACTCTTGGAGGATCCCTGTAGCTCAGGAGTTCGAGACCAGCCTGAGCAAGAGGGAGATCCCGTCTCTTCTAAAAATAGTAAAATTAACCATCATCATGGCAGGCATCTATAATTTCAGCTGTTTGAGAGGCTGAGGCAGGAGGATGAAACTCCTTCAACTCAGGAGTTTGAGGTTGCTGTGAACTAGGGTGATACTACAGTGCGCCAGCCTGGGGCAACAGAGTGAGACTCTGTTTCAAAAAAAATAATAATAATAACAAAAGTATAGAAATCTGGGGAAAAATTCCATTGATACCTAAAATGTGAAATATGATTCAATTCTTATTAATAAGCAGATCTAGGTAACCTCCTTATGAGTATCATTAAAAAAACTAATATTAATATTTTTTGGCTCAGTGCCTGTAGTGCAGTGGTTATGGCGCCAGCCACATACACCGAGGGTGGCAGGTTCAAACATGGCCTGGACCAGCTAAACAACAATGACAAATGCAACAAAAAATAGCTGGGTGTTGTGGCAGGTTGCTGTAGTACCAGCTACTTGGGATACAGAGGCAAGAGAATTGCTTAAGCCCAAGAGTTTGAGGTTGCTGTGAATTGTGATGCCACGGCATTCTACCAAGGGCAATATAGTAAGACTCTATCTAAAAAAAAAAAAAAAAAAAGATATAACTTTCCAAATATTCAAATATTGTCCCAAAGGACCACTAAGACACAAGGTATTATCAATACTCCCAATTTAAAGATGGGGAACTGAATCAGAGATTAAATGACTTCTAAAAGTTCTCAGCGCAGAGCAGAATTCAGACCCAAGCATTTGAGCAGCTCTTTCTGCAATCCATATTGCCTCTAAAAACTAATTATTAAGCATCTATTTATTAATTTTTTAACTTCAACCTTGAAATTAAATAGTATTTCTACATAGTCATGTCACAATCAATCAATGTCTTCAATAATTCAAAATGGGTCCAAGTTTTAAATATGTAAGACAGAAAGGGAAAAAATGAGTTGAGAATATACTTTTTTTTTTTTTTGAGACAGGGTGTTAGGGTGTTACTCTGTGACCTGTAGCTCACTGCATCCTCAAACTCCTGAGGCTTAAGCAATTCTCCTGTCTCAGGCTCCCAAAGTGCTGGAATTACAGATGAGAGCCACTATACCTGGCCAAGATACTGACTTATAAAAGTTAGAAAAATTTACTTTGGTAAAGTATCTCAAGAATGGAAAAACAAGCATCCTATGTACTCAATACTAATTTGAAACTAGTAGGTGAACAACTACAGGCCCACATAAGAGGGAAAACACAACTAAACCCAAGAAGGGGCTCAGTAAACTCCCACCTGATGGGTACAATGAAAGGGCATATGGCACCCCTCCTGGGGGAAGGATTCAAATACAACTGCGACTTTTCCTAACACATGCAAACAATGCAACCTAATCATGTGTCCCTGTATATATTAATCTGAATTTTTTTATTTTACTTTCATTTTTTTCTAAAAAATTACAGAAATATAACATTTCAAATATTATACATTTATTAGGGATTATAATTCATATTTAGTTCTTATACAAAATAAATTATATTTGTTTTAGTAGGGGAAATTTTAATAAAAGGCATTTTCACAACAAAATCTTCTAATTTTTGAGATCTGAGTAACAATTTATTATTACTTTAAAATTCAAATTTAAAAAATTTTAAACCCTCTTATATTATACCCTGCTTTTCATCAACCTCCATCACGATAATTCATGTTTATTGGGATACAAAAAAATGCCACAATTATTCCATTCCATGAGCTACTTGTGTCTAAACAAAAGCTATAAACAAAAAGTAAGACTATTCACAATCAAATTTGCTGTGAGAACAAGAGATTTGAATGCATTTGCTTTCATGGGTGAGATTCACCTATCAAAGTTCTTCTGTGTTTATGAATAATGTGGTTATTTTGGAAAAGTCTGCTTCATAAACTCCCCTCCCTTTTCAAATTCTGTATCAGCATTATTGAGGTGTAATGCTGGCTGCCTTTCCTTTCCAACCCCTCACCACTATCCTCACCCTTCATTTCCTCAGACGTTTTCTTCATTAGCTGATGTCAAAGTGAAGTTTAGACCAGACCAGACTCCTTTGGCTTTGTGGCATGCAAAAGTACTCAGATAATTCTCCTTGTCATCAGGAGGTAGACTCCCCCTGAGATAGCCTAGAATAAAGCCCCTAAACAGTGAACCGGAAATGAGAATTATCTAAGTACCAAAATAATTAAAGGCTTCCAATTTTTAAATATTACTTAGGAAACATGGCTTCATGAAGGCTGAAGGGTGACCGTCTACCTGGCTGCAGTGGACATGTCTCTGCCTACCCAGCGTCCCCTGCCCTTCCTGCTGGCAGCAGAGCCTTGACAGCCAAATAGGGAACAGGGGCTCTTCTCCGACTGCTGATGACATCATGATAAAGTCACCTCTGTAAGCAGAGTAGCCCCCTGGTTGTAGCGTTTGGCTGAGAGACAGGACCATTATTTGCCATTACAACAGTGGTGACCATGGCACTTTTTTCTAGACTTTAAGAGAACAAGGCACTCTCTTTCAGTTTTGGTGTAAGAGGATGGAGTAAGACGGAAGCTGCTAGCCACCAAGCTCCCCAATCAACAGAAGACTTGCCTGCAGACTGGACTAATGCTGATGACACAACATAATCAAGGGATCACCGGAGAGAGTCCTGTAACAACAGTACGCCAAGATTTTCCAGTTATTTTAATGACAAAGTCCTCTTTTTTGCTGAAAATTGTTTGAGTTGGGTTTTCTGATTCTTGTAAGCAAAACCATCCGGACTAGGCTCAGTACAGAAGCCGAGGCAGGAGGATGGCTTGCGGCCAGGAATTCAAGACCAGGCTGGACAACATAGTTACACTCATCTCCAAAAGATTTTTGGTTTAGATTAGCCAGAGTTAGTGACATGCACCTGCAGTCCCAGATACTTGGAAGACTGATCTACAGTCTGGCTTGAGCCCAGGAGATGGACTTTGCAGTAAGCTATGATCGTGCCTCTATACTCCAACCTGGATGACAGAGCAAGACACTGTGCCTATTAAAAAAAAAAATCCTGACTAATAAAAGTAGTATCTTCAGAGACACCAGTTTTTTGTCACATCCAGCAATACGGCATTTTGCCAGCTCTTCTCCATCACCAGTTACTCCAGTACAGCTACAAACAGCAAATTGGCTCGAACTTCACCATAAAAAATGTATGTTCGTTTAAAGGAAATATTTTCTCTTAGAGAAATTTTCAAACAAAAAGTTTAAAAAGTAGATTATTTTTTAAAGCATTATTAATTTTTTAAGATTCTTCAATACTTTGTGTACACATATATACTAAGCTTCCAATAAACAGTAAAATCTTCTTTTACGGTAAAACTAAAAGAAGGGGCTAAGCCTTGAATAATTTATATTCATTAGGCAGATCTAAGAAGCAGGAATAAAATACACTCTACGCCTTTTCAATCCCTATGGTTTTATCTAAAAATCATTAGTATTCATAAATTGACTAGATACTATCTAAAATTTGACATTTTTCTAAACAAATGTATTTACTTGTAAAATGAAATTATCCGAACTAAGCAAATGCTTTTGCTAATCCCTATAATGGTAATAGAAATTTGATCAGAATTCTTGTCCAATAGGGAATTGGACAAGAGGAATACTTGTTCCCTCAGAGAAGGAACAGTATCACCAGCTGTCCAGTGGAAATCTAAGCAAAAACCCTATTCTAATGGCTCCAAAACAAACACTTGTTTGGTCTCAATAAATAAAACTGTTTAACCAGTTTGATGAAAAGATTTCAAATTGTATATAAAACCAGTGCATGGTGCCCCATGATTGCATTAATGAACACAGCTATGATTTAATTAAAAAAAATTTTTTTTTAACTGTTGTATCTTTTTATTACTGTCTTCTAGCAAGTAAAAAATATTACCAACTAAAATAAACTGTTAGCTTTAAAGTGTTAAAAGATTTGAAAATTCTAGTCCAAGAAGATAGGGTATATACTCACATATGCCGAGCAATTCTAGTACTAATGTCAACACACTTTGTGTTTGCATTACATCAAAAGGATACCATGCATCAAACCATTAACAAAAAAAAAAGAGAAGTCCCTACAATTTCATAACGTGCATTAGCAAAATAAGGAAGAAAAAAAGAAAGAGCAAAACCAAAATAAATAATAGATAAGGCAGTGTGCCTTTGAACAGCCTACAAAACAAATACTAGCTTAAAAACTGGCATACTGCAAAATTTATTTATAAACATAGACAGAACTTTATAACATCAACAAACTCGGAAAAAAAGAGAAAGCCTGGGCGGATTTTTCAGATACACTGTAATAACAGTAACAATAATAATAGCTTCTATGTATTTAACACTCAGTTGCTTAATGCTCTGGGATGCTTACTGTTTCACAGATGTTAATTCCCATTAATCTCATGACAACACTATAAACTAGGCAATAATCCCACTTTATAGATAAGGAAATTGAAGAGTTCAGTATTAAATAACTTCTGAAGGTCACACCATGAGAGGGAGCGGAGTCATCATTTGAAACCAGGTTTGTCTGAACCTGAAGCCCGTTGCTCTTAACCATATGCTAAAATATATTTATTCGTTTCACGTATTTCTTGACCTGTATGTGACAGATACTGTGAGAGGCCCTGAGGACCTAATGATGAACAAAACCAGACACCGTCTCTGCCCTTACAGAGTTTAAAGTCTAGTTGGAGAAACAAATATTACTCAGTGCTCATAGAGACAGAATCAAAATTAAAACAACTGTGATAAATGTGAGAAGAAAAAGAATATGGTGCCATATGAGTGTGTAGCAAAGGGATCTCACCCAATCTGCAAGATCAGGGACAGTCCCTACAGAAGAGTCACAGAGCTGGAATCTAAATAATAAGCAGGTGAAAGGTATGCAGCCAAAAAGAGAAAGTGACCACACAGAGGGAGAAACACCAGAAAAGGCCCTCTGGCCACAGGGAGCTCAGAATGCATAAAAGGAATCCTAACACTCTAGGAGGCCAAGGCAGGTGGATTGCTTGAGCTCAGGAGTTCAAAAACAGCGTGAGCAAGAGCAAGACCCTATCTCCATTAAGAATACAAAATCTAGCCGGGCATTGTGTAGGCGCCTATAGTCCCAGCTACTCAAGAGGCTGAGTAGGATCACTTGAGCCCAAGAGTTTGAGGTTGTTGTGAGATATAACACCACGGCATTCTACCCAGGGTGACAGAGTGAGACTCTGTCCCCCTTCCAAAAAAAAAGAATGCATAAAAGGCAAAAAAGCACGTAAGCATAAAGCAGAGAGCTAGAGGAAGGAGGTACGATACAAGATAAGGTTTATGTCTCAGAAATCTGGAAAGCCCCAAGTTATTCTAATAAGATGTTTTATTCAAATGTGAGCAAACAAAAAGAAAAACTTCAAATCTGTATGTTCAGTTTTCAAAAGTAATAAAGCCTCAATAACAATGGTGACTATTTAAATTCATATATCTTTTCTAGGCCTAAAGTGAAACACTAAACAAAGATATCATCCTTCAATTTTTCTTTCCTTTTTTTTTTTTTGGCCAGGGCTGGGTTTGAACCCACCACCTCCGGCATTTGGGGCCGGCGTCCTACCCCTTTGAGCCACAGGCACCGCCCCCTTTAATTTTTCTGATGACAGTATAGCTGTATGTTTTGGGTTCTGTCAACAAACCATCCTATTCCTCCTGAGCCTATCACTTTCAGCCCTCTACTCTTCCTTTTTACCACTGTTCTACCCTTCTAAAGTCAAATCCTGCTTGAAAATCACTTAATGACTTTACATTGCCTAATAAGGAATACACGTATAATTATCTGGCTCTTGTCTACCCATGTAGTGTCATCTTTTGCTAGAATACAGGAGAGCCAGGATTTGAAGACATTGGAGAATTGGTTCGTTTATTTTTTTTTTTTATTAAATCATAGCTGTTTACATTAATGCGATCATGGGACACCATACTCTGGTTTTATAGACCATTGGACACATTTTCATCATACTGGTTAACATAGCCTTCCTGGCATTTTCTTAGTTATTGTGTTAAGACATTCTACATTTACTAAGTTTCACATATACCCTTGTGAGATGCACCGCAGGTGTAATCCCACCAATCACCCTCCCTCCGCCCATCCTCCCCCCTCCCTCCCCTCCCTCTCCCTCTTCCCCATATTCTTAGGTTATAACTGGGTTATAGCTTTCACGTGAAAGCCATAAATTAGTTTCATAGTAGGGCTGAGTACACTGGATACTTTTTCTTCCATTCTTGAGATACTTTACTAAGAAGAATATGTTCCAGCTCCATCCATGTAAACATGAGAGAGGTAAAGTCTCCATCTTTCTTTAAGGCTGCATAATATTCCATGGTGTACATATACCACAATTTATTAATCCATTCGTGGATCGATGGGCACTTGGGCTTTTTCCATGACTTAGCAATTATGAATTGGGCTGCAATAAACATTCTGGTACAAATATCTTTGTTATAATGTGATTTTTGGTCTTCTGGGTATATACCTAGGAAAGGTGGTTCATTTCTTAACACCCTATCATTCCCAGAGTGTTGCCTTAAATCCACATGATTCAAGATGGCTTCTTTCCATGCCATGTTCCAAACACTTGAATGGATTGGGGAAGAGTAAGTTCCTTTAAGGGCCTGACTGCAAAATGTAATTTGTGGCCACACCTGTCTACAAGGGAGGCTAGAAAATGTGGTCTTTATTCTGGGTACCACAAACTCAAGTGCTTCTATTAATGTGGAAGAAGGGAAAAATGAATTTAGGAGGAATAACTACAATCTCTGATACAGAAACTGAAAGTAACATGCATTCTGTTAAATTAAATGTGCTTCACACATAAGAATGCAGCTGCTATCGTTTAGAATGTACTGGTTTAATTACAGCATCCATTTTGAAAAAAATGTACAAGATAAATGTTGATCTAGTCTTCAGAAAATATTTGTACAATAACTTAAGTATCCATTGGCAAAGAAATTATTGCCTCTCAAAACTTCTGCATGACAATTTACCTAAACAATTCTTTATTCAGATTCCCAAATTATTAACAAAGCACTTTTACATTTGTAATTTGATAATATTTTAAAAGACCTTCTGAGAGACTCTTTAGCAGCTGTGACTTTGGAAAGGAGCATTTGTTTTCTTCCCTAACAGATAACAATGAGTTCATTTGTACTAACCAGGAAAGGAGGCTCATTCTTTGCATGGGTTTAAAACTGGAACTCAACTATTAAATCATGACCTGTCAGGTAAATAAAGGAAGAATGCTAAATAAACGTGCTTTTCTCATGTATTAGTAATCCCATAGATAGATTAATTAGTCAAGTTTTTAATAACTAATACTTTCACTGACCATGAATATTGATTTGACTTTAAAGCGTCACTTAATTATCATTCCTAAACACAAGTCTGTGAACAACAAAATTCTTTTCTTTACCTTCTCCCCCTACTTTAAAGAACCCGAGCTGAAATTATCCTCTTTGAAAACATGACTGAAGCCAAAAATGTACTTGAAATGCAAATGTTTAAGTAGTTATGTCCCTGATATTAGCAATGACCTTGAACACTTTAGCCAAACATAGTAACTAATCCTTAAATCATTAACTTACTTTGGCTTCCTAATGTAACTGTGTTTGATGATTTGGATCAGATTTGATTAGACTTTTTAAGTCACTGTCGTCATTTGGTATGATATACTTAAACCAGATTAGTGTGGATGTTACAGAAATGAAATAAAACTCTGACAATATTTGGTATCTTTTTCTTTACAAAGTGACTTTTCTAAAGATAGGACATTTTTAAACATCTATCATAAAGGATTATAACACGTTAGAACTAGAAGAAACTGAATGACATTTTATTTTTTCAAATTATTTTGTAATTTGTATATGTTTATATTTTTTCACTTTTATTTTTTGTACTATATGCAAATAACTCTCAAAGACGTGCTCATTTATACATAGCTACCAGTGAGAATTCCTAGAATAAAAATCAATAACAATATTGGAAAATTTCAGATTCTTCAAAGCAATTGGCCAAACATGTATTTTTGTAAATGGCTTTAGGCAACACACATTACAATAGACTTAGTCAATAACTAATAAAGAACAAAAATACTGCCCACTTGTTCCCTGTAACCTATATTTAAGTACTTACCATTTTCCAGACAATTTATTCCTGATTTTAACAATAAAAATTCGAAGGTGTCATATGCTCTATTCTGTTTCTCGGGTTCTATAAGCATCCCAGCCACTCTCTGCACTTCGTATCAGCAAATTCTTTGCAAATAAACTTTTCTAGCAGGAGCTTAAAGTACAAAATGTCTCACTGAATGTATTCTATACTATCCACCAAGAGAAAGGGCTGATCTTAAATTAAGAAATAGTCTCACAAAATGCTTACAAATTCACCCCTTGCACATGTAAAAACAAAACCTGAATTTGTGGAAATAGCAACCTTTCTTTAACATGGCTATAGCCTGCAAGCTATCCAAAAAGGCCGCATACATTACTTTTTCCAGAGTAATGAATGTATCTTGGCATATATATATACACACACACACACACACACACAGAGATACAACCTAAGAGATTTCTAAAGGACAGATGATAGCAAGATTTAATGACACCATACATCCACTGCTTGTGGATCTCAAAGTATTTAATAAATAAGAATAGTAATTACTTGACTTTTTTCCAGAAAGGTTTGTTTTGTTTTGTTTTGTTTTAGAGACAAGGTCTCATTATGTCACCCTCGGTAGAGTGCTATGGCGTCACACAGCTCACAGCAACCTCCAACTCCTGGACTTAGACAATTCTCTTGCCTCAGCCTCCCATGCAGCTGGGACTACAGGCACCCGCCACAATGCCTGGCTATTTTCTTTTTTTTTTTTTGCAGTTTGACTCATTGTTGTTTTAGCAGGCCCGGGCCATGTTCGAACCCGCCTATCTCGGTGTATGTGGCCGGTGCCCTAACCACTGAGCTATGGGCACCAAGCCTCCAGAGAGGTAGTGATGCTAACAGCTACATAAAGATTTGAAAATATGTATATTTGTTGTTAATGCAACAAATTTTCATCTAATAAATATTTATAGACCCAAGCACTTGAGATATTCACTGATAAAACCAAAAGACCCCTGCCTTCAGAAAGCTTACAATCTATCAGTGGTAGACAAATGATAACAAAATAAATAGGAAATAAATAGGAAATGTAATAGGATGATATGAGAGGAACAGGTAACGCAGAGTAAAGAGAACAGGAAAGGTTGAGGTAAAATGTTAAACAGAGTCATTACATGACCCAGAAATTCCAATGCTAAGTATATACCCCAAAGAATTAAAAACATGTTGGCCAGGCGCGGTGGCTCACACCCGTAATCCTAGCAGTCTGGAAGGCTGAGGCAAGTGGATTACTTGAGCTCAGGAGTTCAAAAGCAGCTTGAGAAAGAAAGAGACCCTGTCTCCACTAAAAATAGAAAAATTAGCCAAGAGTTGTGGCAGGCGCCTGTAGTCCCAGCTACTCAGGGGGCTGAGGCAAGAGGATCAGTTGAGCCCAAATGTTTGAGGTTGCTGTGAGCCATGAAGATGCCATAGCACTCAACCCCAGGGTGACAGAGTGAGGCTATCTCAAAATAAATAAATAAATAAAATTTAAAAAATAAATAAATATGTCACACCAAATCTTATACATAAATATTCATAGCAGCATGATTCATAATACACAGAAAGCAGAAACACCCCGAATGTCCATCAACAGATGTGTGAGTGAACACAACGTGCTACCCTTACAATGGAATTATTACCTGTCAATGAACAGGAACAAAGTATTGACACACGCTACAACATGAACCTTACAAACATTATGATAGGTGAAATCGCCAACCAAAAAAGGACAAATATCGTATGTTTCCACTTACATGAAGAACCTAGAACAGACAAATTCACAGAGACGGAGAGTAGATTAGAGGTAAAGTTAGATTAGAGGCAGGGGACGGAGAAAATGGCGATTTACTGCCTAGCAGGGGTGTCCAACCTGTTTTTTTCCTGCCACACATTGGAGGAAGAGTTATCTTGGGGCACATATTAAATACACAAACACTAACGAAAGCTGACTAGCAAGAAAAAAAAAATCCATACATCGTTTTCACCATGTCCAACACCACAGATAAGCAAAACGGGCCTCAAATAATCCGTACACCACCCACAGGCCGCAGGTTGGACACCCCTGGAAGGGTACAGAGTTTCTGTTTGGGATGATGAAAAGTTCTGGAAATGGACAGTAGGGACAGTTATACAACGTCGTGAATGAACTTAATGCCACTGAACTGTATACTTAAAATTAAGTTTTAAATGATAAATTTTATGTTATGTATATTTTAACCACAATTTATTTTAAAAGGTGCATAATGTTACTGTTAACTTGCCTCCTTCGCAGTGAAGTCCAGCTCTCACCAGGACCTGTTTGTCCTCTGTCCTTCATGCCTACACTGTGCCAGAAGCAGGCAGAAATTAGAGCCCTGCTCGCAGAGATTTCCCAAGGAGCCAGGTCAGGGCACCGTGACTTTGCCTCTACAGACATAAATGATTAATCCTAATCAAGTGGGGCCAAATTCTGTCACCCCATCATTTGAAATTTAAGAAAAGGGACACAGAACATGGGAATTGCTAGACCCGAGTCACACGAATGATGGGACCCAGAGAGGAAGTCCTGCTATTGCGATTTCCACAGTAGCCAGGGGTTTCTGCCTTCCCTATGCTCCTTCTTGAGCTCATCATTTAATTCCTTGGAGCTTCTCCAGAATCCTCACAATAAATTTCCTCTTGGCTTAAAGTAGTCAGAGATGGTTTCTGCTCCTTACCAACACAGTAATTATATCACTTCTAATATAATATAGTCTTTCAATTACTCAGCTTTATCCATGTGGGAAAAGTCATATACAAATATCCATGGCTTTCCAAATCTTCTGAGCTTTTGAGATCAGACAGTAAGAATGAGGACAGCAAAGGAGTCTTTTGAGATGTTTTTCAAGAGTTCCAAGGCAATTCACTACAGGTTTGCAACTTAACTAAACGTGTGTTGGCTTATGAGTTGGACAGCACTGTATTCTCTGACATTTTTACTAATAATACATGTTGCTTTGCCTCTAGAAAACTAACGACTTTTGAACCAGTCTTGTTTTTTTTTTCATTTTTGGTGTGTTTGTTTGTTTATTTGGTCATTTGGGCCTTATGTTTAGCTCTGATGATGAATATAAATTCCCTGCATATTTTTTTTTTTAAGAATTATCTTTTCACTAGGAGGTAACACATGGAGAGCAGGAGCATCTGTCCTTAGGATTGCTTCACCATTAGCCATTACCACAAGGTCTCAGAGGGCTGGATAACCAGGAAATGCTTCATTGAAAACCTAGTTTTAGCTGGCAGTCTCAGCTGCTCAGGAGGCTAAGAAGGGAGTATCATTTGAGGCCAGTAGTTCCAAACTAGCCTCTTCCTGTAAACACATTTTTTTTTTTTAATTAACGAGGCCTGGTGGGGCATGCTTGCAATCTCATCTACATGGAAGGCTAAGGCAGGAGGATCCCTTGAGGCCAGGAGTTCAAGGCTGGAATGCGCTATGATTATGCCACTGCACTCCAGCCTAGGTAATAGAGCAAGACCCTGTCTCTAAAAAACAAAAGAAAGAAACTCCCAAGTTTTCTCTACTACTCTATTAAAGAATTCTCTTGAATAACTCGTATACAATAAAAGTCCAGCTCTTTGTAATCTATAACAGAGATATTTTTATGATAAGATTTTAACAGTGACTCAGACATCTTAGTAATAGAGAGAACCTCAGTAACATGTTTGAATTCTAAGAATTTAATAGATAGGAACTTAGATTATAATTTGTTCACTTCCTTAGTCCTCCCTGCATTCAGGAGACTATCTATGGCCTATATCTCTTGTTAAAACACCAAAAGGAAAAGAAGAGCATAAAGGACTCCCTACCGGAGGATATTTTAAACCAAGTGAGAACATGAGTTCATATGTGTGTGTATGCATTTATGTTTGTGTGTGTGTGTTGAACAGCCATATGCAGTATGAAGCGAAGAAAAAAAAAATCTTTAGTAACTATTTTAATTGGAAAGCTGTCCTTACTGCCAAAGTTTTCAGAATCAGTAAGACTCTTAAGTTCATGATTCTTGAAGAATCTATGAAGCACTGGAGATGGAAAGAAACCAGGAAAAAAAAAAGAGTTAAAAGTATAATAAAAGGGGCTGGATACAGTGTATAAATTCTCCTAAATAATCACCAAGTTTCTTCCTGACTGGGTTTTTACATTCCTGGCCTCGTTAGGTCTCAGTAAACTCAGTATACCTGGGAAAGGCTAAAAGCAGTTTTACTAAACTCAGAGGGTCTGAACCCAGCTTACACCTCTCACATTTGGAAAAGAAGCATAAAATAGGTTCTCAAATTATTTATTCCGTTTTGCTTATCTCAATAAAATTAAATTGTTTGCTTCTGTTTTCTGGAGCAATTAAAATAGTAAAATTTCACCCATTTTTTTTGACATATAAGAAAAAAAATACCAAGAATACATGATCAATTATTGGCATAGATTTGAGACAAATAATCCAACCTAATGATATGTCAAAGTTCAACTTAAGTGCCATCTCCTCCTTGAAGCCCCTCAGGTCATCCCAGGCAGGAAAGAAAGAATGTGACTCTTCTGATTTCCTATGATACTGTTTTTAAACATCTTTTGGGTATTTGAAAAGAACTGCTTTACATTGCAGTTATTCAATACCAGTCTTATCTCCATTCCTAAATAATTACTACATTAATTTCACAAGTATTTAATCCTCAGCCTCCCAGGTAGTCCCAGTTACAGGGGAGGCTGAGGTGGGAGGATCTCTTGGCCTCTCAAGGCTGCAGTGCACTCTGAATACACCTCTAAAAATCTACTGCAGTGCAGCCTGGGCAACATAGTGAGACCTCATCTCTAAATAATAATAATAATAGTAATAATTAATTGAGGTGATTAAAACAGCTTAATATCTGGCATCTTTTTACATGTGTATCCTCAGCACATAGTAAGGACTCAAGAAATACTTATTGAATGAACTAAAAAGACAACCTGCAGCATGCATCAGCATATACCAGGGTCGTCACATGCACTTGATTCACAGTGTATACAAACTTTCCATTCTAGCTTTCTCTAAATACACTGATATTTTATCTGATTTTTTAATTCAAGTCTGGAGTGAAGTTGGGTGAGTTGGTATAAACTATGTAATAGCTCTTGTTAACCAATTATTAATTTGAATTTTGAAAAAGCTGATCTATCCATTTCAAAGATAGTCAATAAAAACACTTAGTTGAGGGTGGCACCTGTGGCTCAAGGAGTAGGGTGCCGGCCCCATATGCCGAGGGTGGCGGGTTCAAGCCCAGCCCCAGCCAATAACTGCAATAACAACAACAACAAAAAAAAAACACTTAATTGAAAAAAAATTTAGTCAATTTATTTCAATCGCAAAAAAAAAAAAAAATCCCCTCATAAACTAATGCTATATAAGTTGATTCAGGTAGTAAAAGTTTTGAGGTGAGTACTAAAATAACTAAAATGAACAAGTTGGCCAGGCTAAAATGCATATTTCTTACACATGTAAACGGACTTCTAAAATAAAAGACTCCCAGTGCTCTCCGACTTACAACAGGGTTACAGCCCAATAAACCCATTGTATACTGACAATATCATTGTCATTTAAGACACCTAACCTACCAAACTTCAAAGCTTAGCCCACCCTACCGTAAATGTGCTCAGAACATTTTAAACTAGCTTACAGTTGGACCAAATCATCTAAAACAAACCCTTTTTATAATAAAGTATTGGGTTATCTCATGTAAATTTATTGAATACTGTCCTGAAAGTGAAGAACAGAATGGTTGTACAGGGACTTGAAATAGTTTCTACATTTATGAATGTATGTATGTGTATCACTTTGGCACCATCCTAAGTTAAAAATTCATAAATCAAACCAAGGAACCATTGTAAGTCAGTAACCATCAGTATATATTTACTGCATGAATTAAATCAACCAACCTAATTGCTCAACATTACTGACCACTTTTCCATAATACATTTTAAAGTACCGATAATTACCAAGAGCAAACTTTTTTCTTTTTTTACACTCTTGCTTAGGCTAGACTGCTGTGGCATCATCATAGCTCACTACAACCTCAAATCTCCGGGCTCAAGAGAGCCTTTTACCTCAGCCTTCCAAGTATCTGAGATGACAGGCATGCACCTCCACACCCAAGCTATGTATTTTTTTTTTTTTTTTTTTTTGTAGAGACAGAGTCTCACTTTATGGCCCTTGGTAGAGTGCCGTGGCATCACACAGCTCACAGCAACCTCCAACTTCTGGGCTTAAGCCATTCTCTTGCCTCAGCCTCCCAAGTAGCTGGGACTACAGGCGCCCGCCACGATGCCCAGCTATTTTTTGGTTGCAGTTCGGACGGGGCCGGGTTTGAACCCGCCACCATCTGTATATGGGGCCAGTGCCCCACCAACTGAGCCACAGGTGCCGCCCAGCTATGTATTTTTTTAATTTTTCAAAATTGCAGAGACAAGGGTCTTACTATGTTACTCAAGCTGGTCTCAGAATTCCTGGCCTCGAGCGATCTTCCTGACTCAGCCTCCCAAGGTGTTAGGCTTACAGGTGTGAGCCATCACACCCAGCCATATGTTTAATATATCTATTTCAGCAATATGCAGTTGCCTAGTTTGTGGCTTTTCCTCCACTGACCATGACCAGGGAAATACTTTATTTATGCTTTTTAAGGTAAATATTGCTATTAACAGTAAATAAGAAATTGAAGAATCCTTAAAAACATCATTTTTCATTTTAGTTAACTTCCTGATTCTAGATGGCTAATTAAAAAACATATACACACAGAAAAAGACCAAAAAGATAAAAGAAACATATAAAATCTGAGAAATACAAGACATATTAATGTTAAAATTAAAATCACCCATTCACTTACTACTCAAGGTCAACCACTACTAATATGCTGTTCTAATTCTTTTTTTTTTTTTTTTGTAGAGACAGAGTCTCACCGTACCGCCCTCGGGTAGAGTGCCATGGCGTCACACGGCTCACAGCAACCTCTAACTCTTGGGCTTACGCGATTCTCTTGCCTCAGCCTCCCGAGCAGCTGGGACTACAGACACCCGCCACAACACCCAGCAATTTTTTTGTTGCAGTTTGGCCAGGGCTGGGTTTGAACCCGCCACCCTCGGCATATGGGGCCAGCGCCCTACTCACTGAGCCACAGGCGCTGCCCCATGCTGTTCTAATTTTGCATGTATACTGTTTTGAATATTTTTTACTAAAATCGTGGTTTTCCAAAGGTATATATTTTAAAACTTTCCCATCAAACTCAGCATGGGAGTCAAAAGATAACACCAAAAGAAGGCATTGCACATTTGAAAGGTACACAGTTTTATCCATCAAATGAATTATTTCAGACATCTGATTATAAACCAGTGATCCCTTACATCAAGCTATAATATTTTTAAAATGGTAAAAATCACTGTCATTATACTACAAAATTTTCATAAAAGTCCTCTCTTACTTCTTTTATATTTATATATGAGGACACGCCCTCTACCTGGAATTCAGTTCTTAAAGTTTGAATATATGTATTCTGTCTACATTCTCTAAGTTATCCACACACTATCTGTACAAGAACAATTCCAAAGGGAAAACATGATTGTGAAAAGTGAAAATTATACAAAAAAAAAAAAAAGCTTTGGTTATTAAGCCAAGAACGAAGCCAAGCAGTTGCCTCTGAAGTCAATTCCATCAAAGCCATCAGAGGCACTTGAGGAGGAAGGGTTGTTTACCTAACTGAGCTCTCACTGCCAGAGAGGGTCCAAAAGCTGTTATTTATGGAATGACTCTTAGGTTCAAGAAATAGTTGACCTTTCAGCTTAAAATAGAGTTTATGTTCACCACTTCAAAAACTTGTCTTTTTACTTGAGCTGATTTTAAATTCCACACTATCACCCTCCTAACACTTAAGACTTTCCAAAGCAACTTGGTATTTAAGATTCTATCATCTTCCTCCTCCTCTCTGAACACACATGCAAATGTCCAATGGACTTTTATATTTTTATCATATTATCATCTGCCTTAGCCAAAACAAAGCTAAGTCATATGCCTGGTAATAGCAGGAAGCAATGGCTATTAGCTGGTAGGGTTCTATTTGGAAGATACTAAACACTTCTTATACAAAAATAAAAGTTGACAATAACCATTCCACACTTCATCTATAACTCCCCACTGATGAAACAGTCCAACTGTGGGAAATATTTTTAAAATATAAAAGAATAGTAGAATTAAATAAGAAAGAAAAGATAATAAAACAAATGCGCAAATGTTTAAACATCCAAAAAGTTTAGCAGGAAGAAAAGATTAGGAAAAGAAATTCAGCAACTCTAATTGGGAACAATATAATGTAAGCAGTTAAAGTATCGTCCCACTCCTCTAAGGAATTTAGTAGGAATTATAAACTATGGACCATACCCCTGCCATCATCCTACTTAACAACCATAACTGAACTATAAACAAAAGAATGGAAAAGGGGAAAGTTAATTGCATTGGATAAAATCAAGCAGGAAGTAAAAATAAGGGCCACAATATTGTGGCACTGTGAGAGAACATTATGATGTTTTGGAGCTAGTGCATCAACTGGTGACCATTTGGCAGTTTCTGGAGACCTCAACTCGTAGGTGTTGGTTCTGAGAAGATCCAGAGAAGAAACCTCAAGCCGAAGTAGCAACAGCTTACACTTACACAGACATACACACACAAGTAGATATGCTGGCACACTTTTCATGTACTAACCTCAACCATACAGAGATACACACACTTTTCCTTTACTAACCTCTCAACCATGCACAGAACAGCCAAGGAAGGAATGACCCGCTTCTTACTGACTCTACTATCCCAACATCCAACTCTGTTTTGCTCAGTTCCCACTCTGTGGCAGCCAGACATTGTTGAAGTCAGTGGATCCAGAAATATGAACATCTGCTGTCAGATGTGGCAGAAACAGAGGAAACAAATCCCAGGAAAGAGAAAATCAGGGAAGAGGACATTTGACACTGCCTTTGAAATTGTACGGCATATCCCAAAACTCCCTTCTTCCCTTTTAAAAGAAACATAAAAAGTACAAACCTAAGATGTACCCATAGAAAAAAAATCAGTTTATTTGAAATACATTCACCATCATTTCATTCTGTAGGATGCAAAGCCCTTTCCATAAGTCAATACAAGTATTTCCCAAATTAGGAAATACAAACCAGGCCCCTGGCGCCTGTATATCTAAGAGAACAATAACTACAACTCATTTTGCAACAATTCGAGTTTCAAAAACACTATGTACCTACTGGCTAAAGGAAGAGTACAAATCTTCACAACTGGGGCATTCACATTTTGTACAGATTAAGAAATCAAACTGAGAAGCAAGGTCACAGAGTCTCAGAAAATCTTCCCCCACCTCCAGTCAGAAAGCCATCAAAAGGGGCCTGCTAACCTCAAATACAGTGAAACCCCATAGCTTTTTTTCAGTTGAAAAATTTATTGCCTTACTGCAAAAATTCCCAAAAGCTACATAATAACAATGTATATCCTCAAATACTCAGTTCTTACTACCTTCCTAAGCTGAATTTGAAAAATCATCATGCTGCTAAAAGTGTCAGATGGATGAAGAGCTAAAATGGAAATCAAAAACTCGTCTAATTTTTAGCTCTTCTGTTGAGTCTTTATCTTACAGCAGAACAAATTTTGGCTAAATATATACAATGCCAATGTCTCCAATCTGATTCACTTTAACAATTCATATGCTTTTGAAGAAAGTTTGTAATTTTACAATCAAAAATAAAAGGATAATGTAGATTTTTCTAAGAACTTTCTTAAAAAGGAGTCTTTCGCTCACTTTTTAATACCCCCAAGCAGGTGTGGGGAAAACAGTATCTATTCTCCTTCTTAATCTCTAGGAAGACATGCTGATATGAAAAAAGAATAAATGATGTGGACAAGGCCACGTGGCTAATCAGCAGGCCAACAGACCTCCAACTAACAGAAGAGGAACAAAATTCAACATAAGTGCACACACTTTGATACAGAAAGGGAACAAATAATGACCCTACAACAATGTAACGAAAAACTACAGCTACCATGCCACTTTGGTTTCATAGCCTTAAAACCAACTTGCAAAATAAATATCTCCCAATTATACTAAGAGCTAACAATTGAGGATGCTACCCCAACATGTGCCCAGATAAGATTCCATGTGGCATGGGGATAACCTTCCATGAACTTTGTAACTCCTAAAAATATGGTTTCCCAGTCTAAAGAAAGTCTTAAACATCAAAACCAAGCATGACTATTTAAAAAACTTCAATGTCTGGGCGGCGCCTGTGGCTCAAGGAGTAGGGTGCCGGTCCCATGTGCCGTAGGTGGTGGGTTCAAACCCAGCCCCGGCCAAAAACCACAAAAAAAAAAAATTCAATGTCAGTTTTGACCAAAATAATCATAATTTCTCAGGATAAAAGCATCAGACATACCTGTAATCCTAGCTTTCTGGGAGGCCAAGACAAGTGGTTCACTTGAGCTCAGTAATTGGAGATCAGCCTAAGCAAAAGCGAGACCTCATTTCTATTAAAAATTGAAAAACCAGCAGGGGCTGGTGCTGGACATGTATAGTCCCAGCTACTCGGGAGACTAAGGCAAAAGGATCTCTTGAGCCCAAGAGTTTGAGGTTGCTGTGAGCTACAATGCCATAGCACTCTACTCAGGGCAAGAGTGAGACTCTGTCTCAAAAATAAATAAGTAAATGAAATAAAATCATCAGACATTATAGTCTGTGGCATCATTATGAAATTAAATAGGATTATTTCTTAAAAATTGAAACTTTTCATCCCCGAACTTTAGAAAATTATTTTATAAACAGAATCTCTAACTTTGAAAACTACCTACGTGTTAATAAAAATCAATGAAATGAGCATAAACTATGTCAGTTTTAAGTTATGATAAAATATTTTAGTTTAGGGCGGCGCCTGTGGCTCAAGGAGTAGGGCGCCGGTCCCATATGCCGGAGGTGGAGGGTTCAAACCCAGCCCCGGCCAAAAATAAAAAAAATAAATAAATAAAATTTTAGTTTAGTTGTTAAGTTCAAATCTTAGTTTTAGCATCTTCTTATCTAACAACTCCCACAGAAATGCACACTCTGATGGCTGGAGGTACACAGCAGAGGACTACAAGAAGCCATGAACAAAATTACCTGTCTGGGCACAAGAGTCAAGATAGTTCAGTTGACATGTGAGATTTATGGTCAGGAAAACAAATTTCACTTCTTTCCTCTAAAGTTTCATGTTCTCTCTTATATGAGGTTTAAATGTAATATTTAGAAGAACAGAAAATGAACAGCATTTTCCCTTTAGAAATTAAATGAGCTTTTTTAAAGAAAGTACCAGATGCTTTCTGAAAGCAACTTAGAAGTTCCTGCAACATTATTTGCATATATCATATACAACAGAATTTGGAAATGTTCATGAATGAGATAATTAATAATTTCAGGTTTAATTCTATTTGGTATTCCCAACATGTTTTCTGGGCTGCACTTTTTTAAAGCAAAAAGTGCTAAATTTTCATGTATCATAAATGTCACGATACTACTACTGTAGAGAGAGAAATCATAGCGCTTGTAAATTACAGTTTGCCCTAATTATTCTACAAGGATTCTCTCAACACAGAACCCATTTAAGTCTTAGACAAGCATCCATCATGCTGCTCCAGTACCCTTTGGATTCTCTTCAGTGAAGGCCAGGAGATTGCATCAGGGCAGATCAGTGAGGACTTCTGCTGTAACTGTCCTTTGAAAAGATGTTACAGAAGCAAGTACCAGGAGGAAAGGATGGCCATACCCAAATCCTAGCTTATAAAGTACTACAAAGTTATCTGACCTCTGAGCTGTCTATCTGGTCCAATCAAAAGATGATACAATCAAAGAACCATCTCTCACCAATGGCAGCATTCCCAAAGGCCTTTCTTCACCTTAGAATCCCACTGCATGAAGGCCTCATCATATGAACAAGACTCAGTTCATGAAGAATAATACACTGAATAAAAACATCTAAGGCAACTTTTAAAACACAAGACATAGTAAATACAAATAAGAAATATTTATACAAATGTGTATGCTGGCTCGGTGCCTGTAGCTCAGTGGTTAGGGCACTGGCCACATGCACCGGAGCTGGTGGGTTCCAACCTAGCCCAAGACTGCTAAACAAACAAACAAACAAAAATAGCCAAGCATTGTTGGGGGCACCTATAGTCCCAGCTACAAGGGAGGCTGAGGCAAGAGAATCGCTTGAACCCAAGAGTTTGAGGTTGTTATGAGTTGTGCCGCCACGGCATGCTACCAAGGAGACACAGTGACTCTGTCTCCAAAAAAAAAAAACAATTGGTATGCTACATTAAAGATTATATAACCTTATTTTTCTCAAGGTTTAAAGATTATTATATGTAACCAAAAAAAGCACACATGGCTGGGAATCTGGACATAAGGTTCTAGCTTTTGGCATTAATGCCCTCTGTTCTTTGAGGTAATCACTTCATTTCTCTTCACCTCAGTTTCCTAAGCAAGGCCTATTCTACACTGCTAACAGTTTCAGCTTCCTGACTGACCATCGATACCCCTCCTAGTGATTGGTTTTATAAGTTACCTAATATGCATACTTTTGCTGCGTAAGATGCTACAAAAAATATATTCTTTTCTTTGTCTAGGTCTTTACACTGTATGCCTAGACCCTTTTATTATTTTGTCCACAAATATAACTAATGTTCACAGTCACCAAGATAGTGATACACGTAATTGCTATGAAAGCTAACATTTCCATAAGTGCTTTTTATGCACAGCGTACACTGCTAAGCACCTTACAAATAAAATATTAACTTTCTTCTTCCTCAGCATGACCCTGTGAGGTAGAAACTATTATTATTCCCCTTTTTAGAACTGAACAGACCAAATCACAGAGAGATTATGTAACCTACTCTGGGTTACCATGTTTACAAGTGAAAGAGCCAGAATTTGAACCCCAAGCATTCTGTCCCTGGAGCTCCTCCTGTGTAACCACTATAACCCACACCTACCGAGCCTTTGGAAGGTAAGGTGCAGCACAGTCCATGTGCAACATGTTCTTACGGACTCACAAGCTGAATGTGAGGCATGAATGCTCTCAGAAACAATGGCAGCTCAAGATTTAAAACCCAGGATAAGCACTCCCTGTTATTCCATGCTTTAGTTTCACCAACAAAGAACATCCATCAAAAGGAGATGAAACGAAATCTACCTCCCTTCTTTCACCCATAAGAAGAGATTCACCAATAACAGGAACTGTGGAAGTACTGATGACTGTCACGTCCCAGGGCTGACAAGGCAGCACTCCCTTAGGTAGGTCATGTGCCCCAAAACCTGTAACACAGTTTGCAGTCAAGGTCCAGGGACTCTGCGGGTTAAAGTCATGTGCCCCAAAACCTGACAGGTAAAAGTAGTAACCAGCCGTGGGTAGAAACACCAGTTCCACAATCTAAAATCTTTAAGACTAGGGGGTCTACGTGCTGAGACCATGAGGTAACAAAAAAATACCTGTGAATCAAAATATATTGCAGTGAACAACTGAACTACACACTGGTATTCACAATTAGGACAGAAAGAAAACACCAGTAATTAAGGAAGTTCCATCTAACCAGTTAGCACACTATGGACTCTCTTCAGGGAAGCTACATACACAGTAAATAGCAGAACCTCTGTAAGTTGACCATCCGAGGGGCTGTAACAAACTGGTCAACATAAGGAACTAGGCGTGCTGTACTGATACATTCATGCAGCCCGTGCCCTGTCTATGCAAATTAGGTCAGCTTAAGGAGGTGGTCAGTGTAGGAAGGTGGTCAACTATGGAGGTTCGGCTGAACATATATATATAAATACATATGTGCCCCATTCATAAAGCAACTCAAATCTCAAGAACTCTGCACTTGGCTGAGTTCCAAGAGTTTCGGCATTTCAAGGGGCCAAGGCCGGGGTAGGAGAGAAAGCAGGTCTCAGTTCTAGAACCCAGGAGGCCCGCAGAAACCTCTGAGGGTCACAGTGCTACAGCCCCCCCGGGGCTGCCCACGACGGCGAGGCGAGTCCCCGTTTGACAAAGCCAAAAGGAAATAACTTCAGCGAAGAGAGGACGGTGAGCTCCTCCCGCAGGACAAAGCCACACTTTGGCTCACCACAAAAAGTTTCATGTCCAAGGCCACGGACTTTTAACGTCTGCTCTTTCAAAGCCGTCACTGAGACACAACGGGCAGACAGAGGTAGTGAGAAAAGATGGGGGTAAGGGAGTGTTTTGTTTTACCTTTAAGGGAAAACAAACACATTTAATCAAAACAACCCACGGAGACGCCAGGGAAGTCTTCTTCGCCCGGCCTGTCTCAGGGCTCTTGAATCACTTCCTCCTTTTCTGATGTGTCTCTGAGCTCGAGATTACGAAGTTGCTGACAAAGTCTCGCCTCTCGGGGCCGCTTCCTGCGAGCGAGTGCGCGAGCCGAGCGCACGGCGCTGTCCGCGGCGCAGACGCTGCCCGGCCCGGCCACCTCGGGCGGTAGCCGGGGCGCGCCACGGCGCGACAGGGGCAGGGATGGGTTGGGAGGGGACCGAGCGCGAGCGCTGCCCAGCCCGCGGCTCCAGCTTACCCTAAGGTGCTGATGAAGCCGTTGACGGAGCCCTCCGCGTACAGGGACACAATGTCCCCTATGTAGAGGAAGCTGGACATTTTATCGGACATGCTGCTTCATGTTCCAGAGTGCACGTCCCTCCTCGCCCCCGCGCCCTCGCCGCCCCCTCTCCAGGAGCCGCTGCGGCAGAAGCGGAATGAAGCGCAGGATGGCAGCGGCCGCGAGCGGCGGCGGAGGACGCCGAGGGCCGCGGCTCAGCTCCGCTTCCGCGCCGGTAGCCCGGCAGGAGCGAGACCGCAGCTGCGGACACCCCGCCGCCGGCTCAGCCTTGGAGCCCCGAGGAGCCGCAGCCGTCGCCTCCCCGGCAGGTTTCCTGTTCCTTTCAGAAGTTTTCTCTCCTACACCTCTCGCCCCTCCTCCTCCCTCTCCCCACTCCGCGTCCCCTCCCAGCGAAGTGCCCCGGTGGGTCAGTCACTGCGGCTTGGCGGGAGCTGGGGATGGCAGAGCCCCTCGGTAGCCTCAGGGGAATTTTTGGACCAGGTGGTGGTGCCCATTGGGCGAAGGGGAGGGGAGGAGTCCAGGAGGAGGGGTCCCGCGGCCAATCAGGGAGCGGCGGCCGGGGGCGGAGCTGGGCAGGGGCGGGGACTCCGCGGAGGCCGGGCCACCCGGGAGGCGGCGGCGGCGGCGTCCGCGCGGCTAACGCAGGGCTGGGACGCTGGGCGGCGCTGGAGAGGTCGCTGGGGACCCCAGCCGGGAACCCACACCGTGTAGCGCCCTGCAGAGGTTGGACCTGGGGCGTGAGAATCCCCACCTGGGAAAGCTGGGGAGCTTGAAGAGGGCAGGGAGAACTTTCTGTGGGCGACGGGGCGGGCGCAAAGCCGGAGCCGGACACAGAGGAGTGAACCCCGGAGCCCTTCGGAGATGAAAAGATGGAGTCAGAGTGGGGTCAGTGGGTAGGGTAGGGGTGGGTAATTTGCTGACCAAGGGAGAGGAAGGCGTTAAAGTAAAGGAAAAAGTACAAAAAAATAATAAAGTAAAAGAGGAGGAGAGGGAGGAAGGCAAAATCTCGATTTGGAGTATGTAGTTTGTGGAGTTTTTTCTCAAGTATATGGCGTTAGTGAAACTTGACCTGTCAGCAGATGTCCAGGTGGACATGAGCCTCCAAGGAGATAAACATCTCTAGGCCGAGCCACCCGTTGGCCTTGGGGGCGCGGCAGAACAGCCTTATAGTCAAGCTCGTCCGCACCTCCTGCGTTCCTTTAACTCCAAGCAGAGGTTAACCTTCCACTCCAACCCCCACCCCCACCCACCGGGAACCCAGGGGCACCGACAGCTCGCTTTCGCTTACGTGTAAGGCGGCTGACTCTTAAAGCTCCAGCGGTTATGAACGAAACTGACAGCGGGACGCGTTTCTACGCCTTCTCTTTTGCTTTTGCCGCCCTCGTCTTAGAACACCATTTAAAAACCTTACGCTTTCCCCTTCTAGAAGATGCGGAGGAAGCAGACTCTGGGGCAGTTTCCACACTAGCCACCCAATTAAAAACTGCTGCCTAAGTAGTCCCCACAGAGCGATGTTTGCAGAAAGGCAGGAGGACTCTGGGCGTGCAGAGGTGTGCACACTGGATTGTGCAACTGGCCAGAATCTAACAGTTCAGAGATGGTTTGGGTTGAGACTTATCACATAATGGAATATAAGCGAAGAATAAGCTTAATATTCAAATGATTGTGTTTAGAGAGCCTGCAGGACAGAAGGGAATGACAATGAGTCCAGGAAACGCCAGTGCAAAGCCTGTATGTGTTGAGATAAACTGGACCCAGTCAACTCTCCTGCCATGCAGCTGACGTATCTTCTTATTTCTGTGTTCTGCTTGGGAAAGGTTAGTTAGCAACTTAGAAATGTCTGCTCCATGATACAAGTTCTCCTCTGTCTTCACACATAATTATCACTGTTGGTAGCCTCCAAGCCATTAGGCATATGAATTATTACAAAGCTTGAGATGGGGCGGCGCCTGTGGCTCAGTGAGTAGGATGCCAGCCCCATATGCCGAGGGTGGCGGGTTCAAACCCAGCCCCGGCCAAACTGCAACCAAAAAATAGCCGGGCGTTGTGGTGGGCCCCTGTAGTCCCAGCTGCTCAGGAGGCTGAGGCAAGAGAATCGCGTAAGCCCAAGAGTTAGAGGTTGCTGTGAGCCGTGTGACGCCATGGCACTCTACCTGAGGACGGTAGTGAGACTCTGTACAAAAAAAAAAAAAAACGCTTGAGATGGAATAGATGATGACCCTAGAAATGGAGGTTTATGTTGTATCTGCGATGTCTGTGCTTTATATCCTATGGGTCCTCATATTGCACAGTTTGTACTGTGCACAAACTGTTGAAAACTCATAACAAAATGAGTGGGTGATTGTTTATGCTAAGGAACAGGTGCAAACTTGAAGCCATGTACCCATGTCCAATGTCTTTCTTACACCTCATCGCATCCCACCATCCACCACCCATAGAGTGTACAGTGTAGTCTCAGGACTGAACTTGTCACTCTTCTGTGTTGGCACAGCAAAGATGGTTAGCTGGCCACCAAAGGTTCACACAAAGTCTTGCGGTCACTTTTTATTTATTTTTCTACCAATTTCTTCTTTTCCATTGTTTCTTTTTTTTTTTTTTTTTTGAGACAGAGTCTCAAGCTGTTGCCCTAGGTAGAGTGCTGTAGCAGCGTCACAGCTCACAGCAACCTCAAACTCTGGGGCTTAAGCGATTCTCTTGCCTCAGCTTCCCAAGTAGCTGGGACTACAGGTGCCCGCCACAATGCCCAGCTATTTTTTGGTTGTAGTTGTCATTGTTTGGCAGGCCCATACTGGATTCAAACCCCCCAGCTCCGGTGTATGTGACGCCCTAGCTGGTGAGCTACAGGCACCTTCCATTATTTCTTTCTTTCTTCTGCCTTTTTTTTTAAACAGAGTCTCACTTTGTCACCCTGGGGTTGAGTGCCATGCTGTCATCATAGCTCACAGCAACCTCAAACTCAGGACTCAAGACATCCTCTTGCCTTAGCTTCCTCAGAAGCTGGGACTGCAGGTGCCCAGCACAACATCAAGCTAATTTTTCTATTTTTAGTAGAAATGGGGGTCTTGTTCTTGCTCAGGCTGGTCTTGAACTCCTGAACTCAAGCAACCCTCCTGCCTCAGACTCTCAGAGTGCTAGGATTACAAGTGTGAGGCACTGCCTCCAGCCTTTTTTCCATTATTTGTAATATGTCTCACTTTCACCTGCTATCATTGCTCTGCTCTATATAGTTGCCTGCTCACTGTTTTCCACCCTTCCAGTCTTTCCCACCTGCCATCACCATGGCAAACCAGAGTTTCATGCATACAGATTTGCTCATACCAAAGCTGATCAAACTTAACAATGGCACCTCATTGCCTACAGAAAGAAGTTCAAAAGCCTTCACTTGCTGATGTGAATGTTAGATGTGTCAGTCCCTCTAAATGGATTCTCCTGTGCTGAGAATACAAGACACTTCTCTAAGTCTTCACTCACAGTCCATGATCTCGTCTCCTTCTCCTTTTATAACTTCAGTTGCTACTCTTCCATTTTTGATGCCCAGGAAAGCCAGACTTTCCACATATTATCGGCACTTTGAGTCTCCATGCCTTTGGGTGTGATTTCCCTCTACCAGCAATTCCTCTTCCCCTATTCCCCTACCTCTGCATGGTCAGGCTCCACTTTCACAGTGAAACTTCCAGATAGTTCCCCTCCTCCTGAATTACCATACCCAGGCCAACCTATACCCTAGTATCTGTAGGTCCCTCAGGCAAAGATAATTGGAGCCCCTCATAACATAGTCTAAATAGTAAAAGCTATTAATTAAGCTAATAAATTGTTAAAGGCAGTGCAAGAGTGGTAGCCCACATTTTCAAGATCTGTCCATAATCTCTGCAAACAGCCATCCCTTGGCCACTCCTTCAGCCAACCCAATGTACACCAGCTGTGCAGGATTCACCTGGAAAATGAATAGGGGGCCATCTTTGTATGAGATTCTTGGATCTTAGACAGTCAAAACATAGTCCAGGAGAAAGAAGTTCAGGCATGTCCCCTGAGACCAAAACAAGGTCCTTGAAAACTCAGAGCCCAGTCTAGGAGCCCACTTCCTGGTCTAAGAGCACATCCCTTTTAAGGTACCTTTGAACACTTTCCACCTTGCCTTCTTGTTATAACTGTACATCTTGAGTCTCACCAAATACAAGCATCCTGACCATGAGATCAGTGTCTAAGCCATGTTTTACCCCTCACAGAGCCTAACAGAACCCATTTTGAGCTTCAATAAATATTTGATACATAAATGAAATAAATAACTAATTTCAAAATTTTGAATGCTTACATTATTTTTATTACTTTGATTATGGGAACAGAAGTCCACCAAATGGCACCCAAAGGGTCTTCTGTGCTGAGACAAGTCACTACAGCAAAAGCCCAAGTTATCATGCCCTGAACCATCTGTAAGGAAAAGTAATAAACAGAGCAGAGTGTAATATTTGACATTTTTACTCCCAAAGGACTGAATATATTAAAAATAAGATTCCAGTAAAGAGTTCTGCCATCAGAGATGTTCAGGGTAATTTATATCCAGAATTCCTTTGGCTATCCTCAGATACTACTACAAGTGAAAGGGTTTGCAATCTATTATCTGTCAATTAAGTGTGACATGAATTGCTTTCTCACTCCCTGCCCTTGTAATAAATATAATTTTGCAACTGGTTTATTTGGGCAGTCTTCATGAGGTACAAATAAAATGTGCATTTTTAAATCATTTCTATTCAACAAAGGGAAATGTTCTATCAAATCTACACATTCTGTTTCAAGAAGAGCCCTTGGATTTAGAATTCTTTTGTTATTAAAAATAGAACATACACCCTCTGCCCAGTTTAGAACATAAGTCTCACCCCTTCCAGGCCTCCTGAGATCAATGGATGAGCCTCAGGAAGGCGTATGGGCTGGTCTATTATTCCTTCTCACACGTCTTCACATTTTAACTCTCCAGGTGTTGTGATGGGGAAGGAGGATTGGGATAAAACAAGCAAATGTTATTATTCTGACGTGGGTGTGTGACCTCAGTCCTCTCTTGACCTCACTGCTTATCTGGCCAACTGGTTGCAGAGGCCTTTTGTCTCTTGAGTGTCAAATGTGGCTTTCTGTTGGGCACATGGGTGAGGATGTCAGGAGCTCTGAAGGACCTCTGCAGTGCACTGTGCTCTGAAATGGGAGAATTGCCCCAGCCTAACTTCTTCCTCAGGTCCACCCCTGACACAGGCTGACCAGCCCCTTGAGTGGAGTTCTGGCAAGGCTGGCCTGCCTTTAACCAGGGGAGATCTAGGCAGGGTCTATTTCATGATGGCACAATCTGTATAATAGCATAGAGCCTCATGCTTAGAAGGGCTTCATGCTTGATTTGCTGTTTTTTTCTGGTGCCATCTTGAAATTCTTGATCATTTTTCTTTTTTTATTTATATTTTTTAATTTTTTTTGTTATTGTTTGTTTTTGAGACAGAGTCTTACTATGTCTCCCTCAGTAGAGGGCTGTGGCGTCACAGCTCACAGCAACCTCAAACTCTGGGGCTTAAGTGATTTTCTTGCCTCAGCCTCCCATGTAGCTAGGACTACAGGCTCCTGCCACAATGCCCGGCTATTTTGTTGTTGTCATCGTTGTTTTAGCTGACCTGGGCCAGGTTACAACCTGCCAGCCTCGGTATATGTGGCCGGTGCCCTAACCACTGACCTACAGGTGCCAAGCTCTTGATCATTTTTCAATGAGAGGCCCCCACAATTTCATTTTGCACTGGGCCATGCAAATTATGTAGCCAATCCTGGATTTAAGTATCCTTATCACACCAACCATGGGCATGTAAGCTGTTCCACTACTTCTTTTTTTTTTTTTTTCCACTACTTCTCTTTCCATTAATTCTCTCTCTCCAAGTCCTTTTTTCCTACTCAGTTCAACAAGTCTGACTTAACAGCTCACCTCCAATTAGGAAATTTGAGGCCAGGCTTTTCCTCTTGGAGGTATATGGGTCACTAGCAAAGTTTTGAGACAGACTCTATTATGGTCCATTATTTCACTTCCAAGAAACACAGTCAACAGTGTCCCTTGTGATTCACCTGTGCAAGTTTCCTCTTGCTCAGCTTGTCAGTGTTGCTGGGAGGGCTTCATTTGCTTCCCTCTGCATGGATTTTTCATTTCTTGATTTTCATGATCTCAAAACTTTCATAATGACCCACATATTACTGTTGTTTACAATTATTTTTTCTCATAAAGCAGTTGTATTTGGGTTTCAAACAAACCAAAGCAGGGAGAAGAGGTGGCCATAGCTAATCTGTCCACTCACAAGTTGGAAACACATCAAGTCTCTGGCTCCAGGCCATGGAGCTGCCCAGCCTCCGGCCCCAGCATTTGAGGATGCTGAGGAGGGTAGATTGTTTGAATCCAAGAGTATGAGACCAGCCTGGGAAACATAGCAAGACCTTGTCTCTGCAAAAAATATGAAAAATTAATCAGTTATGATGTCCCCCACCCGTAGTCCCAGCCACTCGGAAGGCTGAGACAGGAAGATCACTCGAGCCCAGGAGTTTGAGGGTGCAGTAAGCTGTGATCACACCACTGAACTCCAGCCTAAGTGACAGAGCAAGATCTTATCTCCAAAAACTAAAATACAATAAATATACATTAGTTATTTATACTAACTGCTGTGAAATTTTGGACTAAAAAATGTTTCCTTAAGGCCTCTGGATCCAAGCTGAAAGGAAAAAGGTGGATGGTATGGATGAGAATGTAACCATCCTCAGCCACTATTCTCTCAACACTCCTGTGAGGTAGGTCCTATGGTCACTGTCCCTAAACCCACCCCTCCACCCCCATTGTGTGACAGGCTACATGGAGTTAACACCACCCCCAACTCTAATTCCTGACTAATCTAAACCAGGGCTTCTCAAGCTTTGATATGTATGAGAAGCATTTGGAGAACTTGTTAAAAGACAAATCCTTGAGCTCCATCTCCTGAGACTCTGATTTAGCAGTTCTGGGGTGGAGTTTGTCAACCATATCTGAAGAGGGTGATTATACATGGGCAGGGTCGGTGGACATGGGATTGCAATGAAACTTGGCTAATTGGAAAGACCTTGCTGAGAAAATGACTTTTTTATATTTTGAAATAATCTCAAACTCACAGAAAAGTTGCAAGAATACAGAACTATGACCCAAATTCAGTAATTTTTATAATTTGCCACATTTGTTTTATCACTTTATCTACACACACACACAATTATTGTCAGAACCATTTGAATGTAGGTTGCATACATCATGCCCATTTACCTTTTACTTATTTATTTATTTTTATTTTTATTTTGAGACAGAGTCTCACTTTGTCACCCTCGGTAGAATGCCCTGGCATCATAGCTCACAGCAATCTCCAACTCTGGGGCTCAAGCGATTCTCTTGCCTCAGCCTCCCAAGTACCTGGGACTGTAGACACCTTCCACAAAGCCCTGCTTTTTTTTTTTTTTTTTAGAGACAGGGTCTTGCTCTTGCTCAGGCTGGTCTCCAACCTGTGAGCTCAGGGCAATACACTCACCTTGGCCTCCCAGAGTGCTAGGATTACAGGCGTGAGCCACCATGCCCAGCCATGCCCATTTACCTTTTAATACTTCAAGTATAACCAAGAACAAAGATAGTCTGTTATGTAGCCAATGCGCAGCCATCAGATTCAGGAAATTTAACACCAATATAAAACTTTAGGGATGGCGCCTGTGGCTCAGTCGGTAGGGCGCCGGCCCCATATACCAAGGGTGGTGGGTTCGAGCCCAGCCCCAGCTGAACTGCAACCAAAAAAATATATATATATATATAGCAGGGTGTTGTGGCGGGCGCCTGTAGACCCAGCTACTCGGGAGGCTGAGGCAAGAGAATCGCTTAAGCCCAGGTGTTGGAGGTTGCTGTGAGCTGTGTGATGCCACAGCACTCTACCCAGGGCCATAAAGTGAGACTCTGTCTCTACAAAAAAAAAAAAAAAACTTTAGTATACTATTCATATCCCAATGCTGTCAACTGTCCCAACAGTGTCTTTTAAGCATTTTTTTCCTCTAGTACAGAATTCCATCCAGAATCATGTAGCATTCAGCTGTCCCGTCTCTTTAGTCTCTTTTAATCTGTAACAATTCCTCAGCTATACTTTGTCTTTAAAGACATTGATATTTTTTAAGAATACAGATCCTTTATTTATAGGCTGTTTCACAATTGGGTTTATCTCAATTGCATAATTATATTAGGTTAAGCATTTCCAGCCAGAATAATCCAGAAGTAATGATGTGTTCTTTCTAGGGTACCCTAACCTGAGACTGCATACACTGTCCATCTGCCCCTTCTTGTTGGTGTAAGATGGTGTTGTCTAGTGGACAAGAGTTTAAGAATAATCCCAAACCAGATCTCTTTTGAAGATGTAGACCAAAAGAAAGCAATCTCTTAGCCTGGGAAAACTCTAGAAATGCAGGCCAATCTCAAGGCAACAGCAAGTCTAATTTTCCATCGAAAAGTGCTGTCAGCCAGGTGTGGTGGCTCATGCCTGTAATCCCAGCACTTGGGAGGCCAAGATGGGTGGATTACCTGAGCTCAACAGTTAGAGACCAACCTGAGCAAGAACGAGACCCCATTTCGAAAAAATAGCCAGTACTGTGGCAGGCTCCTGTAGTCCCAGCTATGTGGGAGGCTGAGGCAAGAGGATCACTTTTTGAAGTTGCTGTGATTTGTGATGCCACAACTCTCTACCAAGAGTGAAAAAGTGACAGTTTGTCTCAAAATAAATAAATATGCTATCAAACACATCTCCTAATCCTTTCCAAAGCCAGAGTTTAACATCAATTTGTTGAGTTTCTCCACCTGCAGGAAATAAATACCAAGCTTTCCAAGTGGTGGCTTTGAAGTTCTCACAGAACAGATCTGAGAGTCAAACATCCACCCATCACCCCCCACAAAGACACACACACATTCCTTCCTCCTCCACTGGGGATGGGATGGGACCCAACACAGCAGCATCTCATTCCAAAACACTCACATTGCCAAAGCCCAAGTGTTTTATATCCTTGGTCTCACAAGATTTTTAAGCATTGCATCCTGGTGTTCAAATATCTCTTTTCAAAATTTGCAATTTGGTTTTATTTATTGTATCTTGATGCCTACACTGAAACTCCCAATTTAACATCCTATTAAAATATTCTGTGGCCTATTTGATACAGTCACAGCTCTGGAAATATTTATATTACTTTCTGCTGAATCATGACTTTTTGGACCCTGGTGTCACAAATTCTATAAGGGTTTGCAAGTGAAAAAGAGGAAGAATGGTATAATTAGAAATATTTTATAATGAACATACAATTTCACAACAACCTGTATTTGTGGGATTTTAAGAATCACAATCAATTAGAGTTGAGATTTATCAGAAAATTGAAGGGGAGAAAACGACCCAATCTTCATAACAAAAAAAAAGTGGGGGAGCTTTAAGAAAAAAAAAAAAAGGTGACTATCTCAAATCTTGCCTATTTCAGATTTGGGAAGCATCAGAATTTGTGATTATTCTTCCTCAAATACAATTTCACATTCCCAGGTAGATGGCAAGATAGCATTATCAATTAAAAGAATCCAATAGCTATATGCCACCATAGCTAAGGACACATGTATTAACATAGACCTGGGTTAAGTTAATAATTCACTGATTTCCTTTCTACAACTCTTTATGCAAATACTTAGCTCTGGGGCCTCATTTTCCTTTTCTGTACAATGAGGACAATAACAGTTTAAATTAGAAAATACATTTATAGCTGGGCGTTGTGGCGGGCGCCTGTAGTCCCAGCTACTCGGGAGGCTGAGGCAAGAGAATCACCTAAGCCCAGGAGTTGGAGGTTGCTGTGAGCTGTGGGAGGCCACGGCACTCTACCGAGGGCCATAAAGTGAGACTCTGTCTCTACAAAAAAAAAAAAAAAAAAAAAAAAGAAAATACATTTAAAGGACTTAGCACAGTGCCTGGTACAAAGTAAGTATTCAAAAAATGTTAGTAAGTGTTCAATAAATGTTAGCTGTTACCGTTATTATCATTATCTGGGAGAAAAACAATATTAAATGTCCCAAGAAAACCGAGCACCACAGATGCTGCCGGCACGATAACACACACTAGAGGCTGAACTAGCCCCAGGGCTGTTTCCGGAGACTCATTTACAGATCAGTCCCTTTCACACACAGTAGTAAGTGCTTGCTAATTATTGAAATTTTGATTTCTTTCAGAGGTATTTTAATTTTACAAAATATGTATGTGAAAAAAATCCATTTTTTAACAGGCACATTTCAGACATCACAAAAAACAAATGTTGAGACTAAAGAAACAAAAGTGGCTAAATTTCCAGCTGGTGCTATGTAACCACCCCCAAGGGTCATGTGAGAACTCTGCTTTCCACAAGCTGAAAGCTTTGTATCTTTTCAAAGAAAGGAGCAGATAAAACTCACAGAGAAAACTGCCACTTAACACCACAGAAAGCTGTCGGTCCTCAGGTGACAACAGGGGAGATGTAATGCAGACCTCCAGCCATCTCTCACCTCCAAAAGGAAGCTAGCCTGGGCGGTTAAAGCTCTAAAATCCCAATTGAGAGAGATTTCTCAAACTGTAGACCAAGTTCCAGAATCTCCCAGGATTTCTGCACTGTGCTTAAATGTTTAATTAGAAATTTTAACCTTGGGCGGTGCCTGTGGCTCAGTGAGTAGGGCGCTGGCCCCATATGCCGAGGGAGGCGGGTTCAAACCCAGCCCCGGCCAAACTGCAACAAAAAAATAGCCGGGCGTTGTGGCGGGCGCCTGTAGTCCCAGCTGCTCGGGAGGCTGAGGCAAGAGAATCGCGTAAGCCGGAGTTAGAGGTTGCTGTGAGCCGTGTGACGCCACGGCACTCTACCGAGGGCGGTACAGTGAGACTCTGTCTCTACAAAAAAAAAAAAAAGAAATTTTAACCTTGTCTTAACGAATGGAAAGACTACCAAGGCCTTCCTTGCTAATTGCTAAATGCCAGGGTAAAGAAACTTTTGAGAGCAAGTTCTGGTAAAGAGGATAAACTGTAAGAAGGAAAAACATATAATCAGGTGTGAGTCTTTGTGCTGAGCACTTTTTTTTTTTTTTTTTGAGACAGTCTCACTCTGTTACCCTGGGTAAAGTGTGTTGCGTCGTAGCTCACAACCTCAAACTCTTGAGCTCAAGCAATCCTCTTGCCTCAGCCTCCCAAGGGCTGGGACTAAAGGCACCTGCCGCAATGCCCAGCTCATTTTTCTATTTTTAGTGGAGACAGGATCTCACTCTTACTCAGGCTGGTCTCGAACTCCTGAGCTCAAGCAATCCACTCACCTGCCTGGGCCTTCCAAAATGCTAGTGGCTTGAGCCATCGCACCCAGTCTAAGCATTCTTCATTCATACGTTATCTAATAACCCCACATGAGATAATTGCTATTAGAGGCCCTATTTTACAGAGGAAGAAACAGACTTAAAGAAGTTCTGGAATTTATCCAAGGTCCTTACCCCACTAGTAAGATACATGGTGAGAAAAGTGAAAGTAGCATTCTAACTCAGAAAAGAGCAAAACAAAGGAAGATAAATAAACCCAGAGAAAACTTTCTGCTGTCTTTTTTCTCCCCTCTGTCCTACCCCTAAGTCTGCCTTAGTTTCCTCTCATCAATGCTTACTGTCTGAGCTGAGTCCGGAGGGTCTGCTCTTCAGCATCATTTTGGGCAGGTGTATCCTGATCATTCAACTAAAGTCTAAGTTTGTTTAAGGCAAGAACTCCGTCTTGTGCTTCTCTTACATCTCAGAGCAAAGACTCAGGTAGGGAAAGCTATTCTGTGCCAATTATCTGTACCTATAAGCACAGTGCCACAATCTACAAGCCATATTATTTGTAAGAACTCAATATAGGACAAAGGTAGCATCAAAAATCAATGGAAAAACCTAAGATTACTCAGGAAACAAAGTTGTGATGATTATTTACTTATGTAGAGAATAGAAGTAGCAGTTTTAGGATATCACATATCTCAAAATCAAAATAAATTCAGGTGAATATATCAAATCCTTCAATATTAAAAAAATGCACATATATATATACCAAATAAAAGAGATTATTTAACACCTTATGAAAAAAGATTTCTTAGCATAGAAATATATATTCATTAATATAAAACTTACAGCAAATTATCAGCTAAATTTAATTCATCTAATTTAAAAAAAATTTTTTTATTAATTAAATTCAGAATGTTTTTGTTTTTTTTTTTTGTAGAGACAGAATCTCACTTTATGGCCCTCGGTAGAGTGCTGTGGCATCACACAGCTCACAGCAACCTCCAACTCCTGGGCTTAAGCGATTCTCTTGCCTCATGGGACTACAGGCGCCCACCACAACGCCCAGCTATTTTTTGGTTGCAGTTCAGCCGGGGCCGGGTTTGAACCCGCCACCCTCGGTATAGGGGCCGGCGCCTTACCAACTGAGCCACAGGCGCCACCCTAATTTAAAATTTTTATGCCAAACTTCTAATGAACAAAATTAAGAAGAAAACAGCCAAATGGGAAAACTTTGCGATAAGTAAGCAAAAGATTGATTATAGGAAAATAAATAAGAGTGAGATATCATTTCTCATGTATCAGATTAGCAAAGTATATTATCACAACCAAAGCTCATAGGCAATCAGTGAATTTACCTTGTACAAACATTTTAAATGGAAATATGGAAAATACCTTAAGGAAATAATCCAATATTTGAAAAATACTTTATTCACAATTATCAATAGCATTAATGATAATAAACATTAGAAACAAAGTAAATATTGAACAATAGCAAATAAGTGACTGCACCGTCCTGAGTAGCTGACATGGAATGTAGTCAGTGATTCTTACTGAGAATGTGTAATAATAAATAAAATGTTTTGGGATCTACTCCGTGTTCAATTGTTTGGGCGCGAATTATCCTGAGCATGGCTCCCAGAAGGGTTCTTGAGAAATTAGTGATCAAGATGCCTGGTAAATCACATGTTTCCAAGAAAAAGTCTCAATAATTAAAAAGAAATTCAAAAAGAAAAACTGATGATGATGAAGAGTTGTCAGAGAAAAAGGTTAGAAACACAGGAAAAAGAAATAAAAATCATCCAAACCATCTGTCTTCAGAAGGACAAACAAAGCATACTAATATAAAACAGATAAAGATAGCACCCAACAAAAGGAAAACCGGGCAACCACTTTCTAAGAGTAGCAGAGAGCTTTTGCAAACAATAATGGAATCAGTAATAATAACAATTTTGAGTAAAAGTAGTGGAGAAAAAGAAGAAATACAGTATCATCTCAATTTACTGAAAAAAAGATTGCTCCAACTTTGTGAAACCCTGAAAGTCCCTCCTGAAAAGCTGAAGGATTTAACTCATGTGTCAAGTCTACTGGATGTGGAAAGGGCATGGGAGCAAGCTAATAAAGAAGGTCTGGCATTATTGCAGGAAGAAATAGAAAAAATGGTAGAGGCTGCAGAATTGATGACTGAGGACATTCAAAGCCTAAAGAACAAAATTGAAATTCTGGAAAGTGAGGTGGAAGAGGAAGAGATCACACTAAAACAGGTGCTTCAAATGATATTAGTAGTGTCCAGAACTTTCTCAGAAAAGTCTCAAAGCACCCACACTTCAGTAAGAAATTTTGACACTAATTCCAAACCAGAATGCTCTTCTAAAGGACTTCGATGTTCTTCATAATTCCTCTCAGATTAAGAACATGTTAATGGGGCGGCGCCTGTGGCTCAGTCGGTAGGGTGCCGGCCCCATATACCGAGGGTGGCGGGTTCAAACCCGGCCCCGGCCAAACTGCAACCAAAAAATAGCTGGGCGTTGTGGCGGGCGCCTGTAGTCCCAGCTACTCTGGAGGCTGAGGCAGGAGAATCGCTTAAGCCCAGGAGTTGGAGGTTGCTGTGAGCTGTGTGAGGCCACGGCACTCTACCGAGGGCCACAAAGTGAGACTCTGTCTCTACAAAAAAAAAAAAAAAGAACATGTTAATGCTCCTTGAAGAAGCCTGTAAGAAACTGGATGCCACCTGAAGAGTTCTTTTCTTAGATTGTCCCATATTAATGTTTATGATTTATAAAGCTATTAACCTATGATGATATTGCAGAGGCTGAGGCTTATGCAGGATTTATTATGCCCTGGTAGGCACTTCAAAATTAGCCTCTGTAGGTCTATCATTAGTATCCAATGTAGTTCTGAAAACTCTTTTTAGCGATTTTCACATCTGGGAAATCAGCATTTATATTGTTGTATCTGCAATTACTTGCCTAAAGCCATTAAAAAGAATAGTAGGCATGACCTCATAGTTTATAAGGGTTAAATGGAACTCATTTATTGGCTAAACGTGGAATTGTGGTGTGTAAATTACGTACAGTATGGAAAAGCATAGGAGTTTGCTATTACTCATGCTGTAGCTGATGGGGTGTATTTTCTGCCCGATAATTTGGAAGATGGAAAATCCTGATTTCTTTACCTCGCTCCTTAGTCTTTTTGGAAAGTAGTTAAGAATTACCAGGTATGTTTAACTTAGGAGGTAACATCAATATTTTATTTCTTTGGTAGGTAACTGAATCGATTTATTTTCTACTGTCATGAAAGCACATCTTTACTTAAGAAAATTATTTTAAAAGGAATCATAGCACATTCATTTCCCCTATAATAAAAAACAACCAAAAAAAGAACCCTTTCTTATAAACCTTTTCGAATGTATAATTAGCTTTTATACATGTGTGTGAATAAAGTGTCACTTAAATACATCAAAAATCTTTTCTTAAAAAAAAAAATAAAATGTTTTGAATTTTGACTTAAAAAGCAGGATGAAAGTTCTACATTGAGGACAGTCACTACAACATGGGGAGGAGAACTACATACAGGAAAAAAAGACTTTCATGTTAAGAGTATGGGTAATTTCTTCTACTTTACTAATGTTTTAGAGAACATGTATTGTTTTTTAAACGAAGGATACAAACTAGACAGCAATAAATGACATCTGATTTTAAGAAAAAAATTCTCAGAGACAAAATTGTGAAGAGGGCTTTTTCCTACAGTCTCATAATGACCCAGGAGAGCAAATGTGGAACAACAGAAGATGGAGCCATTAGATACAGCTGCGCAGAAGACATGATGGGCAACTGCCTTTTGGTATTTTAAGCAATCTTTTCCTTTTAGTGCATATCCTTAAGAAAATGTTCATCCAGTTTTTTGTAGTGAAATCATAAGCAAAGCAGTATGGTTTTGTGGCATTTCAGTACTTCAATTTTTGCTGAGCCAGCATCTTTCACAACATCTCAGTGGAAAAAAAGTGTATGTGGAAATTCAAGAAGGCTGGAGCCTCCAAATCCACCCTTCTTGGCAGAAGCAGACTTAGGATTGGAATGTAGTTCTCCATGACAACCTTATCAGTGTTTGGGGTCTGCTTATTGCTCTGTACCATGTTCCAGGAAAGTGTTGCAACTAGTTACCATTTTTGCCTTTGCTGTGGGCTCTGGCGAAGCAAGGATTTATCCTCACCCACCATTACAATCTCTAATCTTATCAGACTGGAGCAGGCATTGTATTAAATAAGCTTCGTAATAAATGACACAGAATACTGCTGAACTCTTTTCAGTAGAAGGTGTTTAAAGGTAGTGAATCGTATGAGTCTAAACTAAGCTCCCCAAATTCTCCCAAGTCAGCTTCCATCTACATTTAGAATGCTCTAAGACTGGGATAAATCTACCCAGTATTTTTCCTATTGACATAGGTTCACGCTAGAGAAAACTCAAAATATTCCATCAGATGGTGTACCCATCACAGCTGCTTCACACAGACTTTCATTTCCCTGAAAGGACAGACACCTGTTTCAGACATCACCTCCTACCCATATTTGTGTGTAAACTAAGATAACAGGATACCAGGTTTTGAATTGGTTTTGAATTGGTACTTACTTCCTTGCAGACGGTTTAAGAGTCTGTACTGTAGGCGGCGCCTGTGGCTCAGTGAGTAGGGCGCCAGTCCCATATGCCGAGGGTGGCGGGTTCAAACCCAGCCCCGGCCAAACTGCAACCAAAAAATAGCCGGGCGTTGTGGCGGGCGCCTGTAGTCCCAGCTGCTCAGGAGGCTGAGGCAAGAGAATCGCGTAAGCCCAAGAGTTAAGAGGTTGCTGTGAGCCGTGTGACGCCACGGCACTCTACCCGAGGGCGGTACAGTGAGACTCTGTCTCTACAAAAAAAAAAAAAAAAAAAAAAAGAGTCTGTACTGTAGAATTTCTGAGAGAAGGTATAAATGGCAGTGTGTGAAACTAGAGGGCAGTTAGGTGGTGGCACATTAAGAAAATTTGCTAGGCTTGTAGCTCAGTGGTTAGGGCACTGGCCACATACACCGGGGCTGGCAGGTTTGAACTTGGCCCGGGCTTGCTAAACAGCAATGACAACTACAACAAAAAATAGGCGGGCATTGTGGTGAGCATCTGTAGTCCCAGCCCTTAGAACTGAGGCAAGGTAATCGGTTAAGCCTACTCTACTGAGGGCAACATAGTGAGGCTCTCCCAATACAAGGTTCAGATTTCAGATTTCTGAAGGCTACCCTTAAGGTTAATAATACATAGGAGCTGATATGATCAATCAGAGAAACTGCTGACGTCTTTGTTCTCTCCCTCGTCTTACCCTTTGGGCAAATAGATTTCAATAAAAGCAGAGTGGAGCAAACACTTGGGGCCATTGCCAAAATCCCACAAATGGGCAATGGTCTCAAAAAAAAAAAGAAAAGAAAATTTGCTAGCAATATGTTTTGTTTGCTTCCAGAAAGCATGCTATCAAACTGCAGGCCACAATTCCCACATCATCTGAAATACTACCTCTGACACTAAGAATTCTTAATATATAACATTCCTCCAACACATAGGCATATACACATCCATATAAAGTTCTACCATATTGGTTTGGGGGCAGCTATATTACAAATCTACATAAACATTACTTTGCATTCTTAGAGTTTAAAATAATCTGTTTTGTAGTCATTAGTATTGTCTTCTAACTTAATATTTATGTCACCTTTTTTCCTCTACAGATTTTCTCATTGTCAGCTTATTCTTGGGCTAAAGATGGCCACATGGGAAGAGAAATATCCCTCTCTCTACCCTCACCTCTGCTGAAACACATCACACCAATCCAAACTATATTAGCCACCAGGTACCATTCATGTTTATTTCTAATATAAATTTTGTCAAAGTCTACGTTTCATTAGATGCATTCACCTGGGTGAATATTCCACTTCTGAATACTCACCTATTTCTTCTTTTTTCCCAAACTGAGTCTCCTTGTGTTCTTTTCATATATAACTGGGCTAATTTGCAGCCAATAAGGTACAGGATTTGGAAATACAGCTAATTATGGCTGATAATATTCTTATAAAGAAAGCAGACATAAATATTTTCAATGCTCTAAAAGGTGGCAGTTTACTCAAAGTTAAAGGAACATACTGGTGTTTGACCTAACTATCCCTTAAAAAATATAGCCTATTATGTAAGCCATGTAAAACTAGATAGGTATTAAGGAAAAAGAAAAAATTAGAGCCAGGCACAGTGGCTCACGCCTGTAATCCCAGCACTCTGGGAGCCAAGGCAGATGGATCATCTGCGCTCAAGAGTTTGAGACCAGCCTGAGCAAGAGCAAGACCTTGTGTTTACCAAAAATAGAAAAACTCCCCAGGTGTTATGGCAGGCACCTGTAGTCCCAGCTACTTAGGAGGCTGAGGCAAGTGGATTGCTTGAGCCCAAGAGACTGAGGTTGCTGTGAGCTATGATCTAGGGCCACAGAATGAGACTCTGTCTCAGAAAAAATACAAAACTAATATTGACTATTTTAGGAATTATATAGTTCAGTGGCGTCATATTTGAAAACTGAGTTCTAAAATCAGAATTAAGATGAAAATTGAATAAAGTTAAAAAATACCTTTTAAGCATTAGAATCTCATCAAGAACTGTCAGATATGCTCTCAAAGATAACGGTACTGCTGAAACAGAAGAGCAAATGAACAGCTCCTTCTCACACTCTTTCCAGGAGCTAACCCCAGTGAGAAGCAGGCAAAATCTCCCCCATAACCAAAATTGTTATTTTCCTCTTTATTTGCTGAACAAAATATTAAAACTTAAATTAAATTTGATTATGTTTCAACTTCACAATAAAAATTAAGCTCCTGAATTTCTTGAACTGCCATAGTCCTGTAATAGGGAGGTGCTGTCATGAATGGTTTTAAAAAGCACTTGGTAGGGCAGGGAAGACCAGAGTTTAGAAAACTGGTTCTCAGAGTGAAAAAAAATTCAGCCGATGCTCAGTCTCCAATCAATAATAAGTATGATGACACGTGCCCTCCAAGGCATAAATACAAAAAAAGCCCCTCAAAATCTATATATATTTTTTTTTTGTAGAGACAGAGTCTCACTTTACGGCCCTCAATAGAGTGCTGTGGCTTCACACAGCTCACAGCAACCTCCAACTTCTGGGCTTAAGCGATTCTCTTGCCTCAGCCTCCTGAGTAGCTGGGACTACAGGCGCCCGCCACAACGCCCGGCTATTTTTTGGTTGCAGTTTGGCCGGGGCAGGTTTGAACCCGCCACCCTCGGTATATGGGGCCGGCGCCCTTCCGACTGAGCCACAGGCGCCGCCCCCAAGATAATCACTGGCCAGGTGCAGCGGGTTGTGCCTGAAATCCTAGCATTCTGGGAGGTGGAGATGGGAAAATCTCTTGAAGGCCGGGAGTTCAAGACCACCCTGAGCAACATAGTGAGACACCCTGTCTCTGCAAAAAAGAAAAACAAACTGTCTAGGCTTGGTCGCCTGCAGCTGTAGTCCCAGCAACTCAAGAGGCTAAGGACAATTACTTGAACCCAGGAGTTCAAGATTGCTATGAGCTATGATGATACCACTGTTCTTTAGACCAGGCAACAAAAGGAGACCCTGTCTCAAAAAAAATAAGGGGGGGGGGGTGCTAACAGAGGAATTTTTCAAATTGTACTTTATTAGCAGAAAATGTATCTGTTCTCTTTGTGGTACAATAATTTATATTATTAAATTGTATGTCAGTTGAAGAAAATTGCCATATAAATTTATGACAAATTATGTAAAGATCAATCTACATCTCTGGAAGATATTCTCTAATATGGCCAGTAACCTTAAATGAAAGTTCTTTCATCTCTCGATAGCTCTTGACTATCCAGACGAACAGCAAATTCCTTATTCATCAGTTTGTTCAACATGATTTGTAATCCAAGACATATCATGGGAGTGGAGGGCGTGCCGGAGAGACATGAAAGAATTGATGATCCTGAACTTTGCATTACTCAGTCCTGTATGAGAAATAACTGAATCAACAAAATTAACTACCTTTCATGTCCCTAAGATAGCAATAATGAGGTGACTATTTCTATATATAATTTGCAGCTCATATTTTAAAGTTACCTAAGAGTTTATAGGTGAAGACGTTAAAACACTTACTTTTGTGGGTGTTTTCTGCTGGTGTTTACTGACAAAGCAGACAGAAGTAGAGACTTGAAGCAGTGCCCTGGATGATTCATGCTATGAAGAAATAGCCAAAGTCTTGACTGTAAGCTTAGGTGTGTCTTTTTGCTTTCTACCTTCTTGTTTTATTTTTAACTCAATTGTCCCATTGATTTTGCAAGCAGGACACTCCCAGACTTGATAACATCCCCATACGTAGATCAATATCATTTTTTCCCCAATTTACAAATGAAAAAAACTAAGGACTAAATAAATTGGATAACTCGTCCATAAATCAGGAATTAAGTCATAATCACCTCATTCAAATCTATCATTTCCTTATTAATCCTAATTGCAATAACTACACATAATTTTCACTGTATAAATAACTCATAGTAGAAAAATAGAAAATAAAGATTAACAGTGGGGTGGTGCCTGTGGCTCAGTGAGTAGGGCGCCGGTCCCATATGCCAGAGGTGGCGGGTTCAAACCCGGCCCTGGCCAAAAAAAAAAAAAAAAGATTAACAGTGGAAAACATAACCATTATTCTTCTAGAGATAAGTGCTCCTATGATCTTAGAGTATTTTTTATTATTTATTCTTTATGTATACTTATATAAATAATTCATTTTTTACAAAAATTAAAAATCCTATACCTTTTGAAATCTTTCCCAAAGCTTTTCTCACTAAGCAGTTGATCACTAGCAAATGTTATATGCCCTGTTTTTCAAAAGTTTATTTCAATTATGAAGAATAGAATTTAAAGGTGGTTCAACCTATTAAATAATTTCCAATGGGCTCGGCACTCATAGCGCAGGGGTTACGGCACTGAGGCTGGCAAGTTTGAACCTGGCCCAGGCCAGCTAAACAACAATGACAATGGCAACAAAAAAATAGCCAGGTGTTGTGGCAGGCGCCTGTGGTCTCAGCTACTTGGGAGGCTGAGGCAAGAGAATTGCTTAAGCCCAAAAGTTTAAGGTTGCTATAAGCTGTGATGCCACAGCACTCTACCAAGGGTGACATAGAGAGACTCTGTCTCAAAAAAAAAAAAAATTTCCAATGAATTTTAGAAAGTTTATCATTATTACTAATTAAAATTTGACATACTACAATATGTGTATAATCGTTGCCATCATTTACCAGCAAATACTTTTATTAAGGTGTTTTTTGCTTCCACTTAATGTTAACATTAATGTTAATTATAAAACTAATTTTGCAAATATTAAACAGATACATTGTATCTCCCCCACCCCTTATATCAGGTTTTAATGCAGCTTCTACCTCTGACCTCAAACCCTGCAGTCTTGTATTACGGTTAGAATGTTTTGGGCTTTTTGATCAAGACACTA